>NC_137084.1:46307147-47018193 GCF_951640355.1 Cnephaeus nilssonii | reverse complement strand
CAGTGGTGCAGGAGTGATGAGAGGGTTAAAGTGTGCAACTTTGTATTTAACTACCAGCTGCCCAGCGGGACCTCAGGGTTCACCAAAGAACCTTGCCAAGGGACCTTGAGGTTTGTGGAAGAAAGAGGGAGTCACAGGTTCTGGGCTTATTTTTCTCCTGGCTGTATTGCTTGGCTGCTGTCAGAGGGCATCCTCTCCTTTCTCTTCTCCCCTCCAGCCAGTAGAACTGTCCCCTGGTAGGAGCTGTTGTCATGGCAACTCAAATCTCCCCCAGCAGTTTGGCTGTCTTTGGCTCTCTTAATCCCAGTATTTTAATCTTAGAGCTAAAGCTCACAAATAAGTTGAGAATGAGGTCACACCTAAATCGGAAGGACTTTCCTGAGCTCTGGTCCTGTGATGACCAGTGGTTAGAGTTCCCAGGTTGGTAACTCAGCCTTCAAACTCTGCACAGGTCTTCTCTGCAGCAGCAGCCATCACACCCCTTAGGAAACCTTCCCTGACAACCTCCAACACACATCCACAAAAAGCCGACTCTGCCTGCCTTTGAGCCTTCCTTCCTACACAGCTAAGTCATCTGTTTCCCTCCCTCCCCTGTGAGCTCCTTGAGGGCAGGGACTATGTGATATTCATCTGCTTAGGAGGAGGCTTGAATGCAATAGGTCATCTCTACTTTTTTTTTTTTTTTTAATGAATGGGTAATTAAGGAAAAGAAGGCTGGAGGCATTTGAAAACTAATTTATACCATAACTAAGTGCACAAGCTTCAGAGTAAATCGGACCTGAGTTCAAATGCTGACATCATCCCTTAATATATGGTTGCTCTTAAGCAACTTACTTCATCTCCTTAAGCCTTAGTTTCTTTACCTGTAAAATAGGGATTTAATACATTCTTCATAGGATAGCGATGAGAATTGAGTTAGAGCTTGTATGCAAAGTGCTTTGCACAGTTACTGGACTCTGAGGAATGGGACTGCTTTCTGCTTGTTCCTCACTATGCCCCAGGTATCTGGCACAAAGTTAGGCACATGCATATTTTATTGAATGAGTGAGTGAATTTTATTTTTTATTTTTTGAGTGCATTTTAGGTAACAAAAGTTATTCCAGAAGCTAGTTTGTAAGGACAACAGCTGATACATCACCTCACATATAATAATTCTATACAGTCTTCTGCTAGGCCTGTGTAGCAGCACTTAGTATTCCCCGAATGCAGCCTGTCAGTCTGTTTCCACGTCTCTCTCTGCATCGGGCTGTGGGCACCCAGGCAGGCACTGCGTGGGTCTCACCGACATCGGTAGTGCTCAGCCCAAGGTCTTACATAGAGAGGAGGCCTCTACATAGTCTGTTGAACAGGGAAACCTAACTTACATTTGTACCAACCTTACAGCTTTATACTCAGTGTATCTGGTGTTACTGGCCTTTTCACTACCCAGGGTTTTTCTGTTATTTAATCCCCATGAGCCCATATTTTGAAAAACAAAACAAAACAAAAAGAAACAAACAAACAAAAACCCATCATCAAACAAATTCTATTTGTTAATCAAAGCCATGCCAACTGCTAATCAGAACTTCTGATCTATATGAAATAAGAATTTTTATCCCCAACTCCCAGCACTGCATGTGGGCACACAGTAGGTACTCAAGAAATGCTTCCTGAATGAATGCATGTATGGTTTCTTAGCCTTTCTGAAAAGTTGGAAATGGTTTGCGCCCCCCCCCCCCCCGCCCCCCGCGCCCCCTGCCTTTGTTTTGTTTTGTTTTGTTTATATATCTTAGACCTAAGCATCCCATATGGGAACTCCTGACTTCACATCAGCTCCATATCCCCATTTTATAAATGAGGACACTAAGAACCAAGGAGGGAAAAAGCCTTGCCAAAGACCACAGACTTCGGAAGTAGTGTGGCTGGGACTTGTTTCCACAGCAGCCTCCTCGACTAACATTCTGTGACCCAAATGAGAAAGTTAAAATGCTTGCATGGATAGTCTTAGATCAAACTGAAACCTTTGTCTTCTTTAAAATGCCCATTCTCTGGAGCTTTACAGCATAAGTATAAACCCCTTCTGTTAAGATGTGCCTTCCTATAAGCTGAAGCTTTCCTAAATTTAGGCTTTCCTAAATTCTCTACGGGGTTCTTCTTTGTATGAAAATATAGTCGTGAGCTTCCTAGAGGTGGCGCTATTGATTCACTGCCTCTTGTACCCCCAGACATCTGCTGTGGTGAAGCTGAACGTGGGGGGCGAGTTCTTCACCACTACTGTGAGCACCCTGAGAAAAATCCCGGGTTCAAGGCTGGCAGCTATGTTCTGCACCTTAGCCAAGGCCTCCACGGATGAGGATGAGGAGGGCCGATTCTTCATCGACCGCCCCGGCACCTATTTCGGACCCATCCTGGACTACCTGCGCAGCGGGCAGATGCCCAAGCAGCACATCCCTGAGGTGTACCGTGAGGCTCAGTTCTTCGAAATCACGCCCTTAGTCAAGCTGCTGGAGGACACGCCGCAGATCTTTGGTGAGCAGGTGGCTCGGAAGCAGTTCTTGCTGCGGGTGCCCAGTTACAGCGAGAACCTGGAGCTCATGGTGCGCCTGGCGCGCGCAGAGGCCGTGGCCGCGCGTTACTCCAACGTGCTGGTGTGCGCGGTGCGCACGGAAGAGGATGCGGCACACTGCGCGGAATCCCTGCGAGTCCTGGAGGCGAACAAGAGGTTGGTCGTCAAATTCGGGCCTTGGAAAGCGGCCCCCGTCATCAGGGACCTCTTGGACTCCGTGCAGATGGACATTGAGGCTCAGGGGTACCAGGTAGCCTATGACTACTGCTCCAAGAAGACATTTCAGCCTAAGACAGGTGCCCACGAATACTTCTATACATTCCGATTCACCTGGTGGTGATTCTCAGGGGCGGTGGCTGTTTATTATGGGCTCTGGTGGGGCTTGTGAAATTAAAAGTTGCCTTCAAAAATCATCTTTAATTTAAAAAATAAACAACTTCCAAGGTGGTCTGCAAAGCTTGCTCCCAAATATTTATGTCCCCCCTTGAAGACATTCCACTCATTGCAACTGACTGCACTGTACTTGCCTAGTGAAGTGCAGCTTCTCTCTCTTTAAAGCCTCATGTACCTGCAGACTCTTCCCTTGAAGTCCGATAGCAAGGCTGAGTTGGAATGTTTCAAAAATGTTTTGGCTGGAGATTCGGGATATCAACAGGAATATAACAGGATATGAATCTAGATAGTCTGACCTAAAAACACAATTAACCCAGCTTCAGCCTGCAGGTCAATCCTCTGGCCCAGGTGTGTGCCTTCATGATGAGGAAGATGCCAAGTTAGTACCTGTAGTAGATGCCACTCAGCTCTTCTTTCCCAGATGCTGTATTGGTTGCTAAAGCCTCACAGCTGTCCTGTCTCTAGAACAGTAGTTCTCAAAGTATGGTCCCTGCAGCATCAGCAACATCTGGAACTTTTTAGAAATACAAATTCTCTGTCCTCCACTTCAGCCCACTGAGTCAGAAACTCGGGGTTGGCCCAGCAGTCTGCTTTCACAAGTCCTCCAGGTGGTTCTGATGCATTCTAATTGAGACCTGCTCTAGAAAAGAATTGCCCTTGTTTGTGAGGTTCTCCCTTACCTCAAGGAGGTACCAACTCTGGTACAGTTCCTATTCCAGAGCTCCTTGTGGGATCAAACTGAAGTCAGTCTTCATCTAACACCACATTTTTGCTTAGCGTTTTTCCTCTGCTCTATCCTGCTTCCCTCACTGCCCTTCCTGAGAGCACATCAGCAATAAACCACTTACACAAAGACTCTGTTTCAGGTTCTGCTTGTCAGCGTAAACCATAACTCTAAGGAGGACACATGTAGATATTCATCCTTCTCCAAGTCCAGGTCTAGGATGGTTGGCCCCCTTCCCTGCTTAGAACTCAGGACTGAAGGTCAACTGTAAAGGTTTAAGAAATTAATACTGAGTCAGGGAGTCTCAAATTTAAACATAAAATTGCTCAGAACAAAGTCATTGCCCAGCCGGCGTGGCTCAGTGGTTGAGCATCGACCTATGAACCAGGTCACTGTTCGATTCCCGGTTAGGGCATATGCCTGGGTTGCTGGCTCGATCCCCAGTATGGGGTGTGCAGGAGGCAGCCAATTGATGATTCTCTCTAATCATTGATGTTTCTATTTCTCTCTCCGTCTCCTTTCCTCTCTGAAATCAATAAAAAAAATGTATTTTTAAAAAGAATAGTCATCCTCAATAAGCATTACAATTTAGTAACTGTGTCTGCTTGTGTATTTTTTCTTATTTTCAAAACTTGTTTAATGGTTTCCTTTTTTGGTATTTAATATAGCTGACAACTTAAAATGGAAAAATCCTGAAGCAATTCAACATTCTTTATCAAGTGCCTGAAAAAGAGTTCATACCCTTTGATCAGTAATGAGATTAGATTCCAAAGAGATTCCCTGCTTCTTAAGATGTAAGTAGAATTACTTGTACTCTCAAGTTCATGAATTATGGCAGGGTCAATGTCCTCCCCAAGATTTCTGCACGTTCCCAGAGGATTTGTCTCCTTCTGGTCAGCTCTGGTTCTCTGCTCCTGCCAGATTCATTCAGCATAGGGATCTTCTAATCTAGATGCCTTAAACCTGTTGTTGCTGTTCTGCACAATGCTCACCCAGATTTAATACTCAGATCTTTTTTTTTTAAAATATATTTTATTGATTTTTTACAGAGAGGAAGAGAGAGGGATAGAGAGTCAGAAACATCAATGAGCGAGAAACATCGATCAGCTGCCTCCTGCACACCCCCCACTGGGGATGTGCCCGCAACCAAGGTACATGCCCCCGACCAGAATCGAACCTGGGACCCTTGAGTCCACAGGCCGACGCTCTATCCACTGAGCCAAACCGGTTTCGGCAGATCTTTTTTTAAAAAAAAATTTTTTTTTATTTATTGGCTTGAGAGAAAAAGAAAAACATCAATTTGTTGTTCTACTTATTTACACATTCACTGGTTAATTGTTGTATATGCCTTGACCAGGGATCAAACCCACAACCTTGGCATTATCGAGATGATGCTCTGCCTGAGCTACTGGGCCAGGACTCAGATATTTTTCTTAATTTTTACAAATTCCACTCCCATGAGCTATTTGTGCACATAGCAGACTGTGGAAACACAGATAAATAAAGGGGAGAGAGTTTACACCGAAAATGCAAATAACTTCAAGTTGAATATTGGACATATCTATTCTTAAAAGTGCGTCAGTCACCCACATCTCTAGGGGCTTTTCAGTAGTAGCTTGTTTTCTATTCTTCCCTCCCTGTTTTCCTTAAATGTTTTTTTCATTGATTTCCGAGAAAGGAAGGGGAAGGGAGAGAGAGAATGACCGATTGGCTGCCTCCGGCACTGGGGATTAAGCCTGCAACCTGGGCATGTGCCCTGACTGGGAATCAAACCGTGACCTCCTGGTTCATAGGTCCATGCTCAACCACTAAGCCACGCCAGCCAGGCTTCCCTCCCTGTTCTTGACATGCTTCTCAGTAGATGGGAGTAATCTTCCCCATCCCACTGACTTCCTGCTTGGCCTTATGACCTAATCTGGTTAATGGAGTATGTGTGGAAGTGAGTGTGCCATTTCCAAACAGGCTTTAGAGGCATGTCAAGTTTCCACCAGCCCTGCCAGAAGCAGCCCATGTTCCAGTTACCTTTTTTTTTATTGGTTTGGCTTTAGCCTGCATCCCTTAAGATCATCTCTTCCTAAGCAATTCACCAAACTAGTTTATTAAACAAAGGCAATTCCAATATCTCCCTCCAACTTCCAAATCCATAATACAATTAAGATGACATAATTATTTTTAAAAGTATGTTTTGATTGATTTTAGAGAGAGAGAAGAAGGGAGATGGAGAGAGATACATCGATGTGAGAGTGAAACATCCATTGACTGCCTCCCGCAGAAATCAAGCCTGCAACCCGGGTATGTGCCCTGACCTGGAATCAAACCAGCAACTTTTTGGTGCACAGGATCACACACAACAAGTTGAGTCACACCAGCCAGAGCTGCTAACATTTATTAAAGATACTGTTTGCTAAGTGCTTTTCATTTAACTGAACATATTTGTAAATGCAGTTTTTTCTGTGGTCTGTGATGCTATTCTTTCTGGAAATTTTACCATAGGCATATCTTGTTTTATCATCCTTCACTTTATTGTGTTTCTTACAAATTGAAAACCCTCCAACCAGCAAAAAGATTACTACTTGCCTGAAGACTCAGATGATGGCATTTTTAAAGCAATAAAGTATTTTTAAATTCAGACAGTAGCTTGTCTAAGACATAATGTACTGCACACTTAGACTACAGAAAAGTATAAACATAACTTTTACATGCACTGGGAAACCAAAACTTCATGTGACTTGCTTTATTGCAATATTCGCTTTATTTTAGAGGCCTGGAACCAAATCTGCAGTATCTCCAAGATATACTTGTATTTTAAAGCCAGATTTTAAATTCTTCCCGCTGTAAAACTTCCCTGAGACATCCTGAAGAAGATAGGTCTGTTTGAACCACATTCCTTTGTTTATCCATCACACTTTGAATGCCCACTAATTATCAGCTTGGGTGTCTCCCTTCCCAGTTAGACTGTAGGACCTTGAGGGTAAGTAAAGACCATCTTTTAATGCATTTTTGGGTCTTCTGTACCGACTACAGCCTGCTGTTTTTCTTTTCTTTTTCAATTACAATTCACATTCAATATTATTTTGTATTCATTTCGGGCCTGTTGATTTTTCTGAGCAACCCACATTAACTCTTTTGAAAGACGAAACAGTGAACAGCTGAAGTTTAATGTCGGATGTAAAATTGGGTTTGGATTTATTAACAATACCACGTGAATTACATTTCACAGTCTGTAAACTGCTTTTGCACTATCTCATTCCATTGTCATTACATTTGTCAGGTGTTATCACCCCATTTGTAGTTGAGGCTACTTTTTATTAAGTAGCTGTAAGGGAAGCTTGAGGGTTCTTTCCACGCTACCGTAGCTATCGTAGCTATCGGAGGAGGGTTTGATTCCTTAAAGCAGTGGTTCTCAACCTTTCTAATGCCATGACCCTTTTAATACAGTTCCTCATGTTGTGGTGACCCCCAACCATAAAATTATTTTCATTGTTACTTCATAACTGTCATTTTGCTACTATTATGAATCATAATGTAAATATCTGTGTTTTCCGATGGTCTTAGGCGACCCTACTAGCGGTTCTCAACCTGTGGGTCGCCTAAGACTATCGGAAAACACAGGTATTTACATTACAATTCATTAACAGTAGCAAATTACAGTTATGAAGTAGCAACGAAAATAATTTTACGGTTGGGGGTCACCACAACATGAGGAACTGTATTAAAGGGTCGCGGCATTAGAAAGGCTGAGAACCACTGCCTTAAAGGATAGGTAGCTTTTGAGCAGCCGGTGTGAAGCAGCAGGAAAAAGCACCCCAGGCTAGGGGAGAGTGCCACACACACTGTCCAAAAGAAGAGCTCGGGGAATACAGAAGCAGCAAACACTGTGAACAGCAAATGACGACGGGGACGTCAGCTGGGGCTCTTTCCGTCGCCTCGGTAGTCAAAACCGTTACGCAGCTCAGGGTTTGGCCTCCAGCTCTAATTCGCCCCGCTTTTGCCCTTCACCCAGCGCTTCCTTCCTCCCTTCGCTCAGTGCCGCGCCCGCCAGCCCGCCCCCAGAAGCTCCCATTGGCTCGCCCATCCCCAGAGGCTCCGCCCCCTCGCGCTACGCTCCGGTTTCCGTTCTTCCGGCGTAGGCGGCCAAATCCCGACGTAACCGCGGCGGGGCCAACGAGCAACCGGAAGCAGCCTCTCTTTCCTGGGATCCCACTGCCTTGTGGGACGGTGGAGGGTTCCTCGGGCCCCGGCAGGTTTTCCGGGTTCCTTTCCCACCCTCCGCCACCCCCGCCTCCCTCGTCAAGTACGGAAGCTGACAGGGTCCGCGGGCAGCGATGGCGGCGCACCTTAAGAAGCGGGTGTACGAGGAGTTCACCAAGGTGGTCCAGGTAAGCTCCAGAAGGAAAGGTCCCCTGACCGGTCGTAGGTAGCGGGAAGGTCATCCACGCCCCAGGCACGTTTCCAGAACTGGCGCCACGAACTTGAGTTGAGCGCCGACTACTTTGATAGGCTCTTGGCGACTACACTTCAGTGGGCGTGTTCGTTTGCCGCTTCTGTTGTCACGATGATGAACTAATATGTGCAGTCTGGTACTTAAAAAAAAATTATTAGCTGGAGACAAAAACCGCTTTTACAATTGATGAAAATGGTTTTTTTCCCTCTCGCTATTTTATTCAGGTTACATTAGCACCCTCGTTTCACAGATGTGGACTTAGAAGCTTCTTAAGGGGTACAAGGGCACAGAACCAATTAGTGGTGGAGTCCCCCACCCCAACTCCGTTACCAAAAATAAAAAAAAATAAAAAATAAAAAAAAGCGCCCTGGGACGAATTGGCAGTGTGCAAAGCTCGTAGGGGTTGGAAGAGAAGTCTATAGAAATCCTCAAGGCCCAGTCAAAGCCGGCGAGGGTCACAGGCTTCCGAGGGCTGGGACTTCCCATTGATGGAACAGCTCACCTGGGAAGGAGGGCAGTACCTTCCTCCTTGGGACGTGTTTAAGGGCTGCTGGCCCAGCCTCTGTCAGAGAAGTCGGGGATTCTCCACGTGTCTCCTCGTAGATGACGCTAAAGTAGAGGTTGATACCAAGTCATCCCTTGTGTCATGCTTCACAGACTTTATGTGTGAACTAATCACCGAAGGATCTTATTAAAATGTAGCTTCTACTCAGTGAGTCGGTGGGGGAAGTGAGGCAATCGTCTGTATTTCTGACACATGGATGCCAGTGGATAAACAGCATCTGTAGGGCCACAGATCACAGTTAGATCCGTCTACTTGTAGAGTAGCAAGACAGACCACCCAGCAGGAAACTGATCCTTAAACACTTCATTCATTCCTTCAACAAGCGTCTATTGAGTGAATGAGTGGTTACTGTGCATCAGGTATAGTAAAAGTTGTTGAGCTACAATGTCCAATACCTGTTAGGGTCCCTGTCCTTTAGGAACTCGCAGGCTAGTGGGAGAGAGAACAGCATATATGGGATTTACACCACAGAGAGATAGTTGCACTGACAAATCAAGTCTTCTTCTTTTTCAGCTCCTCCTTTCCATAAAAATTCCCTAGCCAACTCCCTAGCCCTTCATGACTTGGCAGTATTCCTTCTTTCTGTTTTGTTTTGTGGATTCATCTTTGTAGCATATTCCCATTGGCTGAAGGCAAATTAGTTTGCTCCTTATTCATGTTTTTTCTTAAAATAACTTTGAAATTTTGCCTTGATATCTTTTTTGCTCCTTTTTATGTGAAATTAGTTTTCCTAAACTTTTAATTTGAGTCAAGATTAAGAAAAGCTTTTCTAACTTTACAGAGCTTCCTCTTCTGTGGCTTGCTTTCTATAATTTTCTTGCTCTGTTTCCCTTGCCCACTTTTAAAAAAAATTGTGGTAAAGTATACATAACATAAAATTTACCATTTTAACCAGTTTAGTGGTATCAAGTACATTCATATTGTGCAGTGACACTTTCTTTCCAACATTCTGTTCTCATTTATCAAGACTACTCACCTCTCCTCCAGCATGCCATGTGTTTGTCCGTATCCAAACTTTTGTACCTATTATCTCTTTTACATAGAATGGTTATCATTCTTCCATTTTTCTTCTCCACCCAGTGCACTTATATTTTTGCTTTAAAACCCACTTGAAACCTCAGCAAGAATTTAGTCTTTCTCCTCTGCTTCTATGGTGCTCTGTTGTGCTCATCCATTTGCACCTGTCACTCAGTGCTACTACCAATATGCATATCTTCCCACCAGTCTGGCTCTTTGAGAGCAGAGATAATGTTTAGTTCATTTCTATAGCCCCTGAAAAGACCATAGGGCCTGGCTCACTAAAATGTTATTGATGGTTGATCAATATTAGATATTGGTTTGTCCTCCCCTTTATATACTCTCTAGGGGAAAAAATATTTCCCAACTTTTGACCTAACTGCAGCCCAGATAACACTGAAGATTGAATTTGTGTGGAATAGGATGGAAATGGGTAAGTGGTTATTGAATCTAAATTCCTCTGACTTCAAAGCCCCTGATCTTTTTTTCATCATGCCATGGTAGGCAGAACAAAATGTTAGTGGACCTACTTTACAGAGAAAGAAACGGAGACTTGGAAAAATTAAATGACCTGTCCAGAGTTATAGGAACTAGTGAAAAGCAAAATTAGGACTCATAGTCTGTCTCCAATCCAGTGCTCTTTTTCCAGTTCATAACACTGCTTGTCCTAAGGCTAGATCTATTACCTGAGTACATTATTTGATACTAGAGGCCTGGTGCATGACATTTGTGCAGTGTGTGGGGGGGGTGGTTCCCCCTCAATTCGGCCTGCGCCCTCTCGCAGTCCGGGACCGCTTGGGGGATATCCACCTGCCGGCTTAGGCCTGCTCCCCAGAAGGAGGACATCCCCTGAGGGGTCCTTAGCCCTGCCATGGAGGCAGGAGAGGCTCCCGCCACCGCTGCTGTGCTTGCCAGCCGTGAGCCCAGCTTCTGGCTAAGCAGTGCTCCCCCTGTGGGAGTGCACTGACCATCGGGTGGGCAGTTCCTGCATTGAGTGCCTTCCCCCTGGTGGTCAGTGCGAGTCATAGCGTCTGGTCGTTCCTCCGTTCGGTCAACTTGCATATTAGCCTTTTATTATATAGGATAAGGGAAAATTATTTCCATTAAATGAGGTGAAGTAAAATTGTAGAATTTGTGTTTTCAGTTGGGTTTTTATGTCTTAACTTTCTTACCTCTTTGCAGCAACAGGAGGAAATTACTACTAAGAAACTCCGACTAACAAAACCAAGTAAATCTGCAGCGCTCCACATAGATCTATGTAAAGCTACCTCTCCAGCAGATGCTTTGCAGTACCTACTTCAATTTGCCAGGAAGCCTGTCGAGGCAGAAAGTGTGGAAGGAGTAGTCAGGATTCTCTTGGAACATTATTATAAGGTAAGATGGTCTTGTGGACCTGATGGGAGTATGTATAAGGGTTGTATCATCTCTGCAGAATGGGTTAATGTTGCAAAATAAACAAGAAGGCATTCATTCAGCAATCTTTTACTGAGTGTCTTCCATGTACTAAGCACTGTGGATAGAGATTAAAAAAAGACATAAATCCTGTCCTCAGAAGTTTACAATATTTAGAGCTCCTGGTTGAGATTGGGGTTTCTGCTGGCTTCTCCAGACTTCCCCTTCCTCTACCATAGAACTCAGCACCCTGGGTGGTCATTGGGTAAATACTGATATGCCTGCCTCCAGTGCTCTCCTCCAGCCTACTCACATGCTGTGCGAAAAATTCATCTCTGAGATTAAACATACATATTTTGCCAAATTTGCTCCCTCTATTTGTTTTCCTGAAATTTTTAAAATATCATTATATTTTTGCCTAAGTAATTCAGTTAATATCTCTTAAAAAAGGGACTATAAAAAACAATCATAACCACCTAATCACATCAAGTAAAATTAAATAATTTTTAATGTAATTTGGCCCATATTGATATTTCTTTAGTTCCCAAAATATCTTTTCATAGTTGACTAGAGGCTCGGTGCACGAAATTCATGCACTGGTAAGGTCTCTAGGCCTGGCTGGCGATCAGGGCCGATTGGGGCCTTCTGGCTGCCCACCAGGGCCTCCCTTCCCTGGCTGCCGGCTGCCAGCTGGGGCCTTCCTTCACTCCACGCTGCCCCTGGGTGGTCAGCGCACGTCATAGTGAGCGATCGAACTCCTGGTCTCCCGGTCAAACTCCCGAGGGGACACTTTGCATATTAGCCTTTTATATATATAGATTCGCACAAATCAAAATGCAAACAATGTCCATATATGCTCTTTTTTAAATCTAGAAGAATTTTTTTATTTTGGTGACATTGACCTGTTGTTTGTAAAATGTCTTGTTTTCTGAATTTGTTTCCTTCTTTGGGAGTTAACTTGCTCTTCTATCCCCTGTATTTACTGTGAACTAAAAGTTAGATCTATTTGTTAGATTCAGGGTAAGCATATTTTTGAAACCTTTAAGAATACTTTGTAGATGATTTGTGTTTCATATTGCATCTGCCAGGATACATATAATGTCTTGAAGTCCTACCTTGCAAAAGCTTCTTATCTTTTTCTCTTTAGTCTCTTTTCTTTCCATAAACTATCTTTATTTAAATCTTACATGTCTGACATAAAAAGGTCCTTTATGTATATAACATTCTAGCTCAATCAAAATACTTGCAGTTATCCAAAGACCTTGTGTGTTTTCAGAAATCAGTGTCTTTTCACATGCTCTTCACGCAGCTCAGAACCCCTGTCCCTGTCCCTGCCACTGCCCTCTAATCTGGTCTGTCATTTTCCCTGCCAAGCATATTCTTTCTTCAGAGTCTTTACACTTACGTTTTCTTCTACCAGGAACACTTCCCTTACATGTTCATATGTCTGCTTCCCACACTTCATTCAAGTCTTTATGCTCGGATGCTACTTTTTCATTTTTCCTTTATCCCTTTATTTGAATTAAAACTGCCTATCCATCCTGCACTTCTTAGCTTCCTTCCTTGATTTTGTTTTCTCCATAGCACTTATCATATTTTAATATATTATACTAGAGGCCCGGTGCATGACATTTGTGCACTTGAGGGGGGGTCCCTCAGCCTGGCCTGCACCCTCTCACAGTCCAGGACCCCTCAGAGGACATCCCCCAAGGGGTCCTTAGAGCTGCCATGGAGGTGGAAGAGGCTCCCACCACCAGCACTGCACTCGCCAGCTGTGAGCCCGGCTTCTGGCTGAGCAGTGCTGCCCCTGTGTTGAGCGTCTGCCCCCTGGGGGTCAGTGCGCGTCATAGCGACTGGTCATTCCTCCATTTGGTTGATTTGCATATTAGGGTTTTATTATATAGGATGATTTTTTCATTTATTTTTACCTTGTCTATTTTCCTATTCTCGAATGTAAGTTGTTCTTTAGCAGCATTTTTTTTTTTTAATACAATGTGTGGTGAATTAAATATTTGTTGAATGAATGCTTTTGTGACACTTTTTACTCAATTTTAAAAAGTGCTTATTATATATCAGGCATTGTTCTGGGCACTGGACTGTGTCCTGTTAGCATATTTAATTAGTTCTTGGTATTGCATTGTATGTCATGTGTGTCTATCTCCTTCAGATTTTGAGCCTCTAAATTCAGAGACTACAATTCTATTAATTACTGCCCCAGTGCCTGGTAAGGTAGAGGAACATTATAGGGGCTTAATAAATGTTTCCCTCATGTTTTACATGAATGAAATCAGGATTCTGCTCTCAAGAAGTCTTTAGCCTTGTCCTACCTGGTTTGGCTCAGTGGATAGAGCGTCGGTCTGCTACTGCAGACTGAAGGGTCCCAGGTTCGATTCCGGTCAATGGCACATGCCTGGGTTGTGGGCTCGATCCCCAGTGGGGGGCATGCAGGAAGCAGCTGATCAATAATTCTCTCACCACTGATGTTTCTATCTCTCTCTCCCTTTTCCTTCCTCTCTGAAATCAATAAAAATATATATTATTAAAAGTATTTTTTAGTTTCTTAGTGATCTACTTTTAGTTATCCCCCCATTTTAAAGCACTATATCTACTTATTAGTATTACTACATAATAATATAACTCTATTACCAATAATCATCTGTACTAATACTTCTAAGAGCAGTTAGCATTTATATAGCTTCTTGGAGTTTATAAAGCTTTTTTCACATGTAATATTTTAATCTTGATGACAACACTATTGTTATCTCTGTATTCCAGATAAGGAACTAGGTATGGAGCAATTTAATATCCAAGGTCACCCAGATAAGTAAATGGAGGATCTGAATTTGAATGTGGGTTGGTTCTCCCCGCTCCCCCCCACCCCAACTTTTTGTAATGGAACTTTTTTTTACACACACACACACACACACACACACACACACACACACACACAGAACAGTTTAATTCCCATGTACTCATTATCCAGCTTTAACCATTATCATTTCATGGCCAAACTTGTTTCATTCCCACCACTCCTCATCCTCACTATCCACTTTCACTTCCTCTACTCTGACCCTCTCCACCAGATTCTTGTGAAAAGAAATCCTTGGTATCTTTATCATTTTATTCATAAATTTCAGTATATCTCTGAACAATAAAGACTCTTAAAACAATCATAATACCATTATCATATATAAAAAAAATGAGTCAGGTATTCTGATGTTGGACCCCACACTCTTTAACGAGGTCATGCTGCTTACATTAGTCTAGCTCAGCGGTCGCCAACGGTGGTCCGTGGTCTAGCTGATTCTAGCCACAAAAGAAATGAAGGAGGGATGCCAAATGGGTCCAGTTCTAGATTGATGACCATAGCAGTCTTTACCTTTCTTCTTTTTGTCCAGAAGTGTGGTATCTGGTATTTTAGTAGTTAAATTACTTTGGCTTCTACTTTTTTTCTGCAAGTCTTTCTGTGGTTGGACAGCAATATCTGAATGATGAGGAGTTCTTTACTTACAGTACTGTACTAGTTGCTGTGGAGGATGTAGAACTATGAGACATGTTCCTTGTTCCTTAGGGGCTAGAGGTATAATTGGTAGACCAAATAATATATGTAGCATATAGATAGTAAGGGCTAAAGTTACTTGTTCATTTTTTTTCTTTCACTTAAAATGTTCTGGGTATTAACTCTGTGCTTGGCCTTGTGCTTTATATTGCTGATACAGAGATGAATAGGTGATCCATGACCTGAGTTTAGTTGGGTAGGTAAAACAATAAATGGATAATAACAATACACCGTTATAGGAAATCTGGGATAGGTTATGATATGACCTCAAAGAAGGGAGCATGGGCCTGGAAAGGCATTATGTAGTAGTAGTGATGCTTGCAGTGAGTCTTAAAAAAACAGATTTTTTACCAATTGGGAAATGGGAGGAAAGGCATTTTATTTATTTATTTATTTAAAATATATTTTATTTATTTATTTTTACAGAGAGGAAGGGAGAGGGATAGAGAGTTAGAAACATTGATGAGAGAGAAATATCAATCAGCTGCCTCCTGCACACCTCCTACTGGGGATGGACCCGCAACCAAGGTACATGCCCTTGATCGGAATCTAACCTGGGACCTTTCAGTCCACAGGCCGATGCTCTGTCCACTGAGCCAAACTGGTCAGGGCAGAGGAGGAAAGGCGTTTTAGAGAGAAGGGGCAGTTGTGAATAAAGACATGGAGATGTGGAATAGCCTATCTCATTAGAAGGCATGCAAGTCGTTTGGCTGGTATAGATTTTAGGTTGAGAACTCTTTAAGAGATAAGACCAGAAAGACTGAAAGGGGTATGATCCTGAATGGTCTTGTGTTCTCCCTTGTGGGTTTTGTTTTAGACATGTCACTCTGGGCATAGTATGGAGGATGGAGGAATTGGATGAGGGCAAGACAGGAGTTAGGATGACCAACTAGGAGACTGATAAGTCTGAAGCAAGGTGATGAAAGCTTGAACCAGGGCAACTTTAATGGTGGAAAGAGTAGTTTTAGGGAGAGCTTCCCTGGAGGTAGTTTGTTTTAAGTATAAGTGTGAAGGAGGTGATTTATGTGTTTCAATAGAAGCGGTTCTAGGGGATTATTTGAGAGAGTAGAAGAACTCTAGTAAAGTATCCAACTGGATAAAGAATGTCACTAGGTTAGATACTCTTATATTCTTTTTATTCCAATTCTTTCCTTTTTGCCTCCCTCTTATCTGCTAGGCTTACTACTACTGCTTTCTCTGCAGCTCTCATGTTTGGGAGGTCTGTGACTCCATTCCAGACCATTGAAAAGGCTATAGTCTATAGCTCTTCTCCTGTCCTCTCTCACTGCAAGATTAGGTTATTTGACTAGGCCAATGTCTCTGAAAGACAGTTATTTGATTCTGTGATGTTATTTTCAAATTAATAAAAGAATTAGCATTTTATCTCTATTCAAAACTAAATTCAGTATCTCCCCCCATTCTCCAGTCTACCTTATCCCAGGAAATGGCACCACCATTAATATAGACTCTTAAATCAGAAACCTGAGAAGATCCTTTAAAAATCCTATCTAATAAAAGAGTAATATGCAAATTAACCGTCACTCCGCTACAAATATGGTGGTGACCATAGCCCCAGGGCGGGACACTGGCATTGTCGCCATGGTGACGACGCTAGCGTCCCACACCCAGGCCACAGAGGGAGGAAGGGCTGCCGACAGAACACTGGGCTGCCAGTGGACAGAAGCCCAGCTGACAGAAAGCGGGCGCTGGGCCGGGGGTGAGCTCTGAGCCGCTGCCATGCAGCTTGGGACACGCCAAGCGGACAGACGCCCAGCAGACAAAACCGGGCTGCTGGGCCGGGGGTGTGCTCAGAGCCGCTGCCGCGCGGCTTGGGACACACCAAGCGGACAGACGCCCAGCCGACAGAACACGGGCCCCCAGCCAAGCGGACAGAAACCTGGCTGACAGAAAGCGGGCGCTGGGCTGGGGGCGAGCTCTGAGCCGCCACCGCGGCTTGGGACACACCAAGAGGACAGACACCCAGCAGCCAGAACGCGGGCCACTGGCTTGGGGGCATGCTCAGAGCCGCCGCTGCTCGGCTCAGGGCACGCCCCTGGCCCAGCAGACAGAAGCCCAGCTGCTAGAAGCCACTAGGCTGGGGGCGTGCCCCTGGCAGCCCCCTGCAGTGTGGCTTGGGGCATGCCCCAGCCCAGTGGACAGAAGCCCTGTGGACACAATGCAGGGGGTCCTCTGTGCATGAGCTGCAGAGGAAACACCTTTTCTGAAGGCTCATTGGCTAAGCTCCCTGTAAGCTGCCTCTCACAGTGTTCTTGGTAACTTGGGTTATAAGAATCCAAGAAGGTGATCTAGGGTTTTTTCACTCCTGGAGGAAAAAATGAAGGTCCGCTGCTGGAGGGGCTAAGAAATGTCAAATCCTACCCTAGCCAGTTTGGCTCAGTGGATAGAGGCTTGGCCTGCCGATCACAGGGTCTGGGTTCAATTTAAGGGCATGTACCTAGGTTGCAGGCTCCTCCTTGGCCAGGGCCCAGGTCAGGGCTCATGCAGGAGGCAACCAATCGAAGTGTCCCTCTCACATTGATGTTTCTCTCTGTCTTTCCCTCTCTCTTCCAAGCTCTCGAAAAATCAATGGAAACATATTCTCAGGTGAGGATAAAAAAGAAAGAAAAGAAATGTCATATCCTGTGAAAGACACATCTTGAAAATGCCTGAAGAAAGTTGTCATTTTTTCATGGTGAAGGGACTGGAGTCCATGTTGATGAAAACACCTTGGCGGCTGTGACAGTGGCAGCAGCAGTGGGGTGATGGAGCTGGCACCTTCCCCTGATCAGCCCTGTCACCTCCCGCAGAGGAAGGCCAGACTGCGGCTTAGGCCCGCTCCCCATCAGTAGGACATCTCCTGAGGGCTCCCAATCTGTGAGAGGGGGCAGGCTTGTCTGAGGGGCCCCCCCCAATGCACGAATTTCGTGCACTGGGCCTCTAGTATATATATAAGAGATCAACCAAAGGACTTGTATGCATGCATATAAGCCTAACCAATGGACATAGACACCAGAGGGGTGAGGGTATGAGTTGGGGGGGGGGTTAGGGGACAATCGGGTGATAAGGACACTTATGT
Source organism: Cnephaeus nilssonii (assembly GCF_951640355.1). Lineage (NCBI taxonomy): Eukaryota > Metazoa > Chordata > Mammalia > Chiroptera > Vespertilionidae > Cnephaeus > Cnephaeus nilssonii. The sequence continues at coordinate 47,000,478 of NC_137084.1, read as the reverse complement.
CATACCTTAATCAATAAAGAGAGAGAGAAAAAAAAATATATATATATATATATTTCACAGAGGAAGAAAGAGGGAGAGAGAATTAGAAATATCAATGATGAGAGAGAATCATTGATTGGCTGCCTCCTGCATGCCCCACACAGGTGATTGAGCCCACAACCTGGGCATGTGCCGTGACCTGGAATTTAACCGTGACCTCCTGGTTCATAGTTTGATGCTCAACCGCTGAGCCATGCCAGCCAGGCCTGAGAAGAGGAGAACTTGCTGGCTCCGTACGGCCAGGGAGCAGGGACGTGCCAGCTCCCAGGCGGCTGAGGAGCGGGGACTTGCCGGCTCTCGGGTGGCTGGGAGTGAAGCCAGGGGAAGGAAGGCCTATTCTTGCACGAATATCGTGCAATGGGCCTCTAGTATTTTATCAAATGCTTCTGTTTGCCTTATTTGCCCAGTGTTCTTTTTTTTGCTCTCGATCCTTGCCATCCTTTGGATTGATTCTATATTAAATTCTCTCCTCCATCTCTGTTTATTAGCTTAGGAGTTAATACCTCCTTTTATACTATCTTAACCTAGATATTGCAACATGAATTCTAGACTTTTCAAGAGTAAATATTAAATTTGATACTTTTACCTTCTTTGGACTATGCAAGCACTTTAGCTCCCTTTATCCACCTTCCTGACTTACATGTAAGTGTAATTATATACTTTCTCCATTTTTCTCTCTATGATACTTTTATTCTTGCTTACTATATTTATTTTTTTTGGTTTATTTTTTCCAGTTTTATTGAGAAATAATTGATATACATCACTGTAAAAGTTTAAGGCATAAGAAGAACGATTTACATATATGATTACCACAGTAGGTTTAGCTAACATCAATTATCTCATATCTTCTATAATAATAAAAACGTAGTATGCTAATTAGAACAGATGTCCTTATGGATGACCTTCTGGACGAAGTCAGGGCTGCGAGGAAAGCCTGGGTCCTAGGTGCCGGAGGGAAACCAGTGCTGGCAGCTGGGAGAATGAAGGCCTATTCTTGCACGAATTTTGTGCATCGGGCCTCTAGTCTATAAATATAAAAGCCATCTATATATATAAAAGCCATGCGACCAGAATGACTGGTCACTATGACGCACACTGCAGCCAGCCAACCGGCCCGATCGGGGGTGAGGCTGGCTAGCCAACCTCCCGCGGCCCTGCCGCCTGACTGTCCTCACCCCCGATTGGCCCTCCTACCCCGATGGGGGGCAGGGTTGGCTAGCCAACCTCCTGAAGTCCCTCCCTCCCCCTGCAGGCCTGGCTCCGATAAGGCCCCGATTAGGAGCGGGGCTGGCAGCCAACCTCCCGCATTCCCTCCCCCTAGCTGGCTTGGTCCCGATTGGCCCTAATTGGGGCTGGCCGGCCGGACCCCACTCATGCACGAATTCATGCACTGGGCCTCTAGTAGATACAATAAAAAGAAAAGAAAAAATATTTCTCCTTATGATGAGAATTCATAGGTTTTACGCTCTTTATTCTTTTTTAAAAAACTATATTTTTATTGATTTCAGAGAGGAAGGAAGAGGGAGAGAGAGATAGAAACATCCATGATGAGAGAGAATCATTGATCAGCTGCCTCCTGCAACTCCCCCACTGGGGATCGAGCCCATAACCCGGGCATGTGCCCTTGACCGGAATCAAACCTGGGACCTTTCAGTTTGCAGGCCGATTCTCTATCCACTGAGCCAAACTGGCTAGGACAGGATCAACATTCTTAACAACTTTCCTATATATCATACTAGAGGCACGAAATTCGTAGACTGGGGGGGGGGGGGGGGGATGTCCCTCAGCCCAGCCTGCACCCTCTCCAATTTGGGACCCCTTGAGGGATATCTGACTGCCCATTTAGTCAGACATCCCTCTCACAATCCAGGACTGCTGGCTCCCAACTGCTCACCTGCCTGTCTTCCTGATTGCCCCTAACGGCTTCTGCCTGCCAGCCTGATCACCCCCTAACCACTCCCCTGCCAGCCTGATTGATGCCTAACTGCTCCCCTGCCAGCCTGTTTGCCCCTAACTGCCCTCCCCTGCAGGCCTGGTCACCCCTAACTGCCCTCCCCTGCAGGCCTGGTCACCCCTAACTGCCCTCCCCTGCAGGCCTGGTCATCCCTAACTGCCCTTCCCTGCAGGCCTGGTCTCCCCCAACTGCTCTCCCCTGCAGGCCTGGGTCCCCCCCATCTGCCCTTCCCTGCAGGCCCGTTCGCCCCCAACTTCCCTCCTCTGCCGGCCTAGTCACCCCTAATTGCCCTCCCCTGCAGGCTTGATCGCCCTCAACTGCCCTCCCTTGCAGGCCTGGTCCCTCCCAACTGCCCTTCCCTGCTGGCCTGATTGCCCACAACTGCCCTCCCTTGTAGGCCTGGTCCTTCCCAACTGCCCTCCCCTGCTGGCCATCTTGTGGCGCCCATCTTGTGTCCATATGGGGGCAGCCATCTTGTGTGTTGGAGTGATGGTCAATTTGCATATTACTCTTTTATTAGATAGGATAGCAGTGCTACCTAGAGTCATCATGCTGTATAGTATATCTCTAGTATTTACTTATCTTATAACTAGAAGTTTGTACCTTTTTTTTTAAATATATTTTATTGATTTTTTTACAGAGAGGAAGGGCGTGGGATAGAGAGTTAGAAACAGCAATGAGAGAGAAACATCGATCAGCTGCCTCTTGCACACCTCCTACTGGGGATGTGCCCGCAACCAAGGTACATGCCCTTGACCGGAATCGAACCTGGGACCTTTCAGTCTGCAGGCCGATGCTCTATCCACTGAGCCAAACCGGTTAGGGCAGAAGTTTGTACCTTTTAACCACACTCCTCCAATTTACCCTTCCTCTACCCTCCACCTCTGGTAACCACAAGTTTGATCTCTTTTTCCAAGGTCCCCCTCCCTCCCAGAGGTTGTTATTTTGTGTGTGTTTTTTCCAGATTCCACATAAAAGGGAGATCATACAGTATTTGTCTTTCTTTGTCTAACTTATTTCATTTAGCATAATACCCCCAGGTTCACCCATGTTGTGGTAAATGGCAAGATTTCATTCTTTTTTATGGCAAGCATTATTCCATTATACACACACACACACACACACACACACACCATTTTCTTTATCCATTTATCTATCAGTGGACATTTAGGTTACTTTCTTATCTTGGCTATTGTAAATAATGCTGAAGTGAACATAGGAATGCATATATCTTTTGAATTAGTTTTGTATTTCTTCAGATCAATACCCAGAAGTGGAATTGCTGAGTCATAGGGTAGTTCTTTTTAAAAAGTTTTATAGGAACCTCCATACTGTTTTTCATAGTGGCTGCACGAATTTGCAATCCCACCAACAGTGCACAAGGTTTCCTTTTTCTCCACATCCTCCCCAGTACTTGTTTGTTGATTTATTGATGATAACCATTCTGACAGGTGTGAGGTGATATCTCATTGTGGTTTTACGGTAATTTGTATTTCTCTGATGACTAGTGATATTGAACATCTTTTCATATGTGTATTGGCCATCTGTATGTTCTCTTTGGAGAAGTATCTGTTTGCCTTTTTTGGTCTTGTGTAGTATGAGTCCTTTATAAATTTTGGATATTAACCTCTTATCAGATGTATCTTTGGCAAGTATTTTCTTCCATTCAGTAGGTTGTCTTTTGTGTTGTTGATAGTTTCCTTCTCTGTAGGAAAATATTTTTTCGGGAATTGAGATGATTCAAATCTGAGCTGCAGTCCCTACCAAAGTCTGTATTTTTATTTTACTCTTAGTAATATTGTTGTATCCTTGGGGTCCCAAGCCAATGGGTTTATTAGGCTGCCCCTGCTCCCCCTCCTACCTTCAGCCTTACACTCTAGTCATTGCTCACATGGCCTCACCTGGCTGTCAGAAGCACTGGTTACTTTGCCGCTTCTCCATCCATCCATCCATCCCCAGGTCTCAAAACCTCAAGAAAAAACAGCTCCAAATTCCAGGTGAACCTTTTTGCATCTGTGACCTTCCTTGCATGATCCTCGTTCTTTAATTCTTCATTTATCTTTTATATATTTACTTTAAATATATTTTTATTGATTTCAGAAAGAAAGGGAGAGGGAGAAAGAGATAGAAACATCAATGATGAGCTGGAATCATTGATTGTCTGCCTCCTGCACGCCCTCTCCTGGGGATTGAGCTCGAAACCCGGGCATGTGCCCTTGACCTGGACCATTCAGTCCGCAAGCCAATGCTCTATCCATAGCCAAACCAGCTAAGAGCTCTTCATTTATCTTTTAGTTTTCTAATACCTTCAAATACACACACACACACACTTTTTTCTTTCGTCCTTTCTTTTTTGTTTGTTTGTTAATCCTCACCTTAGGATATTTTTAAATTGGTTTTTAGAGAGAGTGGAAGGGAGGGGGAGAGGGAGAGAGAAACTTCGATGTGAGATAGACAAATTGATTGGATGCCTCCCAAACGCACGCACCCCGACCAGTGCCAGAAGTCGAGCCTGCTAACAAGTTACATGCTTTTGACTGGAATTGAACCCAGGACCTTTCAGTACGAGGGCTGATGCTCTATCCATTGAGCCAAATTGGCTAGGGCAGTGGTCGGCAAACTCATTAGTCAACAGAGCCAATATCAACAGTACAACGATTGAAATTTCTTTTGAGAGCCAAATTTTTTAAACTGAAACTTCTTCTAATGCCACTTCTTCAAAATAGACTCACCCAGGCTGTGGTATTTTGTGGAAGAGCCACACTCAAGGGGCCAAAGAGCCGCATGTGGCTCGCGAGCCGCAGTTTGCCGACCATGGGCCTAGGGCAACACTTTTTTCTTTTTTTTGGCATCCATAGTATTTTTCTAGTTTCCACAGCAGGAATATTGGTTTGAGTTGTCTAGTCTGCCCTTACCAGAAGTGAGAGTCTTGCTATTATCTTTTGCTGGACCTTTGCAATACACTTTTTAAGAAAAAAAATGTTTTATTGACTTTGAGAAAAGAAGGAAGAGGGGGAGAGAGATAGAAACATCAATGATAAGAGAGAATCATCTATCGGCTGCCTCCTGCACGCCCCCTACTGGGGATCAAGCGGGCAACTTGGGTATGTGGCCTGACCAGGAATGAAAATGTAGCCTCCTGGTTCATGGGTTGATGCTAAACCACTGAACCACATTGGCCATGCTGCAATACATTTTTAATCTGTTTCTCTGTCTAGTTTTGCGCCTTCCATTTTAATCACCATATTAATGCTGGACTGGTATTTAAAATTGATTTTCCCAAGGTTATCCTATATAATAAAAGCCTAATATGCTGAGTGTCTGACTTTTCATTCGTTCGACCAGTCACTATGACATGCACTGACCACCAGGGGGCAGAAGCTCTGACTGGTAGCTTAGCTTGCTGCTGGGGTCCAGTTGATCAGGACTGGGTGAGATGGGCCGGATACGCCCTGGAGCCTCCTGTGGTCCCTCCCCGGCTGGCCAACTTCCCATGGTCCTTCCTAAGCCAGCCGGCCTCGATGGGCCCTAATTGGGACTGGGCGAGAGGAGCTGGACATGCCCTGGAGCCCTCCCATGGTCCCTCCCAGCCCGGATCCTGCACTGGTGGGGTCCCTCATCCTGGTCTCACCCTCTCCCAATCCGGGACCCCTTGGAGGATGTTGGAGAGCCGGTTTGAGCCCGACCCCTGCAGGTCAGGCTGAGGGACCCCACCGGTGCACGAATCCATGCACCAAGAAAATATATATATGTGTTTTAGAGGCCCAGTGCACGAAATTCATGCACGGGGCCGGGGGGGGGGGGCGGGGGCGGGATGTATGTGTCCCTCAGCCCAGCCTGCACCCTCTTCATCTGGGACCCACTAGTGGGATCAGGCCTAAATGGGCAGTCGGACATCCCTCTCACAATCCAGGACTGCTGGCTCCCACCTGCTCACCTGCCTGCCTGCCTGATTGCCCCTAACCGCTTCTGCCTGCCAGCCTGATTACCTCCTAACCCAGTGATGGGCAACCTTTTCAGCTTGGTGTGTCAAACTTCGCCAAAAAACTGAGCATAACTCAGGTAGTGTGTCACTTTGAGGAAAAAACATTATTTTGCAAATGTTTCATCCTCAGGAGCAGCAAATGTTTCATCCTCGGCATGCGGCCGCCTCAGAGGCCGCGTGTCATCAGAAATGGCTACGCGTGTCAGTGCTGACACGCGTGTCATAGGTTCGCCATCACTGTCCTAACCACTCCCCTGCCAGCCTGATTGACGCCTAACTACTTCCCTGCCGGCCTAGTTACTCCTAATTGCTCTCCCCTGCTGGCCCGGTCACCCCTAAATGCCCTCCCCTGGCAGTCTGGTCACCCCCAACTGCCCTCCCCTGCTGGCCTGGTCACTCCTGTCCTCCCCTGCCATCCTGGTTGCCCCCAACTGCCCTCCCCTGCAGGCCTGGTCCCCCCCCAACTGCCCCCCCTGGCAGGCCTGATCCCCCCCCAACTGCCCTCCCCTACAGGTCTTGTCCCTCCCAACTGCCCTCCCCTGCCGGCCCGGTCACCCCCAACTGCCCTCCCCTGCAGGCCTGGTTGTCCCCAACTGCTCTCCCCTGCAGGCCTGGTTGCTCCCAACTGCCCTCACCTGCAGGCCTTGCCCCTCCCAACTTCCCTCCCCTGCCGGCCCAGTCAACCCTAACTGCCTCCCCTGTAGGCCCGGCGGCCCGCAACTGCCCTCCCCTGCAGGCCTGATTGCTCACAACTGCCCTCCCCTGCCGGTCATCTTATGGCAGCCATCTTTGTCCGCATGGGGGCGGCCATCTTGTGTGTTGGAGTGATGGTCAATTTGCATATTACCTCTTTATTATATAGGATATAGTAAGTGGTGTACCAGGATTCTAGGTCTTCTGACTTTATAACTATTGCTCCTTCCCCCACTGAGGCCTCCTTGTTGTGCTCAGTTACCTTGTTAGGAACGTAGGGTGCTTCGTACTTGAGAACAGGGAATGAACAAATGGACATGGTTCTTTTTGTCTTTGAGGGAAATTTCTCACCATAGAATCTTTGTGCAAATTAGAGACCATCTCCCAATATTAAAACTAAAAGGGCCAGACCACTTATTTCTCAGTCTTGCTTGTACCTACAGTCCAGGTGCAAGACCTAGACCCAGTTAATTAGATTTACCTGCCCCAATCTTCTAATGAGGCTCTGGTGATCCCAAAAAAACAAGTAGATTAAAATTTTTTTCTGGCCCTAACTGGTTTGGCTCAGCGGATAGAGCATCGGCCTGCAGACTGAAAGGTCCTAGGTTTGATTCTGGTCAAGGGCATGTTACCTTGGTTGCGGGCACATCCCCAGTAGGAGGTGTGCAGGAGGTAGCTGATCAATGTTTCTCTCTCATTGATGTTTCTAACTCTCTATTCCTCTCTCTTCCTCTCTGTATAAAAGCAATAAAATATATTTTTAAAAATATTTTTTTCTGGTAATAGCATTGGTGGCTGCAGCATCCAATTTCCAGGGGCTCCAAGATCAAGGTGCTGGCAGCATCATTGGGTGGCCAATGTTGGTAGTACAGGTTGGTGCAACTCATGTGTAACTGCACAGGAGAGAAAAGGTACTTTTAATCCCAAAAGCACATTTCTGGTTAGAAGTTAATGACATGAGGAAGGCATAAAAAATTTCTCATTCATTTTTCTGTATTTGGGTATAAGATTAAGAAAGCTCTCTTCTCTGAAATATATACAGTTAAAGGCTTTGAATACTTGGATCATTGAATCTCTTTTTTTTTTTTTTCAATTTTTTTATTAAGGTATTATATGTGTTGAATCTCTTTTGAAATGTTAGTTTCTCATGTTCTGTTTTTGGTTAGCTGAGAGGAGAGCATCAAGGTAACAATAGCTTCTTTTGTTCCAGGAGAATGATCCATCTGTGAGACTGAAAATTGCTTCATTATTGGGGTTATTGTCAAAGACTGCAGGATTTTCTCCAGACTGTATTATGGATGATGCCATTAACATCCTGCAGAATGAAAGTAAGTTGCAATTTAAAAGCTGTACACTTAGAGCAGAAATCTTTAGTTCCTTTTGTATAGAATTTAAAACAGAATATTGTTGTGTTGGTATTAAAAAGGAATTTGAGGATGATTCAATAAAACTATGTACATATATTTACATTAGAGTTAAAATGTAGTTTTTCTCTTAATAGCTATCATTTATTGACCTCTACCTAGTGCCATATGCTTAAAGTATTTTACATATGATAGAAGATAGATGTCATAGTCCTTATTTTAAAGGTGGGAAAACTGAAGTTCAGAGAAGTTAACTAACTTATTAAAGGTTAAGTTGTATGGGACAGAGATGATGTTTAGGTGACTTTGCACATTAACTCAGAAACCATGAGAGGGGCTGTCCTGGTCATATGTGGTCTCTGAGTTCTGTCCCTATAAAAGTGACATCTCCTAGGTCTCACATGTTATTGTTACTTTTTCTGTTTGTTGCTTGTTGATGCCCAATAACATTATTTCTGTGTTTAGGTGAAATGGGAAAATACTTCACCCTTTTAATGTTTTTTTTTTTAATTTTTTCTGTGTTTTTTCTAATGTACAAGATTGTTTTATAGTTAGTGTCTCAGTTACCTTACTATTCTATAATAATAAAAGCTTAATATGCTAATTAGACTGGACAGCTGAATGACCTTCCAGACGTCATTCCAGATCAAGCCGTGGTGGTGGGAGCCAAAGTAGAGGTGGTTTGGGGCAATCAGGCAAGCAGGCAGAGTGATTAGGGGTGATCACACAGGCAGACAGAGTGGTTAGGGGTGATCAGACAGGCAAGCAAAGTGGTTAGGGGCGAACAGGCAGGCAGGCGAGTGGTTAGGGGTGATCAGGCAAGCAGGCAGGCAGGCAGGCGAGCAGTTAGGAGTCAGTGGTCCCAGATTGCAAGAGGGTGCAGGCTGGGCTGAGGGAGACCCTTCAACCCCCATATCCCGTGCATGAATTTCATGTACTGGGCCTCTAGTTTAAAATTAAATAAAAAGAAAAGTTCTTTGGCCCTGACTGGTATGGCTCAGTTGGTTGGAGCATTGTCCCATACACCAAAAGGTGGAGGGTTCAATTCCTAGTCAGGGTACCTAATCCAGGTTTTGGGTTCAATCTCCAGTTGGGGCATGTGTGGTAGGCAACTGATAGATGTTTCTCTCTCTCTCTCTCTCTCTCTCTCTCTCTCTCTCTCTCTCTCTCTCTCTCTTTCTCTCTCTCTCCCTCTCCCTCTCCCCCCTTCTCTAAAAATCAGTTTAAAAAATATTTTTTAAATGTGTCTTATGGCAGCCCCGGCTGGATGGCTTAGTTGGTTGGAGTGTTGTCCTGCACAGCAAAAATGTTTCAGGTTCGATTCCCCATCAGGGCATATACCTAGGTTTCAGGTTCAATCCCCGGTCCAGTGTGTATGGGAGGCAACTGATTGATGTTTCTCTCTCTCTCTTTCTCTCTCTCAAATTAATGAACATATCCTTGGGTGAGGATTATATATATATACTAGAGGCCCGGTGCACGAAATTCATGCATGGGGGCAGGGGTTGTCCCTCAGCCCAGCCTGCACCCTCTCCAATCTGGGAAATCCCTCTCACAATCCAGGACTGCTGGCTCCCAACTGCTCACCTGCCTGCCTTCCTGTTTGCCCCTAACCGCTTCTGCCTGCCAGCCTGATCACCCCCTAACCACTCCCATGCCAGCCTGATTGATGTCTAACTGCTCCCCTGCCAGCCTGTTTGCCCCCAACTTCCCTCCTCTGCCAGCCTGGTCACCCCTAACTGCCCTCCCCTGCAGGCTTGATCGCCTCCAACTGCCCTCCCTTGCAAGCCTGGTCCCTCTCAACTGCCCTCCCTTGCAGGCCTGGTGCCTCTCAACTGCCCTCCCCTGCTGGCCATCTTGTGGTGGCCATCTTGTGTCCACATGGGGGCAGGATCTTTGACCACATGGGGGCAGCTATATTATGTGTTGGAGTGATGGTCAATCTGCATATTACTCTTTTATTAGATAGGATAGAGGCCTGGTGCACGGGTGGGGGCCAGCTGGTTTGCCCTGAAGGGTGTCCCGGATCAGGGTGGGCATTCCCTTGGGGCGTGGGGCGGCTGAGCGAGGGGCTTGTGGTGGTTTGCAGGCCGACCACGCCCCCTGGCGACCCAAGCGGAGGCCCTGGTATCTGGGATATATTTACCTTCTACAATTGAAACTTTGTATCCTGGAGTGGAGCCAAGCCTCCTGCTCGCTCCGTGGCCGGCAGCCATTTCTGTTTGGATTTGTTTACCTTCTATAATTGAAACTTTGTAGCCTTGAGTGGAGGCTTAGGCCGGCCAGGGCAGGGGAAAGCTTGGCTTCTTCTATCGCCTTGGAAACCCAAGCCTCCCTCCTACTTTCTCCGTGGCGGTAGCCATCTTGGTTGGGTTAATTTGCATACTCGCTCTGATTGGCTGGTGGGCGTGGCTGGTGGGTGTGGCTTGTGGGTGTCGCAGAGTTGGGGTCAATTTGCATATTACTCTTTTATTAGGTAGGATATATATATATATATATATATATATATATATCATGGCATATTAAAAGAGAAGACTTAATAGCAAAAAAAATCTTTTGCTATTTCTGAAAATATTGTAATTTGTTTGAATTAGTTGTGGTTTTAGAGAATAGTTTTATTTTGGGTATCCTATCTAATAAAAAGAGAATATGCTAATTGACCCCTCACACCATCTCAAAGATGGCGACGCCCACAGCCAGTAAAGAGGGAATATGCTAATTGACTGCCCTGCCCTCAAAGATGGCGGCGCCCTCAGCCACAAGATGGCAGCGCCCAGTCCCCTCAGCCCTGCCGGGGCAGTGGGCACACGGCAAGGCCGGGCCCGGCCCCAGGTGGGCCCGGCCGCTCTGTGCACCTGCCTCCGGAGTCCCCCAGTCCCCTCAGCCCCCCAGCTGCCCAGGGCCGGCCCGAGGTACAGGCAAGCCTCGGATGCCAGCTGCCCAGCCACCCAGGGCTGGCCCAAGGTGCAGGTAACCAGGGCCGGCAGAGGCTTGCACTGCCAGCAGTGGCAGCAGCAGAGGTGTGATGGGACATCACCTTCCACTGATCGCTGAGTCACCTCCCACCCCTGAGGGCTCCTCGTCTGTGAGAGGGGGCAGGCTGGGCTGAGGGATCCCCCTCTAGAGCTTGAATTTATGCACCGGGCCTCTAGTACATTTTAAACAAATGTGACTATTTAAATATTGGACAACATTTAGTCTATAAACTTAAGAGATTATGAGAGAAATAAAGGGCCAGTGAATTCAGAGACAATCTAAACTTATTTATTGTACAGCTGTTTAATGTTAACATATGTGGCTCTTTGGCTAAAGTTGAAAACTTTTTTTTAAAAATCAACTTTATTGAGATGTGCTTTCCATACAACAGAAGTACATAGTTGGAAGTGTTTTGTTTTTTTTTTTTAATATATTTTTATTATTGATTTCAGAGAGGAAGGGAGAGGGAGAGAGAAAGAGAAACATCGATGATGAGAGAGAATCATTGATTGGCTGCCTCCTGCACGCCCCCCACTGGGGATTGAGCCTGCAACCTGGGCATATGCCCTGACCGGGAATCAAATCGGTGACCTCTTGGTTCCTGAGTCGACGCTCAACCGCTGAGCTACACCTGGCTGGGCTAAAGTTGAAAACTTTTAAAAAATTTTGTTAGAAACACCTTTATACCAAAATTGTAATTGTGTTGAATTTCTACCAAAGACTTTCTTTTTTAACCCTCACCTGAGGATATTTTTCCATTGATTTCCAGAGAAAGTAAGAGGGAGAAAGGAGAGGGAGCGGGAGAGACACATAGATTGCTATGCACACAACCGGGGCTGGGGAACCTGCAACAGATGTACGTGCCCTTGACCAGGGCCCTTGAACAGGAATTGAACCTGAGAACCTTCTGTCCACAGGCCAACACTCTACCCACTGAACCAAACTGGCCAGAGCACCTGAGGACATGTTTTTATTGATTTTAGAGAGAGAGAGAGAGAGAGAGAGAGAGAGAGACAGACAGACAGACAGACAGACAGACATTGATGTGAGAGAAAGACTAGAAGTCTTACTAAGAGGTGATTTAACCAATATTTTCAGAGCTTTAGTCATTTATATATCATGTACACCATCCTATATAATTAAGAGCTAATATGCAAATGGTCATCACTCCCTCACGCTGTCATGCTGTAACAGCTCAGACACTCAACACTGGGGAGAGAGAAATGGGGACCAGCCAGGCACAGATGAGCTTGCAAGAGAGGAATGGGGACCAGCCAGGCACAAATGAGCTCATGAGAGAGGAATGGGGACCAGCCAGGCTACGGCCTGGGAGAGGGATAAGCTGCCCTCTCCACAGTCTTGGGCGCCAGCGGCTGCGCCTGTGCCTGCAGCCGGGGAGATGGACAAGCTGCACGTCCCACGGTCCCAGGCACCAGTGGCTGCGCCTGTGGCCAGGGAGAGGGATAAGCTGCCTGCCCCGCGGTCCTAGGCGCCTGTGGCTGTGGCCGGCCCGGGCGAAGCCGGCCCGTGTCCTGGGTGCCTATTGCCGGCCAGAGGGATGGAAGCCTGGGTCCCGGGTGTGGGGTGAGGCAGAGACAGTTAGGGGCGGTCAGGCCAGCAGGGGAGCAGTTAGGGGCGATCAGGCTGTTAGGGGAGCAATTAGGGGTGATCAGGCAGGCAGGCAGGCAGAGGTGGTTAAGGGCGATCAGGCAGGCAGAGGGGTTAGGGGCAATCAGGCAGGCAGGCAGGCGAGTGGTCCCAGATTGCAAGAGGCAGTCGGACATCCCCCGAGGGGTCCCGGATTGGAGAGGGTGCAGGCCGGGCTGAGGGGACACCCGCTCCCCGCCCCCATGCATGAATTTCGTGCACTGAGCCTCTAGTTTTTTATATATTTGCTTCACTTCTATACTATGGTTTACTTAGTGTTTCTCTTAAGTGGACAATTTTTTTAGTTAAGTAAAATTAAAGGGGTTCATTATATTAGAAATGTTAAAAGGAAAATAGTGACACATGACATCAATAGATAGTAACTGCAGTTTTTATTATGCACATTAATATATCTACATGGTTATTTGAATGCCACCTAAAATCCACTTGTATACTAAAAGCATTAGAAGAACCATATTTTGGAACAAAGAAGAAAATCTGGCTAAGATGATTGGTATTGATTTATTTGGATTTGGCTTTTTACCCATTTATTAAACATTCATTGAACATTTAATGAGTTATACTAGATTGTGAGAATACAGAGGTGAATAAAATACTATCTTTGCTCTCAAGGTTCTTTTACTTTCCTGTTTTAATCGGATGTAAAAATAAGTAAGTAGAGTAAAGAGTTATAGCTGATGTAGAGGGTGCAGTGGAAGCATGGAGGAGGAAATGGTCCATTCTTGGGGAAGAGGAAGAGCTTCATAGAGGAGGTAACACTTCAAGATTAGTAGGTACTCCCTCAGAGTGGGCTGAGAATGGAGTCGAGTGTGGATGAAGTCATTCTAGGTAGAGAAGTTGGCCTGAGCAAAGATAGGGGGACATGAAAGCTAAGTAATTGGAAAAAGGCAGGCAGGGCTAGACATTGTAGTGTATGTATGTATGTGTGCCCTGCTAAAGAATTTGGACTGTACCTTGACGGCAGTGAAAAGCCCTTGAAATAGTCAAGTACTAAACATTTGGGGGGCACTTTGGCCAACCTGTGGAGGATTCAAATATTTAGATATGATACCCTTAGGAACTTAGCTTTAAGTTGAGGGGAATCAAAGATCAAATAGTAGAACTTAGCTGACAAAAAAATCTACATTCCTTACCCAAGTAAACTTAGTTTCTTTTTGAAATTATACAACACAACTTCTTATCTTTCTTTCTAGAGTCTCATCAAGTCCTGGCTCAACTGTTGGACACTTTGCTTGCAATTGGCACTAAACTCTCAGAGAATCAAGCTATCCAGATGCGATTAGTTGATGTAGCCTGCAAGGTAAGAGTATAATGATTAGATATAGGGTTGCTTCTTTCTTGAACAGTTTTGCATTATCTGTTGATATGAGCTATAAGAACTGCTTAGTTCTACAATGTAAAATTGTAACTGAGAATTGTCAAGGACTCCCAGTGGTTTTAAGAGCTATCTCATGTTGTTTTTTCTTTTTTTTTTTTTTTCTTTTTTTTTTTTTTTTTTAATTTCTTTATTGATTAAGGTGTCACATATTTGTCCTCATCCCCCCATTCCCATCCCACATCCCTCCCCATGGATGCCCCAACCCCCTGTTGGACTTAACCATTGGTTAGGCTCTTATGCATGCACACAAGACCTTTGGTTGATCTCTCCCCCCTCCCCCCACCCTCCCCTATCCTCCCTCTAAGGCCCGATAGTCCGATCGATGTCTCCTTGTTTCTGGTTCTGTTCTTGTTCATCAGTCCATGTTGTTCATCATTTCCCCTAGATGAGCAAAATCATGTGTCACTAGAGATGTACTTATAAGAATTGAATGTGCGACGAGCAATAATAGTTATGCTGACAGGCAAATGAATCAGTCAGTAGTGAGTTTCTTTCTGGACCAACAGTTCTTTTGAGACCCAATATCAATGTCCACCAGTTCCTTATGAGTATATGTTGGCACTGACCCCTCAGGTCTGGATGGTGGACAAATGGTGGTATTGCAGGTTCGACTCCCTCTGGTTTGGTCTCGGCCGGACCCGGGGCCAGGCTCACCCGGATCCAGGGGCCCACTGCCTCACCCGGATCCGGGGCCAGGCTCTCCCGGATCCAGGGGCCCGCGGCCTCACCCGGACCCGGGGCCAGGCTCACCCGGATCCAGGGGCCCGCGGCCTCACCCGGACCCGGGGCCAGGCTCACCCGGATCCAGGGGTCCACGACCCGGGGCCAGGCTCACCCGGATCCACGGGCCCACAGCCCCACCCGGACCCGGGGTCAGGCTCACCCGTATCCGGGGGCCCACGGCCTCACCCGGACCCGGGGCCAGGCTCTCCCGGATCCAGGGGCCCACGGCCTCACCCGGACCCGGGGCCAGGCTCTCCCGGATCCAGGGGCCCAGGGCCTCACCCGGACCCGGGGCCAGGCTCACCCGGATCCAGGGGCCCACGGCCTCACCCGGACCCGGGGCCAGGCTCACCCGGATCCAGGGGCCCAGGGCCTCACCCGGACCCGGGGCCAGGCTCACCCGGATCCAGGGGCCCACGGCCTCACCCGGACCCGGGGCCAGGCTCACCCGGATCCAGGGGCCCAGGGCCTCACCCGGACCCGGGGCCAGGCTCACCCGGATCCAGGGGCCCACGGCCTCACCCGGACCCGGGGCCAGGCTCACCCGGATCCAGGGGCCCGCGGCCCCACCCGGACCCGGGGCCAGGCTCACCCGGATCCTGGGGCCCACGGCCTCACCCGGACCCGGGGCCAGGCTCACCCGGATCCAGGGGCCCGCGGCCCCACCCGGACCCGGGGCCAGGCTCACCCGGATCCAGGGGCCCGCGGCCCCACCCGGACCCGGGGCCAGGCTCACCCGGATCCAGGGGCCCGCGGCCTCACCCGGACCCGGGGCCAGGCTCACCCGGATCCAGGGGCCCACGGCCTCACCCGGACCCGGGGCCAGGCTCACCCGGATCCAGGGGCCCAGGGCCTCACCCGGACCCGGGGCCAGGCTCACCCGGATCCAGGGGCCCAGGGCCTCACCCGGACCCGGGGCCAGGCTCACCCGGATCCAGGCGCCCAGGGCCTCACCCGGACCCGGGGCCAGGCTCACCCGGATCCAGGGGCCCAGGGCCTCACCCGGACCCGGGGCCAGGCTCACCCGGATCCAGGCGCCCACGGCCTCACCCGGACCCGGGGCCAGGCTCACCCGGATCCAGGGGCCCACGGCCTCACCCGGACCCAGGGCCAGGCTCTCCCGGATCCAGGGGCCCAGGGCCTCACCCGGACCCGGGGCCAGGCTCACCCGGATCCAGGGGCCCAGGGCCTCACCCGGACCCGGGGCCAGGCTCACCCGGATCTAGGGGCCCACGGCCTCACCCGGACCCGGGGCCAGGCTCACCCGGATCCAGGGGCCCAGGGCCTCACCCGGACCCGGGGCCAGGCTCACCCGGATCCAGGGGCCCAGGGCCTCACCCGGACCCGGGGCCAGGCTCACCCGGATCCAGGGGCCCAGGGCCTCACCCGGACCCGGGGCCAGGCTCACCCGGATCCAGGGGCCCAGGGCCTCACCCGGACCCGGGGCCAGGCTCTCCCGGATCCAGGGGCCCACGGCCTCACCCGGACCCGGGGCCAGGCTCACCCGGATCCAGGGGCCCAGGGCCTCACCCGGACCCGGGGCCAGGCTCACCCGGACCCAGGGGCCCACGGCCTCACCCGGACCCAGGGCCAGGCTCACCCGGCTCCAGGGGCCCACGGCCTCACCCGGACCCTGGACCCAGACTCACCCTGACCCAGTTCCCAGCCTCACCCCGACCCAGAGGTGCGCAGCTTCACCCGGATCCGGGACCCAGCGGGGTTTCGTCTTCTTGATCCCATTTCCTGTTGGTCCATTCATTCTCAGTAATTCCTTCGGCCATTTTCTCAGAGCTCTAGGGCAGCCGCCGCAGAACTCGTTGGGCGGCGGGCTCGGCGAAGCTCCGGTGTGCCCGGTGCGCGGCGGCGGGCTGGTCCAGGGTGGCTGCGTCGCCCCTTGGGTCTGCAGCGGTGGCCAGTCACCGAGCGTGCGCACCTGGCCGCTTCCAGGGCGTTGAGATTCTTGAAGGACTCGGAGGTCAGCAAGCGCGGAGTCTCCCACCCCATGACTCCCAGGGGCTCGTCTGTCCGCGCTCGGCAGCGAGTGGGGCCTTCCCCTCAGCCGGAGACCGCCGGAGGGACTGTGCCGAGCACGTTCCAGGCCGCCACTGTGTCGCCTGAGCCGTAGTTCTTAAAGTGTGATCTTTGGGTCACCGGCATCAGCATCGTCCCGAGTACCCCTCTCTTTTATTCTAGTATTAGAGCATCTGCTCAGTCAGCCCTCTGGTGGTTCTGGATGGTGTCTGCTCTGCTCTCCCGTCGTAGACTCAAAATTGTTGTGGTAAGCAACAATCAGGCTTCCGCCCTATGCCTCCATCTTGGTCTTCCTTTGTATAGTTAAGTCTTGATTGTTGTTGGTGTCGCTGGGAGGAATTGTCCTCCAGGCCGATTGGCTGTGCGGATCCTCTGTGACTATAAAGGAAGAGTTGCTGTGTAGGAGACAGATTTATGGGCCGGGGCTTGGTGCAGCAAGGCTTTGGCGCTCACTGAGTCTGCCTCTAGAATGTGTCCTTTATGTGAGTGGTTGAAATCTGGTGTCATCTCATACCGACCACTAGATGCCCTCGTTTCTGGGTCTCCAATGGTGTGTAGGTCATCTACTACCTGAGACCACTCAGCAGGATTTGCGGCAAAAACTGCAGTTTCCTCCTCCTGTCTGAGCGTCCCTAGAGCAGTCCGACTAGAACCGCAGTTTATCTGGTCAAGCTGCCACAGGGCAGGCCACCCACATGCAAAAGCCGTTGTTTGGAGCCCAGGTGTGCCTGCAAGACGTGCGGGGCGGAGCTGCAAAACGAGCTGGGCGGGTCCCAGGGCGGGGCGAGTCTCAGGGCGGGGCGGGGCCTCAGGGCGCCACCAGGCCATGGCGTGGCGAACCGCACTGGTTGCAAGTCCGCTCCTTCTGCCCTCCACGCTTCCCAGCCCCCTCGCTCCGCACTCCAGCGCAGCAAACACTGATTGCTGGGCGCGCCTCCGCAAGGAAGTCACTCCCACTCTCCGATCCGAAGGCCGAGAGTCGCGCCTCTCCCCGCAGGCGTCTGGGGCGCTAATCTCCCCTAGGTTTGGAACAAAAGCCACAATTCCCTTCCCCCGACCCACGCGCCTCCGCACCTCAGCTCCTCCAGAGTTCGCTCTTTCCTCTTCTCTCTTAGCTGTAAATCCACCATTCAGCCTGCTCTCCTGTGGTTCTGGGTGGCAGACGCTCTGTGCGCACGAAGTTCCTTTGTTTAACCTTGAAATTGTTGTGCGCGAAGTTCCCTTGCTCGACTCTGCTGCCCTCCCGGTTCTCCTCTCCCAAAATGGCCAGAGGACCCGAGTGTAAGACAGGAAGTCCTAAGAATCCTCCAAGTCGGTGTTGGCGGTCTCCGGGGCCCCGAGGATCTCAGTGGGGAGCTCGGTCGGGTCGGTGACGCGGGTGGGCCCGTCTCGCAGAAAGATGGTCTCTTCCTTCACCGAGAGCCGCTGCGCCGAGTCCGCGGCTGCCGCCACAGCAGTTGCCGCGGCGCCCACGAGCCCATGGCCCCGGCTGCGGTGCTGGCTGAGAGGAGCAGCCGCCCGGCCTGGGGAGACGCGAGCAGGAGTCGCCGCGCTTGCCAGTCCATCTTTTAGTTTTTTTTTCGGAACTGCCATGCGAGGCAACAGATCAGCCGTTCACCTCCGCCGCCATCTTTTTTTTTTCTCCTCATGTTGTTTTTTCTTGATGTTGGATTAGGAATAAAGTTGAATAACTTGTTAGAAAATAAAATTCCTCTTTTTCCCAAAAGAAAACAAAATAATTGTAGTAGCTATCTTGTATACTGTGCCAAATAAAAGTGCTCTCCTTATTATGGTACCTTATATCCAGTTTTTCAGTTTTTCCTCACAGTCCTTTAGGCAAAGTACTGTTACCCCTTTTATAAAGGTGGGACTTGAGGTGTAGGGAGTTTAACTTGTCCAAGTTTTCATAGCTAGAAGTTGCAGAACCAGGGTATGGACTCTGGTTTTGCTGGTTCCAAAGCCCATGTTCTTTTTATTGTGCCTTGTTGCCTCAATGAACAGTACAACTAGACCCAAACAACTGTTGGGGAAAGGTTTTTCTTTTTTAAGTTTATTTTTTCTGTTTATAAAATAAATACATTATTTTGTGCCTTTTGATTTAATTTAGAGCTTTTAATTAGCTGCCTTTTGTACATAACAGCAGCTCCTAAACTTGTAGAATTGGTTTTACTTTTAATCTTTGTGATAAATTGATTTTGAGGTTAGAAGACAAATATGTTAGAATTGTAGAAGAGTATTATATTCATAGAATTAGAACACTTATTTCTGAGTCCCAGGAAAGAGTGCTTCAGTTTTCTTAATAAATAACAACAAACACAAAACACTTTGACAAGTATAATATTAAGAGCCTAAGTGGAAAAAACTAGGGATTGTATGTTTGAGAGTAAGTATATCTCCACATATGTATATATTTATATATTTATATATTTAATTGTATTTATGAGGTCATGCTTGTGAGGCAAGTGTTGTGCTAAGTGGATTGTTACACTTGAAGTAGAAATTTCTTAACTTTGTATTATAAAAATTTATATTCATAGAAACTTTGGAAAGATAATGAAAAGTATAAAGAAAAAACTACACTCATAATTCCACTACCCAAAGGTGACCATTATTAGTCTTTTGATGTATTGCTTTCTGATAATTCTCCTGCATACAGATTTTTTGCTATTTTTTAACTTCATTTTTTAATAATTTAATTGCACGTGTGTATTTTATTTTTTTATATTTTTATTGATTTTTAGAGAGAGATGAAGGGAGAGGGATAAAGAGATAGAAACATTGATGATAGAGAAACATCATTGATCAGCTGCCTCCTGCACGCCCCCTCCTGGGGATCAAGCCCAAAACCCGGTCATGTGTCCTTGACAGGACTCCATCCCGGGACCTTTGAATCTGCAGGCTGAAGCTCTATCCACTGAGCCAAACTGGCTAGGGCTGTTTGCTATTTTTTTAAACACATAGCTGTAATCATATATTGCTTTTGCTCTTTCACTAACATTAAAGCAGAAGTATTTTCCTTATATTGTAAATGTTTTTAATGGATACATGATATTTTGTTAAATAATTAAGCTACACTTTACCTAACTTTCTCCTATTATTGGAAGTTTATATTGTAACCATTTTTAAAATCCTATCTAATAAAAGAGTAATATGCAAATTGACCATCACTCCAACACACAAGATGGCTGCCCCCATGTGGTCAAAGATGGCTGCCCCCATGTGGACACAAGATGGCCGCCACAAAATGGCCAGCAAGGGAGGGCAGTTGGGAGGGACCAGGCCTACAAGGGAGGGCAGTTGTGGGCGATCAGGCCAGCAGGGGAGGGCAGTTGGGAGGGACCAGGCCTTCAGGGGAGGGCAGTTAGGGGGGGTGACCAGGCCGGCAGGGGAGGGTAGTTAGGGGCAATCAGGCTGGCAGTGGAGCAGTTAGGTATCAATCAGGCTAACGGGGGGAATGGTTAGGGTGTGATCAGGCTGGCAGGCAGAAGCGGTTAGGGGCAATCAGGAAGGCAGGCAAGCAAGCAGTTGGGAGCCAGCAGTCCTGGATTGTGAGAGGGATGTCCCTCGAGGGGTCCCAGATTGGAGAGGGTGCAGGCTGGGCTGAGGGACACCCTCTCCCTCCGTGCATGAATTTCGTGCACCGGGCCTCTAGTTATAAATAAAACTGAAATAAATATTATTAGTCTAAAATATTTTCTGTATTTAGAGTTGTTTTCGAAACATAAATGGTTCATAAATAGAATTACTAGTTAAAAGCATTTAGAGTTTGTTAGAATATCATCTCGATACTCCAAGTTTGCAGGTTTGATTCCTGGTCAGGGCACATACAAGAAACAGCCAATGAATGCATGGTTGGGTGGAGCCTAATTTCACTGTATTATTCTAGCATTGGATATTAATATTTAAAAACTAGATGTAAACTTGTTGATTTGGTTGGAGGAAAATGGTGTTTTGCTTTTTTAATTTCCTTTTAAAAATATTAGTGAGGCTTCATACTTGTTTTCCATTTGTATTTCCTCTCTTGAGATAACTTTTCATGTTTCTTGGCAGTTTCTCTTATGTGATCTTTGTGTTGTAGAAACTCATACTATGGTAAAAAAAAAAAATCTGGAAATAGCAGATCTGTCATAAGCTTTTGCAGACTCAACTAAATTAAGACTATGTGCCTGACCTGTGGTTGAGCGTGGACCCATGAACAAGGAGGTCATGGTTCGATTCCTGGTTAGGGTACATGCCCTGGCTTCAGGCTCAATTCCCGGTAGGGGGTATGCCAGAGGCAACTGATCATTGATGTTTCTATCTCTCTCTTCCTCTTTCTGAAATCAGTAAAAACATATCTTTAAAAAGGTTTAAAAATAAGGACTATCTAAGATTCATAGCCACAGTTACTATTTCTAATGCCTAATTCCATTTTGACAGTGGTTTTTGTCATACACAGTGTGCCTTGCGATATTATTTGTATATAATAACATGCACTCTTTTGATAGTAATAATACAAAGTATGTTCTCTAACCACAATTGAATGAAATTAGAAATCAGTAACAGAAAGTTGGGAAACCCACAAATATGTGGAAATTGAAACAACATACTCCTATATAACCAATGGGTCAAAGAATAAATAAAAAAGGAAATTAAAAAATATTTCTAGATGTATGAAGATAAGACATGACATACCAGCACTTATCAATGTAGCTAAGGCATATTTAGAAGGAAATTTATAGCTATAAGTGCCTATACTGAAAAAGAAGATCTCAAATCAGTAATCTAAACTTCCACCTTAAAGACACTGGAAAAAGAAGAGCTCACTATATCTAAAGCATGCAGAAGGTAGGAACTAAGAAAGTTTAGAGCAGAAATTAATGAAATAGAGAATAGGAAAACAATAAAGAAATAAACTAAAACCTTGTTCTTTGAAAAGATAAACAAAATTGACAAACCTTTAGTTATATTGACCAGGCAAAAAACAAAACAAAACAAAACAAAACAAAACAAAACAAAAACCAGAAGACTTAAATCACTAGAATCAGGAATGAAAGAGAAAACATTACTATCAACCTGACAGAAATAAGAAAGATTACAAAAGAATACTGTGAACAAGTGTATGCTTATAAATGAGATAACTTAGATGAAATGAACAGATTTCTACAAAGACACAAATTACCAAAACTAACTCAAGAAGAAGTAAACAAACTGAATAGATCCGTGACAAGAAGTTGAATTTTTCATTAGAAATGAAAAAAAAAACAAAATAAAAACCTACCTACAAAGAAAAGCTCAGGCCCAAATGTTCAAATCCCAACTTATTCTATGAGGCTAGTATAACCCCAATACCAAAATCAGACAAAAACATTACAAGAAATGCAAACTATAGATCAATGTGTCTTATGAATATGAATGCAAAGATCCTTAACAAGATACTAGCATATTCAACCCAGCAATATGTAAGTAGAATTATACCCCCATGACCAAATGGGATTTATCCCAGGAATGTAAGGTTGGTTCAATATCTGAAAATAAACTATTGTAGTACACCATAAAAAATAAAGTACAAAAGCCCTAGCTGGTCTGGCTCAGTTTGATAGAGGGTTGGCCTGTGGACCAAAGGGTCCCAGGTTTGATTCCGGACAAGGGCATATATTTAATTGTAGGCTCCTCCCTGGCCTGGACACTGGTTGGGGCTTTTGCAGGTTACAAGCAATCAATGTGTTTCTCTCATATGGATGTTTCTTTCTGTCTTTCCCTCTCTCTTCCACTCTCCCTAAAAAAAAGTCAATGGAGCTCTAATTGGTTTGGCTCAGTGGATATAGCGTCAGCCCATGGTCTGAAAGGTCCCGGGTTTGATTCCAGTCAACGGCATGTATCTTGGTTGTGGGCATGATCCCCATTAGGGGGCATGCAGGAGGCAACTGATCAGTGTTTGTCTCTTATCAGTGTTTCTAACTCTCTATCCTTCTCCCTTCCTCTCTGTCAAAAGTCAATAAAAATCAATAGAAAAATATCCTCGGGTGAGGATTTAAAAAAATAAAAAATAAATAAAGTACAAAAACACATGATTGTCTCAATAGATGCAGAAAAAGTATTTGACAAAATCCAATCCAATCTATATCTATAGAAGGCTAAGTGACTGACTGTACATCTGACCAATTGATCAGCCGGCTGGTACATATAACGTGCACTCCAATCTTCTATATATATAAAAGCCTAAGCAACTGGCCGATTGGCCGGTAGCTATGATGCACACTGACCACCAGGGGGCAGATGCTCAATGCACAGGCATGGAAACATGGAACAGACTGATGAATCTCAGAGGTCAGGGAGGAGGAGGGAGGGCGGGAAGAGATTAACCAAAGATCTTATGTGCATACTAGAGGCCCAGTGCAAGGAACATGCACTGGTGGGGTCCCTTGGCCTGGCCTGTGGGGATCAGGTGGAAACCGGCTCCCCAACATCCCCCGAGGGGTCCCGGATTGCGAGAGGGTGCAGGCCAGGCTGAGGGACCCCACTTTGTGCACCGGGCCTCTACTTTAAAAATGTTGATTCACGCATGTGCAATACATACACTGATAAAGCTCTTCAATCGCACACATGTGTTTCGATCTGTCATTGTTGATTGTGAATTTGGTTGACACTTCTATTGTAGAGAAAGGGTGATAGCAATATTAAAATATTTCTTCTAATTAATTTCCTTTCAATGTGCAGTAAATAAATAAAAAGCCCTAGACAGTTTGGCTCAATGGATAGAGCATCAGCTTGCGGACTGAAGGGTCCCAGGTTTGATTCCGGCAAAGGACATGTACCTTGATTGCTGGCTCAATCCCCAGTGCTGGTTGGGGCATGTGCTGGAGGCAGCCAATTAATGTGTCTCTCTCACATCAGTGTTTCTCTCTCTGTCTCTCCCCCTCCCTTCCACACTCTCTCTCTAAAAAAAAAAAATTAATGGAAAAATATCCTGGGGTGAGTATTAACAACAACAAAAAAGTAAATCATGTTATTTCAATTATACATACTTCCATATGTACCTCTTACTGGCAATCTTTTTTAAAATATGTTTTTATTGATTTCAGAGACAGGGAGGGAGAGGGAAAGATAGAAAGAAATATCAATGATGAGAGAGGATCATTGGCTGCCTCCTGCCTGTCCCATACTGGGGACTGAGCCCGCAATCCAGGCATGTACTCCCACCGGGAATCGAGCTGTGACCTCCTGCTTCATAGGTCGATGCTCAACCACTGAACCACACTGGTTGGGCTAGAGGACAATTTTAAAGTACCCACTCCTACCTTTACAAGGCAGTATGATTGGACTACTGTGATGAACAAAAGGGAGTCTTATTTTTTATTTTCTAAGGACTTATGATTCTTTTTGGAAGACCATACTCAAGTAACATGATACTATACAGGCTATGGTGAGAATATAGTGTTCCAAGTCATTCCTAAAGCTGATAGGATGCTTTTGTTTCTGATTTTTGTTTGTTTTGTTTTAAAGATAACTTATGTCCTTTTTTTTCTCTCTTTTGTTTTTATAGCACCTGACAGATACTTCCCATGGTGTAAGAAATAAGTGCCTGCAATTACTTGGCAATCTTGGCTCTTTGGAGAAAAGTGTCACAAAGGATGCAGAAGGCCTAGCTATCAGAGATGTCCAGAAGATTATAGGGGATTACTTCAGCGACCAAGACCCGCGTGTCAGAACAGCAGCTATAAAAGCCATGGTAAACATGATCACAGGAACTAAATTGGGACAGTTTTATGTGTTTGTTTGTCTGTTTTCATTTGTACATGGCCAATGCTGCCTTGGATACCTTCGGAATCCCCCCAGGATACACCTTATCCATACTTTCCAGGAAGGTGTTGGTGGCATCACAGGGCTCAAAAGGCACACATTTCTGCATAACAGGTGTGCTTTTCTTTGGGCTTCTCTGGTAGCTTTCACTTGTATTTCTGAAACATGGCAGCACCACCTCCTCTGCATATTGTTTTCCAGTAGGTTCAGGTTGTACCTTCCATGTTTCAGAAATATAGGAGAAATTTACCAGTGTGAGGGGGGTGCTTTTTAGGAGGAAATGGTGCTAATCATGTCTTCCTCAGCCTTCTTATAATTGTTTCATATTTTTCTAATATCCCTTTGGAAGAGTCCTTGGGTTAGATTTATTAAGTGTTTGAATGTGTCTACTAAGAAGTCTTTTGACCAGGCTTCTTATTTATATAGATAGCACTGATTTTGGCTAATGGAAACCATGTTAATCTGATACAATGCAGGACAGTATTTGAGATTGTGGGGGACATTGGAAATAGGGATTTTTTTCCCCCCAAATACTTAAACTATATCTTTATTTTATAGTTGCAGCTTCATGAAAGAGGACTGAAATTACACCAAACAATTTATAATCAGGTACTTTAAATGACTGTCTGCAAGGAAGGGGAAGTATGAAACTGGGAGGGTGGCATATTGGTTGTCAGGATCTGAAAACAGCTTCAGCTAGCTAATAGAGGTAATATTAATTGTGATGAATGTGAGGTTGTATTCAAAACATACATTCTAAGAAGAAAATGGGGATATGTAATTGAATAGCTCTACTCTATATGAAAAGGACTTTTAGGAGGATTTAGGTAGTGCATTATAAATATCAGAGTATACAAAGGGAAGTGTAGTGTTCAGAATAAGGAAAGTGCTAATCTTGCTGATCTCTGATTGCTTGGGCTAAACCTGAAGTCAGTTCTGGGCACCACACTTAACAAACTGGAGGATGACCAAGACCCAGGATCATATGAAAAGTTATCAAATGATTATTGTAGTACTGGTAAAGAGAGGCACAATGAATTTATAGTATAATTGTAGGAATCTAGAGACAGACAATCTAAATCCATGCTCAGAGACCAGATTTTGTTAGTCTATCAAGTGGGTTTATCTTTCAGAGGAAGATGATCATTAGCCAAGCCCCTATTACTGATGTGCATACCAAGTTTGTTCTTTAAAAAAAATGAAGTAGAATGAGTTCAGAGTGGCTGTTTTGACGCAATTGGCCCCTTTTCTTCCTATTAGAAAACTATTGGGAAGCCAAATAATTAAAGGAAACTTGGCGAGTAAGGACTCAGAGGAAGAAAGGTTAACCAGATGATTGATATGTTTAGTGGCATAAGATTGTATCAGTTAAGTAGTGTTAAAAAACAAATTCAGCCAGGTATATTTAAAGATCTTATTGGAGTCATTGAATATTAGTAATTCATGAATTGGGCAACATCCCATATAGTAAATGGAAGGATGTTTTGAGGAGTTGTACAAAGTGGGAGGTTTTTGTAGGCAGAAAGAAGATGGGGCAAGGAAATTTAAAAAGTGGATTATTTTGGGCAAGGTTACTTTCCCTTAGGGCAGTGGTTGGCAAACCGTGGCTCGAGAGCCACATGCGGCTCTTTGGCCCCTTGAATGTGGCTCTTCCACAAAATACCACGTGCGGGCGCGCACATCCAGTGCGATTGAAACTTTGTGGCCCATGCGCAGAAGTCGGTTTTCGGCCTGGGCGAGTCTATTTTGAAGAAGTGGTTGCCGAGCCACACTCAAGGGGCCGAGCCACGCCACACTCAAGGGGCCAAAGAGCCGCATGTGGCCCGAGAGCCGAGGTTTGCCGACCACTGCCTTAGGGGAAGGTTACTTTCCCTTAGGGGGTCTTATCAGGCAGATTACCTCATTAGTGCTGACCAGGAAATTCCAGACTGATTGGTTTAAAATTCCATTCTTGGGAGAAGCTGAAACTGTATTTAGGTTAGGTATTAAGTCTTGGTGGGGCTTAGCACAAGTGATTCCAGTTTAGGCCTGTTGTTCCTTTTTTTTTTTTAATATATATATTTTATTGATTTTTTTACAGAGAGGAAGGGAGAGGGAGAGAGAGTTAGAAACATCGATGAGAGAGAAACATCAATCAGCTGCCTCCTGCACACCTCCTACTGGGGATGTGCCCGCAACCAAGGTACATGCCCTTGACCCAAATCGAACCTGGAACCCTTGAGTCCTGCAGGCTGATGCTCTATCCACTGAGCCAAACCAGTTAGGGCTGTTTCTTTTTAATACTAAGCAAGCAATGATGAGGGAGGGCCACAGTGGTGTGAGGATGGAGTAATGGTGGATTATTTGAGATATAAGGTTCAGTTAGGTATCTAATAAATTGTTTTGGTTATATTGAGTTTGAAGGTTTGATGTTACAACAACCATGAGGAGAATTTCAGGCCATAAATAGTTGTGAAGGTCTGGAGTTCAGGAGAGATCAGAGCTGGAGGTGGGTATTTGGAGCCATCAATATCTAGGGGGCATGAGGATACTCAGGGAGAGTAAGAAGATTGAAAGAGATCAAGAATGGAGCTATGAGCAAAGTCCAACATTTAAAAGGTAGACAGAAGAATGCAGCCCTAGAATGGAGCCTTATGGAAGAAGAGGAAAAACATATTCCAGAAAAGACAGGAGGGGGTTCTCACAGTTAACAGTGTCAAATTTTGGTGAAGGGTCAGCTAGGGTAGGAGGTGTTTTTATTTTGTTGTTTTGTTTTTTTACTTCAGAGAGGAAGGGAAGGAGGGAGAGAGAGAGAAACATCAATGATGAGAGAGAATCATTGATTGGCTGTCTCCTGCACACCCCTTACTGGGGAGTGGAGGGGGATTGCATGTGCCCTTGGCTGGAATTGAACCTTCGACCCTTTAGTCCGCAGGTCGTCGCTCTATCCACAGAGCCAAACCGGCTAGGGCAGGAGGTATTTTTGACTGTTGCAACTCCTGGGTAGAGGAGAAGGGGTGGTGCTACAACCATCTAGTGAGTAGAAGCCAGGGATACTGCTAAACATCTTACAATGCACAGGACAGCCCCTCACAAAGAATTATTCAGTCTAAACTGTCAGTAGTGCGAGATTGAGAAACCCTGGTTAAATGGATAGGTAGTGATAACCAGAACAGTGAGCCAAGGGTTTTTCCTGGGGTTGTGTCTCACGACGCTGAAGAATGAGCTATGTGGACCAGAAGATTTAAGCAAAAGTGTGGAAAATTTATTGCAAGCAGATTGAGAGTCCCCTCATGGGAAGTGGCACCCAATAATGGGCTACCCGGTAAAGCCTTGTAGTCCAGGGGTGTGTATTTGCTGCAAGCTTGCTTCTATATCTATCCATGTTGTCACCTCTTTGATTCCCTCAATTATTCTTGCCCAGCAATGAATCTGAACTTTACCTGTTTCTATGTGTTCTTTCTCTGTTCTTATGCTGAACTTTCTCTGTTTCTATGCATTCCTACACCTTGTTGCTGCAGGCCCTCCCTTGTTTTCCCCTGCCTCCCGCTTTGAGTCCAGAAACATTTTATTATTTCTGCTTGGTTGGTTTCTGTGATTAGGCTGCTCAAACTGCTGTGTCTGCCTGCCTACGTTCCTCCTGCCTTTGTTTTCCCCTGGACCCCTGCCCTATCTGCCTGCGTTTCAAGTTAACCCTCTTAGTAGGTTAAGTGGTATTGAAGAGTAGATGTAATGGGTTAAGATTAGTCATGGAAATGAAAGAGCTGGTGGAGTAGCAAGTTCTGGTCAGAGCATGGAATTTAGGATTTTAAAATCTCAGACATGGAGTAGTTCTGGATGTTGTTGAAGTCAAGGGTGTTGCTATGACTGTGGGTGGAGTAGAGATATGCCATTTCAGGCCAAAGTAAAACAGAAAAATCTGGCCTCTTTTGGCAGCTTAGCATTAAAATTGTGCAATTATTTCAGAAAGATTGTCCATCAGAAATTTGTGCTTTTATTTCACATATAGGCAAAAAACCATCTCTGGTGTTTGAGCCTTTGAGAGCAGCAGTGTGGGCTCCCAGAAGGCTTTGCTGGAATTGTGCTGTTTTAGATGGCGTTTGTGCTCTCAGGCTATGGTTCTGCTTCCAGACTAGAGATGGGAGGGCTCAATCAGAACACAGAGCAGCTGACAGAAGCCAAGAATTCTTTGTTGGGCAAAGGCTCAAGTAGCTAAAACCACCCACAGGTTTTATGATTAGCATCCTTAGCCAGCCACCCTGTCTTCATTGTGAAAATAGTTTAAACATCACCTGGGGGGGACACAAAACTAATAGACTTTTGGAATCCTTGTTTGCAGGCATGTAAATTGCTCTCTGATGACTATGAACAAGTGCGCAGTGCTGCAGTCCAGCTTATCTGGGTTGTGAGTCAGCTCTATCCTGAAAGGTCAGTGTGGGTGTAAGCCAGCTTTCATTCATTGCTAAGCCATTATTCTCTCCTCCCACCTCCAGAAAAAATAAAAAGTTGGTTAGATTTTTTGAAGGCAGTGTGAAATAGGGGGAAAGTACAGACCCTAGGAATTAGGATATCTGGTCCTGATTCTTTAGCTCTGCCATCCTTTCTTTGTATCTTTGGAAGATACTTCAACTCTCTGGGTCCCAACCTCCTCTTTTGTAAATGAAAGTTAAATGAAGGATGGGACTGTCTTGAGTGTTTTGCAGCTTCCTCCTTACCTCTACCCCACCTTTTGAAAATCTTAAAAATTGTTTGGGGCCCATTTTAGTAAATACAAATACTAGGTAAAGATACTAGGCAGTTTGAGGATAATGATCCCTTATGTAGTGTTTTACTGGTTAAAAACATTTTTACAGTAATCAAATCATTCTCACAGTGATTCTGGGAGGTGGAGAGACAAATATATTTTAAAAAAAAAAAGACTGATTGGAATTTGCCTCTCTCTTTAGGACCAGATATACAAGTATGTTTTATACTTATTTATTATGAGATTTATTATATTGACAGCAATGAAAATATGGAATAAACAGAGATTTAAAGTACTCTGGTAGCTAGTTTTTGGTATCTTCATAAACCTTTGTACCTCTGATAAGTTAAACATTTTTATTCAAGACATTGAAAATTTGCAGCACAACTAAAAGGGTTGGTTTATACTCTCAGAGTCATTTGTTTACTATGAAATGTATTTCATCATTCTAGGATTTTAATTATTCAGTTATCATCTCTACTTGTGCTGTTTATCATTCCCAGTTTATTGAACCTGAAGCTTTAGACTTACATTTTGTGTTTTTACTTTTAATTTAGCATTGTCCCAATCCCATCTTCTAATGAAGAAATTCGCTTAGTTGATGATGCTTTTGGAAAAATTTGTCACATGGTCAGTGATGGATCCTGGGTGGTTCGAGTTCAAGCTGCAAAGCTATTGGTAAGTTACACTTATTTCTTTATTTACTAAATATATTTTTAT
This sequence comes from Cnephaeus nilssonii, assembly GCF_951640355.1. Classification (NCBI taxonomy): domain Eukaryota; kingdom Metazoa; phylum Chordata; class Mammalia; order Chiroptera; family Vespertilionidae; genus Cnephaeus; species Cnephaeus nilssonii. Next base: position 46,970,442 of record NC_137084.1, on the reverse strand, counting down.
TGATTTCAAAGAGAAAGGAAGAGGGGGAGAAAAATAGAAACATCAATGATATGAGGGAATCATTGATTGGCTGCCTCAAGCACTCCCCACATTGGGAATTGAGCCCACAACTCGGGCATGTGTCCTGACTGGGAATCAAACCATATCCTTCTGGTTCACAGGTTGGCGCTCAACCACTGAGCCACGTCGGCCCTGCACGTTATACTTTCTTAGTGAACACTTTGCCTGTTATACTTATATAAACATTTTGAGAAACTACAGGTAGGGATAGTTGTAGCCCACTATTAGAAATGCTAGTGTTTCTTAAAATATAAAGAAATAGCTCACTTTCCAATGGAGAAGTATAGTCTTTCAGAGCTAGGAAGAATTTTAAAGATAATTCTATTTAAATTTGTTAGCTTATAAGGTAGCCAAGGCCTAAGGATAAAAGGAAATAATAATAAAAATAGTTGCTTCCGTTTACTAAGCACCTTTTATGACAAAGATACTTTGAGGCCATTTACATGATCTCACTTACTCTTCACAGTATCCCAGCAAGGTAGATATTGTTATTCCCATTTTCCAGGTGAGAAAATTGAGGCTCTGAGAAATGAATTCAACTAATCCAAATAGGAAGTTGTGGAATGGGTTTCAGATACTAATCTCCTGACTTTTAGCCTGGTACTCTACTGTTTTGCCTTTGGGGATTCAGAGTACATTTGTATATATAAAAAAAAAAGTTAACTTTTCAGAGATGGAACTGTTCTATAAAAGGAGTGTTGACCTAATAATAGCCTTATTTTATATCTATGTTATCTTTGAGATGTCACTTGACCTTAGTTTTGGTTTCCTCATCTATTAAGAGGGTTATGATATCTCTCATATTTATCTCACTGAGTTGTCATGATGCTCAAATGAGATACTATAAATTGTAACATATTCTATGTGTGATAGTGGGGGTTGTTATAGTGTATGCATACACACACACACACACACACACGTATCTATAAAATTTTGTTAATATTACAGCAAGAAAATCTGAGATTCTTTTTGGACACTTTCTTTTTGAGGGCTTCCAACACTGCCAGTCTTGGTAAAATTGTTGGCTAATTACTTTGGACATGACTGTGCCGGACACAGATCCTGTGACCAGTATTTATGGGGTAATTGCTAAAAATGTGTGAAGCATTTTTATGGAATAATAAGGAATTTGGATGATTTCAGTATTTCTTGCTTATAAATTATACTAGAGACCCAGTGCACAAATTCATGCATGGGTGGGGTCTGGCTGGCCTGCCCCAATGGGGGCCGATCAGGGCCGGGCCAGTGTGGGGATGGGGAGGGGGGAGATGGTTGACCGACCCCACCCCCGATTGGGGTGGGGGTGCCAATCGGGGACGGGCCAGCAGGAGGAGGGGCCGATTGGGGCCCTGATTGGGCCAGTTGGCCACCACAGTGTGTGTCATAGCAACCAGTCGTTTTGGTTGTTCCAGTTGTTTCGTTGTTCTGGTTGCTTGGCTTTTATATATATAGACTAGAGGCCCGGTGCACGAAATTCGTGCACGTGGGGGGGGTGTCCCTCAGCCCAGCCTGCACCCTCTCCAATCTGGGACCCCTCGAGGGATGTCTGACTGCCCGTTTAAGCCTGATCTCGGTAGGATCAGGCCTAAACAGGCAGTCGGACATCCCTCTCACAATCCAGGACTGCTGGCTCCCAACTGCTCGCCTGCCTGCCTTCCTGATTGCCCCTAACCGCTTCTGCCTGCCAGCCTGATCACCCCCTAACCACTTCCCTGCCAGCTTGATTGATGCCTAACTTCTCCCCTGCCAGCCTGATTGCCCCTAACTGCCCTCCCCTTCAGGCCTGGTCCCCCCCCCCCCAACTGCCCTCCCCTGCAGGCCTGGTCCCCCCCAACTGCTCTCCCCTGCAGGCCTGGGTCCCCCCCATCTGCCCTTCCCTGCAGGCCCAGTCGCCCCCAACTTCCCTCCTCTGCCGGCCTGGTCACCCCTAACTGACCTCCCCTGCAGGTTTGATCGCCCCCAACTGGCCTCCCTTGTAGGCCTGGTCCCTCCCAACTGCCTTTCCCTGCTGGCCTAATCGCCCCCAACTGCCCTCCCTTGCAGGCCTGGTCCCTCCCAACTGCCCTCCCCTGCTGGCCATCTTGTGGTGGCCATCTTGTGTCCACATGGGCGCAGCCATCTTGTGTGTTGGAGTGATGGTCAATTTGCAGATTACTCTTTTATTAGGATAGAGGCCTGGTGCACGGATGGGGGCCAGCTGGTTTGCCCTGAAGGGTGTCCCGGATCAGGGTGGGGGTTCCCTTGGGGAATGGGGCGGCCTGGGCGAGGGGCCTGTGGTTGTTTGCAGGCTGGCCACGCCCCCCCGGTGACCCACGTGGAGGCCCTGGTATCTGGGATTTATTTATCTTCTATAATTGAAACTTTGTAGCCTTGAGCGGAGACCAGGGCTGCGGTAAGCTTGGCTTCCTCCATCACCGGAGAAACCTAAGCCTCCTGCTCGCTCCGTGGCCACAGCCATTTTTGTTGGGATTTATTTATTTTCTATAATTGAAACTTTGTAGCCTTGAGTGGAGGCCTGGGCTGGCCAGGGTGTGCAGGAAGCTTGGCTTCCTCCATTGCCGGGGAAACCCAAGCCTCCTGCTCGCTCCGTGGCCACAGCCATCTTGGTTGGGTTGATTTGCATACTCGTTCCTGATTGGCTGGTGGGTGTGGTTTGTGGGCGTCATGGGGGTACAGTCAATTTGCATATTACTCTTTTATTAGATAGGATTGCTTGTTCATAATAAAATACTGAGTTAAACCAGTTGGTATTGATTTTATTTTTGAATTCACATTTTAAAACTTTGTTTTGGTTCTAGCTGGTGTGGCTCAGTTGGTTGGGTGTTGTCTTGTGCACCCAAGGCTTACTGGTTCGATTCTCAGTCAGGGCACATTCCCTGGTTGCTGGCTCAATTCCCATTGCAGGGTGTGCAGGAGGCAGCTGATTGATGTGTTATTCTCGTATGAATGTTTCTCTCCCTCTCTCCCTCTCCCGTCCTCTCTCTCTCAAAATCAATTTTAAAAAATTTAAAACAAACAAAAGTGGGACTGATAATAGTATTTATTTTGGAGGGGGACTAAATGAGTGAATGTATGTATAAAGCACTTAGTGCATGACACAATGAACTCTATTTAGGAAGTAGCTGTTGCTGCTGCTAATATTTTTATTATTTTCCAGCTGATTCAGAATCCATAGGCATCTTTAATGTCAAGAATAATGTTATCTTTACACATTGACTGCAAACTTTGATTATTGAGATAATGTTCAGATCTTAAAAAATGTTCAATTTGTTTTGGATTCTTTCTTTTTACAGGGCTCTATGGAGCAAGTCAGTTCTCATTTCTTGGAGCAGACGCTTGACAAGAAGCTGATGTCAGATCTAAGGGTAACTTGAATTCTTAGTTGTTTAAACTGGGTTTCTGGAACTAACATCAATGTAACACTATATGCCAAGTTGATATTGATTTAATTTTGCAGCCCATGCATTTGTTAAATTAATGTAGGATGATTAGATTACATTTAATTTAAAATCTTGGTAACTTTAACCAAATTAAAAGTTACTTAATTAAATTTTAAATTATTATGAGGAAATACCTTGCACAAGTTGTGTTCTACAGAGAAGAACCAGTATTAATTTTCCTTTTCTTAGAAATTGTAAAGGTCTGGTCTTATATTTTGAGATTGTGACATCTGAGGGCTGCTTTTCAGTAGCAGTTCCCATGGAAGAGTGAATAAATTCTTTCTCTGAACTGTAACAAAGTGCCTCTTATGGAATGCCTTTAAGCTTTTACTGCAGCAGTTCTCTGACATATTTGCCAGAACCCAATATGAGTCTGAGAATATGATATGTTCATTTATTGTCAATATCTTTATTTATTTATTTATTTACTTTTGTTAACTCACCTGAGGATATTTTTTCCATTGATTTTTAAAGAGAGTTGAAGTGGGGAGGAGGGAGGACATCCGATGTGAGAGAAGCACATCAATTGGTTGTGCTTCGCATTTGCCCCAACCAGGGATGGGATTGAACCTACAACCCAGTAACATGCCCTTGACCAGGAATTGAACCTGCGACCCTTTGGTGTAGTTTCCCCAGTTCTTTTTTCTTATGCATGTTTTAAACATTGTATGCAGATAGTTTTGTAAGTCTATTTTTTTACATTTGCCACAGTATCATATGCTTTTTTTCACATTGCTAACTTTATACGTAGCATTTTTATTGATTGCATAATATTCTGTTAAGTAAATGTATCATCATGGTTTAAGAGTCCTATACTTCATCATTATACATTTAGATCCTTCTAGTTTTTCCATCCTAATAAACCACATAAAGAATATTATCTTCTGCATATTAGCTCTTTTCTTCTTTTGAGTTATTTGGTAACGTAAGATAAATTCTAAGGAATGGTTAAAGAGTTGATATGAAATATTGCCATATGGCTTTCCTGAATGGCATTGCTTTTCATTTGAGGTAAGTGATTAGGTGTTCTTTTGTATTCTGGGGTAGAAGTATAAAGAAGGATATGCTCATGATGAATGGTAAGGGATGGGTGATCCAAAGGTTTCTAAGACACATCACAAGGTACAAATTTTCCTATTGGGTCTGACCCATATCCCTGTAGGCTCAAGTGCTGTATTTCATCAGTGCTATGAGGATGTGGAGTCACACCAGTAATGTTCAAAAGAGGCAAGTTATAAAGTATTTATGATAATAGTCATAACTCTCAAGTGAACTGAATATTTACTTTTGTAACTAGTATGTTCCCCATTAAGCATTCTGTGCAGAAAATGAATTTACTAGAATGTTGCTTGGGAGCACAGTATTGCTCAAATATAACACAATGTTGTCAAATGGAGACTTCTACCCTGGGACTGAAAAAGTTTTTTTCCTAGGGCCAGTGTATTATCTACCCGGCATGGTGCTTGGAGGGACACTGCCATTGTTTACCTCTCTGGTTCTCTCTTTCCTGTGTTGTCATTGCAAACATGAATACCTGTCTGATCAACACACTTTTTCACTGTCTTTAATAAGGTTACTATCTTTAATAAAGTTACTATCAGCAGTGATAGACCTGTGAGCCTTTGGTCTTTAAGTTGAATTTGCCTTTCTCTGCTCTGGTCTATTGAGTATTTTTATTTTTTGCAAGTTAACTGAGAGAGCAGTCTTATTTCCTTCCTACAGTGTTTTCAGGGTGCATCTTATTGTTCCTTCTTGAACCTCCTGCAAGTGGTAATTGTTGTTGTCCTCTACAGAGGAAACGCACTGCACACGAGCGTGCCAAGGAACTTTATAGTTCAGGGGAGTTTTCCAGCGGCAGGAAGTGGGGAGATGATGCTCCCAAGGAAGAAATAGATACAGGGGCTGTGAACTTGATCCAGTCAGGAGCTTGTGGAGCTTTTGTTCATGGATTGGAAGATGAAATGTATGGTAAGTATCCTATATAATAAAGAGCTAATGTACTAATTAGACTGGACTGTGGAACGACCTTCCGGAATGACCAGTGGGTGGGGGGTGGGCCTAGCGAGCCTCTAGGCAACCCCCCTTCCGCAGAGGCAGTGGGAGAGGGGGCTGCACGGTCCTGGTGCCTCTGCAGAGGCAGGACGGGGCACGACCAAGGAGCCTCAACCTCCCATGGCCCCTCTGGCCGGCCCCCTCCACCAGTGGGCAGGGGGTGGGGCTAGCACTAAGGAGCAGCGAGCCCAGCTTCTGGTTGAACTGCACTCCCCCCAAACCCTAACCTCACTCAGCCAGAGGCTGGGGTCACGGCTGGCAAGCGTAGTGACAGTGGTGGCAGCCTCTCCCGCCTCCGCGGCAGGCGGGCTGTAAGGAGCAAGTGGTCCTGGACTGTGAGAGCCCCCAACAGCGAGAGGGATGACTGAGTGCTGGCTTAAGCCTGATACCCAGGGGGACCGGGTCTAAGCCGGCAGGCGGACATCCCCCAAGGGGTACCAGATTATGAGAGGGTGCAGGCCAGATTGAGGGACACACCCCCTCCAGTGTACAAATGTCATGCACTGAGCCTCTAGTGACTACATAATAACAATGCTCATTTACTGAGTGACTGCTATGTGTAAGGCATCGTACTGATTGATATGCACACAATGTCTCATTTGGTCTTTACAGTCAAAGTGTACTTTTTTTTTTTATAGATCCTCACCAGAGGACACACTTGGGGGGAGAGAGAGAGAGAGAGAGAGAGAGAGAGAGTTGTTCCCTGACTGGGAATTGAACCAGCAACCTTTTGGGGCATGGGAGGATGCTTAACCATCTGAGCCACTCTGGCTGGGCTACTATTATTTTAACTTTAGAGACAGATGAGATTGAAATCCAGTTGGTATGATACAGTGGTTAAGAGCATGGACTTCAGCCCTGACCGGTTTGGCTCAGTGGATAGAGCGTCGGCATGTGGACTGAAAGGTCCCAGGTTCGATTCCAGTCAAGGGCATGTACCTTGGTTGCAGGCACATCCCCAGTAGGATGTGTGCAGGAGGCAGCTGATCGATGTTTCTCTCTCATCGATGTTCCTAACTCTCTATCCCTCTCCCTTCCTCTCTGTAAAAAAATCAATAAAATATATATTTTTAAAAAGAAGCTTCTTTAAAACAAAACAAAAAAAGAGCATGGACTTCAGCCAATCTTGGTTCAAATTCTGACATTTTTATAAAACAATCTTAATAGTGTTTCTGAATAGTGAGAATTAAATGAGATTATATATATATATATACACTAGGAGCCCGGTGCACAAATTCGTGCACCTTGAAAGGAACTGTGGGCCATGAGGCTACGGTGGGCACAGGGGCAGGTCTTGGCCTATCCTCTGCACCCCACCTGGCCCCTCCCACTGTGGCCCCTGGTCCCCTGTCTGCTGGCAGGGAGAAGTGGAGAAGCCCTGAGGGGAGATTGAGGCCTGCCAGCAGCCCCCCCCCCCCCCCCCCCCGCTCCCTCAGTGCCTGGGAACAGCGGCCCCGCCCCTGCTGCCCCCGCTGCTGGTCACTGTCTTTGAGGTGATTGGGGCTGGGCCAGCACTGTCAGCGGGTGCAAGTGCCAGGCAGGACCGCGGCCGCAGGGCCGATGCCCGCCATGTTCTGCACGCACACCCTGGTGGTCAGCGCACGTCATAGCGAGTGGTCAAACTCCCGGTCAAGCACCCGCCTGACAGGACAATTTGCATATTAGGCTTTTATATCCTATATAATAAAGAGGTAACATACAAATTAACCCTCATGCCCTCACAAGATGGCTGCCTACGACCAGGCCGGCAGGGGGGTTAGTGAGGGATGACCAAACGACTGAACAAGCAGGCTGTGTGGGGCGACCAGGCTGGCAGGGGGGTTAGTGAGGGACTACCAAACGACTAAACAGGCTGCATGGGGTGACCAGGCCGGCGGGGGGGGGGGGGGGGGAGGAGGGCCGTGAGGGGCGACCAGGCTGGCAGGGGGGGTAGTTGGGGGTGACCAGGCCAGCAGAGGGGGGGCATTTTGGGGCAACCAGGCTAGCAGTGGGGGCAGTAAGGGATGACCAGGCTGGTAGGGGGGCAGTTAGGAACGACCAGGCTGGCAGGGAGGGGGCAGTTGGGGGCAACCTGGCTGGCAGCGGGGGGCAGTTAGGGGCAATCAGGCTGGCACGCAGAGGCAGTGAGGGGCAATCAAGCCAGCAGGGGGTGCAGTTAGGGGTGACCAGGCAGGCAGGCAGGTGATCGATTAGGAGCTAGCAGTCCAGGATTGTGAGAGGGATGTCCAACTGCCAGCTTAGGCCCAATCCAGTCGAACATTCCCCAAGGGGTTCCAGATTGGAGAGGGTGCAGGCTGGGCTGAGGGGACCCCCCCATGCACGAATTTCATGCACCAGGCCTCTAGTATATAGATAAAACACTTGGCACAATTCATGACCCATTTATAGTAAGCACTTAATATATTGGTAGTAAAATTTTATGTTATTGATACTGATAACAATAATAACTTGTTATTAATTACCACACTAGTAAGAGACAGAAGCAAGATTTAAACCCAGATAATGTATAACCTCTAAGCCATTGTATGAATAAAGAGTGTTGCAGCCTGGCTGGTGTGGTTCAGTGGTTGAGTGCTGACCTATGAACCAGGAGGTCATGGTTCAATTCCAGGTCAGGACATATGCCTGGGTTGTGGGCTTGATTCCTAGTAGGTGGTGTGCAGGAGGCAGCTGATCAGTGATTTTTCTCTCATCAAAATATCTCTCTCCCTGTCCCTTCCTCTCTCTGAAATCAATCAAAATGTGTGTTTTTAAAAAAGTGTTACACCTTAATTTAAAAAAATATATTATCACTGGCAGTTGAATTTTAGATTAATAGGTGTTCCATAGTTTTCTGATTTGCATTGTTTCTGTTAAGAAATCTGTTGTCTTTTTTGTTTTTCAGAGAGAGATCAATTTGTTGTTCCACTTATTTATACATTCATTGGTTGGTTATTTTATATATGTATGTTTTTTATTGATTTCAGAGAAGAAGGGAGAGGGAGAGATAAACATCAGTGATGAAAGAGTATCATTGATCGGCTACCTCATGTACGCCCCCTACTGGGGATCAAGCATGCAACCTGGGCATGTGCCATGACTAGGAATTGAATCATGACCTCCTGGTTCATAGGTTGATGCTCAGCCACTGAGCCACACCAGCTGGGCTCATTGGTTGATTCTTGTATGTACCTTAACTGGGGGGTTGAGTTCATAACCTTGCCATATTGGGACGGTGCTCTAATCAAATGAGTTAACTGGCCAGGGCAAGAAAATTACTTTTGAAAGACCATGTTTTATTAGTAGATGTAAGAATTGGGTTATTCTATACAATTAGCTGTAAGGTTTTCTGTATATGTAGACATTAGTTAAAACTACCTCTGCTTTTTCTTGTTCCTTATGAACTTGATAAATGAATTATAATAGAAAAGTATTAGATAATAAGGAAGTCCAGTTATTAAAACTCGTTTTATCCTAAGACAAGTAATTAGAATCTATTTTGTTTCCACTAGCATTCTTTAGATTCTGCATTTTAATTTCATCACTGTTAATGTTTATGTGGTTTAGTTCTGCAGTTTTCAGTGTCACTAAGGTTTAATTAAAGGAACTTGTCATAGCCAGTTTGACTCAGTGGATAGAGTGTTGGCCTGGGGACTGAAGGGTCCCAGGTTCGATTCTGGTCAAGGGCATGTACCTCCCCAGCCCTGGTTGGGGCACATGCAGAAGGCAACCAATCAATGTGTCTCTCTCACATCGATGTTTGTCTCTCACTGTCTCTCCCCCTCCCTTCCACTCTTTAAAAATCAATGGAAAAATATCCTCAGGTGAGGATTAACAAAAACAAACAAATAAAAATAAATAAATCAAGGGACTAATTTTGGAAAGTGAGTAGATCATTTCATGCACTGTAACCTCTAGTTTTACCCATACTTTTAATCTTCTAGTTGTTGCATTTCCTCCCTTCTCTCTGGGCCTTTGTACATGTGGTTCCTCTGCTTAGAAAGATCTTTTTTCTTTCTTTTGGCCTAGCAATTCCTTCAGGCATTGTTTAAGGGGTCACTTATTCCATAAAACTGCCTCTGAAACTATTGAATGGGCTTTGTGCCTCTTCTACATTTTCTTCCTTTTTAAATATATTTTTATTGATTTCTGAAAGGAAGGGAGAGGGAGAGAGAGAGAAACATCAATGATAAGAGAGAATCATTGATTGGCTGCCTCCTGCACGCCTCCTACTGAGGATCAAGCCCACAACCCGGGCATATGCCCTTAATTGGAATTGAACCTGGGACCTTTCAGTCTGCAGGCTGACTCTCTATCCATTGAGCCAAACCAGCTAGAGCTCTTCTGCATTTTCTTATACTCCCTGCACTTTCCATTATACCATTCATCATGCTGTAGTGCAATTAACTAATTATTCTTGCAGGTAGGCTCTGGGAGAAGTCTTTTGTCTTTGTAAAACTTCAGTATTCAGTACAAGGCTAGTAAATAGTAAAGGCAGAATCTAATTACACATGTTCATACACCAGAGAAACAGTCTTTTTTTTTTTTTTTAATGATATTTATTCTTTTTTTTTTTAATTGATTTTTAAGAGAGAGGAAGGGAGAGAGAGAAACATTACTGAGAGAGAAACATCGATCAGCTCCCTCCTGCACTAGGGATCCTGCCCGCAACCCGGGCATGTTTCCTGATGGGAATAGAAATGGCAACCTATTGGTGAATATGTTGACGCTCAACCACTGAGCCACACTGGCCGGGTAAAACAGTTCCCTCCCAACCCCCAACATAGCAAATTCCTTTTCTCTGCTCTGGATCCTTAAGGAGACTGTAATATACTTTCAGCACTCCAAAAAGATCAGTAGAAATTGTTATTTACCTGCCTGTAGCAAGGTGGTACGTGCAAAGTAAAAACTTGGTGCAAAGTAAAACACCAAGTTTTTACTTTGTGTTTTCAAGTTTTTGCTTGGAATTTTTTCATCTCTTGTCTCATGCTGATAGGAGTTTCTGTGTGATTCCTCTGGTAGAGTTGCAAGAGTTACACATGAATCAATGTGGTATCTATACTAATAAAAGGGTAATATGCTAATTAGACTGGACGTCCTTCCAGGAAAAGCCATGTGGTGGGGCCAAGGCAGAGGCAGTTAGGGGTGATCAGGCTGGCAGGGGAGAACAGTTAGGGGGACCAGTCCCGGGGATGTCTGACTGCTGGTTTAGGATGACATCCCCTGAGGGGTCCCAGATTAGAGAGGGTGCAGGCTGAGCTGAGGGACACCCCCTCCCTTGCATGAATTTCGTGCACTGGGCCTCTAGTAATAGATAAAGCCCTGGGAAGAAAAGCCACCAATGAACATATTTAGGTCCATTTCTGGCTTGCTTTGTAATTAGCAATTTCACATTTAAATTACATTTTTTGTGAAGTGGAGCAAATCCTTCCCTTCTCATTAGAAGAAGGAAGTCATAACTACCAAGAAAAATCTGAGTCATCTCCCTTAAGTGTATTAACTCTGCTTTTTAAAGTGTCTAGAAACATTTCTTATACAAAAACAACTTACATTTGTTTTAACCACAATTTGAGTGGTTTTCTTTTCTTTTTTGAAACTGTACATTGTGTTGCAGAGCCATGGGGGAACCACTGGAACAAAACAAGCATCTATAAAAGTCTTGTGAGCATTGTCTGTAGCTTACTCTATCCCGGCACTTAGCACAGAGCCTGTCCTGTCCTACACGTTCAGGAAACATTGTTAGTGAATGAACGAAGGGCTTCCTAGCTTCAGTAACTTCACTGTTACATGTTCTGAGCCTTCCGAGAGTAGAGGACATGGCTCTATTTTCTTTTTTTTTTTTAGATATGATTTTTTATTGTTCATAATTTTGACAAGCATTAAAAATAAAAGTTTTTCAAATTCTTCAGACAACACAATAAAATTTTAAAAAGGAAATTAATGACTAGTTATTTGAAACAACCCAACAACTATGCTGATATTAAATATGCTTTTAGAGTTGATCATGATTTAACAAATTTTTTTTTTTAACTTATTGGTCTGAGAAAGAGAGGAAAGGACAGAGAGAGAGAGCGAGTGCGAGAAAGAAATATCAATTTGCTGTTCCACTCATCTATGCATTCACTGGTTGACTTATGTATGTACCCTGACCCTGGAGTACTAGTATGATGCTCTAACCAACTAAGTCATCCAGCCAGGGCAAGAGTTGATCATGATTTTGACAAACTTTAAAACTAAGGTTTTTTCTTATTCAGAAAGTCCAATATTTTTTTTTAACTTTTTTTTAAAACCTTGGCTAGTTTTTTAAAATATATATATATTTCTTTATTGATTTCAGAGAGGAAGAGATAGAAACATCAATGATGAGAGAGAATCATTGATTGGCTGCCTCCCGCACGCCCTGTACTGGGGATCGAGCTCACAACCCAGGCATGTGCCCTTGGCCGGAATCAAATCTGGGACCCCTCATTCCGCAGACCAAAGCTCCAGCCACTGAGCCAAACCAGTCAGGGCCAGAAAGTCCAATATTTTTAAAAGAAAAATAAAGACTACTTATTGGAAACAATCCAACACCCAAGGAAAATACTAATTTTTAGGATTAAGTTAAAACACATTAGTGTAAATTAATAATTTTAGATTTTCTATTACTCTAAATTTGTCATTTTGAGTATTCTAAATCTTTCCCACATTCTTCAAATATCTGATCTTCTATTTTCCATTCTCAGTTTGCCTGTTAGTTTACTAGAATATGGAAGCTTAGTCTTAGTTCCCTGCTCTCAAAATGTGGTTCACAAATCAGCAACAACTAGCAGCTGATTAGACATGTAGTCTCAGACCTCATTCCAGACAAACTGAATCAGAATCTGTATTTTAACAAGATTCTGAGATAATTCATATGCACATAAAAGTTTGATAGGCACTGTTCTAGAGCTCATATCTTCTTTCTTTTGACTTACACACACACACACACACACACACACACACACACACACACACACACACTGCTTGCTATCGCAAAACTTTTCTGTATCTTAAGTCATCTTACTGATGTTTAACCTTCAATTCTAGAGGAAAACACTTCCTTTTCTGTTCCAAAGCTATCCTCTCTCTACACCTGTGTTCTAGACTCATTCAGTCTTTATTTAGGGACATTAATTTCTTGCATGGCTCTATTTTCAAGGTGCTTACAAGACCTTGTGATAGCTAATGTTGAGTTTTTAACATATGCCAGGCAGTGTGTTATGTGCTTTACTTACATTATGTCATTCAGTCATCCTAACTACTCTGTAAGGAAATATTATCTCCATTGAACAGGTGAGAAAATTGAGGTGCTAAAGTTCACCTCCAAGTTTGTGGAGGGATTATTCTTCACAATTCACTCTGAGATCCCTATCATTCCAGAGCATCTACCTTTAACCACTATATAATGGTAGTCTGTATAACAACAGACATGGGTACTGGTCTTCGCTCTCCTCTCACTCACTTTGAGGCAAGTTAATGCACTTTGTTGAATCTTACCTCTAAAATGAGAATAATGGTATCTAGCCTGTTTTAATAAAATATTATTTTGGCTGCCTTTTTTTAAAAAAAAACCACCATAATACTTTACTGTAGTTGGAATACTGAGATAAATAAAAACTTAGTTTTCAAGAAATTCAGTTAATGGAGACAGATGTGTGACTTGATCACAAGTCTGCACAGTCAAGATCTAAACCTTAGTCCCTGTGACACCAACGTTCATGTTCTTAGGTTGAAGTGAAGGTGGAAGCTGAACCTATGAGCATGGAGATCTCCCAGAGTTTGTAGGGTGAGGGGAGTGGAAAGCAAAAGACAAAACTGAATGAGAAGGAATCCTTGGATTTTTTTCCATGGCTCTTAATTTGATACGCAGTTGTATTTGTCTCCTTTTGTTAGAGGTCCGCATTGCTGCTGTGGAGGCTCTCTGCATGCTGGCCCAATCTTCATCCTCTTTTGCTGAGAAGTGCCTTGATTTCCTGGTTGACATGTTTAATGACGAAATTGAGGAAGTACGTCTACAGTCCATACATACCATGAGAAAAATCTCCAACAATATCACCCTCCGAGAGGATCAGCTAGACACTATCCTCGGTGTATTAGAGGTGAGCAGTCACAGTTTGTTACTCATTTCTTCATCAGTACTTATGGGACACCACTTCTTGTTTATTTTAAACCAAGCATTCTGCTAGGTTTTGGTGATACGATAAAGTACAGGTAGCACAGTTCTGCCTTCTCATCACACAACTCTACCCAAGATGGAGGAGACTGATGTTAAACAGGAAATTCAAATAAAGCTTAGTGTTGCCGTGATCAGGAAAGGACAGGGCTCCCTGGGAATACAGAGAGTATCTAACCTGAATTGTAAGGTAAGGTTGCGGGGATAGGGAAGAAAGAAGGAACATAATGGACACTTGGAGGAGGAGTAGAACTTAAAGAGGCATTTTCTAAGGAAGGAGTAGCACTGATGGAAGAGTACCAAACAGGAGGAGGAATGTCTAAAGATCCAGAGGTAAGAGTGGGTGTGGTATAGTCAATGAATTCATTGTAATTGTAGCATAGAGTTGAAGAGATGGAGGAGAGGAGGGAAGCGGCTATAGATAAGGCAGGGACTAAATAATGAAGAATTATTCTCAGCCTTTGATTTAATTCTTCTCGTGAGTCATAGGATATTACAGCAGGAAGGGACCTTAGGGGTCCGTTTATTGAGCCCTGGAGTTTTACAGGAAAAAAGGTAACTTGTTTGTTACATAGCTAGTGCTTGGCTATGCCAGGATATAAACACAGATTTGCCTCCCAGGAGTGGATCTTGGATTACTTTTGTAAAGTGTCTGGATTTTATTTGTAAGTACTGATGTTTTTCAAGATATTAGCAAATTTAATTTGGTCTCTGGCTTTCTTTCTTTTCTTTCTTTTTTTCAGATATTGTGAGTGATAGTAATTTGATATTTACTCATTAGCACTTGTTACAGATTTCTGCTACATAAACAGACTGACTGGATGCTTTGATTTTGAAGTTCTCTATTCTCTATTATTCTTTCAGTTTTTTAGTACTTCTATTAAGATTTTTCCTGAGTTGTCTTTATCATTTTTCATGTTTTTTCCCTAAGAAGATAAATTTATAATCTGTAGATTGTTCTCCATGGATGGTCTCTATATTGTGCTCCTCCTTTTCTTTTCAACTTTTTTCCCCATCATTTCTCACCTTGAACTTTATGCAGTTGTCACTCCACTAATCATCATGCTTTTCTTCACTATTTTGCCTTCACTATAATTTTTCCCCCTCTGCCTACAAAACTGCCACTTTTCACTCAGCAGACTAGCTTATTCCCAGGATCTACTTTAGGCAACATATCTGGGAAGCCTTCCCTGACTAACCCCCCACCTCCCACGTGGGCTATATAGCACTTCTCTGTATTTTTATAACACCCTGTTATACTTATCAGTATGTTTCCAGCTTTTAAATTCTTTTTTTCTTAAATAAATATTTATTGATTTCAGAGAGGAAGGGCGAGGGAGCAAGAGATAGAAACATCAATGATGAGAGAGAATCATCGATTGGCTGCCTCCTGCACGCCCCACACTGGGGAGTCAAGCCCACAACCCAGGCATGTACCCTGACCAGGAATCGAACCATGACTTACTAGTGACCTCCTGGTTCATAGGTCAGTGCTCAACCACTGGGTCACACCGACCAGGCTGTTGGGGACTTTTTTAAATCATTTTAGTGAGGTTGAGTAAGAAATGGGGAGGAAAGAGGCCACTTCCCTGACATCATCTTGTACTGCTCTCTTTGTTTTTTTGTTTTTTATATTTTATTGGTTTTTTACAGAGAGGAAAGGAGAGGGATAGAGAGATAGAAACATCGATGAGAGAGAAACATCGATCAGCTGCCTCCTGCATAACCTCCTACTGGGGATGTGCCCACAACCAAGGTACATACCCTTGACCAGAATTGAACCTGGGACCTTTCAGCCCGCAGGCCGACACTCTATCCACTGAGCCAAACCGGTTAGGGCTGCTCTCTTTGTTTACTCTGCACTAGCTACCTGGTTTCCTTGCTATTTTTCAAACATGCTTCCACCTCATGGCCTTTCTGTGTGCTGTTCCCTTTGATTATCTGGTGTTAAATGCTCCACCTAACCCAGCACTCTTTCCCTTAACCTGCTTTATAGTTTCTTCATAATACTTAAGACTATCTGGATTGATTCGATTATTGCTAGAGGAGAAACCAAGATGGTAGCATAGTTAAACACCTAAACTGCGCCTAGCACAACAATTTCAAAAATACAACTAAAAGACAAAACGGACATCATCTAGAACCATAGGAAAGCTGGCTGACTAGAAACCCTACAACTAGAAGGAAAGAGAAAACCACAAGAAAAATCAGAGGAGCTGTAAAAGCCTGAGGTACGGAGACACGGGCGCGCGCGTGTGGAGAGGATGGAGCCGGAGAGGACGGAGCGGCTGAGTGCTTGGCTGGCGTTCTCTAGTGGGAAGGAGATAAAAGCTCCAGACTGCGCTGAACCCCAGCTCCAACTGCACTGAACCCCAGTTCCAGGCGAGACCCTGGGGACCAAGGCTCATATGGGGGGGAATCTGGGCTGTAAGGCAGAAACTCGGGAGCGGCGAAAGGCACAGGTCCGGAGGCGAGCACGTGAATGTGCGCAGAGGATGGACTGTTGACTGTGCCGCTGAATTGCCCTAGCGGGAAGGAGACAAAAGCTCCGGACTGCGCTGAACCCCAGTTCCAACTGCACTGAACCCCAGTTCCGGGCAAGAATCTGGGAATCCAGATTCATTGGGGGAGAGACTAGACTGTTTGGCAGCGGCGAAACTCCAGGGTGCCTTTCTCTCAGAGGTGCTTGCAGCGAGTACTGAAGGACACTGAGACCCTGGAACCTCATAGGGCGGGGCTGACAGGAAGCCAAGGCTGTAGGCTCCACCCTGAAACTCCGCCCCATCCAAGCTGAGCACAGAGGCTTTTGCAATTTTGCAAGTCTAGTCAAATAAGGCTGTCTCCCGGAGTAGACACAGCTGATCTTCACAGCCAATTGGCCTGGAGGTCAACTCCTCCCACTGATACCAACAACAATCAAGACTTAACTACAACAAGGCTGTACACACAGTCCACAAAGGGGTGCACTAAGAGTGTCCACCTCAGGTAACTGGGGAGGCCGAGCCACTGGCCCATATAGGACAACTAGCACACAAAGCTACCCTACCAACTCAGGGAAGCAGCGAAAATGCGGAGACAAAGAAACAGAGTACAAACCAAAGAAATGGAGGAAAACAAACGACTGAAGATAGAGTTCAAAACCACGGTTATAAGGTTTTTCAAGAATTTCCTAGAAAAGGCCGATAAATTTAGCGAGACCCTCGAGGATATGCGAGAGACACTCGCGGATATGGAAAAGGACCAACTAGAAATTAAACATACACTGACTGAAATAAAAAATATTATACAGACACCCAACAGCAAACTAGAGGAACGCAAGAATCAAGTCAAAGATTTGAGATACAAAGAAGCAAAAATCACTCAACTGGAAAGGATAAAAGAAAAAAGAATCCAAAAATTTGAACATAGTGTAAGAAGCC
Organism: Cnephaeus nilssonii; assembly: GCF_951640355.1. Classification (NCBI taxonomy): domain Eukaryota; kingdom Metazoa; phylum Chordata; class Mammalia; order Chiroptera; family Vespertilionidae; genus Cnephaeus; species Cnephaeus nilssonii. The sequence goes on along the minus strand of NC_137084.1, from coordinate 46,953,298 downwards.
TCTGGGACAACTTCAAGCGTACCAACATCAGAATTATGGGGGTGCCAGAAGAAGAGAAAGAGCAAGATACTGAAAACCTATTTGAAGAAATAATGACTGAAAACTTCCCCCACCTGGTGAAAGAAATAGACTTACAAGTTCAGGAAGCACACAGAATCCCAAACAAGAGGAATCCAAAGAGGACCACGCCAAGACACATCATAATTAAAATGCCAAGAGCAAAAGACAAAGAGAAAATATTAAAAGCAGCAAGAGAAAAACAGTTAGTTACCTACAAGGGAGCAACCATATGATTGTCAGCTGATTTCTCAACAGAAACTATGCAGGCCAGACGGGAGTGGCAAGAAATAGTCAAAGTGATGAATAGCAAGAGCCTACAACCAAGGGTACTCTACCCAGCCAAACTGACATTCAGAATTGAAGGTCAGCTAAAGAGCTTCACAGATAAGAAAAAGCTAAAGGAGTTCATCAATACCAAACCAGTATTACATGAAATGCTGAAAGGTATTCTCTAAGAAGAGGAAGAAGAAGAAAAAGGTAAAGATAAAAATTATGAACAACAAATACATATCTATCAACAAGTGAATCTGAAAATCAAGTGAATTAAAAATCTGATGTACAGAGTAAACTGGTGAATATAATAGAATCAGGGGCATAGAAAGGGAGTGGACTGACAACTCTCATGGGGAAAGGGGTGTGGGGGATGCGGGAAGAGACTGGACAAAAATTGTACACCTATGGATGAGGACAGTGGGGGAGAGGTAAGGGAAGAGGGTGTGATGGGAACCAGATGGAGGGGAGCTATGGGGGGAAAAAAGAGGAACAACTGTAATAATCTGAACAATAAAGATTTATTAAATTTTTTTAAAAAAAGACTATCTGACCTATTTTATTGTCTTTGCATTAGAATGAAGCTCCTGAGAGCAGGGATTTGATATTAATTACTGCTGTATCTCCAGCATTTGGTACATAATAGTACAATGTATCTCCAACATTGGTACAAATGTTTGGCTGTTTACTAAGTGCTCAGTAAATGTAGAATGTATAAACAAATGAATCAACAAATGAATTAATTCTTCAAATCTCAGTTCATATGTCACTTCTGTCTTCTCAACTACCAGCCTCTTCCAGAAAATTGAGACTTTTGGTCCTATACTGTCATTGTAACTTATACATTTCTCCATAACACCTAATTCATAGTGACTACTAATATTAATACTATCTTTTTTTTAAAGGATTCATCCAGAGATATTAGGGAGGCTCTTCATGAACTCTTATGCTGTGCTAATGTTTCAACCAAAGAAGGGATTCATCTTGCACTGGTGGAGCTGCTGAAAAATTTAGCCAAGTACCCTACTGATAGGGACTCCATATGGAAGTAAGGAATTTTTTGTGTATTTGCTCACTGAGTCAAATAACATGGTAAATATACAGTCTTGATATTATTCAATAGAGGCCCAGTGCATGAAATGCATGCACAGGTAGGGTCCTCTGGCTGCCTGGGCCTCCCCGCAGCTGCTTGCAGCTGTTGGCCGGGGCCTCCCTTCCCATGGTTGGCTTCTCGTGATTGGCCGGCCAGCCTTGCCCCCTAGTCGAACTCCGGGTCGAACTCCTGGTCGAGAGGACAATTTGCATATTAGGCTTTTGTTATATAAGATTGGATCATCATAGATTGAGAATACATACGGCTGTCCATTTTGCCTTAAATTTACAAACCTGATTCAACTTAACTGAACTTTCAGGAGTCTTATTCCTAAATGGAATATTTTATTTTAGATTATTTATTCATTTGTCCATCCATCCACCTAGCAAATGTATGCCTGCTATGTGCTTCCTTGTGTGCCAGACTCTGTGGTAAGTGTTGGAAGCACAGAGGTGAGCTAATTAGATTTCCTTTTTCTCCTGTGTAGTGTTAATCACTGCTTTGTCTACTTTGGATTTTGTACAGGATCACAACTATCATTGTAAAGATTAGAGGCAGGGCCAGCACTTGGTCTGCAGATTGAAAATCTCAATCATTTTCCCCTTTGATTACCTCTAGCTTTATTGACTAGAAAACCAAACTGTTAACACTGTTCATGAATTGCTGTTTGAAGAATTACTTGCTTACATTTAATATAAAAATTAAATGAGTGTGCTTCCCTTCCATTCTCTCTAAAAATCACTGGAAAAAATATCCTCGGGTGAGGATTACCAACAACAACAAAAAGTGTGTGCTCCACATATTAAAATAAGCTTATGTGATGAGATCATGCCAACTGTGTAGTTTCTTGATTTCCAGAAAAATTTGTTACTAAGAGTAGAAAAATGGTCAAATCAGGTACTTGGGAGAATGTTTTCATTCTTCCAAGAATAAAAGATACATTAAAAATTAAAAATACTGCCCTAGCCACTTTGGCTCAATGGATAGAGCATGGACCTGCAAACTGAAAGGTCCCAGGTTTGATCCCAATCAAGGGCACATGCCCAGGTTGTGGGCTTGATCCCCAGTGGGGGACTTGCAGGAGGCAGCCGGTCCATGATTCTCTCTCATCGTGGATGTTTCTATCTCTCTCTCCCTCTTCCTTCCTCTCTGAAATCAATAAAAATACATATTTTTTAAAAATACCAACCTGGCCAGTGTGGTTCAGTGGTTGAGTATCAACTTATAAACCAGGAGGTCCCAGTTCGATTCCTGGTCAGGGCACATGCCTGGGTAGGGGCTCGATCCCCAGTAGGAGTCATATAGGAGGCAGCTGATCAATGATTCTCTCTCATCATTGATGTTTCTATTTCTCTCTCCCCCTTTTTTAAAATATATTTTAAAAAAATACCAGAGAGGTCTTGTTCTAGGTAACACTTTTTTTTTTTTTTTTAATCCTCACCTAAGGATATTTTTCCATTGATTTTTTTAGAGAGAATGGAAAGCAGTGGGAGAGAGATAGAGAAACATTGATGTGAGTCACATCGATTGGTTGTCTCCCACACGTGCCCCGATCAGGGCCAGGGATCGAACCTGCAACCGAGATATATGCCCTTGACCAGAATTGAACCCAGGACCCTTCAGTCTGCAGGTCGACACTCTATCCACTGAGCCAAACCAGTGAGAGCTAGGTAACATTTTTGATATCTGGTTATTTGTTTTGCTGTTTCTTCATGTTTGTTCAGTCCAGTCCAGCCCAATTTGATATACATATACTGATTGTCTTCAAGGAGCACTCAATCATTTGGTGTGTGGGGTGAGGTAGGGAGAAACACCTATGTCAGTATCTGTACTTTTTTGGGGACACAGAAGGAATCCATTCTGCTTGATGAAAGGGATTGTTATATAGTGTTTAACAGTTCATTCTTCTTGCCTTAAAATAAGATTTGTGGTTATTTGGTTCACCCAGAATATTTCTGTTAAGACTTTATTGATGTTTGTAGACAGAAAATCCTTCACCTTAAAGTGCTCCAAAAGATTTTGGAGTGACCTAACTATCACTTGATTTTTTTTCATCTCTTCTCATGAATGGTGATGCAAGCGAACGCAGGTTCCTCTGCCACAACGAAAGACAAACTCTTGAGACAGGTGCTGGTGAAAAAGAAAAGATGTTTATTTGAATGCCGGCATCTTGAATGGGGGACTTTTCCAGTCCTCCAAAAGCCACCTTATAATCTCAACGCAGGCAGAGGCTTTTGTAAAGATGGAGATGGAAAGCGTAACAGAGATCGGGGAGGGGAATGGGAAGCGCAGCTCTGAAAAGGGGGATCACTGGAAAGGGAGAGGGGCTGAGGGACTGGGAATATGTCACTTCTCAAGCTTCCTCCCCTCATTTTGGAACTTTCTTCAAACAAGAATTTGTAGATTTACTGTGGACACCTGTGGATCTTCATGGCTGGTGCCAAGCAGCCCTTTCTCCCCTGGAACTTCTTTAAGCTGTAAAAAAAGGGTAGATAAAGAACGAAAACACAGAGCTTTATTTACACACCTCAAGAAAACAGAGGGGTGGCTGCAGCCTTGAGAAAAGGTAAAATACACAGCCTTTATCCCTTAACTGAAATGTTAAGTCAAGGTTACAGTGGTTTATTTAAAATATCAAAAAAGAATGTGATAAAAGAGTGAAGGAATAGTCACAGTAGCATATTTTTAAGACACTGCTGAAGATAGGTACATAAAAGTGTTGAAGGACATGTTTGTTGTGTTTATATACCTTTAGTGCAGGGGTCCTCAGACTTTTTAAACAGGGGGCCAGTTCACTGTCCCTCAGACCGTTGGAGGGCCGGACTATAGTTTAAAAAAAACTATGAACAAATTCATATGCACACTGCACATATCTTATTTTGAAGTAAAAAAAAAAAAAAAAAACGGCAAAAACACCCGCATGTGGCCCGCGGGCTGTAGTTTGAGGACGCCTGCTTTAGTGTATTAATAACAAATGCATATTGAACATATGTTATAACCCAGTCGCTGTATTAGGTGCTGTGGAGATTAAAAAATTGATTCATCTCAGCCCTAGCCGGTTTGGCTCAGTGGATAGAGTGTCAACCTTCGGACTCAAGGGTCCCGGGTTTGATTCCGGTCAAAGGCACGTATCTTGGTTGCAGGCTCCTCCCTAGCTTGCCCCTCCTTAATGTGTTATTTAGGAAGTCAAAAGCCTCTGCCTGCATTGAGATTATTAAGATGGCTTTTGGAGGACTGGAAACACGTGCAGGAGGCAACCAGTTGATGTGTTTCTCTCACATAGATGTTTCTCTGTCTTTCCCTCTCTCTTCCACTCTCCCTAAAAATCAATGGAAAAATATCCTGGGGTGAAGATTAACAACAACAACAAAAAAAAAAACAACACCAAAATTGGATTCATCTCAGAAACCTAGCCTTCAAAATAGCTGGTAGGAAGAGAAGAAAGAAATATGTAGATAGGGAGGTGGATGAGATAGTAAAACATTATAAGTCATACTTGAAGTCTAACTTTAGAGAGGCCCAGATACTTAGGGATCTCTGAGGGGACTCAATTAATAACTCTTGTATTCTCCACCTGAGATCTGAATAGAAAGAGACAAAATAAAAGAGTGGCACCTGGAAGCCAAACTACAACCTTTACAAAGTCTCTTAGGCATAGCGAGTAAAAGCCCTGAGAGAGGTCAGAAAATTAGGGAAGTAAGCTGTTTCCACACAGAAGGAAAAATAGGACTAGGGAAAAGTTTACTAACAATCTCAAGTGTTTTAACTGTGATGCCTTTCATATCCCACATTCCAGGAATTCATTAATGGTGTTTGTTTTCTTTCTTTTTCCAGTCTGCCTATTCTCCAGTCCCTGGTGAAGTCCATCTCCTTTTTGATACTTTCTCTTATTATAGTAATTTCTTCTACCTTTGATAGGTAGAAAGCAGACTATCATTCATTTGATAGTTCATTACTTTGTATTAGTCATGTTTGCCTCAGCTGGATCATAAACTCATTGAGAACAGAAATTAAGATTTATATTTCTTTTCAATTCATTATACATTCTAAACCAGAACTTAACAAATAAAAAATAATAAAAATGCATAATTACTAGCACACATGTAATTCATTTTTTTTTTTTAAATATGTTCTTACTGATTTTTGGAGAGGAAGGGAGAGGGATAGAAAGATAGAAACATCAATCAGCTGCCTCCTGCATGCCCCACACTAGGGAGGGAGCCAGCAACCCAGGCATGTGCCCTGACTGGGAATCGAACCAGCGACCTCTTGGTTCATGGGTTGACACTCAACCACTAGGCTACACTTGTAGTTCTTGATAGTTTATAAAGGACCTTAATGTAGTCATAATAGTTAACTGATAAGCCAATGAATAGCTAATTAATAGCCAATTGAGTTCTTACTTTATGACAGACTAGTGGCCCGGTGTATGGATTCGTGCACTGGTGGGGTCCCTCGGCCTGCCTGTGGGGATTGGGCCAAAACTGGCTCTCTGATATCCCCTGAGGGACCCCACTGGTGCACGATCGGGGCCGGGGAGGGACCGTAGGAGGGCTCCAGAGTGTGTCCGGCCCGTTTTGCTCATTGCCAATCAGCCAGACGCCAGGAGCAAGCTAATCTGCCGGTCGGAGTGTCTGCCCCCTGGTGGTCAGTGCACGTCATAGCGACTGGTCGAATGGTTGAACGAACAGTCAGACACTTAGCATATTAGGCTTTTATTATATAGAACTAGAGGCCCGGTGCACGAAATTCATGCACAGGGGGGCTTGTCCCTCAGCCCAGCCTGCACCCTCTCCAATCTGGGACCCCTTGAGGGATGTCCGACTGCCCGTTTAGGCCCGATCCCAATGGGATCGGGCCTAAACGGGCAGTCGGACATCCCTCTCACAATTCAGGACTGCTGGCTCCCAACTGCTCACCTGCCTGCCTTCCTAATTGCCCCTAACCACTTCTGCCTGCCACCCTGATCACCCCCTAACCACTCCCCTGCCAGCCTGATTGATGCCTAACTGCTCCCCTGCCAGCCTGATTGATGCCTAACTGCTCCCCTGCCAGCCTGTTTTCCCCTAACTGCCCTCCACTGCAGGCCTGGTCACCCCCAACTGCTCCCCCCTGCAGGCCTGGTCACCCTGACTGCCTTCCCCTGCAGGCCTGGGTCCCTCCCAACTGCCCTTCCTTGCAGGCCTGGTCGCCCCCAACTTCCCTCCTCTGCCGGCTTGGTCACCCCTAACTGCCCTCCCCTGCAGGCTTGATCACCCCCAACTGTCCTCCCTTGCAGGCCTGGTCCCTCCCAACTGCCCTTCCTTGCAGGCCTGGTCGCCCCCAACTTCCCTCCTCTGCCAGCTTGGTCACCCCTAACTGCCCTCCCCTGCAGGCTTGATCACCCCCAACTGTCCTCCCTTGCAGGCCTGGTCCCTCCCAACTGCCCTCATTTGCTGGCCTGATCGTCCACAACTTCCCTTCCCTGCTGGCCATCTTGTGGCGGCCATCTTTTGTCCACATGGGGGCAGCCATCTTGTGTGTTGGAGTGATGGTCAATCTGCATATTACTCTTTTATTAGATAGGATAGAGGCATGGTGCATGGGTGGGGGCCAGCTGGTTTGCCCTGAAGGGTGTCTTGGATCAGGGTGGGGGTTCCCGTAGGGCATGGGGCAGCCTGGGTGAGGGGCCTGTGGTGGTTTGCAGGCCGGCCATGCCCCCTGGCGACCCAAGCAGAGGCCCTGGTATCTGGGATTTATTTATCTTCTACAATTGAAACTTTGTAGCCTGGAGCGGAGCCAAGCCTTCTGCTTGCTCCTTGGTGGCAGCCATTTCTGTTGGGATTTATGTATCTTCTATAATTGAAACTTTGTAGCCTGGAGTGGAGGCCTGGGCAGGCCAGGGTGTGCAGAAAGCTTGGCTTCCTCCATTGCCGGGGGCAACCCTAGCCTCCTGCTCTTTCCAGCTCCATGACTGCCGCCATTTCTGTTTGGATTTATGTATCTTCTATCATTGAAACTTTGTAGCCTTGAATGGAGGCCTAGGCCGGCAAGGGCAGGTGGAAAGCTTGGCTTCCTCCATTGCCAGAGAAACCCAAGCCTCCCTCCTGCTCTCTGTGTCCGTAGCCATCTTGGTTGAGTTTATTTGCATATTTGTTCCTGATTGGCTGGTGGGTGTGGCTTGTGGGCATGGCTTGTGGGTGTAGTGGAGTGATTATTAATTTGCATATTACTCTTTTATTAGATAGGACAAGTGTTTGGGGGCGGGAACATTCCCGCGTCGCTATGGCGACGTGGGAATGTTCCCGCCCGCCAAGGCTCCCAGTGGCCAGGGGGTGTTCTGGGCCCCTGCCACTCAGGACCTAAGCATGGGCCTACAGGCTCTGATCAGCCTGGGTCCGGAGGATGTTTACGGGACCCAGGCTGCTCAGCGCCCGCATATGCAAATTAACCGCCATCTTGTTCGCTCTGATTGGCTGTGGGCGTAGCGAAGGTGCGGTCAATTTGCATGTTTGTGTATTATTAGGTTAGATTATATATGATACCTAAGAAGCTCTCCAGCATACTTCCATTCACCAGAACTGGATTAGTTGATTACTTGAAAACCAGTCACTGGAAAATATGGATGGGGTTGCCATGATGGGTTTAGACCAATTGTGGTTGAGCCTTTGGGCTGGGCCTGCCTTCTCTGAGCACTTTGCTATCTGCCTTAGTCTGAATAAAATCAGGGTTCTCTTGGCAAGGAAGATGGGGGAAATAGTTGTTAAATAACTAGTAGTAATATCTGCTATAGCAGCTCTATTGTCTTCATAATAACCAAATTTTTAGACAAATTAACTGAGTTTTAGAAAAATTGAATGACTTTTCTGAAGTCATAGAAGTAGCAAAACTAGGTGGTTGAGAATTTGTAATTCTGAATCAGGCTTTCTGATTCTAAATCCTAGTACTTTGAAAAGCATTTATTAACTTACTAATGTGGGCTCTCATTTTGTTTATTTCAGATGCCTGAAGTTTCTGGGAAGTCGACATCCAACCCTGGTGCTTCCCTTGGTTCCAGAGCTCCTGAGCACCCACCCATTTTTTGACACAGCTGAACCAGACATGGATGATCCAGCATGTATCCTCTGTGCTTAGGATAGACCCTACTGACTTGGCAGGGAATTCTAGCATCTTTTCCTGTAGTGTAGCTTAGGTGGTCTGAGTTTTATTTTTTCATTTCTTTTAGGTAAGAGTATATTCGGAGGTAGCCTAGCCTGGAGGTTATTCTCAGCTTTCTTTCTTGTTTTCACAGTAATTACCCTTTGCCTTTTAATACAAATAATTTTTTACACCATTTATTGAACACCTACTATATGCCACATACCGTTTAAATGCTTTATACATTTTATCAATGATCTTCCAAACAACCGTGAAAGGAGGTATTATTCCCAGCTTACAGATGAGAAAACTGAAGCTCAGAGAGGCTAAGTAACTCTCCAAGCATTAAATCCGGGATTCACAGTCAGCTACCTTTCATTTAAAGCCTATGGACTTTTCCCTATGTCTTATTGCGTGTTTAATTTGATATGCAGCCTGAATGAGTGGATGCAGCTGAGCTACTATGCCTCTGATACAAGTTCAATGAGTTTGTGATTGCCATGGACAGCATGCCGTGCAATTGGATTATTTTCCAGTTATGGGAATACATTTACATTAATGCATTCATGCTCTCCCATGGTTCTTTTCACTCTGTGTGAGACCATTGGTGAAGTTTAGGGATTTTATTTGAGCCTCTCAAAATCCGGGACCCCTCGGGGGATGTCAGAGAGCCGGTTTCAGCCCAATCCCTGCAGGCTAGGCCGAGGGACCTCACTGGTGCATGAATCCGTGCACTGGGCCTCTAGTAAAAATATATTTAAAATATTAAAAAAAAAAACAAACATTTTTAAAAGCCTATTAAAGTACTTTTCTGGTTTCTAGTTGTGAGGATTGTGTTATTTAGGAAATGTGTTTGGCTGTAACAGAGATTGCCACCATATATAACTTAAACAAATTATGATTTTTATTTATTTTTAATGTATAAGAAGTTGGAGGTAAGCAGTCTGGCACTGGTATAGCAGCTGCACATTATTCCTGGTGATCCAGGCTCTTGTATCTTTCTGTTGTGCCATTTTCAGTTGCCTGTGATTATTACTAGAGCTCCAATCATCAGGTTTAGATTCTAGGTAGGAAGTTAGAGGATATTTGGAATAAAATCAGTATTCTAATAGTAAGGAAAAAGAGATTAATGGATATTGTATAGGCCCATGGTCGGCAAACTGCGGCTCGTGAGCCACATGCGGCTCTTTGGCCCCTTAAGTGTGGCTCTTCCACAAAATACCAAGGCCTGGGCGAGTCTATTTTGAAAAAGTGGCATTAGAAGAAGTTTAAGTTTAAAAAATTTGGCTCTCAAAAGAAATTTCAATCGTTGTACTGTTGATATTTGGCTCTGTTGATTAATGAGTTTGCCGACCACTGGTATAGGCAAATAGCAGGATCTGCCATAGGGGTACATACAGAAGATGGGAAGTTATATTTATCTTCTACTTTAAATTTGTGATTTTCTCTGTTATAAAATTAATATTCATAGAAAGAAAATTCCCCAAAATAGAAAGAAGAAACTTTGTAGTTAACATCCAAAGTTCTACTATCCAAAGTAAGCAACTGTTAATATTTTGGTGTATTTTCTTTTTTTTTTTAAATTTTGGGGTTGGGATTTTTCTGTTAGTTTATTTTTTTAAATATATATATTTCATCAACAAATATTTGATAATAGATAGCTGTCATATCTTCTATATTTTAGAGTCTGCTATTTTCATGTGTGACAAAATGCTTATGATAAAATATTATAAATTCTTTATAAGCATAATTTTTAATACTCCAAGTAAATGAAATATAAGTTATATAGTTATTCTCCTGATTTGGGATATTTAAGTTATTTCTGATTATTTGCTATTATAAATGCTTCTGTGCTATCTTATTATTTACTTAGAATAGATTTGAGATGTGGACTTATTCAACATTCATAAGACCCTTACTATCTAGTACCAAATTATTATCCAAAGGGATTGTGCCAGTATATACTTTAGTAGCCAATGTACCAAAATTTTCCATTTATTAGTATTCCCAATAGCATCAGGCATTACTACTACTACTACTACTACTAGAGGCCCAGTGCATGAATTCATGCACGGGTGGGGTCCCTCAGCTTGGCTGGCGATCGGGGCTGCCCAGCCAGGGGGAGGAACTGCGGGAGGTTGCCCAGCTGGGGGGAGGGACTACGGGAGGTTGGCCAGCCATAGAAGGTTGGCTGTGGGAGTGCACTGACCACCAGGGGGCAGCTCCTGTGTTGAGCGTCTGCCCCCTGGTGGTCAGTGTGCATCATAATCAGTCAACTGGTCGTTCGGTTGCTTAAGCTTTTATATATATAGTTGTGGTTTTTTGCTATCTTGAAGTTTTTCTTTTGCCAATTTCTTATTTTTTGTTTGCTTATTTATTTTTTTAATATTTATTGTTGAAAGTATTACATATGTCCTTCTTTTCCCCCCACTAACCTCTTCCAGCCCTCTCCTGCCCCTTCTGCCCCCCAGGCCCTCACCACAGGCATTATTTTTTAATACCTTTGGTAATTGGGATAATATGGAGTAGGATAATCTGTCTCTGTTTGAATTTGCATTTCTGTATTAGAAAATTGAAGTCACTTAGTGGGAATTTTGGGGGCGGGAAGTGGGGACACTAGATTCTGGCCAAATCCAACCTTTTGTACTTCCAGGCTTACTTAACTCCCTCATCCATCAGACATTGCAGTTTTGGTTCTTATCTTCAATGCTGCTAAAAGCTGTCCAACAATGCCAGCATTGTTCTCGGATCATACCTTCAGGCACTATGCCTACCTCCGGGACAGTCTTTCTCATCTTGTTCCTGCCTTGAGGGTATGTTGAAAAAACATATTTTGTCCTTGTTTTTGGTTTTTGGTCCTTTGTGGTTATTAAAATAGTAGAAAACAGACTATATTCTCTGAAAAAGGATTCATTCATACTCTTTCTCTCATGAGCTCTATCTCATTGTTTTGTACTTTTGCTTCTTACCTTTTAAAACGATTCATTTTTTAAATGTCCTTGGGATATTGGTTATGTTATATCAGGCTCAGTTGGTTAGAGCATCAGACGGATACACCAAGATTGCAGGTCAGGGCACATACAAGAATCAACCAATGAAGCATAAATAAATGGAACAACAAACTGATGTTTCTCTCTCTCTGAAACCTATACTAATAAAAGCGTAATATGCTAATTAGACCGGACATCCTTCTGGACGACCTTCCGGACGAAGCCAGGGCTGCAAGGAAATCCCAGGTCCCAGGTGCCTGCTGACGGCCGGAGGGAAGCCTGGGTCCTGGGTGCCAGAGGTTAGCCGATGCTGGCAGCCAGGGGAAGGAAGGCCTAGCCTACTCTTTTTTTTTTTTTTTTTAATGGTTTCTTTTTTTTTCTTCTTTTTTTTATATATTTTATTGATTTTTTTACAGAGAGGAAGAGAGAGGGATAGAGAGCTAGAAACATCGATGAGAGAGAAACATCAGTCAGCTGCCTCCTGCACACCCCCTACTGGGGATGTGCCTGCAACCAAGGTACATGCCCTTGACCGGAATCGAACCTGGGACCCTTGAGTCCGCAGGCTGACGCTCTATCCACTGAGCCAAAACGGTTTCGGCGGCCTAGCCTACTCTTGCATGAATTTTGTGCATTGGGCCTCTAGTCAATAAATAAATAAGGAAAAAATTTTTTAATTAGGCCAAATTAAAGCTGGACTTAATGCAGTAAATAGTTTGGTCTTGATTTTGCTCTGATAAAAATGAGAGTGATTTTAAATAAATAAATAAATAAATAAATAAATAAATAAAATGTGGGAACATTAATTTTTAGTCCTATTTCTTTGGTTAGCCCATTTATTTCAGTATTTCAGTTAGCAATGGAAAATAATAGTCTACCATTCTCTTTTTCTCCTTGCAGCTTGTGGCTATTTCGCTTCCTCTCTTTCCCTTTCTCCCACTGAAGCTGGGGAAGAGGAGAAAGGTTATTTATAGAATCCCCTAGCTTTTTGTTCCTTTTGCTTTATTTGGCTCACTTTTTTTCTGGTTAATTTGTGTTTCGAAAAGTTTATAACCTGACTATGTTTGCTTAGTTATCAGGTAGAAAACTTGTGTCATCAGCTGTTTCCCCCAATATCACGCCTCATGAGGATCCTTCCCATCAGTTCCTGCAGCAGAGCCTTGAAAGGGTGTACAGTCTTCAGCACCTGGACCCTCAGGGAACCCAGGAGCTGCTAGAGTTCACCATCAGGTGAGATAATTGTCCCTTTCCTTTGACAGTTAGCATTGTTGTTCTGCTCTGCTTGACTATTTTGATTTCCAGTGTTGGTTACAGGCTAGTTTTTCTGACTCTATAGGCCAATACTCACACATGGTTTTATGATCTGTTTATATTTGGATTAGGTTGGGGTTTGACCCTATTATATACAAAGAAAAACTCTTTCTGTACGTGACCAGATTGATGATTAGTACAAAACTAGAAAGAGTTACAAAGAAGCTGTTTTTATCTGTTCCTTTCCTTGTATATTATTTAGTATAAGTGGTGGAAAATGCGAAATAACAATGGTTTAAACAGGAGAAAAGGCTAATTCTTTATTATAGACAGGACAGAGTTGAGATGGTCATCAGGGACCTAGGCCTAAAGCTCCAAACTCTATCTCCTCTGTATTCCTGCAGGAAAAAGGAAAAAACAGGAGAACAGCATTATTTTTGCCCTTGCCCCTTTAAAGACACTTCCCCAAAGTTGCACGTTTTAATTTTACTTGCATCCCATTGACTAGATTTTGAGATACATGGCCATATCTAGCTGCAAGGAGCTAGGAAATAAAGTCTTTATTTTGGGTGCCCAGTGCTTAGTTAACATTTGCTCACCCCCTACTGCCCCCTCTGCCAGCCTGATTGCCCCCTACTGCCCCCCCCCGCTGCTGGCCTGCCCACCCTAGCTGCCTCCCACTGCTGGCCTGCTCACCCCCAACTGCCCCACTGCCCTCCCTTCTTGGCCTGATCGCCCCTAACTGCCTCTGCCTCGGCCCCGCCACCATGGCTTTGTCTGGAAGGACGTCCGGAAGGTCTCCCAGTCTAATTAGCATATTACCCTTTTATTAGTATAAATGGCTATAAAGTATTTAGTCCATTGACTGGATATACAGTAATGTTTAAAATTCCTCTACCATTGAATATTTAACTAGTTACTGAATTTTTACTATAATAATCCACACAATGAGTATTATGAGGCATGGAGCATTTCATTTCTATTGAAGATTTTCCTTAGAATTACGTCTTGGCATAAAGCTACCGATCAAAATATTTGACCATATGTGTGACTTTTATAACATAGTACAATTTCACTTTCCAAAGAATTGTATCAGCTTAATCTACTATCCAGTGTGAGTGAACCACTTCATTATAACCACTCCAGCATTGGATGCTGTTTTAAATTTTATGACCAGTTCATTAGGTGTAAAATGGTAAAATGCTTTGACATGATTTTTATGTTGCTGTTACTATCCTTATCCTATGTTTGGCTTGTGGTTTTGTTTACTATAGGGATCTGCAAAGACTTGGAGAACTTCAGTCTGAATTGGCAGGAGTAGCTGACTTCTCTGCTGCCTATCTTCGGTGTCAACTTCTTCTCATCAAGGTTGGTTTGGCCCATTGTACTTGTGAGTGTGATGCTAAGAATACACTTTAACAGATCTGGCTGAGTTTGAGGCCATAATTGGAAAAATATATGGCCTTCTGCAGCCACTTAGCAAAGGAGAATTATATATTCTGTGGTATAATTGTATTTGGCTCTAATTAAATATTTGTTAACTCTAATAGAAATTAAAATTTTAAAATTTGGTAGCATTCTTTCATCATTATGTAATTAGAGCAGATCAGGTACATAATCATCTTCTTTAGAATCCCAAGGATTTTCATTGTTTTTTTATTTTATTTTTTTGTTTGTTTTTGTTTTTTTGTTTTGTTTTTTTTTAAATAAATCTTTATTGTTCAGATTATTACAGGTGTTCCTCTTTCCCCTCCACCCCCATAGCTCCCCTCTACCTGATTCCCCACCCCCCTCCATGCCCTTACCCCCTGCCACTGTCTTCATCCATAGGTGTAAGATTTTTGTCCAATCTCTTTCTGCACCCCTCAGACCCCCTTCCCCCTGATAATTGTCCGTCCCCTCCCTTTCTATGTCCCTGATTCTATTGTATTCACTAGTCCATTCTGTTCTTCAGATTTTTTATTCACTTGATTTTTAGATTCACTTGTTGGTAGATATGTATTTGATGTCTTTTTGTTGTTCATAATTTTTACCTTTACCTTTTTTTCTTCTTCCTCTTCTTAAAGAATACCCTTCAGCATTTCATGTAATCCTGGTTTGGTGGTGATGAACTCCTTTAGCTTTTTCTTGTCTGTGAAGCTCTTCGTCTGACCTTCAATTCTGAATGATAGCTTTGCTGGGTAGAGTAATCTTGGTTGTAGGTTCTTGCTATTCATCACTTTGAATATTTCTTGCCACTCCCGTCTGACCTGCATAGTTTCTGTTGAGAAATCAGCTGAAGGTCGTATGGGTACTCCCTTGTAGGTAACTAACTGTTTTTCTCTTGCTGCTTTCAAGATTCTCTCTTTGTCTTTTGCCCTTGGCATTTTAATTATGATGTGTCTTGGTGTGGTCCTCTTTGGATTCCTCTTGTTTGGGGTTCTGTGCGCTTCCTGAACTTGTAAGTCTATTTCTTTCACCAGGTGGGGGAAGTTTTCAGTCATTATTTCTTCCAATAGGTTTTCAGTATCTTGCTCTCTCTCTTCTTCTGGCACCCCAAAAATTCGGATGTTGGTACGCTTAAAGCCATCCCAGAGGCTCCTTACGCTATCCTCACACTTTTGGATTCTTCTTTCTTTCCGCCTCTCTGGTTGGGTGTTTTTTGCTTCCTCATATTCCAGATCTTTGGTTTGACTCTTCAGGTACGGTGGTCTACAGTTGAGTTTCTGTATATTCTTTATTTCAGACAGTATATGCATAATTTCTGACTGGTCCTTTTCCATTTTTTTGGTATTCTCATTAAGGTCCTTGAAGGTCTCTTCAAGTTTCTCAGCGGTTTTTAGAAGATTCTTGAGTAACCTTATAAATGTGGTTCTGAACACTGTGTCGTCCATTAGTTTACTTTCCTCCATCTCTCCTATTCGTGACATACTTCGGTGTTTCTGCATTTTGGCTGCCTCCCTGTGTTGATGGAGTGGCTTTGTGTGGTCAGTGACCTATAGGGGCCGGTAGCTCAGCTTCCACAATCACCCTAGGTAGTCGCTCTTGGTACACCCCTTTGTGGGCTGAGTGGAAAGTCTTGGTGTAGTTAAAAGCCTTGATTGCTGTTGGTACACTGGGAGGAATTGACTTCCAGGCCAATCGGCTGTGAGGACCTGCTGTGTCTATAATGGAAGCGCTGCTGCGCTGGAGACACGCTTGTGGTACAGGGCTTGTTTGAGTGGGGTTTTGGTGCTCACTGAGTCCGCCTCCCGAATGTGTCACTTATGGATGTGAGGAGTTGAAATCTGGTGTCTCACGCTGACCACTAGGTGCATTGGCTAGTTCAGCTGCTGTCTGAGGCTACCCTGTAGGAGCTACAGTGAGAACTGCCGTCCTCTCCTCCCTGCTTGGAGTTTGGAGGCCTTGGAGCTGTCTGTACCAGGTTGCAAGTTTACTAGTTTAAACTGCAATAGAGAAGGCCATTCATATGCAAAAGCTGCTGCTAGGAGTTTGGGTGTGTTTGTAGATTGTGCGGGGCGGAGTCTCAGGGTGTCACTAGGCTAGGGCGTGGCCAACAGCAATGGCTGGCAGTGAGCCGCCTCCAGCCGCGTCCCCGCAGTCTCGCGCCCCGGCGCAGCCAACAATTCTAACTCCACGCAGCTCTGCTAGTAAGCTACCCTCACTCTCCAACCCGCTGGCAGACAGCCCAGTCTCTCCCCAGAAACTGGATTTCAGAGAGATTGGGGGCTTGTCTCTCTTCGGATTGAAGAAAGCAACGTCCGCCTCCAGCTGGGCTCTGCCGCCAGTTCGTATCGCGCGCGCACTCCCCTGTACCTCAGTTTTTCAGCGTTTGCGCCCTGATTGCTCCCGTCTCTTTCCATCTAGTTGTAGAGGTTCCACTCAGCCAGCTTTCCCGTGGTTCTGGGTGATAGACGTTCTGTCTTTTAGTTGTAGTTTTGGAAATTGTTGTGGGCGGCAGCAGCCCAGATGCTTATCTATGCCGCCATCTTGGATCCTCCCCCCTCATTGTTTTTTTAATACTTTGATTAGCAAAGAACTTATATGAACTTTTATTTTCATAAAATACTAATTTCACTTCATCAAAGTAAAATTAGTCAAAGGTTCATTTCATTGCTTTTAATAAGGCCAACTTGCTGTCATTTCATATAAGGTAGGTCAGTGGTCGGCAAACTCATTTGTCAACAGAGCGGCAAACCGCGGCTCACGAGCTGTATGTGGCTCGCAAGCCGCAGTTTGCCGACCACTGAGGTAGGTGATGTGTGTGTGTGTGTGTGTGTGTGTGTGTGTGTGTGTATATACACACTAGAGGCCCACTGCATGAAATTCGGGCACAGGGTGGGGGGGTTGTCCCTCAGCCCAGCCTGCACCCTCTCCAATCTGGGATCCCTCTCAAAATCCAGGACTGCTTGCTCCCAATTGCTCACCTGCCCTGCAGGCCTGGTCACTCCCAACTGCCCTCCCCTGCAGGCCTGGTCCCCCCAACTGTCCTCCCCTGCAGGCCTGGTTGCCCCAACTGCCCTCCCCTACTGGCCTGGTCACCCCTAACTGCCCTCCCTTGCCAGCCTGGTCGCCCCTAACTGCCCTCCCCTGCCAGCCTGGTCGCCCCCAACTGCCCTCCTTTGCCAGCCTGGTCACCCCTAACTGCCCTCCTCTGCAGGCCTGGGTCCCCCCCAACTGCCCTCCCCTGCAGGCCAGGGTCCCCCAAACTGCCCTTCCCTGCAGGCCTCGTCACCCCCAGCTGCCCTCCCCTGCAGGCCTGGGTTCCCCCCAACTGCCCTCCCCTGCAGGCCTGGTCACCCCCAACTGCCCTCCTCTGCAGGCCTGGTCGACCCCAATTGCCCTCCTCTGCCGGCCTGGTCACCCCTAAATGCCCTCCCCTGCAGGCCTGATCACCCCCAACTGCCCTCAATTGCATGCCTGGTCCCTCCCAACTGCCCTCCCCTGCTGGCCTGATCGCCCACAACTGCCCTCCCCTGCTGGCCATCTTGTGGCGGCCATCTTGTGTCCACATGAGGGCAGCCATCTTTGACCACATGGGGGCGGCCATCTTGTGTGTTGGAGTGACAGTCAATTTGCATATTACCTCTTTATTATATAGGAGGATACATATTCACACAAAATTTGTACTCAGGAAACAGTTTCAGTTGGCAGAATTGGAAACCAATTAAATGAGTTCAGTAGCTTTCGCCTTCTGCAGCAGTATGCAGAGTTCTGCTATAAATTTAGGCTTAGGATTTAGGAGAGCCCTTCTTACTTGATAAGCCTTTATCTTGGCTTCAGTTCCAAATGTTAATCTTTAAAGAGATTAATGATATTTGTTTAAAGTCAGAACAAATGGAAAAGTTTCTTATTTCCCACTGTTAGATGTGTGAGCTTAGGGTTTTGCAAGTTTGTATATATATGTGAATGTGGGTGTGTACACTGAAGCGGGTTGGGATTTAAACAGCCCTTGTTGAGCAAGATAGAGTCTTTCAATTGTATATGCTTGCATAACCACCACCACAGTCAATATATAGCACATTTCCATTGTCCACAAATGTTCCTTATGCCCCTTTGCAAAGTTGATGGCTTTTCCAAGCTTTTGTGAAACAGAGCTAATAATAACTCGACCCAGGGAAGGACTGGTAACCAGCAATGAGTGTGAATGCCCTTGGCCTAGTGTCCAGTGCGTAGTGAGTGCCTTGTCACTGTTGGTCATTTTCCTTCTTCTGTGGCTTGCTATCTTCTCCATGGGAATACTAGAAGGCCTTTGAAAAGAATCTACTTTTCTATAGTAAGAAATGAGAGGAGATTACTCCTAAAAAGAACACAGAACTATGTTGTTTACTCAATGTCATGGAGTGACAGGGTAAGTAAGGGACCCAGACTTAGAACCTGAGCAGGCAGGTGTTTGGTAATCGGGGATGAGCTAACTCAGCTGTGGCATATCTACTCCCCAGTATATTCTGTAGCCAATAATGATCATCGTGAAGAATTATATACTAGTAACAATATCACAAAATACATAATGTTATGTACCCAAAAAACATACAAAATTATTTCAGTTTTCTGAATACAACTATATAAAAATATGCATTTGAGAAATGATTGGAAACAAATATTCAAAAGCAATACCTCTGATAAGATAGTGTGGGTTGGGTGATTTAAAGATTTCTATATCTATAGTCTAGACCTATCTAATATGATGGTCACCAGGTGCATGTGACTATTGAGCACTTGAAATATTGCTTGTTCAGCCAAAACCGGTTTGGCTCAGTGGATAGAGCATCAGCCTGCGGACTGAAGGGTCCCAGGTTCGATTCCAGTCAAGGGCATGTACCTCGGTTGTGGGCACATCCCCATTGGGGGGTGTGCAGGAGGCAGCTGATCGATGTTTCTCTCTCATCGATGTTTCTGACTTTCTATCCCTCTCCCTTCCCCTCTGTAAAAAATCAATAAAATATATATTTTTTTAAAAAAAGAAATATTTCTTGTTCAAACTGAGATGTGCTGTAAGTGCAAAATTCACTCTGGATTTCTTAGACTTTGTGTGAGAAAAGCATGTAAGCTATCTCAGTAATTTTTTAAAGATTGATGGCATAGTGAAATGGTGTTATCTTGGATATACTGCATTAAATAAACTATATTGTTAAAATT
This sequence comes from Cnephaeus nilssonii, assembly GCF_951640355.1. Taxonomy (NCBI): domain Eukaryota; kingdom Metazoa; phylum Chordata; class Mammalia; order Chiroptera; family Vespertilionidae; genus Cnephaeus; species Cnephaeus nilssonii. The sequence goes on along the minus strand of NC_137084.1, from coordinate 46,933,900 downwards.
AATTTTACCTATTCCTTTTTACTTTTAAAATGTAACTAAAAAATATAAAATTACGTACATGGCTTGTTATGTGTTTCCATTAGACAGTGTTAGTCTAAGTTTTTTGTAATGTCATTGGATTATGTCTATAATTAAGAAGGACTGTGGGAATTAGAGACTATAGCAGAGATTTAGACAAGAGATGAGAGATGGGCCATATGGATGGATAGAAGAGAAGAGAGACAGAAGGTGACATCTGTGGCTTTACATGTTAGTTTTGAATAGAAAGCTTGAGAGAGGTTGTAAACTAGGAAAGCTGTGCTGGTAAGGTGATGGGGCTGTTCAAAGAATAGTGAACGTGGGGCAAAGAAAAAAAAACCACAGTCAAACAAGAAGGGTTTAGGCAGTCAAGGAACATTGGCTCTGGGAACAAGAAGGGCCCAGAGCCTTGGAAGCTGGTGAGACCTTTATGGCTCCTGTACTCTGCTTGCAAGCAATGGGCCAGGACATAAGGCCTTTGGGCTAGAAATTGGATTGAATGGGGAGTAATTCACTTAGCTCAAACCATTGGTTTCCTCTCTGTCCATAAGTAGGGCTGATTGGCTTAAAGGAATAAGACAGAGGAATGCCCGGCCGGCGTGGCTCAGTGGTTTAATGTCAACGTATGAATCAGGAGGTCAGGATTCGATTCCCAGTCAGGGCACATGCCTGGGTTGCAGGCTCGATCTCCAGTAGGGGGCGTACAAGAGGCAGCCGATCAATGATTCTCTTTCATCATTGATGTTTCTATTTCTCTCCCTCTCCCTTCCCCTCTGAAATCAATACAAGAAAGAAAAACAAGACTGAGAGGAAGTCCTGATTATGATAGATTTTCAAAGCAAAATAAACATGTCAGTTTCAAATGATATGCCAGTCTTTGTGATCTCTGTGTTCTGTCTTCTATCCTCTCCTGATTTGTGTGTAGGCCTTACAGGAAAAGCTGTGGAATGTGGCCGCCCCTTTGTATTTGAAGCAGAGTGATTTGGCCTCAGCAGCAGCAAAACAGGTAAGCTAATTAAGACCTTCTCCTCAGTAGATCTCCAGGAATTATCTCATTCAAGTTAGAGATAATTCCTGGCTTTTAAAGAGGCTTTCACACTTTATCTTGGCTCCACAGATCTGATGTGGTCTCTGCAGTTTCAGCCTGTAATGACAGAAGTTAGTGATAAGAGAAGCAGCAAAATTAGGGGTCACAGCACTGGCTTTAGAGTCAAGGGACCTTCTAGACCCAGGTATGCCTCTAATTTGCCGGGTGATATTGACCAGATTACTTAACCTCCCTGGGTTTTTTCTCCTCTCTAAAATATGGCCATTCAACCTTTAAAAAAATAAAAGGGAAACGAAATGCTCGGACCTGTGCAGGATAATGACTGGAGACTAGTTGCCACATCAGGTTTCTAGACCTACGTGAACGTGTCTGGACACAGCGTGCGGTGGGCTGCTCCTGGCACTGGCACTGCCCATGGGCAGGCCTGCTCACATGCCCAGTGCTGCCTCACAGAGGTGGGCAGGCACGCCACTAGCATCGTCCCGATCGCACTCAGGGGCCAGGTAGTGAGAGGGCCTCTCGCTCCCGTGACCAGCGCGTGGACGTTTCTAGTGCCTGAAAGAGCCAGCCAGGCCCAAGTCTGTCAGTGCGAGAAGTGCTGTTCCCTCTGCTGAGAGGTGCACATGTCTCTGTAAATTCTCTCTGAGGACCCCAGCTTGCCTGTCAAGAAGCAAAAAACAAAACAAAACAAAAAAACACAGTTCCTGAAGCTCTGAAGTGCCTTCATGACGTGTTAGTCCGAGTGTAATGACTAACAGTGCTCCCTTTCACAAGTGTCACACTGAAGCGTGTCTTGAAGTCTAGAAATCCGCTCCCTCAGCCACTGATGTGGTAACTTGATGTAAACAGCTGAGACTAGGCAGGTGCAGGAATAGCTCTGAACACAGAGGTAGAGCGGATCCTGGGCAGGTCTGGCTATGCAGTGTTGCCTGATAATTAAAAGCCCGTGCTAGCTCCTCCTGCAGCGGACTCACTGATAGTGGGGTCAGAGGGCAGTCAGGTGCTAGGGCAGTGAGCCCTCCCGCCTGCCCACCAGCTCCTGGCGACTGGGGGCTGACCCAGTGCAGGTTGTTGGAGCCCGTGTTGGCCAGTCCTTATAGGGTGCTGTTCTGGGTCATAGTTTCAGGGTGCCCTCCAGCACTGGTGGGAGCACCGGGGCGTCGGGCCTCCCTGACTTGCTCCCGACATCCGCAGCAGCTGCGCTTCGTTTTCAGTGTCAGGTCTGGAAGCTCAGGGCTGCGCTCGCACCCATTGTTCTTTGCCAGCAGCTCTGCCTGCCGCTGTGTCCCACACTTTCTGTGTGTGTGGAGCCGGCCCTGCCGAGCTCCGGGCTGTGTGGCCAGACTGCTGCTCCGCCGGCACTGGGGATAGCTCACGGGGTCACTGTGGTCATGGAAACAGTCAGACCAACTTTGAGCGATGGGTAAGGCGTGCTTTCCTGTGTCCATTGTACCTGCTTAATTCTACCCACACTGAGCCTGCCACAATGGGTCAGCTTTTCCTGCCCTCTAGGGAGTCTGTGTGTAATCGTTAAATTCGGTTCCTCCCGTGGCATGTGTTTCTATGATGTGACATGAAGAGAGTCTGTAATGGAAGTAAAGCCCACCTCCTACCAGTGTCTGGCTTTGGTCTTCGTTAAACGTGTAACCTCTGTTCATGTGAAACCAGTGGGGTGTCTGCTTTCCGTGCTGCCTCCATCCGCCAGGGACGCAGGCAGCCTGAGTGGTTATGAAAATAAAGGAATTAACGTAAAAAAAAATAATAAAAATAAAATAAAATATGGCCATTCAGTGAGATATTTCTAAGATTCTTTTGTGTTCTAAAATATTATAAGTTAGTATTTCAGATATACTAAAATCCAATAAAAACTATCATGAGTCTTTTATCTGAAAATGAAGATGAACTCATTTTCATGTTATTTATATTTTTAGCCTGTACCATCTCTTGAATGTTAAAAGGTTCTTATGTTTCTTTTCAGTTCATTAAGTAGCATTTCATTTTATTTGCTTTGAGTATATTTCTTCCTAGCTTTGAGCAATTTCCCTTCATTATTAGGTATTGGGATTTGGTGAACTCTTCTGGATAGTGAATTGTACATAACTGAGTGATTGTGACCAATTAGAAAGCTACATTATAATTCACTAAATGATTTCAAGTTTATTTTAATTAAGCCTCACAATAATCTCATTAGGCAGGAATGAGTATTAAATTCATTTTATAGGGGAAAAAATTAAGGCTCAGCAAGGTTCAGTTCATAGAGCTATAGGTAATAGTCTGGGATTTGAGCCCAGACCCTCTGACACCCAGAGTCCATTTTCTTTCCACTACTCTGTTTAATTTCCCATCTGATCTAGACTCCCTCTCAAACCTGCTATGCAGCTTATTGTAGGGGAGTAGAACTTAATGACTGGAGTGCCAGAATGGACCATGGTGGGAGGGAGGGGACCAGGGAATAGGAGTCTAGAAGAAAGAAGGGAAAGTAATTACAATTTTGTGTTCCAGATACTGTGTTAAGGTCTTTCCATGCCCCATTTAATCCTTTACATTTTATAATGTTGGTCCTATTTCTTCCCTATGTACAGTTGGGAAACTGAGGTACCATGTAATTAAACATCTTGTCTTCCTTTTAGTCATAGGTGAGCCTGGAGTCATTTCTCTGACCCCAGAACCTTCAAAGGAAGGTGAGCACAGAAGGGGAAAAGAAGCATCATTTGGGTGGGAGTAGCTGGTTTGGCTAGAATGGAGCAAGTGTTTAAGATGCATTGGGCCTGAGCTGAGATTGTAGATGTTGTTTTCTGCACTTATCCCAAACTCCATGCCTATAGGACAGTTTGTCTGGATAACTACCAGGTGGTTCATGGTTCTTGATGCTAAATTCTTGAGAGCTTTTCTTGGGGATTGGGTTTTCATATACAGCATATATTCATTTTTCCCACAGCACAGTGAGTTTGGATTTAGGGTAACAAGTAGTGCTTTATAATTTTATCTGTGATTAAACTTTTATATCTTCACATCATCAACTAAGATGATTTTATTACCAGAACAGCCTTTTGTTTTTCAATTGAAAAATTTGCAAGACATACTATACAGTTCTCTCAACACATTAATTTCTCTCAAATTATGTTAATTTCTCTCAACATAGGCACTTAAAAATGTCAGTTCAGAATTAAAATATAGGTATAAAAAAACCCCTCAGTTTAGAGTTTCACCTACAATTCTATGCTGTTCTCAAGGAAGACTTGATATTGTGTGTGTGTGTGTGTGTGTTAATCCTCACCCAAGGATATTTTTCCATTGATTTTTAGAGTGGAAGAGAGAGGGAAAGACAGAAACATCGATGTGAGAGAAACACATCGATTGGTTGCCTCCTGCACAAACTCTGACCAGGGCCCAGGCTCAGGAGGAGTTTGCTAACAAGTTACATGCCCTTGATCTGAATCGAATGGGAACCCTTCAGTCTGCAGGCTGATGCTCTATCCACTGAGCCAAACGAGGTAGTACAAGACTTGATATTTTCACTGATCGTTAATTACCTTTTCTTTATAGATCATGGAAGAGACCTACAAAATGGAGTTCATGTACAGTGGTGTGGAGAATAAACAGGTGGTGATTATACATCATATGAGGCTGCAGGCCAAAGCTTTGCAACTTATAGTAACGGCACGAACTACTCGAGGGTAAGATGTGCACCTAGCCCAAAGGGGTGGTACGATCCTTTCAAAGACATTCAGAGATCTCACCAAAGTTAATGATAAGTAAAATGATATTTAGGAAAGATTAGCTAAGGGATATTAATATACGCTTTTTCAGATATCCCAAGTTCTGGTCTCAGATTAGATTAGGTCCCTGGAAAAACCTTCCAGTGGCTCTTGATTGCCTACAGCACAACATAGGTCTTCATCTGGAAATATTTGTATCGTCCTTGATAGATTTCTTTTTGTTTGTTTGTTTGTTTTGTTAATCTGCAATCAAGGATATTTTTCCATTGATTTTTAGAGAGAGAGGAAGGGAGGGGGAGAGACAGAGAGAGAGAAACATCAATGTGAGAGAGACACAGACACATCGATTGGTTGCTTCCTGCACGTACCCTGACTGTGGCTGGGAATTGAGCCTGCAACTGCAGTATATGCTCATGACCGGAATTGAACCCGGGACCCTTTAGTCCACAGGCTGACGCTCTACCCACTGGGCAAAACTGGCTTAGGCTTGATAGATTTCTTTTAAAATTTAGTACCAGGAACCATTCTTTCCTCTTCTAAAGGGACTAGTAAATTCTCTCCAAGGCAGTAAAGACTACCTTGTTCAATTCCTGATCTCTCCACTTATTAGTTGTTTGATTACAGTCAGGGTTTTAAATTGCTCGGTTGGCTCGTTTCTTTGTCTGTAAAATGAGGATGATGACAGCATCTATCTCATGGGGGTTCTATGAAGAATGAATTGGAGCCCAGCCGGCGTAGCTCAGTGGTTGAGCGTTGACCTATGAACCAGGAGGTCACAATTTGATTCCAGGTCAGGGCACATGCTCGGGTTGCTGGCTTGATCCCCATTGTGGGGTGTGCAGGAGGCAGCCAATGATTCTCTTTCATCATTGTCTAGAGGCCAGGTTGCACGAAATTCGTGCACGGGAGGAGGGGGTTTCCCCTCATCCCAGCCTGGACCCTCTCCAATCCAGGACCCCTCGGGGGATGTGCAACTGCTGTTTTTGGCCTGATCCCTGGGATCGGGCTGAAACCGGCAGTTGGACATCCCTCTCACAGTCTGGGACTGCTGGCTCCTAACTGCTCACCTGCCTAATTGCCCCTAACTGCCCCTAACTGCCCCCCCTGCCAGCCTGATCACCCTTACCACCTCTGCCTGCCAGCCTGGTTGCCCACAACTGCCCCCCCTGCTGGCCTGGTAACCCCCAACTGCCCCCCCCCCCTGCTGGCCTGGTCGCCCCTTAGTGTCCCCCCTACAGGCCTGGTTGCCCACAACTGCCCCCCCTGCTGGCCTGGTCACCCCCAACTGTCCCCTTGGCTGGCCTGGTCACCCCTAACTGCCCCCCTTGCCAGCCTGGTCGCCCCACGCAGCCTGCTGGTCAGTCGTTTGGTTGTTCCTCGCTAACCCCCTGCCGGCCTGGTCGCCCCACACAGCCTGCTGGTCAGTTGTTTGGTCTTCCCTCACTAACCCCCCTGCTGGCCTTGTCACCCCAGCAGCCTGCTATTCAGTTGTTACTGTGAGGGCGTCATGACCAATTTGCATATTACCCTTTTATTAGTATAGATGTTTTTGTCTCTCTCTCTCACTTCCTCTCTGAAATCAATAAAAATATATTTAAAAAAAGGAATTGGACAATACATGTAAAAGCACTTAGTATGGTACTTGGTACATAGTAAGAACTCAATTTAATGGTAGCTATTAGATTTTCTGATAATGAGAAATTGCCATATTTCATCAATTCAAAAAATGCACAAGTTTTAACTTCTCTGAAATCAGATATTTTGATGCTGTGCCATAGTTTGAAAGTTGTTTTTTTGTTTCTTGTTTTTTCATAAAATAAAAATGCATGTTAAAGAATGATGGCTTCATAGATTTGATACAGTACAGTATTTATGTAACTTGTTGCCAGATCAAAAACACATCTGATGCTCAGTACAGCATTTGTTTCCCCCTAAATGTGGTACAGGAAAATAAAAATGGGTGTTTAAGTAAGCACTGAAAAATGCTAGGTCAGAAAGAACATTCCAAATATTATTTAATTTCTTCACTCATCTTGATGGTGCCAGGTAGTAATTTAATCTTAGAGATATCCATATATTCATTTAACAAATGTTTAATTTCTACTCCTCAGTCACATCTGAGAAAAGATAGGGGCTTATGATGGCATCTACACTTTTTATTTAAAGAAAGTAGATGTATTTTTTCAGTTTATATATGATTATTATAAAAATTTAAATGTTGCAGATAAAGTGAAAGTTCTATGTTAATTGACCTCTTCTTGAAAAACTATAAACAGACTTTTTTCTAGCTAGATACATGTGTGGACTATACACTGAGTGCCCAGATTATTATGCGTTCAGAGATCATAATAATCTGGCCACTCATTGTAAATGCATGTGTATTAACCTAAGTCAAATTATAAGATACTTTGCTGTTCTGCATCCTTTTCTTTTCATCCAACAATATATTTCATCTTTCCATGTCATTATATAAAGATTATAATATATTTGGTCTTTATTCATGCTGTATTATTTTACATTTTTTATTGGTATGCATTCCAGCTTCTATTTTTCTTTCTTTTTTAAAAAATATATTTTATTGATTTTTTTTTTTTTTTTTTTTTTTTTTTTTTTTTTTTTTTTTTTTTTTTTACAGAGAGGAAGGGAGAGGGATAGAGAATTAGAAACATTGATGAGAGAGAAACACCAATCAGCTGCCTCCTGCACACCCCATACTGGGGTTGTGCCCACAACCAAGATATATGCCCTTGACTGGAATTGAACCTGGGACACTTCAGTCCGCAGGCCAACGCCCTATCCACTGAGCCAAACCAGTTAGGGCCTATTTTTCTTAATTAATTTTTGGTGGATCAATTATTTTCTTTGTTTTTTTTCTTCTTCCAGGGGTTTAAAAATTCTGTGCCCTAACTATAACCTATTTAAGTGAAAGGCAGAACATAGTACTTAAGAGGGCTGTGGTACCTTATTGAATAGGTCAGATATTGACTCCGCCATTTGCAAACGTAGTGACCTTGGATAAATTACGTAAACCTGTGCCTCAATTTGTTCCTCTGATAAATTAGACTGGGATAATAATAGTACTTGCCTCTCTCTCAGAGGGTTATTATAAGGATTATTGAATTTTATATATAAAGCCCTTAAAATACTTCCTTATACATTTAGAGTAAACACTGATAAAAGCTCATATTAGTTGTATAAATACTATTTTCACTATTATATATATATATATATTTTTTTTAAATAAATTTTATTGATTTTTTTACAGAGAGGAAGGGAGAGGGATAGAGAGTTAGAAACATCGATGAGAGAGAAACATCGACCAGCCGCCTCCTGCACACCCCCTACTGGGGATGTGCCCGCAACCAATGCACATGCCCCTGACCGGAATCGAACCTGGGACCCTCCAGTCCGCAGACCGACGCTCTATCCACTGAGCTACACCGGCTTCGGCTATTTTCACTATTATATTTTTAATAAATCTCTTGAACTTATACTTATTGGCATAAAACAAATAGAATTTATGAGCACCTCTATCAAGATCACCTTAGACCAAAATGAAAGTTTTAGTTTGCTTTTATTTAATTGTCTCATTCTATTTAATTTGGAATTTGGTTTCAGCTTATTATGTTTTTACTAGTGACCCAGTGCACATATTCGTGAATGTTGAAAGGAAATTAATTAGAAGGTGGCTGGTAGGGCGGGACTGGGTGAAATGGGCCAGACACACCCTGGAGCCAACCTCCCACAGTCCCTCCCCGGCTAGCCACACCTGGGGTGGTGCATGGGTCAAAGGGCATCTGCGGAGTGAGGGGGGTCCCGGCAGGTGGGGTCCCTCGGCCTGGCCTGCGGGAATCGGACCGAAATCGGCTCTCCAACATCCCCCAAGGGGTCCCAAAGTGCGAGAGGGCACTCTGCAAAGTTGCTGTCATACAGGGTGTGGAACGCAAATGCAAGGGTGCAGTAAACCAGATTTGGGCCAACAATGCCCCAGCAACAACATAGCCCATGGCCAAAGGTGGAATCTTGTGCCCCTGCGAGGAATCAGGCTCCCTCCTCTCTGGTTTCCTGGTGTGTCACCCAAGAACCGCCACTGCCAAGTCACTGAAGCTCAGCAGCTCCTGCATTGAGCATCTGCTTCTTGGTGGTCAGTGCGCATCATAGCTACTGGTCAGACAGACACTTGGCATATTAGCCTTTTATATATATTGATAATATAGCTCTTATTTTAAGAATTCTTTCTTAAAATATGCATTAATTTTTATACGTAAATTATCAAAATTATTCACCCCAATTTGCCCTCCACTGTTCTTTTTGTACCACATTTGACTTTTTAAATTTCTTGTTCTCATTCATCATCTATTTGACTGGAACACATTTTCTAGTAGTGTTTTTCAGAGTAAGTATGGAATTAGTATACTCGGTGAGATGTTGCATGTCTGAAACTGCTTTTCTTTGTGCTCATATATAAACTAGAGGCCCAGTGCATGAAAATTCGTGCATTCGGAGGGGTCCCTCAGCCCGGCCTGTGCCCTCTCATAGTCCGGGACCCCTCAGGAGATGTCCACCTGCTGGCTTAGTCCTGCTCCCCAGGGGATCAGGCCTAAGCTGGCAGTCAGACATCCCTCTGGCAGCCCGGGAGCCCTCAGTGGATGTCTGACTGCAGCTTACGCTGGGAGCGGGCCTAAGCTGCAGTCGGACATCTTTAGCACTGCAGAGGCCACCGCTGCTGCCCGCGCAGCTGTCAGCCCGGCTTGTGGCTGAGCAGAGCTCCCCCTGTGGGAGCACACCAACCACCAGGAGGCAGCTCCTGTGTTGAGCATCTGCCACCTGGTGGTCAGTGTGCATCATAGCGACCGGTCGTTCTACCGTTAGGGTCAATTTGCATGTTACCCTTTTATTATATAGGATGGAATTCTTTCAGAACTCTGTAAATATTGCTTGTTCCCCTTTAGTATTTAATGTGGCCAGGATGTCTAATGTCAGTCTGATTCTCTTTCCTTTGTAGGAAGCTTAATTTTCCTGGCTCAAAGCTGTAAACTTTTCTTTTTCTCTTTAGAATTCAGAAATTTCACCAGGATATGTCTCGGTATGTGTTTCTTTTCAGTATTCTTACTGACCTTTATTGGGACTTTGAAGTCTCAACTCTGTTTTTAGATCAGGGTTCCCCCCCCCCCATTATTTCTTTAATTATTGCTTTTTCCATCCAATCCAGCCTCATACTGGATGTTGTATCTTCTGGATCTATTTTCCTATATTTTATCTTTCTTTCATATTTTTTGTTTGCTTTTCTACTCTATATTCTGAGTAAATTCCTCACTATGCTTTTTTAATTTACCATTTCAGTTTTCATCATTGTTCCTTCTAGTATTCTTTTACTGTTGGTTTCATTATTGCAGTAGTCCTCCCTTATCTGCAGGGGATACGTTCTAGGACCCCCAGTGGGTGCCTAAACCATAGATAGTATTGAACCTTACATACACTATGTTTTCTCCTATACATACATTCCTTTGCACTTAAGCACTGTACAGCTTCTTTTTGACATATTCACATTGCAACATCACTGCTCTTGTGCTTTGGGGTCACTTAAATAAAATAAAAATTACTTGAACACAAGCACTGTGCTCAGATGGCCACTAAGTGGCAAATGAGTGCATAGCATATACAGTGTGGGTACGTTGGACAGAGGGATGATTCATGCTGCTGGTGAGATGGTGTGAGGTTTTATCATGCTGCCCAGAGTGGTGTGGATTTTGACATTTATGAATTGTTTATTTCTGGAATTTTCCATTTAATATTTTCAGACCACGGTTGACCACAGGTAATTGAAACTGTAGAAAGTAAAAATGTGGATAAGGAGGGATTGCTGTACTGGTTATTTGCAAGTGTGCTTTATTCTCTTTGCCTTTTTTGTAGCAGTTTCTCTTGGTTTATTAATGTACTATACCTTCAGATTTCCTCTTAAATCTCACAATGGTTACTTATTCAAATTTTTTAAAGGTTTCTGTGTTTTCTTTCCTGACTTCATCTCATTGAGGTCTGCTTGATCTCCTTTTCAACTCCTAATTATCCTCATAACATTTAATAATTTTCCATTGTCTTTGCGTACTTATACATGAAAGTCTAGACTAGTTGAAGTTGATAATTGGTGTAGGCTTTCCCAGCGGTTGTAAATCAATGCTCGATTTCCCTGAATGGGCCTCACTCTTCCACTGCTTTCCTTTCTCACATCAAGGAAAAAGTAGGAGTTCAGAAATTTCACCAGGATATGGCTTGGTATGTGTTTCTTCTCAATATTCTTAGTGGTAGATGCCCACTTTATTTTACTTTTGTTAATCCTTACCTGAAGATATTTTTCCATTGACTTTTTAGAGAGAGTGGGAGAGGTAGGTACAGAGAAAGAGACACATCTATTGGTTGCTTCCCGCACCCACCCTGACCAGAGCTGGGGATTGAGTCTGCAACTGAAGTATTTGCCTTGACCTGAATCAAACCCAGGACCCTTCAGTCCTCAGGCCAACAGTCTATTCACTGAACCAAACCAGCTAGGGTGGTGCCCACCTTATGTAGTATGTAGGTGAAGCTACCTATCTGTTTTGGGGGAAGTTTCCAAACCTTTGTTTTTTACTGCTTGTAAGCTCTTCCAGCTGGTTTTATAGAAGTAGGCCAGAAAATGGCCCTGCTTGGCCAAATCGTTTTCTTTTCAGCCCCTGCTTAGCTAGAATTCTGCCATCCAGCACTCTCACACCTGGAGGTCTTTGGTGGGTTAACCTATCAATTTCAGTTCCACTCTGGTAGTTCAACAGACTTAAGAAGGTTTCAAGTGCTACCTGTTTAGGAAACAATTTAAATGAATTTTGCTTGTAGAGTAAGTTTTCCATTTGCCATTTCTCATTTATTCGTTCATTCACTCAAAAATATTTATTGAATAACTGCTTATGTCAGGAAACATATCATGGAACTTACATTTTAGTAGAAAGACTAAAGTAACAAAACCTTTCCCCCTATTGCATGAGAATTTGACCTTTGGTTAACTTTCTAGGTCTGTTCCCTGGAAACCTGGTAGTGTCAACTATATTACTAGGTAACACTGTTATGGTAAAAATGATCTCTGAGAAAATTGCATGTAGACTAGAAGGAACTATAATGATGCCAGACCCCATAGCTTTGGGCTTCATTGAGTACAGCGATTCTTGTAACTAAGCATATCCCTTGTGGGGACCCTGGAAGGAATGCCTATGGGTTCTCCCATAGTTTATGGGTTGTAAGCACCTGTGGAACATTAGGCTTCTAAGCCAGGATGGTCTCCACACTTGCCTGATATAGATCTCATTTTGCACTCAACCTGGCAGCTGCAGAGTCAGAGTTCCCAGACAGCTCTGTGGGCTGCTGAGTATATTGCTTCAAGGACTCCCACAGAGGAAGACCATGACACTACACCGTCTGCAAGCTGTGCTCCTGTGCTGTATTCTTAGTGATTCTGGGGCCAAGGGTGGCCTGTGAGAGTCTTTGATTTTGAATGTCATTGAGCCTAATGGACACTGCAGTGTTTTAGTCGGGTCTTGGGATCCTGGCATATATTTCCCCCTAGGTCCATTAGCAGTCCTGTATTCTCTTAGAGATAAATTTTTATAGTGTAATATGCTCATTCTCCTTTCATGTAGACTCAGAATTCTTGGACTTTGGTCCTCACTCCTCAGTTCATACATTTCACAAGCAAATAACTTTTTTTTTCTTTTATCCAGAGTTGACCTCCTATTTGGGATGTGTGAAAAGTTTTTACAGGAAGTGGATTTTTTTCAGAGGTAAGTATATTGCCACTCTCCTAGTTAATTAAATCTTAGTTATGCAGAGAATATCATTTATAGAGCGACAAGAGTGATCACAGCCAGAATTCTTGGCTTAGCCCATGCAGTCAAACTATTATCTGTGCCAATGTACCCTCATTAGTGTATTTTCTTTAGTGGTATATAAACCTCTTTAATCATAGCTTCAAACCTAAGCATACAACATTAGAATAATAAAAACATCCAGAATCATTTGTATTCAGCACTCAGCTGGACCATAAAAAGACAAGTATTATGTGGGAAAACTCACAAACTCTTGTTGAAAAGTCACAACTTGTCTGTTCTTACACCAGTGTTTACACTTGCATATTTCTCTATAATCTACAAGACTTATTCCAAAGTAAAAATAACTTTTATTTTGGAGAATAGTTTTCTCAGTTCTGTATAATACAAATCAGTTAAAACAGATGCAGTAGATGCATGGGAGTCCAGGTAGTGACCAAACCTGTGGTGTACTGTCAATATAGTACCAGGAGGGAGGCATTTATAGGGTTTGAAAGCACTCCATTAAATCTGATGATTCATTCTGCCATCCCTTATCCCTACCACCATGAACTTTACCAAACCTGAGGTTTATATGATTGAACTTTCCAATTCTTTTTTCATTTGGGTGATGATAGCTTCCTATAGGGCTGGGTTGCAATACCACTCTTCACCCATAGGTGCTGTTCTCCAGCAAATGAAGTCAAACTTGGCTCTCTAAGATTCTATTTCAAATCTGAACTAAGTTCATGCCTCTTGGTTTTAGGTTGTCTAAGGGTAGTCTGTTTTTGCACAGTTGGGTTGAAGAGCTTTTTGGAAAGGTGACAATTACTAAAGTTTCTCATCTGTTTAGAGCTGTAAATTTTTCTTAATTTAGCCTGTGAGTCCCTTTACTGATGTCACCTCCTCAGTGATTTTTTTTTTTTTTTTACTAACCCTTCCAAAAGGCATAAGTACTGTGGAATCAGTCAAAGCTTGGAATAAGTTAATTAACTTTTTTAAGCCTCATTGAAATATCCTCTGAGTCTGAGTGTTCCTTTCGCTTGAATATAAGCTCATTAAGATAGTCCTTTTCTTCCTTTTCACTCACTGTTATGTCCCATGTCTAGAATAGTACTTGGCATTTGATAAATCCTAAAGACATATTTATTAAATTAATTAATTAATCTATAACATCAAAAAATAATTCTAACAGTGCACAGCTTAGGGAGAGGTGGGGGAGATAAGAGATCAACCGAAGGACTTGTATGCATGCATATAAGCATAACCAATGGACGCAAAACTCTGGGGGGTGAGGGCATGTATGGGAGTGGGGTGGGGAGGACAATGGTAAGATATGTACACATATAATACCTTAATTAAAAAATTAAAAAAACAAAACAAAACAAAAAAACAGTGCACAGGATTGGTGGGAAGATTAAGCAAGGTAATGTAAAATACTTAGGAGTAACCTGGCATATAATGGGTTATTCATAAATGAGGCTGTTATGAGGACCATGTCACTAGGGCATAATTAGTTGGCTGTCTCAGTTGGGAACCATGAGCTCCTCCAGTTCATTACTTTGGGGCTTGGCAGATATTTGGGGCTCAGCCTGTGGCAAAATGAAGGCATAGTCATTTGCTTCTGTTTGTTCCTCCAGGTGTTTCATCGCTGATTTGCCCCACTTGCAAGACAGCTTTGTGGACAAACTTCTTGACCTTATGCCCCGACTCATAACATCCAAACCTGCAGAAGTGGTCAAAATTCTACAGACCATGCTGCGGCAGAGTACCTTCCTGCACCTCCCGCTTCCAGAGCAGGTCAGGGTCTGTGGCATAGCCCTTCAGGCGAAGTCTGGCCAGACAGTCAGAGCTGCTCACCTTGATGAGCTTTCATGTTTGGACCGCGGGGCTAGGGCCTTTCTTCTGATTGGCTCCCACATGCCCACCCATTAGATAAGGAGACAGAAAAGCAAGGATCTTTTTTGTTACCCAGGGATGGCCTGGCTTTAGAATCATCATATTTTCCTCTTGTTTACAGATCCACAAAGCCTCAGCCACCATTATTGAGCCAGCGGGCGAGTCAGACAACCCTTTGCGGTTTACATCTGGGTTAGTGGTGGCCCTGGATGTTGATGCAACTCTGGAACATGTGCAGGATCCTCAGAGCACTGTGAAGGTCCAGGTCTGTCAGTGTTTGGTTCCCATAGAGCTTCTATATTGACTGCGTGACAAAGCATTTAACTTTAGCACCCCCTTGCCTGGCCTGTGTGGCTCAGTGGTTGAGTATTGACTTGTGAACCAGGAGGTCACGGGTTTGATTCCCAATCTGGGCACATGCCTGAGTTTCAGGCTTAATCCCCACTGAGGGGCCTGCAGGAAGCAGCCAATTGATGATTCTCTCTCATTGTTGATGTTTCTCTCTCTCTCTCCCTCTCCCTTCCTCTCTAAACGCAATAGGGAGAGAGCAATAGAAACATCAACGATGAGAGAGAATCATCGATCAGCTACCTCCTGCACACTCCCTACTAGGTATCGAACCCGCAACCCAAGCATGTGCCTTGACCTGAATTGAACCCAGGACCCTTCAGATGCTCTATTGAGGGCTAAAAATATACTTTAAAAAATATATAACTTTAGCACCCTTTTCATCTCTACCTGAGGATGGAAACTGGGGAGGAAGAAGAGAGGAGTCTTTTTGGAAAAGAGCCTGGGCTTGAATCCCAACTTACTTCTGAGTGTGGTCTGGTGCAAGTTACCTTAAATGCTGAACCTCAGATTCTACAGCTAACAGACAGGAATAGTTGACACTGAAATGAGGTGATGCATACAAAGCCCTGGTGCCCACTGAGGATTCACTAAGTGACAGGGCCTTTTCTGTTCTTCCTGGGTGAGGATGAGACTTGATCCTTTCAGGGCTTCAAGCAAGCTGTAACAAACAAGTTCCTTTCGCTGTCGGGTGGGTCGGCTTGGCGAACCAAACTTATAGGTGGGAAAAAAGCATTTTTTTTCCAAGTTAGAGATAGATATATTAGAGACATGAGAGATGTATTAGAGATACTAATCAGTTTAGACAGTCTGCAATTAAGCCCCATAAAGAGCAGTACCCATTTATCCATCCACCCATTCTTCCTTCTTTCCATGCAATAATGTTTACTCTATTGTACATGTTAAGTGCTAGTGTTGCAAAGGTAATTACGTCAGTACTCCTGCCTTCAGGATGCTCAGTTTCAAGGAGAGACGGACAAATGGTTCTAGCCAAGAACCTAGAAGTATAGAGAGAAAATTACTTTTCCTCCCCTACAGGGTTATTCAATTTTTGACGTACAAAAAATTTGCAATATACTTAAAAAGTTTTTTTTAAATACTCTGGAGAGGCTCTTAATTTGGAGAGTGTGGTGGAGGCTGAGGAAAAAAAGGCTTTGTGGTGATGTAAGGTCTGAAAGGATGAATAAGAGCAAAGGATAAAAGCAAAAAGAGGAATTCTGGATAGGAGGGATATGAAGAAAAATAGGGATACAAGCACAGCAAGTGTAATCAGAGGACAGAAATACAGCGTGGAGCAGACAGGGAAAAGCTAAGGATCAATCAGGCCTTAAAGGTGATAATATTTGCTTCTGGTGTCAGTAGAGGAAAAAAACTTCTGGCTTCCCCGCAGGAATTATTATAAATCATGAGAACTTCAGAGAGCTCATTCTAAGCTGGCTGTGAAGTCATGTTGCAGTTGGTTTTTTTGTTTTATGGATGCCCCCTTCAACTCCTTACACACATACACATTAGTGGTTTTCACCCTAGCTGTACTTTAAAATTATTTTTATTTTATTTATTGATTTGAGAGAGAGACTGGAAAGAAGAGAGAGAAACATCGATTTGTTGTTCCACTTATTAATGCATTCATTGATTGATTCTTGTGTGCGCCCTGACTGGCAGTAGAAACCTCAATCTTGGTGTATCGGGGCGACACTCTAACCAGCTGAGCTACCCAACCAGGGCCCCCAGCTGCACTTTAGAATTATTCAGAAAGCATTAAAAAGTGCTGACATACAGGCCTCAGTCTACACCAGTTAAATCAGAATCCTAAGAGTAGATCCCATGGGTACCAGATTTTGTTTGTTTTTGAGCTCATAGGTGATTCTAATGTACACTGTTTCACGTTGTTCCTGAAAAAACGTTCACTGACCAACTCAGCATAAATGAGATTGTAGAAAGATACTTAAGGGTCATCTGCACTGGAAAACCCCTTCCAGAGCAGCTCCGTTACACGCATGGCCAAACTCTGAAGTCGAGGAGATGGGAAACGCTGTCTGATCATGAGGCAACTCTGTTGATTGCAGAGTGCTATCCAGTCCAGCCATCGGGCCTGAACAAGGCTCCTGTTCTGGCAGTGCTTTAGGTGCCAGGGATGTAGCAGTGAACACCACTGAGATTATGTCACGATTATATTCTCTGTTAAAATCATGTGTATCATCTCTTTAAAGCAGAATGTACAGGAACTCCATTCAATCACACTTCGGTAAGCCCAATTCAGGCCTACTAGATTACACCTGATGATAGAGGAGGTGGGATTTTTTTATTTTTTTAGGTTTTCTGAAATTCAGAATATAATTCATAGTGGCCATTTTCTTCCCTTGACCTACTTGGGCCACAGAATTATAAGCTGCCCTTGGGAGGGATGAATGAAGGCTTCCAGTGGCCATTTCACAGAATGGTCAGGGCCTTTCACCCAGGGCAGATTTGCTGAGAACCTGGGAAATTCTGCTACCTTTATCATTCTGTTCCCATGCTCATTACTGTTTCAGCCCTCCCCTGTCCCTCCTTTAAAAATGAAGCCCAGGAAGCATTTCAGATCTTGTTTCCCAACAATTTTCAGTTTGGTGCAAATAAAATCTTATAAAAATTCCAAAAAAAAATTAAGCCCAAGCATTGTCCTTAAAGATACCAAGATCAGGAAGCTGAGATAACTGCATCATTTTTTTGTAATAGATTTGGGGCCGGGAGATAGAGTAGTAAGTGGAAGCTTTAAAAAAGAAGGGTACAAAGGGGAGCTAAGATCTAAGAAGATAGGAAATGAGGTTATGGGGCAGGAGCTGAGATATGCCTCCTAGTTTCAAATTGAAAGACCCGTGCAGTTCCCTGCTTTGCCCTTATCAGTATGTTTACATAGTGTAGGTCCTGTGTGGTTCCAGGGTAAACTTCATTTGTTCATTTAGTTCCTGTGTACACTGTGCAGTGTAATAGGCCCTTTCCACAGACAGCTGTGGGGCCCCCTGAGATGCTGAGGAAAGAACGCTGGCAGTTTGTGAGATTTGAAAAACTGGCCAGTGATTAGAGCCATCCCTTCATTGAGCACTGTCTCTGTAGAAAGAGACAGACAAGCTACTTGTAATCTAGTGAAGAGAATACAGCTACAAAATTACTCTTAATACTTGGTGGATGGTGATGGATGCTGGGCCACGAAATGACTCAGAGCCAGGAGGCAGAGAGTCATCCTGGTGGATTCCTGGGAAGGCTTTTCCTATCAGGATTAATATTTTCCCTATTTAAGACATTTTATTAGAGACACTTTATTCCTCTTACTTGTTCACCATGGATTCAGGACACATTACCAAACACTGCTTTGTGCTGGGGCAGGAGCTCTAAAGATGTCAGCATTGTGGCCCTCTGTTCAAGGAGCAGTCTTTTGTAAGGGCTCTTATCTCTCTTTTCCTCTTGTTATGGGGTTCACAACAGATGTCACCAGAAATTTTCTTAAAAGCTCATGGCTCTGCCGAAACCGGTTTGGCTCAGTGGATAGAGCGTCGGCCTGCAGACTGAAAGGTTCCAGGTTCGATTCCGGTCAAGGGCATGTACCTTGGTTGCGGGCACATCCCCAGTAGGGGGTGCGCAGGAGGCAGCTGATTGATGTTTCTCTCTCATCGATGTTTCTAACTCTCTATCCCTCTCCCTTCCTCTCTGTAAAAAAATCAATAAAAAAAAAAAAAAAAAAAAAAAAAAGCTCATGGCTCTTTCTGCCTCTTTTTTCTCATTTCTGTCACCTCTTAGGTCTTATATCCAGATGGCCAGGCTCAGATGATCCACCCCAAACCTGCAGACTTCCGGAACCCTGGTCCAGGGCGGCACCGGCTCATCACTCAGGTGTATCTCTCCCACACTGCCTGGACAGGTGAGGAGTCAGTGGGCCAGCGTGGGCAGAAAAATATGCTCCTGGGGATCACATCCACCCTTAGGCATTTGAGTCTTCGCATGGTTGAATCAGGCCTGCTGAGAGTTGTACTTGATTGCTTAGGGAGCTTAACATCTTGAACCGGGTACATCTAGACTAATTTGCTGCATTGCTTTGACTGCAAGAGGCACAGGATTTTGTCAGATGATTTATAGGCTACAATAGAATGGAGTCTCCTGGAAAGAGCCCTCGGCTGGATGCCGGGAGGTTTACATTCCTGTCCTAACTCTGCCACTGACTTGCTGCATAACCTTGGACGAGCCACTCTCCCTTCTGAACGTTTCCTCATCTTTCCAATGAAGATGATAATTCCCAGTCTACTAGTTAGTTCTGAGATTGCTTTATCTGGAAATTAAACAGTTTTCTATTTCTTACCAGACATTTAAATTCATTCTCTTTTTGTATCTGAACAATTCAGTTCATTCCCCAAAACAAGTAAAATGACAGCAGTTCCTGTCCTCCCCTCCTACATGGGCTGGTTTGTGGGGTAACACAAAATAAGATGATATGACGTAGGCATGCTTTACCCTCCCTTACAGCGGCTGAAGAGAGCCTCGATAATTTGTGAAAAGACAGGGAGTTTGCAGAGTTGGTTTTTTAATTCGTAAGAAAGAAATGGGAGAACACAAGTGACATTACATTTCAAGCATAATACTGCTTTGGAAACTTCAAAAGTAGACTCAGTCAATAGAACCTAAAATGTGGGGGAGAATTGGCTTTGCTGGTATTTCCTAAATCATTCAAGATGGTTCAGAAGCATGGCCATTACTGGAGAAAGTGTTTAATGCCACCAAGTTTGGTTTATTTTAGAAATTAGATGCTTTCTGGAATTTTCTTTCACTGTATTTTAAAATACATCAGTAACTATTGAATGCCATTGTTAATGGTTTCCCTCTATCAGGGGTATTAGGTTATAAGTGTTAGTTATAGGTGACTTTATAAAGTTTTCAACAAAGAAGAAATGCTGTTGAATGTCAGGGCAGCCCCCTCGGGGGACTGGTGGCCCTGGGCCTGGCACTAGTCCTGAGGGAGCATCCAGCAATGCTTTCACCCAGGACCTGCCTCCCTAAGCATCCCTCATTCCATAACCTTGCTGCCTGGAATGTTTCTGTACTAGTTGCCAAACCTCTAGCCCCACAGGAAGGTAGAATTCCTTATTCTAATCCCTTCTGATGAACAGATGCTAGAGCTCGAAGGAGCTTGAAAGGTCCTGGGGGCGTACTTACCTGCCCCTGGTCATATAGCAAGTCATTGCCTGAACCAGGACTACAATCTAGGCTACCCTGAGCCCGAAGAATTATACCTCATCTAGGATCACTTACTTCCTCTGAGAGGTTGCTACCCAAGCACTCTTATAAATCTTTTATAATTCTCTGTGTGGCACTTACTAATGTTAGATGTTTTCTACTGCCTTTCTCTCCAATTAGAATGTAGATTTCTCTAGAGCAGAGAACTTGATTGTTTTTATGTCTGTATCCTTAATACTTCTATATCCAGTGTCCCTGATACCTAACATAGTAGGCGCTCAACAAATAATGAAAATTGAATATAGGATTTTAAATGTGCACTTAAAATTCATTGAATCCTTAGACCAACTTTCTGGGGGTAATTAGTATCTATTCTTCATTTTATGGTGTATAAGTGGAGGCCCACTTAGCTGGTCCATGGTGGTACTGAGATCCCACTCAGATTTTCTAACTCCCAAATCCCTTATTTTTTTTCTACTATACCATGCTCCTGACCTGGGACACTAAGGTGAAACATTCTGAATGGACCTCTGCCTCCTTCTAATCCAGGAGATGGGCTCTCGGGTTGGTAGGGAGCTCCTCCGTCCAGTCCCTCACAGCTTCTACGAGTGGCCTGACCTCTGGGAGGCAGGGTGCTCCCAGGTCAGAAGCTTTGAGTCACATAGACCAGGTTCCAAATTATCTCCTTTGCTGTGTGACCCTGAGCAAGTTATTTTACCTCTCTATCTTATTTTCCTTATCTATAAGATGGGAATAAGAATGATACCTCATAAGAGAGATATTCTTCCAGAATATGACAAGTAGGTTGCATGATTTGTCACAGATGATCTTTTGTCTCTTTCTCCCAGTCTCCTCCCTCTTCTTTTCTCTCCTTTCCCTCTTCTTCTGATGGCAGTGATTTGAATTGTCAGTTTTACACCAGTCTTTTTTTTTTTAATATATTTTATTGATTTTTACAGGGAGGAAGGGAGAGGGATAGAGAGCTAGAAACATCGATGAGAGAGAAACATCGACCAGCTGCCTCCTGCACACCCCCTACTGGGGATGTGCCCGCAACCAAGGTATATGCCCTTGACCGGAATCGAACCTGGGACCTTCCAGTCCACAGGCCGACACTCTATCCACTGAGCCAAACCGGTTTCGGCATTACCCCAGTCTTAAGCGAAGGTATAATGACCAGGTAGAGTTTGTCCTGAGTTTGGCTCCTGAAAGTGCTGTGAGCCAAGGCTGGGTTCTGGTCAGGGGTTGGCAACAACCATCTGGGACAAAAGAGGAAAACATAGTGGGGAGCTGATACTGGGTCTGGTACCAGAGAGTAATGCTGGCTTCATAGATACACTCAAGGCTGGTATAGTTAGTGGGCGTGTCCTCACCACATGAACACTGGTCAGTGGTGATGCTCAGGTGCTGCTCTCTGGGCTTGGCGAGGTTGCTCTGGCTGCCTGTAAGCCTTTCCTGGAGGATGGCAGTTCAGTCTCTGCTTTCATTTCCAGGGAGAAGTTAGGAAGAGGTCTGGGGTCATTGAGAAGTCCTGGGACCTCTGCCCTGTTCATTTAGATCCATCCAGCCCTCATTCCTGCCAAATGCACTTCTGAGCCTCGGGCTCATCTCTAACACTTGTACTTTTTTGCTCCAGACACAAAATTAAGAAAGACATCCCAAGACCATGCTGTTCCTAGTCTTTGAACTTGCTCTTATGTTTTTGTGAAACCCTCTCCCCCTTCTTTATTAAAACCACATGGTAATAGAAACATTAATTGCTTCCGTGTTTGAGCTGGGCCCAAATTCTGTCACTGCCCAGGTGTGGAATTGGGCAGTCACTTAGAACCTCTCAGAGCCTTGGAACTTTTTTGGGATTATGACAGTTTATTTCATGGTGTGGCAGGGTGAGAATTCTTGAGGTTATGTGCTTAGTACAGAGCAGTCCTGGGCTCCCTGCCCAGTACTTCTCACAGACTCTGTTAGAGCATGTACTGTGCTCTGCGCAGCTGTCTCTGTCTCCTCGGCCAAATGGTCAGCAACTTGAGGGAGGTCTTACTTTCACGGGCCTGCCACTTGCGTGCACCAGATCCGTATCGGAATGTCACATCAGAAAAGAATAGAAGGTTTAATGAAATGATTTTAGGTCCCTAAAACATGTTCCTATTCACTGGGGAGAATTTTTTGTCAGAACCATTTCCTAACAAAGGCTTCCTCTCCACTGGTACAGTGGAGTGTGCGGCCTGAGGTCAGCTGTGCAGGAAGAACATGGTTATCTGGGCATGAGGATTGGCCACATGCGCCCTTGTGGGCCTCTGTCTGGAGGCTGGGAGCCCTCTGGAAGATTTGTAGCTTGCTCTCGGATCCTCAGCAGCTGTGGCGGGAGCCTACAGAGACCCGAGCAGTAGGAGGTGGCAAAGAAGCAGCCTGAGGGTCAGCCTCACAGGATGTAGGTTGGGAAAGTGTTTGGTGGAGGGAAGGGAGGGATGTGGACAGATGAAGAAGTGTTCTTGAAACCCTACTGCTTCCATCTTTGATGTTACTTTTACATGACATTTCACCCCAGTTCCCAGCCATGCCCAGTCATAGAAGCTTTCTTGTGTCTTTTATTCCAGAACCATGCCAGGTGGAAGTGAGGCTGCTGCTGGCCTACAACTCCAACTCACGCATCCCAAAATCCCCCTGGATGGAGGGGGGCGAGATATCGGCCCAGGCGGAAACCAGCATTGAGGGCACCATCCCCTTCAGCAAGTCTGTAAAAGTTTATATAATGCCCAAGCCCACAAGGCGCTGAGTCACAAGCAGTCTTTGTAGCCTTGAAGCCCTTCTTCGGCATCAGAGTGAGCCAGAGCCAGGAGGACGTCACCTGGAAATGGCGTATAGGCATAAGGAGAAACAAGTGACCCTTAGACTCTCACCTGGTATCAGACACAAGATAAATTATTTTGCATTAAGAAAACAAAAACCTTCCAAGTCTATCCCCTACTCCCTCCCCACCCCCCAATCCCTTCCTATAATAAAGTTGAGAAACCACCCAACTGGACCTTAAAGAAATTTGTATGGTTTAGGTTCAACATTTTCTCCATATGCTTCTATTCCTCGGGTGTGAAACAAAGATCCAATTTTCAGCCACCTCCAAAGAACCAGTTATGAGTCGTTATCTTTTTTCTTAAAGCAATAGTCTGTTTGTGGAGCCAACTCCAAAACCGCTTCCACAGCTGTACTTTTTCACCATAGACA
Source organism: Cnephaeus nilssonii (assembly GCF_951640355.1). Lineage (NCBI taxonomy): Eukaryota > Metazoa > Chordata > Mammalia > Chiroptera > Vespertilionidae > Cnephaeus > Cnephaeus nilssonii. The sequence goes on along the minus strand of NC_137084.1, from coordinate 46,910,621 downwards.
GTTCCTGAATGGCCTTCAACATCATTATCTGCCTGGGAGGCTCCTTCCATAACTCAGGCAATAGCTGGGCCAAGGACTGAATGAATAGCGGAACAATGAATCATTTCCATCCTTGAAGGGGATTCTTGATCTTGTCTGCCATTATCCTTAGACCCACAATAAAATAAAAGGGCTGTATTTTAGAAGAGAAACAGGATCATGGGAAAGCAGGATCCAGTGTAAGAAATAAAACCACTTCCCACTACATCTCTGATGACTCCAGTGTTGGAATTGCACGTGAGTTAAAGGTGCAGTTGGGTGTAAGAACAGTAAGTCCTCCAGAGATGTTAATGGGTGAGGGCCTGTGCTATGTTCTTTACCTGTCAGATAATCCTCACAACAGCCAGGTGAGACTTAAGAGGTTAAGCCACTGGTAGGAAAACTGTACAGTAACTAGTAAAGCTTGTATTCATTCAGATCCCACTTGATTCCAAAGACCTGAGCTGCACACACAGGGTATATAGAAAAGAGCCTTCACATCTTTAGCCCTCTTTTTCTAGGAGGGGCTATTCCTGTTTCCTAATCTGTAAAATACAGACAGTGATACCTCGAGGAGTACTAAATGGGATTAATTAAATAATGCGTGATAGAATCTGAATATGTGACCAGTCTTGATCATATTTGGTACTTGGAAATCTAATTAAAATAATGGCAAGATCAGAAGTAGAGTTAGCATTTGAATTCAGGCATGATTGACTTTTGGTTTAATGTACTATTTTATTTATGTATTTATTTGAAAATTTTTTAATTGATTTTATTTATTTATTTATTTTTTAAATTTCTTTATTGATTAAGGTGTCACATATTTGTTTAATTGATTTTAGAGAGAGGGAGAATGAGAGAAACATCAATGTGAGAGAAAAACATCTATCTGTTGCCTCCTGTATGCACCCCAACTGGGGAACAAACCCACAATCTAGATATATGGCCTGACAAGGAATGGGATCCATGACCTTGTGCACAGGACAAGCTCCAACCAACTGAGCCACATCGGCCAGGGCTGGTTTAATGCACTTTAATGTGTGCCTGGCAGTGTTTAAGCCTGTACATGAGTTAACTCATTTAACCCTCACAACTGCCCCATGAAGCAGGTACTATTCTCTTCATTTGATAAAAGCCATTGAAGTTCAGAGAAGTAACTGCAGAGGTTACACAGCTAGTAAAGGACAGAGCTGGAATCTGAACCCAGGCGGTCTGGCTCCAGGAGGTCATAATCATTGTAGAAGGTCTGAGGGAAGAAAGATCATCTCCAGGGAGCTGACTTCCTAGTGTGCTCGCCTATTGTGTACATCTCAAGGATGTGCCATCAGTAGGCTCTTGTGTGACAACAATAGATGCCCTGAAAAGAGTGCGTGCCTTGGAGATAAAATGAAGCGTGACGCCAGGCTGAATAATACCATGGCCCTGACACAAGCATCTAATGATGATTGTGGATTGGAGCATGAACAACATTCAGACCCATGGCTGCTGACTGGGCCCCTTATGCCATAGCGATAGAAAGCCTTTGAAGGAAAGAATATGTTGGATTCTTTTCAAATATAGTACTCCTTTTATAAAAATCCTTCCAGGTTATATAAAAATCCTTTCACGGGTGGGGAAACTGAGGCTTTGAGGTAATGTCTTTCTCCTAAGCGGCAAAGCCAGGACCTGATTTTAGGTCTTAAAAAAACAAATACAGTATTTTTTTCACCAAAGATGGAGCTATTCTGAGGGGCAGATTTTGGCTTACTATCAGGATAAGTGTTTTAAAACTAAACATTGAATGGGCTGCACTAGGAGACAAGGGATTCTCCATGCTGATGTGTTCAAGCAGAGATTGAACAAGCCCCTGACAAGTTTGTTCCAAATGAATTCAAATATATGAAAGGTTGGGCTCAACCTTTTAAATTCCTTTTACCCTGAATTCTCAGGTTCTGTGAAATGAGAATCTTGACATTTCTGCATCTGGTTCCACACGCTCTCACTGAAGTGAAATAATGACGTACTCAAAGACAGGAAGGGAGCATAAAGATCACTGGTGTGGTGCCTTCGTTTTACAATGAAGTGCAAGCCCAGAGGGACTGAGTGAGTGCTGAGGCCGAGGCCGAGACCGAAACCCAGGCCTCCTGATTTGGGTCCACTCTGGTTTTCATCACAGGAGTCTATTGTTCTGTCTTTGCCAGTCTGCGCTGCACCCGGCAGTCAAAGCCAGAAACCCGTGTGTCACTTTGGACTCCTTCCTCACCCTCCTAGAAAAAGAGTTGTCAAGTCCTTGAGATTCTATTCCGGAAATGTGTCTTGACTCAATCTCCTTCTCGTTATACTTACTATTTCTATCCTGATGCAGGCCACCGGCATCTCCTAAAATGTAGCGTTGGCTTTAATGATCTCCTTGTCACCAGTCTTACCCCTTCAGCCCATTCTTCTCACAGCTGTCAGAGTAATCTTTCTGAAACCCAGACCTCATCACACATTCCTCTGCTTAAAACCCTTTAAGTGGACTTCTGGTCCCAGCATAAAGTCTAAACTATCCATGAAGGATCTTCGGGCCCTTCTGTCTTCTCCAGCCACATCCTCCCTGTCCCAGACATTTCTCTGTACTTCCCCAGCTGTAATTACCGGCCCTTGTTTCCAGCGCCCACCGTGCTTTCTCTCCCTCAGACCTTTGACCTGCTGAGCCCTGGAATGTGCTCTTCAAATTGTCTCCTGTGGTTCCTTTCCTCTCACTTTTCAGGGCTGAGCCTCATTCTAGAACCTCTGTGTCTCCTGCGGGCCTGGTGGATTGCTTCTTTGTTCCCACCTGTACATTCTTCAGTCATAGTATTCATTTTATATTCACAACAAAACCCCAAAGAGGAAGTGGGGGAAAAGGAGTCAAGAGGCTTAGGGGAAGAGAAGAGAGACTGAAGAATCCGAGAGGCAGTTGCTATTCAGCACCACACAGTTGTTTGTAAGTGTGGGCCTGGTGGTATCGGATCTTCCAGTTCTTCCAAAAAAGCCAAAGTCTGTATTTTCATGTAAAAACCCAACTTAAAAAATCTTGTTTATTAAAGCAAATGTTAAAATTGCAACAAACAAAACACATCTCCAGATAGATTTGTGTCAGTTTGCAACTTCTTCATCATCGCTGTGTATTTATATGTCTATTTCTTCCAACTAGTATGTAAGTACCTGGATAGTAAGGATGTCTATGTTATATCCCCAGCACAGCTCCTGGCACATACCAGGCAAGGAAAGAATGAATGAATATAAGAATCCAGAGCAAACTTCAGGATGGCATGCCTGCAAAAGCCAGGCCTGAGATTATAGTTTCTGGAAGGATTTTATATTTGGCTTTGACATGATTGACTTGAGCAAACCTGAATTATGGGGAAGAAAGATACATACCTAGCACTTGGTAGACTTCTCTTAGAAACCACTCAAACAAGAAGAAATTAAATGTGAGCAGTGAGGGCTGTGCAACCTACAGGTTGAATGAAAGGGTTTATAATTAAGACACGGACTAAGTAAAGAACATCTCTCCAGGTTCTGCACATTTCCAGCATTGACCATGAAGAGCAGATTCAGAAGTGGGAGCTATTTATTAGCAGGTTTATATAAGGTTTAACCCTTTGCACTCGCTTTTTTCTCGATTCCTTTATTCTAATGCTAACCGTGTCGAGTCACACTTGACATCCAAGTGCAAAAGGTTAATAGCCTCACTTCCAGATCTTCTGTGTCTTTAGAAGAATTTGTACGAGGTTCTCTTTAATGTGGAGACAACTCACAGGACACTGATTACACCCACGCCTAATTCAGCACCCACTGGAGCTGTCTCACCTTATATTTGACAAAAAATAAAATAAAATGGATTGCATCAATAGAAAATCACTCTGAATTTTATCAAACATCTTAGCTATATATGTGCCTGGCTTTATGAGCTGAGGGAACTGAGATCTAGAAAATTCCTGTCCTCTGACAAATGCCTGGTTTTGGCAGAAAAGGGACTGAGCAGGACCTCCCCGGACCTCCAGGCTGGGTGTTAGGTGTGTGAGGATCTCACTCCTATAGCCTCCTGAGGTGTATGGTAGAAAGAGATGAAGACACAGCAGTGGGTCTTACGTGTTTCCTCTCACCCAGGTACTATGCACTACAATAGACTTCTACAGACACAGTGTCTTAAACTAAAACTTTAATGATGGACTTTCAGGTAAGCACATATTTTGTTTAGATGGAGAGAAACTAATTAACCAGGAGTGTGGTGGAGCAATTCTGGGTATGGCTGTGACAAATGCCATGTCTAGTAATTGTCTAGTTGAAGACTTGCCAAATATTTATTTGGTAAATAAAAGAATATCTTTTCCTTCTTTAAAACTCAGCTTGTGTTATGTCCTTAATGAAGTCTTCCCTAATTTTCTTTCCATCCTGGTAGGATAAGTTAGTCCATCCTGTATGCCATCTCTGGCCCTTGTAACTATTATAATGTTAACACACTGTATCTTTGTTGTCTGTTTGTCTCTTTCACATAACTCCTGACGGTAAGACTATAACCAACTTAATTCCAGAACCCCCAGGGCCCAGCAATAACTGGTGATAAGAAAATTAGTAAGAGACTTTTAGTAAATGGGCATGAAAGAGAATTACTGAATAAATGAGAGAGATTAGATAGTTCCTTTGGGCTCCATAAAATGAAATGAACTGGCTTTACACAGTAGCCCCATTAATAGAAAGATAATGACAATAATGGCTTCAATTTATTGAGTCCTTACCACATGCCAGGCAGTGTGCTAAGACTTTCTAAGAATTATCCATTTAATACAATAACTCCAGGTACTAATATTACCCCTGTCTAACAGATGAGAACAGTCTCATTCTAAGGATTGAATAAGCGCCCAACCACTGAATGGCAGAAAGCCACAGTTCAATGTCAAATCTATTTGACACCAAATCTCTCACTTGTAACCCTTTGGGGGGGTGGGGAGCGGGGAGGGACAGACAAATGAAGAATAAGGTGATGCTCATAACATTCTAGTCCTATCTGTCCATTCTAAAGCTTTATAAAGGTCACCTAGTCCAGCCCCATCATTTCAAACTGAGGGAGAAGACCCAGGGAGAACTGTCTGAGGAGGCTTAGGTTCAGTCAGAACAGTGGTAGGCAGTTAGGTGTGAGCAGAGCAAGGAGGATGAGCCAGGTACAGGTCAGCAGGGTGGAAAGCCTCACCCCAGGGTAACCTTTCATCCCCTAGCATATCGCTGGTCCTGAGGTTTGGACTCCCTGACCTTTCTTCCCTAGATAACATCTAGGCCTCAGTTGTATTTCAGCTCCAGGCCCAGATAAGCAACAAAACCAGCCACAGCTCACGTCAGGATCAGCTGCACGGAATAATGATCCCCTGCACTGGTGCTGGCCTATCAGTGGAGACCACATCCCTGAATATTCTATTAAGATCTCTTCCTGGCACCTCCCCTAAAATCTCCGCCTTTAAAATCCTTAGGAGGGAGGACCCGGTAGCCTTTCCCTTCCCTTTCCCCTCCCTGCCCCAGGCACATTACCATTAGCTTCCTCACTCACTCGCAAGCTCCATAACTTGCTTCCTAAACCCATTCATTCTAGGAATTACTTCTTCTACTTCTCTAATTTGCCAAATAAATGTTCTCTAACAGTTTGGGTCTTGCTCTGAATTCCTTCCTAGCCAGAATCCAAGTACTGAGGTTGCTGAACCCAGGATTGCACCCTCTGGCAATCCCGAGACCCCTGGGAGGGGGGAGGGGGTGTTGGAGAGCCAATTTCTGCCCGACCACAGGCCAGGCCGAGGGACCTACCATGCACCGGGCCTCTAGTAAGGAATATTAATCATGCTCTCTTAACCATGATTGTTTTGTTCTGATTCAAGAAACCACTTTCTAACCTGGCAGGGAGTTGTACGCCCCAGGGACCTGGGAGTCAACCTTGGATTTGGGAGTCAACCTTGGAATCCGGCCCATTCCCATTTTATCATGGAAAGATTAGCAACCTTGTTGCCCAAACAATGGAGTCCCTCCCGAATTGCCTGTAACCTGTAACCTTTATAATCATTCTTATTCCTTTTGCCTACTTTCCCGTGTAATCTTTGTTCTACCCAATATAAACAGCTGCTATATGGGGGGCTGAGGGATGTAGAGCAGGATTTGTGAGTGACCTCCTCTCCCATACTGCTGGCATTATTGGAATAAATGCTCATATATGATTCAAACCTGTCTCTGCTTAATTGGCTCAAGTAGTGACAGGCAGCTGGGACCTCTAGGTTGTCTGGTTTTATCAGGACATAGCTCCTGTTACTGAAGTGCTCTCTGAATTAATTCAAGATTCTGCCAATGGCTCAAAGAGACTTCCCTTGACTACATATCTGAACTAGCCCCAGTCATGCCTATCTTCTTATCCTGCTTTATTTTCTTCTCAACAGTCTTCTTACATTATGCATTTATTCATTTACTTGTTTATTTTCCCCTCTAGAATATAAGACTCATGAAGACAAGACTTTTAATGATGTTTCTCAGGAGTCTATAGCAGTGCCGGCATATAAGATACTTGATAAATACTGGTTGACCTGATGGCTAAACATTCCAAGGCATCAATTGCAATGTAATTTTAATGCACTGAAGTTTTTCTTTGTCCTTCAAAGAAAAACTTTTTTCCTTTATTTTTGCCTTTATTTTCTCAAACTGGCCTAACACCATTTTATTAAACTTTGATAACTGTCCATCTCTTCTCCTAACTTTCAGTGTCTCCCTCCCCTACTAAGGACAGGAACTTTGCCTTAGTTATCCATGCATCCCAAAGCCTTCCTAGTTCAGGACCTGGCTTGAGCAGTTGTTCAAAAATGCTTGACACCCAGCCACCGTGGCTTAGTGATTAAGCATTGACCTATGAACCAGGAGGTAATGATTCGATTCTCGGTCAGGGCATGCACCCAGGTTGCGGCTCAAATCCCAGTAGGGGGTGTGCACGAGGCAGTTGGGGTGAGTGTGGGAGGCAACTGATTGATCATTATCTCTCTCTAACACTAATGTTTCTCTCTCTCTCTCTCCCTCTCCCTTCCTCTCTGAAATCAGTAAAAATATATTTTTTTTTAAAAATAAAAAACACAGTTCAGTGGATAGAACATTGGTATTCGGATTCAAGGGTCCTGGGTTTGATTCCAGTCAAGGGCACATGCTCAGGTTGCGGGCTCAATCCCCAGTGTGCAGCATTCAGGAGGCAGCTGATCAATGATATTTCTCTCTCCCTCTCCCTCTCCTTCCCTCTCTGAAATCAATTAAAAAAATTAAAATAATACTTGGGGAGGCTGGTGTGAAGAGTGGTAAGAGTGGTAGTCACAGGCATTATTGCTTAGTGATTTATTTTATTTTTAAATTTTATTTTAGAGAAGAAGGAAGAGAAAGAGAGAGAGAGGAGAGTGAGATAGAAACATCAGTGTTAGAGAGAGATATTGATCAATCAGTTGGCTCCCACACTCACCCCAACTGGGGAATGAACCCACAGCCTTCTGGTGCACAGATGATGCTCCAACCAACTGAGCCATATTGGCCAGGACAGTGATTTGATTTAAGGCTTCATCAGCAGGTGGAATGGAAGACCCCTCCGACCTTGACACCTTGGGCAGCCAAGGCATTGTACTCCTTCACGGCCTTCTCTGTCTGGAGGACTCGTACATCAATGCCTTGTTTCTCAAGGTACTCCAGGGTTGATGGGGGCACCTGGGAAGAAGGAAAAAGATGAATAAGTGGTGGGGGAAGGTCCCCAGGGTTTCCTTTCTGCCGTGAAGCAAGTATAATCTACAGAATTAGACAGGGACAAGTGTCACTCCTCAATCACCCAGAATGTCACTGGTCCAAAAAATTTGGCCATGAGCCCCAGGGAGTTAAAAAGGCTTTCTAAGAAGTTGACATCAGTATCATGATATCCTACCTTATAATAGACAAATATGCAAATTGACCGCACCTTCGCTACGCCCAAGCCACGCCCACCAACCACGCCCACCAGGAAACCATTGCAGGGATGTTGGGGTGTGGCGGAGCCCAAGGCCGGGAAAGCCTCGGGCGGAGGCTTTCCCGGCCTTGGGCACCAGCGGGGAGCCTGCACGGATAGCAGGAAACCACTGGTGGTCGGCTCCTGAGATCCTTAGCAGGGATGTTGGGTGCGGCCGAGCCCAAGGCCACCGCCCGGGGCCAAGCCCCGACCCTGAAAGAAGGCAGAAGGCGGTGGCCACAGCCAAGGCCTGGGTCCCCGGTGCCGGCAGAAAACTGGTGCAGGCAGCCAGGTGAATGAAGGTCTATTGCACGAATCTTCGTGCAAACAGGCTACTAGTGTATGCATAAATCTGAGATGATGGAAAAAAAAAAATCTCAGATGAAATGGAAAAAGCACTGATTTTGGAGTTAGCCTTGGATTTAAGTCCTTGCTAGCAGTGTAACCTTGGCTAAGTGAATTAAATTCTGAGCCTTTGTTTCTTTGTATGGAAATAGGGATAATAATACCTAGCTCCCAGGGTTGGTATGAGAACTAATTTAGTGAAGGTACATGAAATGCCTGGCATGGTGCAGACCCCAAACCATGTAAATGTTAAATGTTTTAGTCAGTCCAACCTGAGCCTAAATTCTAACTTTGCCATGTACCAACCAAGAGATCTTAAGCCAACTATTTAAAGCCTCTCAACCCCAATTTCCTCCCCTGTAAAATGAGATAATATACATCACAGGGTTGGTGTGAAGATGAAGTTAACTAGTGTATGCATACTGCAATTCAAATGTCTTCTCAGAAAGGCCTCCTGACCACCCCATTGCGTGGAGCCCCTCAGAAGTCAATACCTTCTTCACAGAATTTATTATGATCTGAAATTGTATACTCTTTTATGATGCATGAGGGTCATGAACCTTGTTTTGTCTTATCTTGTTGTCCCCAGTGCCTGGAATAGTTTCTAACCTATAGAAGATGCTATATAAATATTTATAAATGAATTTATATAAAAGTTTCTCAATAGTGGCAGCTATTATTAGATATTCTCAACTCTGGCTTGTCCTGAACGCTTTCTATATGAACAATTTTATGATAACAGTAGCTTTATAATAGAAATTATTTTAACAAGGAAAAAATTAGGTTAAACTGAAAATTATCTATCTATCTATATATATAAAAGCCTAATATGCAAATTGTCCCCACAGGAATTCGACTGGGAGACCGATCACTCACTATGACATGTGCTGACCACCAGGGGATGGGGCGGAACAAAGGGAGGCCCTGGCCGGCAGCCAGCAGCTGGCAGCTGGGGAAGGGAGGCCCCGGCCTGCAGCCGGAAGGAAGGCCCAGGTCAGCAGCCGGAAGGCCCCGATAGGCCCTGATTGCCGGCCAGGCCTAGGGACCCTACCTGTGCATGAATTTCATGCACTGGGCCTCTAGTAAATAAATAAAGGGCACCTTCATCAGGAAGCTGGATTTTAGAACACCTATCTAAAGGAAAGAATAAGGCAGATCTCTATATACTTATGTGAAAGGCTGTCCATAATGTAATAATGTAAGTGAATAAAATGTTACAGAGCAATATGTATAGTGTGACCCTATTTATGTAAAAATTGCTGTAAGTATGTTCATATATACCTATATCACATATATGTAAGTATGCATATATTTGCAGATGCTTAGAAAATTGGAGCAGTGTGCCCAAGTGTGGAGACTGGAGAGGGCAAATCTTTTCACCTTTTCCTTCCACATTTCTGCATTGAATCTTTTCCGTAAATAAAATTAAAATAAATATTTTTTTCATAAAGGGAGAAAACATAATTTGAATGCATCTAAGAAGAGAGAAAGTATTAGAAAATCTATTATAAAATATAAAGTTCTATAAAAATCTAAAGAACCAAATGTTAATAGGTGTAGAGCTTGAGAAATACCAAGATTGAGGACTTTCTGAGATATACTTGAAGCAATACAGGTCCAGGGTTAGGTAGAGACGGAGAGCTCCCCCTGATGAGGAGAGTAGTACACAGCCATTATTTTATCCTGGGACATCCACTAGCTCACCAGCAATATGAGGGTGCATATTGCTGATGAGCTAGTGGTGATATGCCCTTGTTAGAGATGAACCCCTAACAAGGGCATATCTCTAAGGTAAAGGTCCAAGAGATCAGCAGCTGTCCTCAGGACACTGTGTTCACAAAGACCTACCTTCAAGGCCTCACTCATCCCTCGGCCAATCACAAGTGTCTGCACACCCTTCTTGACAACTTCCTCCACATCTGCAGGCTGCACACCAGGAGAATGCTGGGTGAGAAAAGAAAAAGTATACCAGTTACCTGCTCTTTTTTAAAAAAATATTTTTATTGATTTCAGAGAGGAAGGGAGAAGGAGAGTTCGAAACATCAATGAGAGAGAATCATTGATTGGCTGCCTCCTGCACGCCCCCTACTGGGGACCAAGCCCACAACCTGGGCATGTGCCCTTGACCGAAATCAAACCCGGAACCCTTCAGTCCATAGGCCGACACTCTACCCACCGAACCAAACCAGCTAGGGCCAGCTACTTGCTCTTTTAATCTGTCTTTGTAATCGCCATTCTTGTGGGATTCATTCATTCACCCATTCATTCACTGAAGAAATGTTTTGTTCTGGGCCCTGGGATGATAAATGCTGCCCTTAAGGAGCTCTAAGTCTAGTGCAAAATATAGCAGATTAAGAAGAAATTAAAATAGTTTTCACAAGTGCTACAAGGAAGTAAGCTCCTGGTGTGTACAACATAGTGAAAGAGCACTGAGTCAGACCTGGGGTGTGTGGAGGAGAGACTCTGACATGACCGCTGTCTGTCCCGAAACCTGGACCAAGGCCCGAATGGGAGTTGCTTTCTGCAACCCCCTTAAAGACTGTATGATTGTAATTGATATTCATTCTGACATAAATCAGCACCCTTTCTTGCCTCCTGCTATGTGCTAGTTCCTGGAACAGGTTGTTATCCTGAGCTGGTCAAGCATGTAATTTCCCATACCTGGTGGCATTCACACCTGTGACTACTCAACCTCCACCCTCCACTCTCCCCCAAATCCTCTATAATTCTCTGGCCCTGCCAAGCAGCTCATGGATCCATTTTGTCTTGCAGCTGCCCATGACATACCTTGTATGTAAGTTTCCCTTAATAAACTCTATTAATTACCAGACTGGAGTGACCAGCTCTTTCTTCAGTCCCTGTCTGCTCTCCACTTATGAAGATAAATTTTCAGTCTTGGAGCATTTCCTGGGGTCTGCATGTACTAATAGGGGAGTTGGGGCAGATGGTCAGGGAAGGCATCCCAGAGAAGGTGACATTTAAGCCGAGACCTAACGGACAACCAAGAATTAGCCAAGTTAAAGGAAATCAGGGAACAAGGCATTTCAAGTTAAGGGAATAGCATGTACAAAGGCTCAGAGGAAAGAAAAACCTAGTCAATTACGGGTAGTTGAGTATGACTGGAGTGGAACTGACAGGTGAGGGAATAGAAAGAGATGGGGTGGGAGAAGAAAGCACTTGGACATGATGCCAAAATTTGGACTGTGGAAGGATTTCATAAGAACCCCACACTAGATTCTTATGATAGAATAAAATAGAGCATCGGCCTGTGAACCAAAGGGTGACGGGTTTGATTCCCAGTTAAGGGCACATACCTGAGTTGCAGGTTCGATCCCCGGCTCCCATCAGGGCATGTGCAGGAGGCAACCAATCGATGTTTCTCGCTCACATCAATGTTTCTTCCTCTCTCTCTCTCAAATCAATAACAACATATCCTTGAGTGAGGATTTAAAAAAGTAAAAAAAAAAAAAACAAAACTATATGATCCCACAGAAACAAATATTCTCTAAATAATGAAAAAAATCCTATATTATTCCATTAATATGACAAGTAAATGTGATATCTGTATTAGGTTAATTGGAAAAATATTAATAAGATCTGTATATTAAGTATTGTATCAATGTTAATTTCCTGATTTTGATCATTGTATTATGATTATGTAAGAGAATGTCCTTGTTCTCTGGGGAAATACATACAGGCATTTAGGAGTAAAGGAGTATAATATCTGTAACAGTTCAAAAAATAATATATCAATGGAGAGGATGATAACAGAAAATATAAAAAAGTGTTAACATTTGGATCTGGGTAAAAATGAGAATTCTTTTTACTATCCTTGTAACTTTTCTGTAAGTCTAAAATTATTTCAAAATAAACAGGAAATTAACAAGTAAATAAGTAAAATAAAAAATAAAGCAGGAAGACAGCTCACACAGCCACATACTTCCTGATTTATTTAGGCAAGGAAGCAAAACTTAACAGAAGGCAGGTGGCTCCTGAGCGGGAGCAGAGGCAGCCTATCTGCTGGCTTTCTCCATGTCCCCTGATTCTCCGCGGGGTGTGCAACTGCTGCTGATTTCTTCACTTAGTCAGCAAGTGCTCCAGAGCTGATAACAAAGCCAGGCTCTCTCCTTTATATTCTGACTTACCTCCTCAGCACCTTCCTACGGAATTTACACTAAGACTGTGAGCTTTTGTTTGGGGAATATCAAAGAGTGTTCCAAGTTAGATCACCTGCATTCCAAAGAGTGAACCAAACTGATCAGCAGCAAGGGCACATCCTCATCTTGAGAGAGGCCCCCGAGTTAGTGCCCAGGTATCTCTGAATAGTATCTCTGCCTTCAGCTTTCCCAGTTAGGAGAGATTGAATTCTTATTCTATACAGTTATTTAGGTTCGTAAATTTTGAAAAGGCAAAACAAAAAAAGGGGATATTGTTTCTGATTACAATATTATTGATTACAATAATCGGTACTTAAATAATGTAAGAGGATTGGATTAAATGCCTTTTCCCCACAGCTCTCTGATCAATCCTAGAACCACCCTGCGCTAAACAGTGATGATATGAAGAACCTAACATTTTTCCAGAAGCTATGACCAAAGTAAATACTTAATAGAATTAACAAATTAGGATTGGAAAGCTTCACCTTCCTTCAGCAAATGCATCCACCTCAATTATTGAATGATTCCTTCATTTAACAAAGGACAGCACAATATTTTGAGAAGCACCATGATGCCCTGACTCTCAGAGCTCACATTCTAGTCTAAGGAAACAAGGCGAGTGGGAAGGGGGTGAAAGGTCAAGAGAGTTCAAAACCATAATCATCCGGAGATTCAGAGACTGGAGACAGCAGCAGCCCATCAGAGCTGCCAATCAATGGAACTCAAGTGACAAATTCGGCTGCTGTGAGTGCTATACTGCAGGCCCAGGGTGTCACGTGCGGAGCAATGAACGCTCACTGCAGCAGCCTGTGGATGCAGGCGTTGGCGGGCGATTACTCACAGCCTAGCGCAGAGGCCTGCTACTGAGGCGTCCTCAACCTGCCTCCAGCTCCTCCTCTGCTTCTTCCAATCCCTGGGGGCAAACCACTAAGGCTCTGACTCTGTTCCTCTTTTTAAAGAGGCTTTACATCACAGGGTGTCTAAGGTAGTAAAAGCTTATTGTGTTTTCTTGGGGGAAAGCTATTAATTGTGGGGAAATGTCCAGCTAATACCCATTATGCCAGCTAAACAATAAGGTGGCATCCTATATGGCTTAGACATTCCCCCCTACTTTATATCAAATTTGAAAGAAAACATTCCTAAATTACACTTTCAAGGAAGCAGTTCCTCCTGCCAAAATGAAGTGAGCATAAATGTTAGAAGCAAAGCTGTCAGCTGGTTGTGTTGCTGATAAAAACGGGTTCTGTGAGTGAAGGTTAAAGGATCTCTGGAATCTGTCCCTGCGGACACTGCCCAAGACACATTCTCTTTATCGCTTGGGGAATTAACAGCCTCTTAAATGATCTTCCTGCCTCTGCGCAGGCATCTGTTTTTGTGCCATAGGCCACTCTGGCAATCAATCTGGTGGAGCTTACGGCTCCCTTCTCAGAAAAGTTTTTAAAAGCTTAAGAGAAAATGTATAGGATTACAAAGAAAACAGATTTTACACACCAAAATGATCAAATTATTAAAAACAGGCCCTGGCCAGGTAGCTCAGGTGGTTAGAGTGTTATCATGATACACCAAGGTTACGGGTTCGATCCCCAGTCAGGTCACATACAAAAGAATCAACCAATGAAAATATAAATAAGTGGAACAACAAATCAATGTTTCTCTCTAATCAATCAATCAATCAATCAATAAAACATTAAAAACAGATGTGTGGTCTAGTAATGTGCTTCTTTATTAGTTTAGAAGAGTGGAAATCATTTCCAAAAGTCCATTAGCAAACTTATCTTCACATCTCATAGTGGCAGACTGCTAGTTCCTTCAAAACCCATCCTGCCCCTTTCCTGCCGCCCAGCTAGACTCCATTTCCTGTGCTCCTGTGCAGCGAGGTGTGGAACACGTCACTATGCTATCACCAATAAAAATTCAATGGCGTATGAGCAGAAGAAATGATGCCACATATGGGTTTGAGCCTTGAAACATTGAGCATGAGCTTTTCTTCTCTTTCTTCTTCCATTAAGTTAGGCTTCTGGCCATGGCTCCAACCTGTTCCCACCATTCAAATGCTCAAGATGGTGGAACAACACAGAGAAAAGCATCTGGGGCTGTTGGGTTGAGCTAGAAGTATTATTATGAATTCATTACACACACACACACACACACACACAGCACACAAATTTTCTGGCTCTGTATACTGAAAGGGCTTAGATGTAGTGACATCTGAGTAGTAATGAGCCCACCTAATACCCAGCTCTTGGGTTTCTTGATATCATTTCTCACTAAAAGGAACCAGGGCTCCCTGAAGAAATGGCTGAACCCAGGAAAAATATATCGCATTATGCCAGAAAGCAACGCAGTGGTAAAAAACTGATGGGAACGTGTCACAAGAACACTGGTTAAAATATTAATTACTAAAGGCCCAATGCATGAAATTCGTGCATGAGTAGGCCTTCCTTCCCCCAGCTGCCGGCACAGGCTTCCCTCTGGCACCCAGGACCCGGGCTTCCCTCGCAGCCCTGGCTTTATCTGGAAGGACGTCCGGTCTAATTAGCATATTATGCGTTTATTATTATAGACTAGTGGCCCAGTGCACAAAATTCGTGCATGGGGGGTGGGTGTCCCTCAGCCTGGCCTGCACCCTCTCCAATCTAGGACCCCTTGGGATGTCCCACAGGGATCGGGCCTAAACCAGCAGTAGGACATCCCTCTCGCAATCCAGGACCGCTGGCTCCTAACCACTCACCTGCCTGCTGGTCTGATCAACCCCAACTGTCCCCCCTTTCCAGCCTGATCACCCCTAACTGCCCGCCCCTGCCGGACTGATTGCCCCCAACTGCCATCCCCACCAGCCTGCTCACCCCAACTGCCCCCCCGCAGGCCTGCTCACCCCCAACTGTCCCCCCCTGCCATCCTGCTTTCCCCTACCTGTCCCCACCTGCAGGCCTGCTCACCCCCCCTGCCCCCCCCTGCCGGCCTGCTTGCCCTCAACTGCCCTCCCCTGCTGGCCTGATCGCCCCTAACCGCCTCTGCCTCGGCCCCACCACCATGGCTTTGTCCAGAAGGACGTCCGGAAGGTCTCCTGGTTTAATTAGCATATTACCCTTTTATTAGTATAGAATCTAATACTATAGATAGATACTATATCTATACTATAGATAGAGGCCTGGTGCATGGGGGGGGGGGGTTGGCTGGTCTGCCCTGAAGGGGGTCCCGGATCAGGGTGAGGGTCCCTGTGGGGGGGGGGCATGGCCAGCCTGGGTGAGGGGCTGATGGCCGTTTGCAGGCTGGCCACAACCCCATTGGGGTGAGGGTCCCTGTAGGGGGGGGGGCATGGCCGCCCTGGGCGAGGGGCTGATGGCCGTTTGCAGGCTGGCCACGCCCCCATCGGGGTGAGAGTCCCCGCTGAGGGGCGTGGCTGGCCCGCTGAGGGGCGTGGCTGGCCCGAGTGAGGGGCTGATGGCCCTTTGCAGGCTGGCCACGCCCCCATCAGGGTGAGGGTCCCAGCTGGGGGGTGTGGCCGGCCTGGGTGAGGGGCTGAGGGCTGTTTGGGGGCAGTTTGCAGGCCGGCCAAGTCCCTGTCTTTGTCCAGAAGGTCTCCCGGTCTAATTAGCATACCCTTTTATTAGTATAGATGGTAAGAGATTAAAACATGTTCTTATTCTCTTTGGGCTGCTACCACAAAATACCACAAACTGGGTAGCTTATAAAACAACAGACATTTATTTTTCATGCTCTAGTCTAGAGGCTGGAAGTCCAAGGTCAAGGTACCAGCAGGCCCAGCTTGGTGAGGCCTTTTCCTGGGCCATAGCTGACCCCTCGCACTGTGCCCTCACAGGGTGGAAGGGATCTTTCTGAAGTCCCGTTTCTAATGCACTAATTTCACTCACGAGGGCTCCTCCCTCATGACTAGCATCTCCCAGAGGTCCCACCTCCTAATACCATCATCATCTTCGGGTATTAGGATTTTAACATACGAATTTTGGTGGGAGACACAAACATTCAGACATAGCACATACTAAATTTAAAGAAGAAAACATGAGCCCATAGTGATAATAAAAATGGTGACAGTGTCAGAAGAGAACCTCTTCTTCACAGAAGAATCCAGCTAATGAATGTAGAAGAAATGATAGAATTATAAAAAACACCATTTTGGCTTGGCCAGCATGGCTCAGTGGTTGAGCATCAACCTGTGAACCAGGAGGTCACTGTTCAATTCCCGGTCAGGACACATCCCCGGGTTGCAGGTTTGACCCCCAGTGTGGGGCGTGCAGGAGGCAGCCAACCGATGATTCTCTCTCATTATTGATGTTTCTATCTCTCTCTCCCTGTCTCTTTCTCTCTGAAATCAATAAAAATATGTATTTTTTAAAAATCATCATTTTCGCCCTCGCCAGTTTAGTGCAATAGATATAGCGCCAGCCTGTGGACCGAAGGGTCCCAGGTTCAATTCCAGTCAAGGGCACATGCCCGAGTTGGGCGCTCGATCCCCAGTCAGAGGCATGCAGGAGACAGCTGCTCAATGATTCTCTCCCCCTCCCTTTCTCTCTGAAATAAAAAAGATATATATTTTAAAAACAAAACAAAAAACCCCCAACCTTTAAAAAAATCATTTTGCAATCACTAATGTAATAATAAATTCAGGCAAGGATCAATAGTTAATGCTAAAATCATTGGATGAAAGATTGCTGGGGAATAAGATAATCACAAAGTTTCAAAATATTACTCTACAGATTATGTACTGATTACAAATGGGAACATGTATCTTTACAATAGAAGAGTCTGGT
The DNA here is from genome assembly GCF_951640355.1 of Cnephaeus nilssonii. Taxonomy (NCBI): domain Eukaryota; kingdom Metazoa; phylum Chordata; class Mammalia; order Chiroptera; family Vespertilionidae; genus Cnephaeus; species Cnephaeus nilssonii. Next base: position 46,893,342 of record NC_137084.1, on the reverse strand, counting down.
AGGTACCCACTTAACCTAGTGATCAAACAACTCATCAAGTACTGAGCAAACTGACTTTATGTGCCTCCAGATATAATGCACTGAAGCCACAATTGACTGTCTTGGCAATGACAAGAACATTCTTGGCAAAAATATTAATTTGAATCTAATCATGATAGAAAAAAATCAGATAAATCTAAATTGTGAACTAATCTAAAAAACAACTGTCCCAGACACTTCAAAACCATCTGTGTCATAAAAGAGGAAAAAAATGTGGAAAACTGGTTTTAAATGAAGAGACTAAAGAAACATGACAACAAATGAATATATCTTGGATTAGAAAAGTAAGCCAGCTATAAAAGACATTTATTTTATTGGAGCAATTGTAATTTGACATGGAGTAGATGTTATTTAATAATATTTCAATGTTGAGTTTCTTACAGTGTTTAGTGTTACATCAATGTTGAATGTCATATTGTGATTAGGTATAGCAGGATACTTTTGTTTTAGTACATACATGCTAAAGTATTTAGGGTTAAAGTTTCACGATGTATGCTACTTACTTTCAAATGATTCAACAAAAATCATTATTGAGAGAGAAAGTGCCACAGAGAGACAAACAAGCAAATGTAGCAGAATGTTAACAATTGGTGAATCCAGGTTGATGGTATACAAGTGTCTTTTCTATTTTTTTTAATTTGTTAAATATGTTCAATATTTTTCAAAATTAAGAAAAAAGAGTGAGAAGTTTAACACAGAAGAGTTCAGAATAGGCTGCCCACATCAACCAGGCTGAAAGGTGAATAAAAACAAGAGCAAAAGCAAACCAACACAAGAGCAGAGAGGGTTAGCAACAACCCATCTGTCTTTCCTTAGGTAACACTGTCCCGGGCACAAGGACCTCTGGTCTGGTCGGCGGTATGACTCTGTGGGAATTGTGTTTCACTTTATGCCTACGCCTGCATTATGTGTAAAAATAAAACCACAAAACCAACAGTCATAAAGGATATTTTTGGAACTCTGAGGAAATTTGAAGATAGACTGTATATTAGATAATATTGTGTTAATGATAATATCCTTATTTATGATAATGGTATTGTAGCTATGTAGGAGAATGGTCATGTCCTTAGGGGAGAAATGCTGAAATATGATATCTGCCATTTACTCTCAAATGATTGGGGGAGGAGTGTGTGAATGTGTGTGAGTGTGTGTGTATTTAGAGAGAAAAAACAAATATGGTAAAATGCTAACAACTTGAGGACTTAGATAAAGTTTGTATGGGTATTTACTGTATTATTCATACAGCTGTGTTGTAGGTTTAACATTTTTCAAAATTAAAAGTTGGGATAAAGTTTCCATAGGTCCTGTAAAGTTCTCCTGGGGTGGGTGCTTATTGGTTTGGCTTTCTTTTAATTTTACACTTTTTAAAAATATTTATCTTCATTGTTGAATACACTTGTTTTACATCTTCCATCCTGACCACTTTCAGCCTAACAAAAGGATATATACATGAGTGATTTATGCATGTTTCCACACAGAAGGATCTTCTCTAATAAGATAGTTATTGCTTTGGGAGAGAAATGAGTGAAGATAGTATGAAACAATTATAAAGTATGGGCTTTAGAGTAAGACTAGGGTTCAAAACTTAATTCCCAAATATATTATTTGTGTGACTCTGGAAAAGCTATATTTGAGCAGTTATATAGTAGTTGCTTAAAAATCATGGATAGAGAATTGGGAGGTAATAGTAATTACCATTTCAAGGACATTGGTTAAAGACAATACATTTTCTTGATATTTCCATTGTTTAATCACTATAAAACCTACCCCTTCCCTTTTTAAACTAATAAAAAAAGAAAAACATTAACCTACCTCAGAGGAAATGTCACAAAAGGTTTTTTAAAAATTGGTTTAATGACATTTATAATGAAAAATTCAATACAGCAAAAATATATTGAGCTCCTATTTTATAGGCTCTGGGCTAAATGCATGGTTCTTACCCTTAGGAAGCGCTCCACTTAGTGAGGAATACTAACAACTTGAGGACTTAGTGAGGAAAACAGATAAATACACTCTTTATAATACAGGCAATCTGTGCTAAGTGCTATAATAGAGGCAGCAAGTATTACAGAAATACTGAGGAGGGAGTAAGCTGCTCATTCTCACAAGGGTTATGAGAAACTGCTTCTTAGAGGAGATAATACGAATGCTAAGAATTGAAGGATATAAGATTTCAAAAGGGAGTGTGTCATTCCAAGTAAGGGAAATGGTTTTAGCAAAGGCACAAAAGATACAAAATGAAAGATAATGGTAGGTTTGGAAGGCAATAAGTATTTGGTGTGGGACAGCTAGGTCTTCAGATGCATGTTATGAAATATAGGAGATGAGAATGAAAGGCTAATTTGGAACTGTATCATAAAAAATGGCTGTGAACACTATCGTATTTAATTTTGAAGTCTATGAAAAGCCGCTGGAGTTTTCTAAGCAGAGCAGAGACATGAGCAACTTCATCTTTTAGAAATGGTAACAGAAGAGAGACATGAAAAAGGCAGACTAAGAGGCAGGACGACCAGCTGGGGGATCAGTGCCATGGTCCAGGAGAGAAAACGGAGGCAGCAGGAGGAAGTAAATTTGAGAGACTTTGCTGAGGTGGAATCAACAAATGTACTTTGTTAGATGTGGTGGGGAAGAAAAGTGGAGAAATAAAAATTGCCTCTGCTGTTTCCCTGTGTGGATAGTAGTACCATTAATGGAGATAGAGAACACAAGAGAGGACCTAGATACCTGGGTGGAGGGGGAGGGACAAGGAAATGAAGTCCATTTGGATATGTTGAGTTTAAGTTGCCCATGGCACAACTCATATGCAGATGTTCAACATGCGACTGACCATTTGGACAGTTTGGATGAGTGTTCAGCAAATATTTACTCTTCTTGCCCTCCTACTGTGGGCAGAATATACTTATATGCCCCATTGATGTTGGTGAACCTGGGGTGAGCAAAGGCTTGAAATGTATTGCTCAGTGAGGCTTATGCTTGTGAGCTTCATATACCACAAGAAGAACAGATCCTGGCTAGCTCGGTGGTCCAAGGAGGATTAGAGACAGCGAGAGGAGAGCCCACCCAGCCAACCTGCAGACTGCAGCTTGAAGCAGAGCTGCTCAAGCTGGATCCACAAGCATGACAAAAAATGCTTATCAGTGTACATCACCAAGTCCACTGAGAATTCCCACTGATAGAGTGCTGTTGCAAAAAAAAAAAAGCAAAAAAAAAAAAAAAAGCTCAACTATACTACCATGTATTTAGAGCATACAAAATAATGAGAGATAATATCTCCATCAGTTGATAGCATAAACAAAAAGTAGCAGTCCCAAGCAGTAAGAACTCCCTGAAACATTCTCAGGTACTTATTTCCCTCAAGGATTGAGTATTAAGCAGGACTGATCTATAAATCAGTGTTTCATGTCTAAGACTCTCTCTCTTTTTTTGACTGGATGATACTGCCTCAGGTTTACTGTACAAACAGTAAACCTGAGGGTTTACTGTTTGTACAGTAAAGGGTCTCAGGCTCTGCTTGGACTTTAGCAAGCAGAGCCTGAGACCCTTTGTGATGTAGGAATGATCACATTTCCCAAGTTTGGGGTGGGCAATGTAGGCAAGTGGATTGAGCTTGCAGCTGTCATGTCACCCTTTGGGATTTTGGGCTTGGCGTTCTTGGGCTTTACCAGGGCACGTGCACTCATGGCCTTGGCATTGCTGGCCTGCATCTTCTTCAGGCCCTTCTTTTAAAAAAATTTAAAAAATCTACATATATATCTATATCTATATATATCTATATATAATTTATTTAAGAGAGGAAGAGAGAGAAAGACAGAGGGATAGAATCATCAATGATGAGAGAGAATCATTGACCAGCTGCCTCCTGCACGCCCCACACTGGGGATCGAGCCTGACAACCTGAGTATGTGCCCTAACCAGGAATCAAACCGTGACCTCCTGGTTCATAGGTCAATGCTCAACCACTGAGCCACGCTGGCTGGGTAGTCATAATTTTTTTTTAATCCTCACCTGAGGACATTCTTAGAGAGACTCAAAGACTTGTGGAACATCACAAAACATATCATTATGCTCATAATGGGAATCACAAGAGAGGAGAGAGATAGAAGGGAAAGAAAAAATATTTGAAAAAATATTGGCTGGACACTCCCCAAATATAATGACAAAACAACTATGTACACATCCACAAAGCTCAGTATATGCAAAGTACGATAAACCCTAAGAGAGCCACACTTAGACTTATCACAGTCAAATTGTTCAAAGTAAAAGACCTAAAGAGAGAATTTTGAAAGCTGCAAGAGAGAAGCAATTTGTCAAGTCCAAGAAACCTTTATAAGAATGACAGCTGATTTCTAATTAGTAACCAATTAGGCCAAAAAACAGTGGGATGGCACATTTATGGTGATGAAAGAAAAAGACGGTCTATCAAGAATTCTATATTCAGCCCAGCCAGTGTTGCTCAGTGGTTGATCATCAACCCATGAACTAGGAGGTCACAGTTTGATTCCTGGTCAGGGCACATGCCCAGGTTGCGGGCTCAATCCCCAGTAAGGGGTGTGCAGAAAGCAGCTGATCAATGGTTCTCATCACTGATATTTCTATCTCTCTCTTCCTCTCCCTTCCTCTCTCTGAAATCTACCCTAATATGTAAAAAGCCAGGGGCTGTCGTGACCGAAACAACCAGATGGACAACCAAACAGCAGGCTGCATGGGGTGACAAGGCCGGCAGAGGGGTGAGGGACGACCAAATGACTGAACATCAGGCTATATGGGGTGACCAGGCCAGCAGGGGGGGTCACTGGAGGGCAACCAGGCCAGCAGGGGGGGGCAGTTAGGGGCGATCAGGCTGGCAGGCAGAGGCGGTTAGGGGTGATCAGGCTGGTGGGAGGGCAGTTAGGGGCAATCAGGCAGGCAGGCAGGTGAGCAGTTAGGAGCCAGTGGTCCTGGTGAGAGGGATGTCCTGGATTGAAGAGGGTGCAAGGTGGGCTGAGGGGACCCCACCCCCGTGCATGAATTTCATGCAGTGTGCCTCTAATCTACACTAATAAAAGAGAAAGATGCAAATTGACCGTACCTCCATAACGCCCACCAGCCAATCAGGAGTGAGTATGCAAATTAACCCAACAAAGATGGCGGGTTAATTTGCATATGCAGGCATGGAGCGAAGACTGAAGGCTCTGGCCCGAGAGAAGACTGAAGACTGAAGACTGAAGATGACTGAAGAGGCTTGGCTTCTCTGCTACGGCTGGAGTGGAGAAGCCAAGCCTTGCTGCAGCTTGAGCTGAGAAGCCTAGCCTCGAGGCTTGGCTTCTCTATTGCGGCTGGAATGAAGGCCTGGGTTTTGGGTGCCGGAGGAAAACTGGTGATGGCAGCCAGGGGAAGGAAGGCCTATTGCACAAATCTTTGTGCAATGGGCCTCTAGTATATATATAGAAGGCTAATATGCAAAGTGTCCCCACGGGAGTTTGACTGGGAGTTCTATCACTTGGTATGATGTGCATTGACCACCAGGGGGCGGCACGGAATGAAGGAAGGCCCCGGCCGGCAGCTGGAAGGCCCCAATCGGCCCTGATCGCCGGCCAGGCCCAGGGACCCTACCTGGGCACGAATTTTGTGCACCGGGCTTCTAGTCAATAATAATAAAAAACACATTAAAAAAAAGAATTTTATATTCAGCAAAACAAAACTATGCTTTAAAACTGAAGGATTCCCTAGCTGGTTTGGCTCAGCAGATAGAGCGATGGCCTGCGGCCTGAAGGGTCCTTGGTTTGATTCCAATTAAGGGCACATGCCCGGGTTGCATGCTCAATCCCCAGTGGGGGGCATGCAGGAGGCAGCCGATTAATGATTCTCTCTCATCATTGATGTTCCTCTCTCTCTCCCTCTACCTTCCTCTCTGAAATAAAAAAAATATATTTAAAACTGAAGATCAATTTCCATCATTACAGCATGAACAGCTCCACCAACTGCTCTTAAGTGAAAATTATTAAAAGAAACAACAAAAACCAACCAACCAACCAACCAACTACTACCTCCACCACCACCACCAACAAAAACAGAAAAAAAATCATTCAAACAACAATAACAAAAAAACAAAAACCTTCCAAAGCCTTTGGCAATGATCCTTAGAGCACACAGCAAATGAAGAAACATCTGTTAAAGGATGTCTATAAATATTTGGTAGGAAAGGTGAGAAATCATGGTATTTAAAGAAGGACTGCTGCCTGCCTCCCACTCCACTGCTGCAGCTAAGAACATTTCTCCTCTCACCTTCCAGCTGGAAAGGTTTTTCCAGGGAGGACTAGGACTCCATTGTTTCCCGTCCTGCCCCCAGCTGTCTGTTGTGGGGCTAAGTCCCAAGTGAGTGTGGTTGAGAGGTAAGGTCTCCCTTGTTTCATCCAACCTCCACTCATGGAACACAGACTCTACCTTAGGTATTGCACACTGAGAATATTAGAGGAAGTGCAATACAAGGGAAATGCAAATTCAAACCACAATGAGAGAACATTTCGCACCCACTAGAAGGGGTATAATAAAAACAAAGCAAACAATAGTGAGTGTTGGTGTAGAGAGATTTAGAAAAATTGAAAACATCACACATTCCTAAAATCTAAAATGTAAAGTGGTGCAGCTGCTTTGGAAAACAGTCTGGCAGTTCCTCAAAAGGTTGAACATAGAGTTACCATATGACCCAGGATTTCCAATCCTAAGAGAACTGAATATTCTGTTTATCTGGAATGAATAGACACATCTACAGCAACAGAAAGTAGATTAGTAGTTGCCAGGAGTTGGGGGAGGGGAAGAATAGGCAGTGACTGAAAATGGTTATGGGGATTCCTTTTGGGGTGATAGCATATTCTAGAATTAGTAGTGGTAACTACTGCATAAGTTTATGACAATAAAAACTCCATTGAATTGCATACTTGAATTATATCTCAAGGAAAGGGAGAGAGAGAGAGAGAGAGAGAGAGAGAGAGAGAGAGAGAGAGAGAGACAGAGAGAGACAGAGAGAGACAGAGAGAGAGACAGAGAGACACAGAGAGAGAGAATAGAGAAAAAGAGAGAGCTACTTTTCACTTGGTCATTATAGCTTAGGATGGTGGAAATCACTTTGTTAGCCTTAAGCAGTGTCAACCAAACACTAATAGCTTACCTCAGTTCCTGTTTCTCTCCAATCCCAATCCCGACTTCCCCCTGGCCACACTTTGCAGTCCTTATAGATTTTAGTAGAGCCTTGTACTTTCATCTGCCCCCATGAAAGGGAAGCAATTTCAGGGGAAGACATAAGGAACTTAACTGAAATCTGAAATTTAAAAAAAAGTACCAAATCAGTTATAAAGTAAGGTTGAAATAGTTCCAAAATGCAGGAGGCATACTATATAAAAATATATTTTTATATATAATACTATCACTCTCTAATGCTAGCGCCGCCTCTAGCTCATAGAGCTCTAGCAGGAGGAGAAAGGAGGTAAGTAAGGAAGTCTCTATACCAGCGATTTTCAACTGGTGTGCTACAGCACACTGGTATGTCGCAAGAATTTTTTAAACATGCAATATCTGACTATTTAGTTAGGGACACTGGCTTCTTTTCCCTTAGACTGTCAAATAAAAAAATGACAACAGCCAACACAACAACAGCCGTCCGGTGTGACTAAACCAACATTATACCTATATTTTTTGTCAGATCGCCAAAAATTGTAATATTTTTGGTGTGCCGCAGACTTTTAGTAATTAGTTTATGGTGTGCCATGAGATGAAAAAGGTTGAAAATCGCTGCTCTACACCATGGCTCCTACAAAGCAGACTGCTCACAAATTGACCAGTGCTCAAGCATTTGGCTACCAAAGCCGCTCACAAAAGAGTGCGCCCTCTACTGGAAGGGTGAAGAACTCTCACCGTTACAGGCCTGGTACTGTGGCACTCCATGAAATGATCAGAAGTCCACTGAACTTCTGATCCTCAAACTTCCCTTCCAGCATCTGCTGCGAGAAATTGCTCAGGACTTTAAAACAGATCAGCGCTTCCAGAATGTAGCTATTGGTGCTTTGCAGGAGGCAAGTGAGGCCTATGTGGTTGGCCTTTTTGAAGACACCAACCTATGTGCTATCCAGGCCAAACGTGTAACAATTATGCCAAAAGACATCCAGCTAGCATGCTGCATATGTGGAGAACGTGCTTAAGAATCCACTATGATGGGGAACATTTTATCCCTTTTTAAAAAATATGTTTTTATTGATTTTTTTAGAGAGGAAGGGAGAGGGATAGAGAGATAGAAACTTCAGTAAGTGAGAAAAATCATCAATCAGCTGCCTCCTGCACACCCCCTACTGGGGGTCAAGCCCACAATCGGGCAGGACCAGGAATTGAACCAGTGACCTCTTGGTTTCTGGGTCAATGCTCAACCGTTGAGCCACACCAGCCAGGCAACATTTAATTCTTTAAAAAAATTTTTTTTCTCTTCTTCCTATTATTGGTTGTTCTGAATGTTAGCTATTTTTCTCCCCATGGGGTCAAAAGATACCTAAGTATATGATTGCAAGTGGAAAAATAGGGGAAATAAGGTATGGGCAGTTTTTCCATTTTCATTCGTGTGTGAATTTTTAAAAATATAAATGTTGGGACATAAAGCATTAATAATGCAAGTCAAAATGTTTCAGTGAACAAGTTTCATCAGTTCAACTTTATAATAATTAGAAACTTAAATTTTTCTGAACAATGCCAGTATTTGGATTTTTTAAAACAAGTAATTTCCTTATTATATATGCAAAATATAGTTAGCCATAATCCACTGTGAGTTAAGAAGCATTTTTCTCATTTATGTGGTTGTCACTTATTCTTTAGAGGTCTAATAAGTAAATTGTTATTCTTGGGATCCTGAAACATCCAGCCTTGGAAAGTAGATAGTATAATTACTTCTCAGACTGTGGAAGGAATTCTCAGGATATTTTTTTTTGGAGATAAAATGAAAAGGTGGAGATTTAGTTCAGCATGATGGAGTGAGGAGATTGATAACCTTTCCCCAAAAGCAAATATAAAGCTGGACAAAACTATAAAAAATAACCACCTGGTACTCTAGAAATACTATTAAATGCATATGTATAAACTGAGAAGTGTTTATTTATGACAACCACTGAATTCCAGATAAGAACAGTAAGGTGTTTTGTTATTCTTGCCAGGGACCACTCCCATGCCCCCACATTGATTCTGTTGGCACAGAGGTTCAATGTGGTTGGAGCAGAGCATGAAAAACAACAGACTGCTGCTCCAGTCAGAGGCGGCTCACTTGATTTTAAGCACTATGATTTAAACTAGTGATCTCAGTGGAGGTGAACATGGATGACAGGTGGCTCTGGTTCCTTGATATTTGGGGCAAACAATGGATTGGGAGAGTAGGGAAGGATTTAATTGGAATTTCCAGGAGGTGACACAGCCATAGGGGAATAAGTTCTCCACATATCCCGAGTGGACAAAAGGCTGTGAGCATGGGGGGGGGGGGGATTGAGGACATCTGTTATACCGTCAATAATAATAATTATATATATATATATATATATATATATATATATATATATATATATATATATAATTATTTTTTTTTAATGCAGTGGTCCTGCCCGGTATGGCTCAGTTGGTTGGGCGTCATCCCGTGCATCAAAAGGTTGCTGGTTTGATTCACGGTCAGGGCACATGCTGGGGTTTTGGTCTCCATCCACTGTGCAGAAGGCAGCCCATTGATGATTCTCTCTCATCATTGATGTTTCTCTCTCTCCCTCTCCCTTCCTCTCTCTGAAATAAATAAAATTAATTTTTTTTTTAAAAAAGAAACTGTACTTGAGTGTTCCCAAATGTTTGATTTAGCAAAGACTTCAAAGAAGCTATTATAAATATATTCAAAGAACTAAAGGAAACCAAGTACATCAGTATTCTTAAACTGCAATTTTCAAAAGTATTTGATATATTTCAAAAGAACATTTTTTCCCTTTTAGAATATTAGAAATAAGTATTCTAGGTAATAAATTCCTCTTATAATTTTTCTCTTTTGATAAATGAGTATTTTTTCTTTCTTTAGATAATGAGAATGATGTAGACCATTATGGTTTTCCCTTTTTTTAAACCTAGAAATGCAGAACAAAATTCAACATTTAATTGTGGTAAGCATTTTTCTGTTCCCAATATAATTATTTGCCTATAAATTTCTTTATCTTCCTTAATCATTAATTGTACCATTTTACATGGTTATATTGTACCTTGCCTCAAATTCTTCTTAGGAAGGAGGTACTATGTAAGTTTTAAATGCACATTGAAAATTTTGGCTCGAAGTAGTAAACTGTATAAATTATAGCTGGATTCAATCTACATTTTAGGAACTCCTTTTTTAAAAAGTACTTACAATGTGCCAGCGCATTGTGCTAATCAATAGACTGTGAATTATCTCTAGACCCTATGGTGTAGGCACTGTTATCACCCCCACTTTACAGAGGTTCAAAGAAATTAAGAATCTTCCCCAATGGTATCAAGAGGTTCTGTTAGGATTCAAGTCTGGCTGAATCTAAAGCTCAGGCTCCTGAACCATAATGCACATTGCATCTCAGGCTGTACATTCCATTTTGCATTACTGATGGTTTTCTGAGATTCTTTGTGGGAGAATGCTCACTGCTGCCCCCAACGAGGTGGAGCCCTGTCCTCTGTCAAACTTTTTGCTCTTCCACCAAATCTCCTATCACGCCCGCCCTCTCAGTGCGAGTCCTGGCCCACCCTTTGCTCCCACCCCACAGACCAATCCCCTTAGACCCTAGAGTCTCCACGGAGCCCCTCTCCCTCACACCCAGGCAAGCACAGCACAACCCAGCCCTCTCACCCCTTGGTCCTCCTGCAGAGGTAGGTCCTTTCGGACTCCGATCTCCTGGCAGCACCCCAACTTTTCAGACCGGTGATCTCCGCAGAGCCCTGTTCCGTAGGCCCTCGTCCCCTAGAACCCTCAGACACTGTTTTTCCGAAAGCAAAGCCGCGAATCTTGCACCGCAGCAGAGAGCAAATACCCCTCAGCAAACTTCCGGAGACTTCCCCCTCACACAGGTCCCATCCCAACCCCAAGTTAAGGGCACCCCTCTACCGTACCCCTTTCCCACGTCTCCCACAATCGTGCTTCTTCCTTATATTCTCTTTTTCTCTGATTCACTCTCCTGAACGCCCCTCACCATCTCGTGGCCCCTCTTTCAGTTCTCGGGAGTCCCCGGCAAACTCACCCAAAGCCCTCTCTCCAGGGAGTTGCGAACCCCAACCGCTCCGCGCTGTTCCTCCCGCCTCGGGGAGCACGGGCCCTCGGATCTAGGTGTTCTCCCCACACGCCCCGCCCCGAAGGAGCCTAGTGCCCGTCGCCGCCCGAAGCCCCGCCCCCCAAAGTCTATTGGCTACCGGTCCTAGAAAGTCCCGCCTCCTCAGCTTCCAGCCCGCCTACCTGCCCGGCTTCCCTTGTTTTCATTCCCCCTGTCACACGAGGCAGTGAGGAACTCTAAGTGGGCGGAGCGAAGGACCTGGAGGGAAGGGGGCGGGAAGAGGGAGGAAAGTGAAAGGCACGGAGCGTCTCTCTTTCCCCCGTCAGACCCGGCGCTCGACTGCTCCCGGCCGCTGCTGTATTGTGGGATCGCGGCGCCGAGCCGGAGGAGCTCGGCGGTGCAGGGGCGTCCACGAGCTAGCGCCTCCTGTCGTCTGTAAAGCCACCCTGCTATTCCTCGGCACCCCAGCACCCCCTCAACCCCCCCATCCCCTCCTCCTCCATCCTCCAGTTCAAAATGGCGGCGGCGGCGGCAGCGGCGGCGGCGTTGGCTCCTCCGGGCTGCCCGGGTTCGTGCCCCAACTTCGCCGTGGTGTGCTCCTTCTTGGAGCGCTACGGGCCGCTGCTCGACCTGCCGGAGTTGCCGTTCCCTGAGCTGGAGCGGGTGCTGCAGGCGCCGCCGCGGGACGTCGGCAACGGGGAAGGTAAGCGAGGGGCCCGAACGCCCGGCGGGAAGCGGCCCTGGCACGCTTCTTTCTGCTCCTCACACAACCCCTGGGCCGCCGCGACTCTACCTCCCGCCCTGGGGTGCCGCTCCGCCCGGCCTGTCTTCCCTGCTCAGCCCCCGGGGGTCTCGGGCAGTGAGGAGGCGGGGCGGAGGCCCCCTAGAGCCACTCGGCCGGGCGCCGAGCTGGAGGTGGGGGAGTCGCGGGCTAGGTGTGGGCTTGGGGCGGGGAGGGGTCATTGTGCTGAGCGGCTGCCCCTGGGACTGCTACCCCGCGGCAGAGGCCGGCCCCCCACCCCGTCTCCCTCTCGGTGGCGGGGGAAGGGGAGCGCAGGTTCCGGCCAGCTTTGCGCTTTTCTCCTCCTCCTCCTCCTCCTCCTCTCCCTTGCTCTGCTTCCCCTCCTCCCACCATCCTCTTGACCATCTCGGGAGAGGCTGGGCTCATCTCGGGGCGCCCCCTTTCTTTCCCTCCACCTGGGTGGGCGGGGGCCAGCGGACACTTCAGCTCTCCCTCTAGTGGGAACTCCCCGGAGAGAGTCGGCTCTCGTCCCTCTTGGCTTCTCCTCGAGGGCCTATTTAACCCCCAAAACTCCTTCCTGCAAGTAGGCAGATTTGCTCCTCCCCCGTGGGAGGGGGGTCCTCCTCCATGCTCGCTTTGGGGGACTAAGTCGGTTCACCTCCACTTTGGAGGCTAGAGGGTTAATTTCTCCTCCCTATAGTTTTTCTCTCCCTCTTCTCCACCCCAACACCACCCTCCCTACCCCCCCCCCCCCCCATAGAAAAGCATCTCCCCACTTTTTCAGTCCCTTCCCCCTTCATCTTGGCAGCCAGGCTTAGGGGAAGAAGAAGTCGCCCTCCCATTTGCCGGGTGGGGTGGTGAATATGTAGGCTGGAGGAGGGGCTCAGACGGAGGGGAAACAGTTGAAGAGGTGCTTGTTGCTCATGTTTCTCTCTGGTGCCGCTGGTCTATTATTGGTGTTTGCAAGTGGTGCTCCTTCCACATAAGGCCACCGCGCGGGTGCAGGGCGCATGCTCTGCCCGGCCCCATTGAAACTTCCTGCTGCTGCTGGGTCTTTTCGCTGGAGCATCTCAGCGTTTGCGCCTGCTGCCTCTAGCCCTCACACTGAGCGCATACACTCACTCCCTATTTATTTCCGATCCATGCTTTTTTTTTTTTTCCTGGCACATTTCTTCCCTCAGAGAAGGTTTTTCTGTTGTACTCTGATCATTGCCTTTATCTGGGAACAGCCCTTGGCTGGAGAAGAAACGTTTTCCGGATAGATCTTTTTATTTGTCCGTATTCGTTGGCCAAAGTGGACTTGGTGTTGTACAAGACAGCTCTTTCTTTTCCATCTTCAATTCTCCATAGAAATGAAGTTTCTGTTAACTATATATTTACATTGTTAGGAAGGGCCCAAGTGTGAAGTTCTTTAAAATATTACCTATAGAGAAAATGATATTATGTTACCAGGGACCCAAATAAATACAGTAGTTTTGGTGCAGGCTTATATTTACTCTTTCTTGCCGAAATCATCTCTACTCTTAACAAACTCTGGCACATAAAAGGCTAATTTTTTATATAGTATAAAATAGGAGGGTGACTAGTTACATTGAGACTTTATATAAAGACTTCCTATAGAATTTCTTTAAAACTTAAGTCCTCCAATGTAGCAATTTAATTATTAAATTGTATTTACATTCAATTTCTAAGGAATTGGTCATTTTGAAGTAGAATGCCTTAGTTAGTAATTTGCTTTTAGGATACCCTGGGAAATGATAGTAATCTATCAGAGGGAAAATGTGGGAATTTGGGGAAAGGGATTGCTGATAAATTATTTTTGGAATTTACTTTGACCAAATTTAAAGGCACCTCTGTGATGTTATTGTATTTTGAGGAGTATACAAGCATGCTTGCCCCTCCATTCCTTTTAAGTATCTTGGCAACTGCATTTGGCTTATATTAATAACAAGATAAAATAATCAGAATCAGTTTAATACTTCATGTTATCTTTTTATCTAGAGTTGAACAATGGGACACCAGCTAAGTAAAAAATGGGAAATAATATGGGCTGAAAGATTATACCAGTGGGCTCAGCCACTGCATTTCCAACTACAATATGTCTTGTCATAAGGTGGCCTAACAATAATTATTAATATCACACAATTCAGGATACTTGGCAAATGAAAAGTCTCTGCAGGTGAAATGCCATTACTGTGCACAGCAAAGATTTTCATTTTCAGGCATTTGGTGATGGTTAACCTACTTGAAATAATTGATGAAACAATACTGGTCCAACCAACAAGATTTGAATTGAGTCTTTCCGAAAGGAGTTGTGGTGTATTAGAAAGAATTAAAAGATATGGGTTTTAGTGTTGAACTGTGTAATATGTGGGTTGTAGTACAAATTACTTAATTTCTGTGAACCTCAGTTTCTTCAGTAAATTGAAATAATTTCAGGATCAAATGAAATGTTTCAAAAATCCTTTCGGCTGGGTAGCTCAGTTAGTTAGAATGTCCTCCCGGTACACCAAGGTTGTGGGTTCGATCCCCTGTCAGGGCACATATAAGAATCAACTAATGGCCCTAGCTGGTTTGGCTCAGTGGATAGAGCATCTGCCTGCAGACTGAAGGGTCCCAGGTTCGATTTCCGCCACTGGCACATGCTCAGGTTGCAGGCTCTATCCCCAGTAGGGGGCGTGCAAGAGGCATCTGATCAATGATTCTCTTTAATCATTGATGTTTCTCTCCCTCTCCCTTTCGCTCTGAAATCAATAAAAAAATATATATATTTAAAAATCAACAAATGAATGGGTGGAACAACAAATTGATGTTTTTTTCTCTCTCCCTCCTCTAAAATCAATGAATAAATTAAAAATAAAAATAAAAAAATTCTTCATTCAGCCGAAACCGGTTTGGCTCAGTGGATAGAGCGTCGGTCTGCGGACTGAAGGGTCCCAGGTTTGATTCCGGTCAAGGGCATGTACATTGGTTGCGGGCACATCCCCGGTGGGGGGTGTGCAGGAGGCAGCTGGTGGATGTTTCTCTCTCATCGATGTTTCTAGCTCTCTATCCCTCTCCCTTCCTCTCTGTGGAAAATCAATAAAATATATTTTTTCAAAAAAAAGGGTAATAACTTTAAATAAATAAATAAAAATTCTTCATTCAAAACTCCTTTCATAAACCATGCACCTACAGATATTCTTGTATTACAAATTTTATTACAGATGTTTGTGAGATAGAAGACACACAGGTGTATTTGGAATTAAAATGATAAATTTTTAGCATGTGAGAAAGTGGTTTGAGCAGATATATTGAGCCATTATGCTCTTGATGAAAAGTCTGTTATAGTCAAGTGAGTTTTGCTTCTTATAAATTTAAGTATTTTTAAAACACAGTTCTTAATGCTGTTTAAAGGGTCCTAGTTTCCTAGTGTGGTTATTCCTTGAAAGGCACTTTTTTTTTTTTGTAATCCTCATCCGAGGATATTTTTCCATTGATCTTTTAGAGAGAATGGAAGGGCGGGGGAGGAGACAGAGAGAGAGAGAAACATCAGTGTGAGAGAGACACATTAATTGGTTGCCTCCTGCACTCGCCCCGGAGCCTGCAACCAAGGTATGCACCCTTGACCAGAATCAAACCTGAGACCCTTCAGTCCCTAGGTCTGTCCACTGAGCCAAACTGGCAAGGGCCAAAAGGCACTTTTTAGCATACATATATATTCTTCTGAGTTGCCAATTTAGTACTTTTTACCTAGGCATTGTGATAGGTGTATCAACATTTATGACATCGTTTGGAAGATACTATAGTTCTCTGTATTGCCCTTATTTAAGCACTTTATTATTTTTCCTCTAAAAATTTGTACATTTTAATTTGACATTGTGGCTTCAGCTTAGAATGTTACCTTCATCCCCACAGAGTCAATTATTAAATTTGGTTTTATAAACTACTTGTTCAGTTTTAATGATATAATAATAGCTGCCATTTATTGAGCATTTACTATGTGCATACAGCTTTTTATTTGTTGTTGTTAATTCTCACCCGAGGATATTTTCCATTGACTTTTAGGGAGAGTGGAAGAGAGAGGGAAAGACAGAGAGAAACATTGATGTGAGAAAAACACATTTATTGGTTGCCTCCTGCACGAGCCCCTACCAGGGCCTGGGCCGGGGAGGAGCCTGCAACCAAAGTATGTGCCCTTGACTGGAATCTAACCCGGGACCCTTTGGTCCACAGGCGGACACTCTATCCACTGAGCCAAACCGGCTAGGGCTACAACTATTATCTGAGGTTGCTGGTATTATTCCTTTTTGATGGGCATAGAAGCTAAGGTTTAAGAGATTGATTCAGCTGCTTAATGCCCAAGATTATATAGTTATTGGTAGAATCTGATTTCCAACCCAGGTCTGTGTGAGTCCAAGCCACAAAATTATATAATACCTTACCATGTGGACATGTTTCCCAAATTTCACCACGGCACCCCAGGGTATTGCCACCAACTCTCAGAGGTGCTGCTGCGAACTTTAAATTTTCAAGGGAGATAGAGCAATGCTTGACTTCTCTTGGTTGCCTGGTGAACTACTAGCTTGAGAGAGTTCATGGTTTCCAAATTAGATTGTGCTACATTCCTTTTGATGACATAGCTTTGTGAGTTTTGAGGGTTCCTGTGATAAAATGCAAACACTGCATGAAAATAATTGTGGATCCCGGGCCCGGGAGAGGCCACGCGCCCCTGGGTCCGGGTGAGGCCATGTGCCCCTGGATCCGGGTGAAGCTGAATCCTGGGTCTGGGCGAGGCCGTGTGCCCCTGGATCCGGGTGAGGCTGGGTCCCGGGTCCGGGTGAAGCCGCGCGCACCTGGGTCCAGGTGAAGCCACGCACCCCCTGGGTCCGGGTGAGGCCACGTGCCCCTGGGTCCGGCCGAGACCAAACCAGAGGGAGTCGGACCTGCATTACCACCATTTGTCCACCATCCAGAGCTGAGGGGTCAGTGCCGGCATGTACACATAAGGAACTGGTGGACATTGATATTGGGTCTCAAAAGAACTGTTGGTCCAGAAAGAAACTCACTACAGACTGATTCATTTGCCTGTCAGCATAACTATTATTGCTCGTCTCACATTCAGTTCTTATAAGTATATCTCTAGTGACACATGATCTCGCTCATCTAGGGGAAATGATGAACAACATAGACTGATGAACAAGAACAGAACCAGAAACAGGGAGGCATCGAACGGACTATCGGGCCTCAGAGGGAGGATAGGGGAGGGTGGGGGGAGGGGGGAGAGATCAACCAAAGGACTTGTGTGCATGCATATGAGCCTAACCAATGGTTAAGTTCAACAGGGGGTTGGGGCATCCGTGGGGAGGGGTGTGGGATGGGAATGGGGGGATGAGGACAAATATGTGACACCTTAATCAATAAAGAAATTTAAAAAAAAAGAAAGAAAATAATTGTGGAACAGGAAATAAGGATAGCAGTGTCCAATCTGATTCCAAAGTTTTAGAAGTTGTGCAGTGCCCAACTGTAATACAGATTCTATAAGTAGTAATTGTGGTTATTTAAGAATGAATTTTTTTTTTCAGCTGAGATAGGTTTGTTTTTCAAATGGCTGCTGAGAGTAAGTGGGACTGTTATTCTTCCTTGGCCTAAGGCTGCTATGAAGGAAAACATTACTGAAATAATGAGGGTAACATGAACCTAGAAAGCGTGGGAACCTGTGCTCTAGAGCAGCGGTCGCCAACCTTGCGGACCTCATGGACCACCAGTGGTCTGCGGACCACCAGTTGGCAACCGCTGCTGTATAGTCTGGAGACTGTCTTTGCGTTTCTAGGGCTAGAAAGAAAGGACTTTTGCATCTACTTTGCAGGGAAGAAAACCAAGGTGCAGAGATTGATTTCAAGTGTATACAGCTAACTGACCATTGGTGTTATTCAGACTGTTATTTGAAAAATTCACCTATATGCTGAAATTATTAGGAAAAAAAAAAGTTTTCTTGTTGATAGTCATTAGACTAGGAAAATGGTGTGCCATCTGAAGGTGCTGTTTTATCCCTTCCCTCCTCCCTCACAATCTACTTTAACTCTCCCAATTCTGTGCTGTCTGGGCTTCCCCAGCTTCCTCCTGACCTGGAGGAGGATGACCAGGAGATCCGGACATAGTGAAAGTGGACATTAACTTTGTGGGATTACCAACTCTCAAAGCTCCCAAGCATCTTTCCTCTCCTGGAAAGGACATTCTTTTTAATTTATTTTATTTTATTTTTTAAAATATATCTTTATTGATTTCAGAGAGGAAGGGAGAGGGAAAGAGAGATAGAAACATCAATGATGAGAGAGAATCATTGATTGGCTGCCTCCTGCACGTCCCCTAATGGGGATCAAGCCCACAACCCAGGCATGTGCCCTTGACTGAAATCGAACCTGGGACCGTTCAGTCCGCAGGCTGTTGCTCTATCCACTGAGCCAAACCAGCTAGGACAGGACATTCTTTTTAAAGAGGAAAATATACTTTTTCATTCTTTAAAGATAGTCTTTACATGGTATTGTTTGAGACATTATATTTATCTAATAACTGTCTATTAAAGTATGTATGGATAATGTGTTATCTTTCCCATAATTTGTACTATGGTTGACTGATTTATTTGTCTAGGGCCGTGATGGGCAACCTTTTGAGCTTGGTGTGTCAAACTTCGCCAAAAAACTGAGCATAACTCGGGTAGTGTGTCACTTTGAGGAAAAAACATTTCGCAAATGTTTCATCCTCAGGAGTAGCAAATGTTTCATCCTCGGCATGTGGCCGCCTCAGCGGCCGCGTGTCATCAGAAATGGCTACGCGTGTCAGTGCTGACACGCGTGTCATAGGTTCGCCATCACTGGTCTAGGGTAAAGGGTAAAGAAGTGGAATCATTAGGGTTTTTTGTTTGTTTGTTTTTTTTTTAAAGATTTTATTTTTTTAGAGCAATTTTAGGTTTGATTTCTTTTTTACACTTATTAATAATTTGGGGTGTAACTCTTACAGTTAAAATGTCAAGTATGGATATACCTTTTATATTTAACTGGAGTGGTGGCTGTAACTTATGTTCTCCCTTGCTGCTGCTGATTGAATTGTGTGACAGTAGTTTTTAGGTGTATTAGATAAAGTACAAACGTGACTTGGTCATAACTGGAGCCACCATCTGTTGCTTTAAACAAAAGTTCTTACCAGATGCATGTGTTGGGAGTTGTGTGGGTCAACAGTGGTAGACCATTGGTGGTAGCATTGCTGCAACCAGAACCTGGTTTGATGGAAGAAAATTTTGGCTTTCCCACCTTTGATAAAAGAAACATTCTTTGGGCATTTGGTAGATGGAAAGAGAGAAATGTATTTCTTCTCCATCCTTTTTGGTATATTACAAAATTGAGGTAACCAAAAGTTATGGAGGTTTGGAGGGAGGTTGCTGGCATTGTCCCAGAATCTACACTAATAAAAGAGTAAGATGCAAATGGACTGTACCTTCATGGCGCCCACCAGCCAATCAGGAGCAAGTATGCAAATTAACCCAACAAAGATGGGTTAATTTGCATACACAGGCACTGAGCGGCCGGGGGCAGGGTGGGATGCAGGCATTCCACTCTGCCCCAGTTGCTCTGGGTCTCTGGACAGCGTGGAAAGGCAGAAAGGCGGCTCAGGGCCGGAGCAAAGGCGGTGCAGGCAGCCAGGGGAAGGAAGGCCCATTCTTGCACGAATCTTCGTGCTTCGGGCCTCTAGTTGGAGATAACAGGAACAGGATTTTTCTGGCTAAATTGGGCTGGTTAATGCAAATTGACTAACTTGTTTTTTAATTACTAAGAAATTTGCCTTGAAGTTTATGTTAAACTAGAGGCACCAGTGGGGTCCCTCGGCTTGTCCTGTGGGATCAGGCTGAAACCAGCTCTCTTATATCCCCCGAGGGGTCCAGGATTGCGAGAGTGTGCATGCCAGGCCGAGGGATCCCACCAGTGCACGATCGGGGCCAGGGAGGGACTTGGGAGGTTGGCCAGCCGGGGAGGGACTGTAGGAGGGCTCAATGGCGTGTCCAGCCTGTCGGACTCAGTCCTGATTAGCCGGACCCCAGCAGCAAGCTAACCTACTGGTCAGAGCATCTGCCCCCTGGTGGTCAGTGCACGTCATAGCGTCATAGCAAGCAATTGAGTGGCCTTAGCATATCATCAGCATATTACGCTTTGATTGGTTGAATGCCTGACTGGTCAACCAGACACTTAGCATATTAGGCTTTTATTATATAGGATTCTTAACTGTTAAGAAAGGTAAGCATTGCCGAAACCGGTTTGGCTCAGTGGATAGAGCGTCGGCCTGCGGACTCAAGGGTCCCAGGTTCGATTCCGGTCAAGGGCATGTACCTTGGTTGTGGGCACATCCCCAGTAGGGGGTGTGCAAGAGGCAGCTGATCGATGTTTCTCTCTCATCGATGTTTCTAACTCTCTATTCCTCTCTCTTCCTCTCTGTAAAAAATCAATAAAATATATTAAAAAAAAAAAAAAGAAGAAAGGTAAGCATTGCCTTGGCTGGTGTGGTTTAGTTGGTTGGATGTCATTCTGTGCACTGAAAGGTTGCCCATTTGATTCTGGGTCAGGGCATATGCCCCCTTGGTAAGGGGGCATGTAGGAGCCTATCGTTGTTGTGTCTCACATAAGTGTTTCTCTCTCTCTCTCGTTCCTCTCTCTCTAAAAATCAATAGAAATATTTTTTTAAAGGTAAGCATTTATTAGCTACTTTACTATGTGTATTAATTATCTGCTATATGCAAGTACAATAAACTTTGTGGGGATTTTTCTTTTTGGTTTTGTTTTTCCTTTTTATTTAATTTATTTGAGTGACAGTGGTTAACAAAATTATACAGATTTCGTGTACACAGTTCCACAACACATCATCTGTACACTGTATTTTGTGCTCACCGCCCCAAGTCAAGTCTCCTTCCATAAACATTTATCCCCCCATTCCCTCCTCCACCTCCTACCATCCCCTGCAAATCACCACACTGTTGTACTTGTCCATGAGTTTCTTTCTCTTTTTTGCTCAATCACTGCACTTCCCCACAAGCCCCCATCCCAACTGTTATCCTGCTCTCTATAAGTCTTTCTTGTTAGTTCATTTTGTTCATTAGATTCCACATATGAGTGAAATCATATAATACTTGTGTTTCTCTGAATGGCTTATTCACTTAGTATAGTGCTCTCCAAGTCCATCCATGCTGTGGCAAAGGGTAATATTTCCTTCTTTTTTACGGCCCAGTAGTATTCCATTGTATAAATGTACCACAGCTTTTTTATCCACTTATCTACAGATGAGCACTTTGGGCTGCTTTTAAGTCTTGGCTATTGTAAATAACACTCCAATGAACATGGCAGGGGGCGTGGCATATATTCTTTCAAATTAGTGTTTGGGATTTCTTTGAATATATTCCCAGAAGTGGAATCGCTGGGTCATAAGGCAGTTTCATTTTTAATTTTTTTAGGTAACAATCTGCATCATAAGGCAAGGCTACGATGGGGGCGTGGGCTAGTGAGATAGTAATTGGCAGTAGGGTAAGAATTGCTGTAATATTGCTATTATGCTGGCCTCAAAGGTCTCATCCAGGTGGACTGATTTAAAATCTGATTTGGAGATAGCAGCCCCAGGTCTTGGTGAAGATTAGGTTGGATGAATGCTGATGCCATGGATTCAGATGGGAAAGGATGTATTAATTGAAGGTAGAACTTTTTAAAATATATATATTTTTATTGATTTCAGAGAGGAAGGGAGAGGGAGAGAGAGAGATAGAAACATTAATGAGGAAAGAGAATCATTGATTGGCTGCCTCCTGCACGCCCCCTACTGGGGATCAAGCCCACAACCCCAGGCATGTACCCTTGACTGGAATCGAACCCGGGATCCTTTAGTCCACAGGCCGATGCTCTATCCACTCAGCCAAACCAGCTAGGGCTGAAGGTAGAACTTAAAAGAGTGGCTCAGTGGCTGGGCATTGACCTATGAACCAGGAGGTCATGGTTTGATTCCCAGTCGGGGCATATGCCTGGGTCTTCTACCAAGATTATTTAATCCTCACAACCACTCTATTACTGTAACTATTTTTACTGTATAAAGAACTTAAATCTTAGAGAAAAGTAACTTGTCTGGTTACACAGCATTAAAGAGTTGGAGGAAAATTTGATAGTATAATGATAGTTTATAGTGCTGTGGGAATTTAAAACTGGGTAAATCTGGCTTCAAGAGCCCTAGTTCTTGACCACTGTACTGTCCCCTCAGCTATGATCTTATGATTGTACTATGATCCTCAGTACCATGGTCTTGGTCTGAATACTGAGCAATGATCTGAACTCTTAGGCTTCTGAGTCAGATAATAGCATGCTTTTCTACTCATTTATGCTATATACTTTTAAAAGTTCTAATTATATTAGTATGAGCATTATTATAAAAGATACTAGAGGCCTGGTGCACAAAATTTGTGCACTCGGGAGGGGTCCCTCAGCCCAGCCTGCGCCCTCTTACAGTCCAGGAGCAGGCCTAAGCCGGCAGTCGGACATCGTTAGCGCTGCCAAGGAAGCGGGAGAGGCTCCTGCCACCACTGCTGTGCTCGCAGCCATCAGCCTGGCTTGTGACTAAACGGAGTTCCCCCTGTGGGAGCACATTGACCACTAGGGGGCAGCTCCTGTGTTGAGCGTCTGCCCCCTGGTGGTCAGTGCGTGTCATAGCAACTGATCGGTCCCAGTTGGTCCACTGTTAGGGTCAATTTGAATATTACCCTTTTATTATATAGGAGGATATATAGGATAGGATACTATTATAATGGGATGCTGAGATATGTGTATATTAAAAGTAAAGAAATGCAAATTCAAAGGTACAATTGAATTTCTTGAACAAGAATCTTTACCTGGCCCAGCCAGTGTGGCTCAGTGGTTGAGCATCAACCTTTGAACCAGGAGGTCATGGTTTGATTCCCTGTGGGTTGCGGGCTCAATCTCCAGTAGGGGATATGCAGGAGTCAGCCAATCAGTGATTCTCTCTCATCATTGATGTTTTTGTCTCTCCTTTTCCTTCTCTGAAATCAATAAAAATATATATTTTTAAAAAAGAATCTTTATTGGTTCATCATTGCTTAGGACTGTAATGTTACTCAGACTTGGAAATAATTCTCTTGAATCTTTTTGAAGTAAGACCCCATCTCCTATATTGTAAAGTTTTGTGCAGTATGTCATCAAAGGCCTCCAGAGTTTGTTCCTCTACTGTTGTGAATTCCATTTACCCTAAATAAAAGAAGTGACCTTGTTTTTTCCTTTTAGCTTAGTGTTTTTCAACCTTTAGTATACTCTGGTAATTTAATCAACTATTTCTGGCTACACATTAGAATCACCTTAGGGAATCCTTTTGAAAAATACTGATGCCTTGGCCTTGTCATAATCCATAAAATCAGAATATTTGGAGATCGGGACCCTGGCATCAGCAATTCTTTTTTTTTTTTCTTTCATGCTTTTATTTAAGGCCAATGATCCATGATGGGTTTTAGATCTTGCTGAAAGCAGCCATAGTCATTGACTGCACAAAGCCCTCAAAAGCCATGATCCGCTCCTCCAGTGTATCTGTTTCAACTATCATCTTCTGCACACTGTATTTGAAGTTTTTAAATTCCATACCCCACAGGAACCAGTTTAGAAGAGCCCCCAGTCCAAGCTGTCTGCTTGAATGCTCCTGACACAATGCTCTACTTTTGCCTTATCTGACTTGTCATCCCCAAGTTCCATCTAATAAGATGGAAGACTTGGCAAAGAGCAGCTTTTTTTGGCTTTCTTTGACTCAGACTGTGCAAGGTGTTCTTCTCTTAGCCTCTTCACTTGTTTGCTTTGCTCTTCCTCCTCAGATCCAAAGAGATCACTGTCATAATTGTTTTTACTGTCTGCAGCTCCACTTCCTGTTGTGTCTTCCACATTAGCAGGGCCATATTTGCTCAGAGCTTTCTTTACTCCTGACAAGCTGGCCTTTTCCTTTTCATAAGACTTGATGTGATGATTATACCAATGTGGGGGATGATACAAGTATGTGGTGGGCTGGAGACTGCTTCAAATACTGCAGCATCTGTGATGGCACATACCCCTCCATGTAGCTCTTGTCCCCCAGGTAGTCGTTGAGCAACAGGAGGTTGGTGGGACTTCTCCGGTCTCCAAAACCCATAGTGTAGACTGACCTGGGAAGGTGGGGGCAGTAAAGGAAAGAGGAGTGCAGTCAATCTTCCCAAGCACTAAGAGGGGGAAAAAAGGCAATTCTGATGTGTAGCCAGGAATGTCTGTTGTCACCTGGTACTTTACTTCAAATTTTGTCTTAAAGTCTATTTTGTCTCAGTGGTACTATAGCACTCCAGTTGTCTTTTGGTTACTGCTTTTCATGGTATATCTTTTTCCATCCTTTCAACTTCCTTGTGTCTTTAATTCTAAAGTGTGTCTCTTGTAAACAGCATATACGTATCATGTTTACATGGTCATATTTATATGAATCTAGTTATGTAAAAAATGATATCCTATATAATAAAAGGCTAATATGCAAATTGTCCCCACAGGCAGGAGTTCAACCAACTGGGAGTTAGACGTGCACTGACCACCAGGGGGCAGCGGTGGCAGGCAGCTGGGAGAAGGGAGGCCCCGGCCATCAGCTGGCAGCCACTAGGGACCTTACCGTGCATGAATTTCATGCACCGGGCCTCTAGTAGAAGTATAATTGCTTTGGAAACAGAAAAGAGCAAGTAACTATCTTTTTCCAGGGCATATCAAAGCATCACTGTAGTCATTATGGAAATTTGAGTGGTTGACTAGGAGATGGAAAAGCATTCCAGGTCGGGAACAGCATGGGAAAAGTCATAGAAGTGTGAAACATTTCGGATTGTCCAGGCAATTGTTAACTTTAGGCATTATGTTTCTAAAAGATTTGTGGTTGAGGAACTTCAGACCATGTGAGAAAATTAGATTGGGACATGAGTTATAAATACCTTGAAGTCTTTTCTATTTTTTAAAATGTTTTTATTGACCTTGGACAGAGAGGAAAGGAGCGGGAGGGGGAGAGAGAGAGAGAGATATCAACCCAGTGCCTCCTGCATGCTCCCTCCTGGGGATTGAGCCTGCAACTTGGGCATGTGCCCCCACCTGAGGACCTCTTGGTTCTTGGGTCAATGCTCAACCAATGAGCCACACCAGTTGGGCCTGAAATTTTTATTTCTGAAACTAAAATTTTTTTGAGTTGTTGGGAAAAGCAGAGTGGGCAGCTTGAGGATAGGGAAATCAGCTAGAAGTTGTTATAATATTACTAGAGGCCTCTTGCAATCCGGGACACCTGGACTTTTTTGGCCATTTCTTTTTTCCACAATAAAATGAACTATTAACTCCTCATTCTCTAAGTCAGAAACTTAGAAATCATACTAAACTCTTCTTACTCAAAGACCCTTCACATCAATTCTACCTACAAAATCTCAGATTTAGCCTTTCTTCTCACTCCCCACAGCCTTTGACCCAATTCATATCTCACCAGTCTCTCTATATAAAAACCTAAGCGATCGAATGACAGAACAACTGGTAGCTATAAAGCGCACTGACCACCAGGAGACAGATGCTCAGCACACAGGATTGGGCTCCCTCCTGTCCGGATCAGGCCTGTGGGGATAGAGCTGAAACTGGCTATCCAACATCCTCCAGGGCTTATGGAGAATGTGTGTGCTTTCCTATTTTAAAAAATTCAGAATTCTAATAAACATATACAAACACTAATTGAAGAACTAGCTGTGTTAAGTGTATAGCTTACTAAAAGCTTACCTTGAATAAACAGATTAAGGCAAATCTGATCTTATTTTACTGCTTTTTTTGTTTTTGTGAATTATTTAAGTTGCTATACATATGTAAAATATTTAACATTTTGTTAAGGGCAGTTTTTAGAGTACATTATTTATGTACTTAAATTAAGGTAATTAAAATTAACTTCATTAAACTATCTTGGCATTGGTGTTTAATTGTATTCTTTCATAGGTAAAGCTTTTTTAACTGGGGTATTTTTAAAATTTTTGTTATAATTTTAGAGATTGCTGTGTTCTTCTGATTAAAGATTTGATAGTTTGTTGAATATTCTTTGTTTCCCCCTCCCTACAAAGAAATGAAACTTCAAATTGAAATGCCATTCTCAATTGAGAAACAGATATGTAAAATATTTTGTGTGGATTGAGTACATTATATAGATGGGAAGTACATAAGTAAATGTGTGTTGTTTGTGTGGGTTGATTGCTCAGTAATTCTTGACTAATTTGAAAGATTCTTTATCAGAAATATTTGAGTTGAATTCAATATCAGGGGTGACTCTCCAACTGCTATACATGGTATTAGACACTTATGTGGTAACTCAAACCTGTAATGTTACTTGAGTTATAAAGTCTGGTCTCAGGCCATTTAATTAGTGAAGGATAGTCCATTGTCTTGAAAAACAAAATGTTAGCACTTAAAGAAATTACATATATTTTTTAAACTAGAATTATCAATAATGTAAATAATCTGTCTACAAGGAAATGAATATTGGGAGATTTTCTCTAAGGTTGATACTAGAGCACAGTAAATTGCTTTAATAACTGTAATTTACACAAAGCAATATAAGAATCTTAATAGGCTCTCTCCCTGATCCTGCCTCTCAGTCCCACACTCAACCTTCCATATATTAACTACCTGGGATTTTAGTTCCATTTTGTCCTTCATTTATTTGTATGTTCCTCAACAATTATTTAAATTAAACTGTGTTTTAACAGTTTATTTGCTCACCATTGTTTTTGATTCCCACATTTTTTCTTAGATTAATTCTTTTGCTGTATTACATTCTTTTTTCAAACAGGGTTTCTAAGTGGTGAACGTGAACTTTGAGTTCTTGCATGTCTGAAAATATATTTATTTTGCCCCCTTTTCTGAGTGCCCATTTAGATTGAATACAGTTTTCCAGTGTTCAAATAACTTCCCCCCAGAACTTTGACAATATTGCTCTTTTATCTTCTAGCATCCACTGTTGCTGATGAGAAATCTGTCAATCTGATTCTTGTTCCTTTGTAAGTGAGTTTCTTTTCTTTCCTGAAAGATTTTCATGGCTTTTTTTTTTAAAATCCCTGACGTTCTAAACTTTTTTAGGATGTTCCTTTTCTTTCAATATCCTTGCTTTTGCTTTTACAAATTACAGATTGATTTAAAGTCCTCTCGGTGTTACTGCTGTTCTGATTCTCTTTCCTCCATTCCCACAGGCAACCACTGTCCTCCATTTTGGAGTTTATTATTCCCACGAACAGTTTTATACTAAGAGTATATATTTATGTATCCATAAATGATACATGGTTTGGATTTACATGCTTTAAAACTTTATATGTAAATGGTATAATACTGTACTCATTCCCAACATCCTTTTCCCCCCTTAAACATTGTTTTTGAAATATATTCCTGTTGGTGCATGTTATTTTAGTTCTTTACTTTAACTGCTGTATAGTATCCTATTACATGAAAATACTGTCATTTTTTTTTAAATTGAATATTTAGGTTTAATTTGTTTATTTTTGTGCTGTTAGGAGAAATGCTGTAATGAACTTTCTAATGGCTTTGCCTAGAGGTGGAATTGCTGGGCTGAAGGGTATATATTAGCCTTAGTGTAGCCAGATTGCTCTTGGCTTTACCAGTTTATACACTGCCAGTGTTAGATAATCAACACTTGGTATTGTCAGACTTTTAAGTTTTTGATAATGTCCTTGTGAATTAGTTTCTTATTGTTACTGTGATAAGGTTGAACATTTTTTCATGTTTTTCCAGCCATTCAGTTTTCCCTTCTGTGAATCATCTTTTTATAACAGCCTTCCCCATTTTCTTTGTGGTTATCTGTTTTCATTGATTTGTAGCAGTTCTTTATTTTTTTTTTATTTTTAAATATATTTTATTGATTTTTTACAGAGAGGAAGGAAGAGGGATAGAGAGTTAGAAACATCGATGAGAGAGAAACATCGACCAGCTGCCTCCTGCACACCCCCTACTGGGGATGTGCCTGCAACCAATGTACATGCCCTTAGACCGGAATCGAACCTGGGACCTTTCAGTCCGCAGACTGATGCTCTATCCACTGAGCCAAACCGGTTTCGGCTAGTTCTTTATTTTGATGTTAGTTTTTTGTCATTTTTATTTGCAAAGTAAATATCTCAATATTGCTTACCATTTTTACTATTTTTACAGTATTTCCTGTTGACCCAAACTTTAAAATTTCAGTGTAGTATAATTGCCAACCTTTTTTTTTTTTTTTTAAATTACACTTTATGCTGTTAAAAACACACACACCTTTTTATGATTCTGAAGACACTCATCTGTATTTTCTTCTAAAAGTTTTGTTTTTCAAGTTATAGTCTTAAACCTGCTGGAATTTAATTTTGGGTAATGTGTGAGGTTTTTTCCCCTTCACTAATTTGTAATGCCACCTCTCATAAACCAATTTCCATGCACGTGTAGGCCTATTTCTAGGCTCTCTATTTGTTACATTGATGTTTTTTTAACCACATGGTTTTATTTACTATAGCTTTAATTTAAGTCATTCTATCTGATAAGGCAAGTTCTACCATGTTCTTTTTTGAAAAGCTATTGGTTATTTCCTGCCCTTATTTCCTGTCTCATTAGAATTTTAGAGTCACCATATCAAATTTTACAAAAATTCTTGGTTGGCTTTTATTCTGACACCAACTGCAATACCATTCAATTTTGACTCTAGCTACCTGAAACTAGAGTCAGATTCCACAGGTGTAAAGGTACGGTCACCAATAAGACAGCCCCATGTCAGATGCCAGCTATAAGTTCCTGTGACTCCCTTCAGGTTTGATAATTTGCTAAAACTACTCACAGAATACAATGAAGTGCTGTTTTTACAATTATGGCTTTATTTAAAGGATACAAATGAGGACCAGCTAAATGAAGAGACATATAGGGCAAAATGTGGGAGGGCCCCAGTATAGAGCTTCCATGCTCTCTCCCTGTGGTATCAGGGTGCATCACCCTCCCAGCACATCAATGTATTCACCAGTCTGGAACCTACCGTGACCTTCGGTTGTAGCAGAGTTTTTAGTAGAGTTTTGGCCATTTGATTGAACTCAATCTCTTGTCCTTTTCCCCTCCACGGAGGTGGAGCTCATGTCATGTGGATCAAAACCCCAACTTACTGGTCTTTCTGGCATGACTAGTCCCTGTCCTTGAACCCGTACATTTTTCTAGGATAAATTCGACGGGGTCATTTTATGTAATTTCTTTAGTATGTAGCTGGATTCAGTTTGCTTGTATTTTGTTCAAGATTTTTGTGTCTATATTCATAAAGGATATTTATCTATAGTTTTCTTGTGATTTCTTTGTCTGTTTTGGTATCAGGGTAATGCTGGCCTCCTAGAGTGAGTTGGGGAGTATTGCATCCTTTTCTGTGTTTTGGAGGCGTTTGAGGATTGGTGTTAATTCTTCTATAAATATTTGGTAGAATTAACCGGTGAAGCCATCTGGTCCTGGGCTATTCTTTGGGGTAAGTTTTTTGATTACTGACTTAATCTTTTTATTTGAATACCTTCTGGGTATTCAGATTCTGTATTTCTTGAGTAACTTTTGGTAGTTTCTAGGAATTTGTCTATTTCATTTAGGTTATCTAATATGTCGGCATTCATTTGTAAATAGTATTTTCTTAGTAATCCTTTTATTTCTGTAAGGTCATTAGAATATTCCTTTCATTCCTGACTTTAGTAATTTGAGCCTTTTTTTCTATCTTTCTTCATTAATCAAGCTAAAGGTTTATCACTTCTGTTCATCTTTTTAAACAACCAACTTTTGGTTTCATTGAGTATGGTTTCATTTATATTAAATTTCCAAATTAGGCAAATCCATAGAGACAGAAAGTAGATTAGTGGTTGAAATGGATTGAGGTGGGGAAATTGGAAGGAACAAGATTTATTTCTGGGTTGATGAAAATATTCCATGATTAGGGGTGATGGTTGCACAATATTGTAAATATACTAAAACCCATTGAATTGTACACTTTAAAATGCTTAAAATGGTGGGTTTTATATTATGTTAATTTTATTTCAGTTACATTTTTTCAAGAGTTAATTGACTATAATAGGTCTATTTCTGGATCCTACATTCTGTTTCAGTGATCTGTTTGTGTATCTTGAGGCCAGTTCTCATTGCCTTGACTTAACTCTAGCTTTGTAATAAGTCTTGAAGTCAGGTAATTTAAGTGCTCCAACTTTATTCTTTTTAAAGGGTGTTTTAGCTATCATAGGTTCTTTGCATTTCCATATGAATTTTAGAATAAGCTTACAAATTTCTACCAGAAAGTTTCCTGGAATTTTTATTGGGATTATGGTGAATCTGCAGATGAATTTGGGGAAAATTGACACCTTAACGATATTGAGTCTTCTGATACATGAGCCTGGTACATTGCTCCATTTATTTAGGTGGTGGTGTTTTTCCCCGTTTTTTTTTAGCAGTGTTTTGCAGTTTTCACTGAATAGGTCTTCTACATCTCTTGTCACATTTATCCCTGAGTGTTTTATGTTCCTTCCTCTTTGCCTCTTTACCTAGATAGTAGCTGGGGCAATTGTAGGGTTGATCTTTGTTTCTCATCTTTCATATATCACTGTTCGCTGTCTTTTTGTTGCCTCTTGTATAATGTCTTAATTGCCATTTTTTCATATATTTTGTTTCATGTTGTTTCAGGCAGGTAAGGTAAATACAGTCCCTGTTAATCCATATTTATTAGAGACATAAGCCCATTACTTTTTTCACTGCCATATTAAGGGGTTTGGGCAGCAAGGTCAGCCTACCATCTTGATGTAATGTATCTCTGTCATTCTACTTTTAGAGAATTAAAACTATGGGTCCCTTTTATTGCCTACCTACTGTATGCTAAACCTTCACCACACTATGTCTTATGAATAAAACTTTAATGGAACTTACATTCTAGTGGTCTCTAACATTACATGGTGAACATAATGTCTGCTTACATGAAATAGGAAATATATGCTTTCCTTAGGGGTTTATTGGCTTGAATGAATCACAACCAAGGGTCTACAAGCCATTTAAAGTATGTTAAAATACCAGTTTTAAATTTAAATAAATATACATCAATTTGCCAAAATGTCGAATAGGCTAGCAATGACACTGCATCATTACCTTTATATGAAATATTCTCAACTCAGTGTGGTAAAATTTTTTACCATGCTGATCAAATATTCTGATTGATAGTTAATAATAACCTGGCAAAGTAAAACACAGGATTGTTTAAGAATTCAGTTTGGTAGTTTGGTAAACCAAATCCCATGCAGTATCTCTGGTGAGAAATAATGGGAAACAATGTGGTATAGATTTTTATTTTTTTTTAAATTGTTGAAAGTATTCCGAAAACCGGTTTGGCTCAGTGGATAGAGCATCGGCCTGCGGACTCAAGGGTCCCAGGTTCGATTCCGGTCAAGGGCATGTACCTTGGTTGCGGGCACATCCCCAGTAGGGGGTGTGCAAGAGGCAGCTGATCGATGTTTCTCTCTCATCGATGTTTCTGGCTCTCTATCCCTCTCTCTTCCTCTCTGTAAAAAATCAATAAAATATATATTTTTTAAAAAATTGTTGAAAGTATTATAGATGTCCCCTCTTCCCCCCTCCCTATTGAACCCTTCCACTTTGCTCCTCCTCCCGGCCCCCCAGGCCTTCACCACACTATTCTCTATGTCCACGGGTTATGCATATATGCATATAAGAACTTTGGTTAATTCCACCCCTCCACCATCCCTGCCTTGGTATAGATTTTTTAAAATGGTCTTTATTGTTAGCTGGGTTAGAATCTTAACCTTTCCACTTGATATTTGGGTCACCTGGGAAAGGTATTAACTTCTGATCTTCATCAAAGTGGAGACAATAATATTCATCTTTAAAATTGTTTTAAAGGATCTGATATTAGCCCCCCCCCCTTTTCTTGAAATGTTAAAAACCAATATATGATATGCCTATTGTTTCTTTTTAGATAGTTCATGTATAAAATTGGATCAATTTATAATTTATTCTTCTTTAAATTTACATGATCTGCTCAAATACATATGTCTTTAATTTTATTTTAAAAATTAGGAAGTCCATCTTTGGCTATGATGGAGTAATAAGGAGTCTTTACCCTCTTGTTATTGGCATCTAGTAAGCTGGATTAAAATATACAAACCATCTCTTTTTAGGTATTATACCATAAGTAGCGTAGGAAGGACTGTCCTCCCTGAGAGAGAAATAAAAGAGATGAGCTTTGTAACTATTATGGCTTTCTTCCTGCCTACCAGTTTTTATGCAATGATCTCAAAACACTCAATAACCGTAGTGTAACATTGATATTTTCCAGCAAACAAACAGGAATTTCTAGACATGCCAAGTAGTGGGTCCAGTGTAACCCATAATCAAGAAAAAAATCAGTCCAAAGAAACAGATTGGAAAATCACAGAAGTTATGGAGCTAGCAGACAGGATGTTAAAATAGCTATTATTACTAATAAATGTATTCAGCTATTATAACTAATGTGTTTAAAGAAAAATATGAATCTAATGAGTAGACAAATGGAATATATAAAAAAGAACCAAATGGAACTTCTAGGGATGAAAAATCGCAGTGCCTGAAATTTTAAAAAATAATTGAAAGTATTTAGCAACAGATTAGACAATGCAGAAGACCAGACCAGTGAACTTGAAGATACAGTAATTGCCTTTATCTTAAAATGAAGCTGAGAAAGAAAACGGAAAACAATCAAATGATTCATTGATCTGTGGAAAAATACCAAGCAGGTTTAATAAAGTGTAGTTGACATCTTACAAGGAGGATGGAGCCAAAAATATTATAAGAAATGACGCAACAGTTTCCAAATTTGATGAAAATGATAAACTCACAGATTCAGTAATCCCAACAAACCAAAAGCAGGACAAACACAAAATACCAAAGACATAATCAACTCCTAAAAACTAGTGTTAAACAGAGAACTTTGGAAAGAAGACAACTAAAGGAAAAAACATTATATACAGAGAAACAATGAAGACTTTTTTGTCTGAAACTATGCTAACTAGGAGATAATGAAGCATTTTTTTAAGTACTGAATGAAAAGAACTGTCAACATATGTGTCCAGGAAAATAGCCTTTGAAATGTGGGTGTAATAAAAACCTTTTCAGACAAATAAATCCAGAGAATTTGTTACTAGCTAGCTGACAGGTATTATAAGTGACATCATAAACACACACACACACACACACACACATACACACACTTTTATTGATTCCAGAGAGGCAGGGAGAGGGAGAGAGAGAAAGAAACATCAGTGATGAGAGAGAATCATTGATTGGCTGCTTCCTGCACGCCCCCTACTGGAGATTAAGCTGGCAACCTGGGCATGTACCCTTGACTGGAACCAAACCTGGGACCCTTCAGTCCACAGGGACAATACTCTATCCACTGAGTCAAACCAGCCAGTACAAAAAGAATTTTTTTAAAAATATATATTTTTATTGATTTCAGAGAGAAAGGGAATGGGATAGAGAGAGAAACATCAATGATGAGGAAGAGTTATTGATTGGCTGCCTCCTGCACACCCCCTACTGGGGATCAAGCCTGAAATCTGGGCATGTGCCCTGACCAGGAATTGAACCATGACTTCCTGGTTCATAAGTTGACAGTCAACCACTGAGACACACTGGCTGGGCTACAAGTGACATCCTACCTAATAAAAGAGCAATATACAAATTAACCATCACTCCGCTACATGCACAAGCCACGCCCACCAGCCAATCAAAGCGAGTATGCAGATAAACCCAACCAGGATGGCTACAGCCACAGAGAGCAGGAGGGAGGCTTGGGTTTCCCAGGCAACGGATGAAGCCAAGCTTTCCGCCTGCCCTTCCTGGCCTAAGCCTCCACTCAAGGCTACAAAGTTTCAATTATAGAAGGTAAACAAATCCAAACAAAAATGGTGGTAGCCACTGAGCTAGAAAGAGCAGGAGGCTAGGGTTGCTCCCCGCTTTCCGCACATCCTGGCCGGCCCAGGCCTCCACTTAAGGCTACAAAGTTTCAATTATAGAAGATATACACAAACCCCAACAGAAATGGCTGCCAGCCACCGAGCGAGCAGGAGCCTTGGCTTCACTCCAGGCTACAAAGTTTCAATTGTAGAAGGTAAATAAATTCCAGATACCAGGGCCTCTGCTTGGGTCGCCAGGGGGCGTGGCTGGCCTGCAAACCACCACAGGCCCCTCGCTCAGGCCGCCTCACGCCCCAAGGGAACCCCCACCCTGATCCGGCAAACCAGCTGGCCCCCACCCATGCACCAGGCCTCTATCCTAGCTAATCTAATAAAAGAGTAATATGCAGATTGACCATCACTCCAACACACAATATGGATGCCCCCATGTGGTCAAAGATCCCGCCCCCATGTGGACACAAGATGGCCAGCAGGGGAGGGCAGTTGGGAGGGACCAGGCCTGCAAGGGAGGGCAGTTGAGAGGGTTGAGAGGGACCAGGCCTGCAAGGGAGGGCAGTTGGAGGCGATCAAGCCTGCAGGGGAGGGCAGTTAGGGGTGACCAGGCTGGCAGAGGAGGGAAGTTGGGGGCAAACAGGCTGGCAGGGGAGCAGTTAGACATCAATCAGGCTGGCATTGGAGTGGTTAGTGGGTGATCAGGCTGGCAGGCAGAAGCGGTTAGGGGAAATCAGGAAGGCAGGCAGACGAGCAGTTGGGAGCCAGCAGTCCTGGATTATGAGAGGGATGTCCGACTGCCCGTTTAGGCCCATCCCTTGAGGGGTCCCAGATTGGAGAGGGTGTAGACTGGGCTGAGGGACACCCCCTCACCCCCGTGCATGAATTTCGTGCACCAGGTCTCTAGTCTTCAGCTAAAGGAAAATGGATCAGATGATAGCTTGGATCTAGACAAAGATTAAGAGTGCAAGAAATGATAAATATGTGAATAAATATAAAATACACTTTCTCTGTTTTTAAAAAATCTTTAAAAAGAGCCTAGGGTATATACAAGGAACAACCAAATATGCATAAATAAATGGACCAACAAATCGATGTTTCTCATGCCCCCTCCTTCTTTCTCCCTCTCTTCCTCTCCCCTTTTCACTCTGAAAAAAAAAAAAAATCTAAAGTTGTAACTGGAAATTTCAACACTTCTCTCTCAGTAATTAATAATACAACTAGACAGAAAACCAGTCAGAATATAGATGATATGAACAGTGTTATCAACAAACTGGATGTTATTGACAATTCTGGCACACTCTATCCAACAGAATGGAAAACACATTCTTTTAAAAATGATTGAAAATAACTCAAATGTTGTTGAGGATGTGAATCAACTGGAAATCTTACATAATAATGGTGAGAAGATTAAATAGTGCAACTACTTTGGCAAAACATTTGGGAATTTCTTATTAAGTTAAACCCACATCTAAACATATAACTCATCAGTTCCCACTACTATTTACCCAGGAGAAACAAAAATATATGTATTTGCTCACAAATGTTCGTAGCTTTTCTTAAACTAGAAATAACCCAAATGTTCACTAGATGATTGGATGAACATATCTAATAAAGAGGGAATATGCTAATTGACCATCATGCCCTCACAAAGATGGAGGCACCCACAGCCAATAAGGAGGGAATATGCTAATTGACTGCCACACCCTCAGAGATGGCAACGCTCACAGCCACAAAAAAGCGGTGCCCAGTCCCCTCAGCCCCTCAGCCCCCCAGGGCCAGCCCGAGGTGCAGGCAAGCCGCTGATGGTGGCTGCCCAGCCGCCCAGGGCCGGCCAAGGCTTGCGCTGCCAGCAGAGGCAGCAGCAGAGGTGTGATAGGGGCATTGCCTTCTCCTGATCGCCGAGTTGCCTCCCGCCCCTGAGGGCTCCCGGACTGTGAGAGGGGGCAGCCGGACTGAGGGCCCCTTTCTAGTGCATGAATTTTTATGCAGTGGGCCTCTAGTATATTTTTACAATGGGTTTACTAGTCACATCAAAGAGAGGTGAATTGCTGGTAAATGCAAAACATGGGTAGATCTCAAAACATGCTGAGTGAAAAAAGCCAGACAAAATGAGTATGTGCAGTATGATTCCATTTATATGAAACTAGAAAAGACAAATCTATAGGGATATATTTGTGGTTCTTAAGGCTGGGAATGGGTTGACTGACTGAGAAGGGTGTTACAAGTCATGGTCTGTTCTATTTTGCTTATATTTTACTTACCTTGGTCTGTTCTCTTGTTATGTTAGGAAGCTTACTCATAAAAGCCAGTGTATGGATGGCTACTTGTAAGTTGATAGCAAGGGTATAGTTGATTGGGTGGCATAAATGCACGTTTCATTTAGTGGTTTTAGAACTTTGTTGTGTTTCTATGTGGTTCCTTAAGTATGAGTAAAAAAAAAAAAAAAGTGTATTATTGTTTATGGGTTAGGAGAAATTCGTTTTTATGAAAAACTTTTTTTTGAAGTCCAAGTTATTCATTGAATAAGTCTTTCTCAGATGTATATGGGATAGACACTGTCCTAGGTGCTGAAGATACAGGCCTGTTTAATGTGTGATAGAGGTGGTCAAACAGGCATATATGATAGAGTTTTGGGACACTCAGCAGGGGCACTTAATACTGATAATGTAAAAGAATGATATGAAAGAATAATAAAAGGATTATTTCCTAAGGTGCAACAACCAAACAACTCAGAATGAGTAAAAGTGGGTTGAGGATTGAGGGAACTGCACATACTAAGGTCGAGGCTGTGACTAAACAGCATGGAATGTTTGGGAATTCCAAGAAGTTGAGCCGTGGATTTATTGAGCCATTAAATCAAAACTAGAAACTCGTTATTCTGGACTTTTTATTATATAACAAAAAGTAACCCCTATTTGTGAAGCTGCTCTGGTAAGGTTTTCTGTTATTTGAACATATCCATAAACAGCACAGTGAGACAACATATTTAAATTGAAGCAAAAGGATGGATGAGCTAATTTAGAAACACAAGAAATGAAGTCCTAAAAGAGAACCAACTTTCAAAGGGAAGGCATAAGTTCTGCAAAGGAATTTTAGAAGGGATGAAGAAATAGGAGAAATCAAAAAAGTGGTGTCACAGGATGGTTAGGTTTCAAGGAAGAAGTGGTCCCAGTGTCACATGCTGCTAAATTAAGACAAAGACTAAAGCATTCATTTAATATAATTAATGGAAGTCAGATTTGGTGAGTCTGGCACAAGTGGGTGACAAAATGGAGACTGAGTGTATAGAACTTTCAGAAGGGGAAGAGAGGAATGTATGTTAGCTCAGCGGTGGGAGAAGGGGACTTTTAGCATGATAGTCCCAAGTTAATTTTCAAAAACACCACAAGTACCTTCCTTATCTTACTTGTATTATTGTTTGAGGCCAGCAGCAGTTAAAAAAAATCCATTGAAAGTAATATGTATGTGAAAATATTTATAAATTTCACTTTTGTGGTTTGGCAAGGGACCCAGTCTTAGCAAACCACTCTTTCTAGGAACATTTGTTTTTTCTTTAAAATGCAGAAGATTCAATCAACAGTTACTTTCTTTTTTTTTTTAAATCCTCACCGGAGGATATGTTTTTATAGATTTTAGAGAGATGAAGGGAGAGGGAGAGAGAGAGAGAGAGAAACATCAGTTGGTTGCCTCCCTTACATGCCCTGACCAAGAATTATGCCCTGACTGGGAATCGAACCCGCAACCTTTTGGTGTATGTTATGACACTCCAGCCAGCCAGGGCATTTTATTTTCAATTAGATTAGATTAGAATTCATGAACATAGGAGCTAAGTATTGAGATGATGATGCTTCTCCCAAAAATGAAGCAGAAAGGGGTGGGGAAGTTTTTATTTTTATTTTTTTTATTGAAAATGTAATTTAATACTTAAGAAAATTACAGGTGATTCAGCCTTAGCTTAACTTTTAAAAAGGTCATGAATTCCTTTATGCAAGACCATATTCATAAACTATTATCTCAAACTACTCTTCACTTTATCAACTTTTCTCCACTGAAAATGATTCCCAAGGAACAAAACAGTTGAAAGGGAACATGAACAAAACATTTAACAACCACGTTGCTCAAGTATTAAGGAGAGAGATCTAGAAAATAATGCATATGGATTTGCTTTGCCTTTTACACCAGTGATTCTTAACATAATGGAATCTGTCCCACAATGACCGTACACCATAAACATTTTGCACATATTTCGCAAGTTCATAGCCCTCCTGAAGCCTGTCCAAATATTCCACTTCAAAAGTGGTAACAATGCCTGGCTGGCATGGCTCAGTGGTTGAGCGTTGGCCTATGAACCAGGAGGTCACTGGTTTGATTCCTGGTCAGGGCACATGCCCAGGTTGTGGGCTTGATCCCAGTAGGGGGCAGGGGAAGTTTTTAAACATAACTGAACAATCTCGATGGAATGCTTTCAAACAATCCTATCTAATAATAGACAAATATGCAAATTGACCATACCTCCGACACACCCACAAGCCACGCCCACCACCCAATCAGAGTGAGTATGCAAATTAACCCAAACCAAGATGGCTACAGCCACAGAGAGCAAGGTTTCCTAGGTAACAGAGGAAGCCAAGCTTTCCGCCTGCCCTGGCCAGGCCTAAGCCTCCACTCAAGCTACAAAGTTTCAATTATAGAAGGTAAACAAATTCAAACAAATGGCGGCAGAATGGAGCTTGAGAGAGCAGGCCAGGGTTGCCGCAGGCAACAGGGGAAGCAAAGCTTTCCCCACACCCTGGCCGGGCCCACCCGCTTAAGGCAACAAAGTTTCAATTATAACCCCAACACAAATGGCTGCCTGCCTCGGAGGGAGCCCCAGGCTTGGCTCCGCTCCAGGCTACAAAGTTTCAATTGTAGAAGGAAAATAAATTCCAGATACCAGGGCCTCTGCTTGGGTTGCCAGGGGGCGTGGCCGGCCTGCAAACCACCACAGGCCCCTCGCTCAGGCCGCCCCACACCCCAAGGGAACCCCCACCTGGTCCGAGATGCCCTTCAGGGCAAACCAACTGGCCCCCACCCCTGTACCAGTCCTCTATCCTATCTAATAAAAGAGTAATCTGCAGATTGATCATCACTGCAACACACAATATCGCTGCCCCCATGTGGTCAAAGATCCTGCCCCCATGTGGATACAATAAGGCCAGCAGGAGAGGGCAGAAACACCAATGAGAGAGAAACATCGATCAGCTGCCTCCTGCACACCTCCTACTGGGAATGTGCCCGCAACCAAGGTACATGCCCTAAACCGGAATCGAACCCGGGACCCTTGAGTCTGCAGGCCGACGCTCTATCCACTGAGCCACACCGGTTAGGGCAGCCTCTAGTTATCTTAATAAAAAATTACCTTAATCAAATAATTAACATCTCAACTATCTTGAATCTGTAGGGAAGAGAAGGCTTCTTTAAACAGATGTTTGTATGCCTTTTGGGTTGTCTCACACTTTGAACATATTAGCAGAAATTTTTATGTTTACATTTTCTTAGGATGTCCATAGCTTTCATTGACACACTAAGAGGTTGTCTTATATTGGAATCCCCAAGAAGCAGACCTTGAGACAAAAATGTGAGTGCAAGTAGTTTATTTGGAAAGTGATGCCAGAAACACTGATGAAGGAGGGGGAAGTGGAACTGGGAAGGGAGAGAAAGCCGACACAGTATACACTTGAGTGGCCAGATAATTATGACCACCTGACGTTTGTAGGCAAATTAGCCGTACACTGCATCGTATGGGATATGGAAGCTGAAGGCCTGTTCGAACACCTTTGCTATCTGCAGTTATCAAGATAAAACGTCTCCAATTCACACAGGAACACAAGGATTGGACAGTTGAGCATTGGAAAAAAGTCATGTGGTCCGGTGAATCACGTTTCCAGTTGCATCATGCAGATGGCAGAGTGAGAATTTCGCGGAAATGGCATGAAAGCATGCACCCCACATCCATGAGTACAACCCTTCAAGCTGGTGGGGGCAGTGTTATGGTTTGGGGCATGTTTTCCTGGCATGATTTGGACCCTTTAATTCGTGTGGAACAACGTCTAAATAGCATAACATACCTAAGTATCGTTGCTGATCAAGTTCATCCTATCATGTTGATGGCGTATCCCAATGGAGATGGCTTCTTTCAACAAGACAATGCACCATGCCACGTTGCTCCTATTGTGCAGGAGTGATTTCAAGAACATGAGGGAGACTTTACCTTGCTTAGGTGGCCCCCACAATCACCAGATCTCAATCCAGTTGAGCATTTGTGGGACGAAGTTAAAAGAGCCATCAGGCAGCTGGTTCCACAACCATCAAATCTCACAGAACTGGACAGTGCTATTCATCAGGCATGGTGTCAGATTCCTCCCATCATCTTTCAACATCTCGTGGAGTCAATGCCAAGAAGAATTGCCGCAGTATTGAAGACAAAAGGTGGACCAACAAAGTACTGATGGGGTGGTCATAATAATCTGGCCACTCAGTGTATATTACCAAGTTACTTTATTGACACCTGGAGCTGAATCTTCCTGTTGAACTCTTGAGAGAGTGTAGATCACATTTCAGATTTATCCCAGCCAAGGGGTAAAGGAGCTTCTGTCAGTTATTGGTTGAAGGCTGCTCCCAGGAACAGTTAACTCCCCTGGCCTGCACTGGAACCCAAAGTGCTGAGGGGATAAAGTTGAGCTGCTGCCAGCATCTGCTACTAGAGGTAACAGTAAAATACAACTTCATTTTTTGGTTAACTAAAGGTACTTAAAAGTTGTTTATTTGACTGCAAATTCTATGACAGTAAGGAATTGTTAACATTTATGTATGTATGTATGTATGTATTGTTAATCCTCACCCGAGGATATTTTTTCCATTGATCTTTAGAGATAGAAAGGGAAAAAGGGAGGGGGAGAGAGAAACATCCATGTGAAAAAGACACATCAATTGGTTGCCTCCCATAACACCCTGACCAGGGCAGGGATCGAATTGCAACCCAGGTACCTGCCTTTGACCAGTAATTAAACCTTAGACCCTTCAGTACATGGGCCAACACTCTTAACTACTGAGCTACACTGGTCAGGGTGGAATGATTAATTTTTAGATGTTACTATTAACATTATGGTATTTTTAAAGAGTCCTTACCCCTTAGAGCAGTGGTTCTCAACTGGTTTCTAATGCCGCGACCCTTTAATACAGTTCCTCATGTTGTGGTGACCCCCAACCATAAAATTATTTTCGTTGCTACTTCATAACTGTAATTTTGCTACTGTTATGAATCGTAATGTAAATATCTGTGTTTTCCGATGGTCTTAGGCGACCCTGCTAGTGGTTCTCAACCTGTGAGTCGAGACCCACAGGTTGAGAACCGCTGCTGTAGAGCCTAAGACAATCGGAAAACACAGATATTTACATTACGATTCATAACAGTAGCAAAATTACAGTTATGAAGTAGCAACGAAAATAATTTTATGGTTGGGGGTCACCACAACATGAGGAACTGTATTAAAGGGTCGCGGCATTAGAAACGTTGAGAACCACTGCCTTAGAGATACACAGTGAAATATTTAGGCATGAAGTCATGATATCTAGATTTGCTTTAAAATAACATTGGGGAAGACAAAGTCTCGTGGTCATATATTGATCATCATTGGAGTGGCGTGGTGTGAATGGTTAAATAGCCAATATATAAAAATGCCGGAAACACATGTGTTTTGTCTTAAATTCTAGAATTATGAAATGTTCACAGGAACAGATCTTTTTAAGTCTTCAGGCTGAACCTATTTAAAAAAAACTTTATTGATTTCAGAGAGGAAGGGAGAGTGAGAGTGAGAGAGAGAGAGAGACACCAATGATGAGAGATAATCATTAATAGACTGCCTCCTGCATGCCCCCTAATGGGAAATTGAGCCTGCAACCCAGGCATGCAACCCAGGCATGCACCCTGACCGGAATCGAACTGTGACCTCCTGGTTCATGGGTCGATGCTTAACCACTGAACCATGCTGGTCGGGCAAGGCTAAACCTCTTTTTTATTGCTTGTGTTTTGCTAATGTTTCAACTGACCAAACTTAAAAATCACCAACATTTTATTCAGACACCCTGGTTTGCTTATTGAACATTTTTAACAGTCAGCTGGCTGGGCTCCAAATAAGGTGTCAGCATTTTGCTTTAAATAAGACATTGATCACCATCTGGTGGTGAATAACAGTAACTTTGGTTTCTATATTGCATTATGGTTTATAAAGTGTTTTCATATACATTTTCTCATTAGTTGAAATAACTGTAGAAATTATAATGAACCTATTCAGTTATGCTTTGTGTCACAATTTCAGGAAACTGTAAGATGACATAGTATGTTGCTCATCTAGTTATTTTTTGCTTGTCGAATGTTGATTTGAAAGAAAATGAATTTATCACTTGTTACCAGGGAATAAAGACCATATAACTTTCATAAGGAAATGGAGTTCTTTTGCCCTAGCTGGATTGGCTCAGTGGATAGAGCATCGGCCTGTGGACTGAAGGGTCCTGGGTTTGATTCCAATCAAGGGCACATGCCCAATTGCAGACTCGATCCCACGTAGGGAGCGTGCAGGAGGTAGCCAATCAATGATTCTCTCTCATCAATGATGTTTCTATCTCTCTCCCTTCCTCTCTGAAATCAATAAAAATATATTTAAAAAAGAAAGAAATGGAGTTCTTTTAAGTTCACAATTTTGCAAAATAAGTTAGGAACCATAAGAAATTAACAATAACTAACAATAAAATAGAACAATTGTAACAAAAATTATAATAAGAATTATAATGAAAGTTATGTGAGTGTGGTCTCTTTAAAATATCTTATTGTACTATACTCACCCTTCTTCTTGTGATGATGTGAGATGGTACAATGCCTGCATGATGAAATTAAATGAGGTAGATACACTGACAAAGGGGCAATTCACACCCAGGCAGGATGGGGTGGGATGATGAAATATTTTATCACACTAC
Source organism: Cnephaeus nilssonii (assembly GCF_951640355.1). Taxonomy (NCBI): domain Eukaryota; kingdom Metazoa; phylum Chordata; class Mammalia; order Chiroptera; family Vespertilionidae; genus Cnephaeus; species Cnephaeus nilssonii. Next base: position 46,850,264 of record NC_137084.1, on the reverse strand, counting down.
TCAGAATGGCATGCAGTTTAAACTTTTTAATTGTTTATTTTTTGGCTGTGGTTGACCTTGGGTAACTGAGACTGCAGAAAGCAAAACTGCAGTTCAGCGGGGGTGAGGTGGGGTGGGATGGGATAGGAAACCTATCTATCTATACTAATAAAAGGGTAATATGCTAATTAGACTGGGAGACCTTCCGGACGTTCTTTTGGACAAAGCCATGGTGGCAGGGCCGAGGCAGAGGCGGTTAGGGGTGATCAGGCCAGGAGGGGAGGGCAGTTGGGGGCGACCAGGCCAGCAGGGGAGGGCATTTGGGGTGACCAGGCTGCCAGGGGAGGGCGGTTGAGGGGAATCCGGTTGGCAGGGGAGGGCGGTTGAGGGGGATCAGGTCGGCAGGGGAGGGCAGTTAGGGGCGAACGGGCCGGCACGGGAGGGCAGTTGGGGGGGATCAGGCGGCAGGGGAGGGCAGTTAGGGGCGACCGGGACGGCAGGGGAGCAGTTAGGCATCAATCAGGCTGGCAGGCAAAAGCCAATAGGGGGTGATCAGGCTGGCAGGCAGAAGCAGTTAGGGGCAATCAGGCAGGCAGGCAGGCAGTCCCGGATTGTGAGAGGGATGTCCGACTGTCAGACAGTCAGACATCCCCCAAGGGGTCTCAGATTGAAGAGGGTGCAGGCCAGGCTGAGGGACACCCCCCCGCCCATGCACGAATTTCATGCACCAGGCCACTAGTATATATATAAAAGCTTAGGTGACCATTAGGACTGAATGACCAGCCGGTAGCTGTGATGGACACTGACCCAGACTTTGCTGCTGGGGCCCTGACAGCCCTGAATCTGGTTCACCTGCACCCCGGACCCAGACAGGAGGAGGAGGGAGCTTGATTCCTCATGGAATTGGCTGTTTGTTAGCTTGCTGCTGGAGCCCTGACAGCCCTGAATCTGGTTCACCCACACCCTGAACTCAGACAGGAGGGAGGAGGGAGCCCTATCCCTAACGGAATTGGCTGTTGGTTAGCTTGCCCTGATTGTGGGAGGGTGGGGGGAGGGGAGTTGGCCGGCCAACCTCCTGTGGTCCCTCACCCTGGCAGGCCGGCCCCCCCCTCCCCCGATTGCTGGCCAGGCCAAGGGACCCCATCCATGCATAAATTTGTGCACCGGGCCTCTAGTTAGAATAATGGATCATATGTGATGAGGATAGAAGCCTGGCGCTTTATAGAGGTCTGGTGTTAGAAAATCACTATATATAGGTATTTCTTTAGTTAAATACATAAACATTATTTACTTCTGTATATAAATATCCATGGGAGCATTCAGTTCTTCCATCTCTTCCCTGGAAAGGAAGAGAAAGGGGGGAAAAACTTGCAAATAAGTTGTCTTGGGTTAGTAATATTACTTGTTGGCTCTCACAGTGAACTGAAACCCAAAGCCACTTTCACCATCTTTTTCATCTCATGTTCCTCACCACTTTCCTGCATACTGTTAGTTCAGATAATTTCTCTTTCCCATCTATAGGACCTCTCTTTTTTTCATGTCTACCTATAGAATATTTGTATTTTCCTCTCTCTCTCTCTCTCTCTCCCTCTCTCCATCTCTCTTTATTTTCTTATCGCTATTCTAGTTCATCAGATAGTTGAATGAACCAGGAACTGTGCTTGGTTTGTGAATCAGGTGATGAAAAAGGCAGATGGATCTGGCCCTCATCATGGAGAGAGAAGGAAGGAGGAGGTAGATGATAGATATTTACAAAGTGAGACTATAAAGATAATTAAAACTATTAGATGTCAAAAAGTCTATCCTTTTCTCTCTCTTTATTGCCCCTGTTTATTGTATTTATTTTTAGAAACTGTATAATTTAAAAAATATATACAGTACTTTCCGGCGTATAAGACGACTGGGCGTATAAGATTTTCCAGGGTTAAAAAGTCGTCTTATACGCCGGAAAATATGGTAGTCCAATATATCTAATCCATTATATCTAATCCCATCAATATAGTCCAATATACCGTATTTTCCAGTGTATAAAACGACTTTTTAACCCAGGAAAATCTTATACGCCCAGTCGTCTTATACGCCGGAAAGTACGGTATGTATTTTCATTGATTTCAGAAAAAAGGGAGAGGGAGAGAGTGATAGAAACATCAATGATGAGAGAGAATCATTGATTGGCTACCTCCTGCATGCCCCACACTGGGGATGGAGCCTGCAACCCGGGAATATACCCTTGACCAGGAATCAAACCGTGATCTCCTTGTTCATAGTTTGACGCCCAACCACTGACCCACGCTAGCCACTTTTCCCCCTGTTTGTACTTAATTTTTGTTTTTTTTTTAATTATTAGCATTTAAGGTAAATTTAAAACCAGTGTTTCAGCTAGTGTGTTAATTTTCTGCTTTATTTAAATATTAAAATTGCATGATAATTTTTTCCATTATCTTGTTCAAGATAAAATCAGGGGTAGCTAGGCAGTTTACAACTTGGCTTGGATTTCAGTGGGATACAGCCTCTTTTTGCAGTCTGAGCACTGTCTCAAGGTAGTGTTTCATATTTTGAGTAACAATGCTTGCTTTTGAATTTAAAGCATAGTGTTTCTCAACCTTTTTTTCATGGTCATATCCCTAGAGAGTATATTTTAATTTTAATTTAATTTAAAATTTTCTCTCTAGCAATAGGAATTAAATACTAAGGAATAAGATTTTGTCAGAAAGTGTTAAGATGTGGAAAACCATAAACCATTATCTGGAATTTTTTGCCTTCCTCAAGTACCAGTTTTTGTCCCCTTGGGATCAATATTGTTTCTATTGAGAATATATACTATAGTAGACTTTGCTTTTATTATAAACTAGAGGCCCGGTGCACGAAATTCGTGCACGGAGGGGGGTTGTCCCTCAGCCCAGCCTGTACCCTCTCCAATATAGGATCCCTCTCACAATCCAGGACTGCTGGCTCCCAACTGCTTGCCTGCCTGCCTTCCTGATTGCCCCTAACCACTTCTGCCTGCCAGCCTGATCACCCCCTAACCACTCTGCTGCCAGCCTGTTTGCCCCCAACTTCCCTCCTCTGCCGGCCTGGTCACCCCTAACTGCCCTCTCCTGCAGGGTTGATCACCTCCAACTGCCCTCCCTTGCAGGCCTGGTCCTTCTCAACTGCCCTCCATTGCAGGCTGGGTGCCTCCCAACTGCCCTCTCCTGCTGGCCATCTTGTGGTGGCCATCTTGTGTCCACATGGGGGCAGGATCTTTGACCACATGGGGGCAGCTATATTGTGTGTTGCAGTGATTATCAATCTGCATATTACTCTTTTATTAGATAGGATAGAGGACTGGTACAGGGGTGGGGGCCAGCTGGTTTGCCCTGAAGGGTGTCCCTGATCAGGGTGGGGTTCCCTTGGGGCATGGGGCGGCCTGAGCGAGGGGCCTGTGGTGGTTTGCAGGCCGGCCACGCCCCCTGGCAACCCAAGCGGAGGCCCTGGTATCTGGAATTTATTTTCCGTCTACAATTGAAACTGTAGCCTGGAGCGGAGCCAAGCCTGGGGCTCCCTCCAGGCCGGCAGCCATTTGTGTTGGGGTTATAATTGAAACTTCGTTGCCTTAGCGAGTGGGTCCGGCCAGGGTGTGCGGAAAGCTTTGCTTCCTCTGTTGCCTGCGGCAACCCTGGCCTGCTCTCTCAACTCCATTCTGCCGCCATTTGTTTGAATTTGTTTACCTTCTATAATTGAAACTTTGTAGCTTGAGTGGAGGCTTAGGCCTGGCCAGGGCAGGCAGAAAGCTTGGCTTCCTCTGTTACCTAGGAAACCTTGCTCTCGGTGGCTGTAGCCATCTTGGTTTGGGTTAATTTGCATGCTTGCTCTGATTGGATGGGGGGCGTGGCTTGTGGGCATGGCTTGTGGGTGTGTCGGAGGTATGGTCAATTTGCATATTTGTCTATTATTATGTAGGATTTTCCATAAAGCAATTTGGAAGTGGAGTGACTTTTTCAAGAGTTTTAACTATGGGAATGGATCGGAAAATAGTGCTGATGGTTGCACAATTCTGTGAATGTAATTAAAGCCGCTGAAATGTACACTTAAAATGGTTTTAACAAGTTTTATGTTGTGTATATTATGACAAAATTAATCATTAACATCATTGATTTGTATACTATAAATGGATGAATCATATGGTATGTGAATTACATCTCAATAAAGTTGTTGGGGAAAAGGGATGTGTTGGAAGTAGTAGTAATAGTCTTTCTGTTGCTATGCAACTGTTGGATTACGTTTTAGAAATGGATAATGTCTCACAGTGTGTAGGTGCAAAACCCAGAAACAGGTGTACGGAAAGGGAGGTTTGATTTGTATGTTAGGTCCATCCATTTGATATTTTAAAGAACATTCTAAAGAGCCCTGGATTTGAAGATGAGAAGTCTGGTCTCTTGCTTGGCCTCTATTTGAACTTGGGCAGTTCACATCACATCTTAGTTGCTTAGTTTTCCATTTTGTTAGAGAGTGTTAATTAGATCTTTGCTTTCAGTTAAAAAATTCTAATATCCCATGATTAGCTGTCATTATTATAAGAGAAATAAATACTTGATTCCATACATTGACATAAACATTGAATATTAGAGCAGGAGGACTTTGATCATCTGGTACAACTCCATTTTTGGATGAGAAAATTGAGGTTTGCTCCTGTTTCACCTGACTCTGTCTAGTGTTTTTCATAATATGCATATAGTCATGTGATGTATAATGAGTTTTCAGTCAACAACAGACTGCTTATAAGGCAGTATTCCATCTATCTATATATATAAAAACCTAAGCAACCGGTTGACCGGTAGCTATGATGCACACTGACCACCAGGGGGCAGAAGCTCAATGCACAAGCATGGAAACATGGAACAGACTGATGAATCTCAGAGGGGAGGGAGAAGAGCGGGAAGAGATTAACCAAAGATCTTATATGCATACTAGAGGCCCGGTACACAGATTCGTGCACTGCTGGGGTCCCTCGGACTCGCCTGCACCCTCTTGCAATCTGGGACCCCTCGGGGGAACTGCCGATTTTGGACCGATCCCCACAGTTCATGCCGAGGGACCCCACCTATGCACGAATCTGTGTACCGGGCCTCTAGTAAGTTTATAATGAAGCTGAAAAATTCCTGTCACTTAGTGATGTTGTAGCTGTCATGATGTAGTGCAATGCATTACACAAATATCACTGTGTTACATTTGCCTTCAGTATTTACCACAGAAACATGCTGTAACAGGTTTATTACTTAGGAGTTACAGGGGAAGATAATTTGTTACCCCAATATATGTCTATTTGGCACAAGGATTATTTTAGACTGGTTAATTTTAAGAGACCATAGGCATGGGAGAAGTTCTGAAAACCAAATAGAAGTTAATCTTTGTAAAATATATTTACATTTATAAGGGAAACCTCTATTGTTAGGGATTTCTCCCTCACTATACTCGAAGAAAGGGATGACCTTACCTCTGCAAACTCTTATCAATGCAAAAGATCACGACTTAAATCTTCATAACTACCTTACACTTGTTTACCATGCTTTTCCAGGTAACATCCCTTTTAGCTGAAGATGGTATTTAAGGTGGTGGTTTCAGCTATTTTGGCAAATTACTCCTGTTTTCCTGGGTCTCTCCCTGTGTACATGAAGTGTGCATGTCATTAAACTTTCGTGGTTTTTTCTCCTGTATTTCTGTTTTTTATTACAAGGATGTTCCAACCAGAACCCAAAAGGGTAGGGGGAAAATTACTTTTCCTCCCCTACAGAGCAATAGTCGTGAACTATTTCTTTGCTTTTCAGAAAACTTTAGGACGATTGATTAAATGAACTCTTTGAAGATAAGGTATATAAATGTATAATAGTTATTTTAAGGATCAGATAGCCTGTGGAACTAGTCTCATTATTGCTAAAACTGTCCTTCCCCAACAGAGATTGTAAAAACTGGCCAGTAGTTAAAACTTTACTGTAAGCTTATCTTCCAATCACTATATCTAAAATCAATGCTCTCTTAATCAGTGGCCTTCATAAAATCAACTGTTCTTGTGGTTCTAATTATATTTATGTTTATATGCATAGAGGAAGTTTAAGTAAAAGACTTTATCGAGAAATTAGAAGAATTAGGTCATTTAATTATGAGCTGTTGTAAACTTTCACCTAAAAAGAATTTTAAGTAGCATTGCAGACTCAGCAGCATTCTTAAGGTTTGGTACTGGAAAGATACTTAGAAAAATGCCAGAATATAGAACATCTTTGGTGCTTGGATCAGTAATGCAGTCTGGAATTGTTGCTTCATACCTACATCATTTGCCAGGTTTTCCATGAATTCACACAGCCTCTGACCTTTTCTTCTGCTTCAGAATCTTTCACCTTGAGGCCTTAGGAAACAGGTCTATTAAAGGCTATGTATCAAATCTAGCATGTGAAAAGGTAGAGCTTTTTGTTTCGTTAGGAAGAAACCTATATTTTTTGCCTGGCCAGTGTGGCTCAGTGGTTGAATATCAATCTATGAACCAGGAGGTCACAGTTCAATTCCTGGTCATATGCCTGGGTTGCGGTCTCCATTGGTAGCATGCGAGAGGCAGCCAATCCGTGACTCTCCCACATCATTGATGTTTCTGTCTTTCTCCTCCCTTCTCTCTGAAATCAATAAAAAAATATATATATATTTAAACAAACAACAAAACCCCTATATTTTTCAGAATAACATGAAGTTGGTAAATAGATAATTCTTTAGAGGAATGTTAATAATTACCTAATGTTCTAAAAATGAGATTACCGTATTTTCCGGTGTATAAGATGACTTTTTAACCCAGGAAAATCTTCTCAAAAGTCGGGGGTCGTCTTACATGCCAGGTGTCATCTTATAGGGCGGGTATATCCCAAACTCTATATTTTAACTGGAAAAGTTGGGGGTCGTCTTATACGTCCAGTCGTCTTATATGCCGGAAAATATGGTATTTAGAAAGTGTTTCAGGTGATGAGTGAATTTGCATATTCTTTGTATATTTTAGACAGTGATTATGTGTTTTAAAAATATGATTGGTAATTTTCAGCTGCATTGTCCAAAACTATAGTTACTTGTCATATGTGGCTATTTAAATCTTCTAAATTAATTAAAATTAAATGTTTAGTTTTTTAGTTTTGTTAGCTCCATATCAAGTGCTCAGTGGTTACATTTTGCTAGTCACTAAAATGGCTACTATATTGGAAAGGGCATATAAAGACTATTTCCATTATCATACAATGGTCTATTGAATATACAACATTATTTTTATAGAGTACTAGTGACCTGGTGCACAAATTTCCGTGCATATTAAAAGGGGATTAATTAGAGGAAATAATTTAATATTGCTATTTGCCTTTTCTCTATAATAGAAGTGTCAGAGATGAAAGAAAATTAGTAAAATGTATATGAAAACCTTCCTCCTGTCAGAGTCTGGGGAACACTACGGGACCCAGAGTCAAGTCCCCGCCAACCCACATGCATCTCAAAATTGCAAGACACCCAGACCCGGCCAGTCCCACCCTTTTCAAGCCCTGCCGGGCAGGGGGCGTAGCCTCAGGTCCCCTGGCCTGGCGCCAGGACGGGGGGCATGGCCTGAGGTCTCCCAACCCAGACCGGGGCGGGTGGCATGCCTTGAGGTCCTCCATCAAGCCCCACCAGGTGGGGAACATGGCCTGAGATCCCCTGTCAAGCCCCGCTGGGTGGGGGGCATGGCCCAGCACCGGGAGGGGGGCGCAGCCTCAGGTCCCCCATCAAGCCCCGCTGGGCGGGGGCTCGGCCTGAGTTCCCCTGACCCAGCACTGGGGGTGCACCTTGAGGTCCCCCGTTAAGCCCTGCTGGGTGGGGGGCGCGGCCTGAGGTCCCCTGTTAAGCCCCGCCAGCTAGGGGATGCGATCTGAGGTCACCCAGCTTGGCGCTGGGGTGGGGGGCAGCAACCTGAGGTCCCCTAGCCCAGCACCAGGACGGGAAGCGCACCTTGAGGTCCCCATCAAGCCCCGCCAGGCGGGGGGCGTGGCCTCAGGTCCCCTGGCACTGGGACGGGGGGTGCAGCCTGAGGTCCCCCAGCCTGACGCCAGGCTGAGATCCCCTGTCAATCCCTGCCGGGTGGGGGGCACAGCCTGAGGTCCCCTGTCAAGCCCCACGGGGTCGGGGGAGGGCGCAGCCTCAGCTCCCTGCTGATTGCTCGTTAAGGCTCCTTATGGGAACTTGGCCTCAGCTGTGGGTGCAGCCATCTTTGTGATGGAGTGATGGTCAATTAGCACATTCCCTCTTTATTAGATAGGATAGTCAGTACTTCCTATCGGCAGGTTCTGCATCTGGGGAGTCAACCAACTGCTGATGGAAAAGATTCTAAAAAAAATGTTACATTGTTGCTGACATGTACTATGTACTTAGACCTACAATAATTGGATCTGTACTGAACATGTACAAGACTTTATTGTCAATGTTCCCTAAACAATGCAATATAACAACTATTTACATAGCATTTACATTGTATTGGGTAATTATAAGTAATCTAGAGATAGTTTAAAGTATAGGGGAGGATATGTATAGGTTAAATGCAAATGCAATGCATTTTTATATAAGGGACTTTGACCATCTGGATTTTGGTATCCCAGGAGTCCTGAACCCAGTTCCCCATGGATACTGAGGGTTGGCTGTACAAAGTATGGGAATTTTAATATTTTCAATCCTACCTAATAATAGACAAATATGCAAATTGACCGTACCTTCGCTATGCCCGCGATTGGCCAGGAGGCGCGGGGGGGCGGGACTCGGGGTGGCCGGGGTGGCCAATTGGGCCGGCGGGATGCTGAGCTCACGACACCAGTGGCGGCTCGAGCTCAGCGTCTGCGCCATGGCTGTGCTGCGGCACAGAAGGGGCCTCTGGGGCAGCGAGCTCACGTCCCACCGCGGACCATCAAAAGCGGGGGAGCTGGGTGCCTGTCCACTCAGGCACCAGGCCTTTCAGAAGCCTCTGCCGCGCTGGAGGCTTCTGAAAGGCCTGGTGCACCAGCGATCAAAAGCAAAAGCGTGGGAGCTGGGTGCCCGTCCGCTCAGGCACCCAGCTCCCCCCCTACACGTGCATGATTCAATCATGCACTGGGCCTCTAGTTTAACTATAATGTTGATTAATTTTTCTACTGACATTTATGCGCATTTATTGTTAATAGACAAAATATTGAGAGGTACTAGTGTCTATAAAGGTTATCAGCTTGTCAGTTCTATTTGTAACAACAAATATAATTAAATTGAGTGTTAAATAGATTTATTATGGTAACTATTTCACAATATGTACAAATATTGAATCATTATGTTGTACACATGAAACTAATATAATGTTACATATAAATTACGTAAATTGTGAATTATAAATTTTAGTTCCTTCCTCCTCCTCCCTCCCTCCCCCCCTACTGGAGGATATGCTTATTGATTTTAGAATGAGGGTAATGGGGAGAGAGAAAGAGAAAGAGAAAGAGAAAGAAACATCAGTGTGAGAACATCGACTTGTTGCCCTACGTACCCAAGCCGACCAGGGATCGAACATGCAACCTTTTCAGTATACCGGACGACTCTCCAACCAACTGAGTCACACTGGCCAGGGCATGAATTTTAGTTTTAAATATTCTAACTCTGTACGATGCAATACAGTAGCCATTAGCCATATGTGGCTCTTGAGCATTTGAAATATGGCTAGTGTGAATTGAGATGCGCTATAAGTGTAAAATACACAATATGTTTTGAATGCTTAGTACAAAAAAAAGCATGTAAAAATAGGTGAAAGGGTACAAACTCCCAGTTATAAAATAAATAAGTCATGGTGATTAAATGTACAGCATGGTAACTACAGTTAATATTATTGTATTGAATATTTGAAAGTTGCTAAGATAATTGAACTTAAAAACTCGCATAACATGAAAAACATTTTTTGTAACTATAAGAGATTTATTGTGGCTATCATTTCATAATGTATACATATATTAAATCATGTTGTACACCTGAAACTAATATAATGTTATGTCAACTATACCTCATTTTTAAAAAGTAAATTTTAAAAATCAAGTAAAAAATATAAAATATCTGAAATTTTAAGTATGGATTATATGTTGAAATGACATTGGAATACAGTGTTAAAATATATTATTGAAATTAATTTTTATGTCTCTTTTACTTTTATGAGTGAACTACTAGAAAATTTGAAATCACGTGGCTCATCTTATTTTCTATTGGACAGTGCTTTGCAAGAGCCAGTGCTCTAACAAGAAAATCAAGTAATATATAACCTATTTCTGTATGCCTAAATCAACTATGACTACATTTATAAAATGGGATAGAAAACATTTTGCATATTTTTTTACTCTGGATTTCTAAAAACATTTGCAATTGTATCAAATTTTGTGTGATTTCATATATCTATATGATATGGAGGACATGCATAAATAATGCAAAGCTTTTAGCCAACTCCTAAATGAGTGATATAGACAGTATTGATACTATGGGCATTCCAAGGACAAAGCTGTTGGCTGGAATCATTGGAAAGCTATCTCAGAGACTTTTGGGATTTTTATTTACCAGAAATTGAAAGATGAGTATATTTCAAGTGGGCAGAAAACAGTAAGCTGGAGGACTTGAATAAAGCCCACATAGGTAGTGAACTAGGTATGTATGCTTAGTGGATAGTGAACAGGCCTAAATTATTTGAATCAAGGATTTCAGTGTAGAAGTGAAAGGATTGGAGTTAGGTTGCCACTGAAATTGGGACTTTGAGGCCATGGAAAGAAATCTGGATGAGTTTATATAGGTATTTAGGACCTACCCTGACAACATCATGATCACCCACAAGTCCACAGTTGACATTTGAGTTTACTATTGCTTGATGATATTTTGGAAGAAAATGTGAATATACCTACTCATCTTTAAGGAAGTAATTTTCAGTTATTTCTTGCCCTAGTTTACTCTTTTCTGACTCAGAGATCTAAGAGATAGTTAAAATCCACATCTTTTTTGAAAAATTATTCAGTGTTGCGGAATGTTCTTTTTCTATAATTTAAATGTTTACAATTTTTAAGAAAATTTTGTTTGCTAACAGTATTTTTTCTTCATTTTAAGTACCAAAAGAATTGGTGGAGCTTCATTTGAAGTTGATGAGGAAGATTGGCAAATCCGTTACAGCAGACAGATGGGAAAAATATTTGATCAAGGTAAATATTTAAAAATTGCCTCCTCTATTAAAATATTACTGTACCTACCATGAGTTTGTTATGTTTCATATTAAGCTTAAGTTTTAAAATAGTCTACCGAAAGTTATAAAATATTACTTAGAAATTCGGATTACTATCAGTATGTGATTATTCTCTTTTGCAGCTATTAAGCAATAGTCTTGAGACCTAAAGCTAACTTTCAGAGATATTGTATCTCTTTTGTACCTAATACTATGCTTAGGACTTTTCATGTCTTCTCATTTAATCCTTAAAATCATCCTGATCAAATCAAGAAGATACACGTAAGGCCCAAGAAAATCATCAAAGTTACCAGCAAGGCCAAACCTATCCTTAATGAGAACAATCTAGGTAATCAGAAAACAGTTGTTTTAGGATGAATCCTATTTAAGGCAAGACCATACAGGAAAAATTACCTGGAATTGCATCTAAACTTTAAGAGCCATATCATTTTTGGAAGCCTAAGCTGATGTATGTATCTACCTTCAAGATGTCCCCTGGGGGTATTTTGAATCTATGACATAGTAGAATATTAGGTTGTATTTTCATTTATTTATTTATTAAATATATTTGTATTGATTTCAGAGAGGAAGGGAGAGGGAGAGAGAGATAGAAACATCAGTGATGAGAGAGAATCATTGATAAGCTGCCTCCTGCACTTCCCATAATGGGGATCAAGCCTGCAACCCGGCTTATGCTCTGACCAGGAATCAAACCACCACCTTCTGGTTCATAGGTTGACACTCAACCACTGAGCAGCACCAGCCAAGCTAGATTATGTTTTTAGATGATTGGAAAACCATGTCATTTTCTTGTCTTCTTTAATATATAAATGTATACTTACATAGATACATGTATTTTTATGTTCTTTTTTTTTGGTGGGGGAATGTATATGATTATACAGTGCTATGAAAAGAGGAAACAAGAGTTGCTTGTTTTTATTATAAAAATCACATGTGCTGTTCCAATTATCTTTGCTGTATAACACACCACTCCAAATTAAGTGACATAAAACAATAATCATTTTAGTCAGCTCACTGATTCTTTGGGTCAGGAATTTGGAAAGTTCACTTGCACCATACTCTGTTGGTTGAAGTAGCCACAATTCTCCCTAGTTCTGTGAGAGGAAATATAGACCCCAAACTCTCAATGGTAGTAGTGGCTTAACTTTTGAAAAACTCAATATGAAATGTATTTCGATAATTTTGCACAAGTTTGAAGCATTGCAAAGTTGGCTCAGCATTTCAAAAATTCAATGCTATGGGATTTTCTAAAAGCCCTAATTAATTAATGTTTAATTAAATATCTGAACTATGTTGCCATGGTCAGGTGGCTTAGTTGGTTAGAGTGTCATCCCATAAACGAGAAAGGTTGCAGGTTTGATCCCCAGTCTGGGCGCTTAAGGGAGGCAATGGATCAGTGTTTCTCCCTTTCTCTCCACCCCTCTCTCTCTAAAATCAATAAAAACATATCCTTGGTGAGGGGTGTGTGTGTATGTATGTATGTGTATGTGTATACATATATATTGCCTGGTCAGAGTGTCTCAGTGGTTGAACATTTACCCATGAACCAAGAGGTCCCAGTTCGATTCCTGGTCAGGGCACATGCCCAGGTTGTAGGCTCTGTCTCCAGTAGGTGGCGTCCAAGAGGCAGCCAATTGATGTCTCTTGTAGATGTTTCTATCTCTCTATCCCTCTCCTTTCCTCTCTCTCTAAAATCAATAAAAATAGCCCTACCCACTTTGACTCAGTGGATAGCGTGTTGGCCCATGGACTGAAGGGTCCCAGGTTCGATTCTGGTCAAGGGCACATACCCCTGGCTGAGGCAACCAATTGATGTGCCTCTCTCACATTGATGTTTCTCTCTCTCTATTTCTCCCCTTCCCTTCCAATCTCTCTAAAAATCAATGGAAAAATATCCTCAGGTTAAGGTTAACCAATAAATAAATAAATAAAATCAATTAAAACAGTTAAAAAATATATATGAAATATGTTAAACTGAATGACAGTAGAGCAAATTTTTAGCTATTTAAAGTGCTTTTTCCCCTTCTTTAAAAAAAATATATTTATTTTTAGAGAGAGAGGAAGGGAGAGGGGAGAGAGAGAAACATGGATCAACTGCCTTCTGCACATCCCCTACTGGGGATTAAGCCTACCACTTAGGCATGTACTTTGGGAATCGAACTGGAAACCTTTTGATGCACAGGCCGCCGCCCAACCAGTGCCTCTCTGGCCAGAGCTAAAGTGCTTTTTAAATACCTGCGAAGTTGCTGTTTTGCCTTTAACAAAATATTTATTAATGGTTAACAATCAGGGTCCTGGAACTTAAAAAGAGGTGGTAGAAATTTAGGACATAGATTTTAACATATTTAAAGAGTATAGTCCTTTGTAAATAGATCTGTTCATTAAAGTGGGTTTGTTTCTTAGAACTGAGATAGAAATATCTTGTATAATAATTCTAGCTCTGCTTTGCCCCTTATGTCTTAGTTTTTTTGTAAAATCTGAGAAATGGAATGAGGTGATTTTATTATAAATTCTAAACCCCTTCAGTTTTTTTGTCATAACCAAAGGTTATGGCTAAATTTTTTTGAATTGAGATAATATTCATATAACAAAATTTGCCCTTTGAAAGTATACAGTTCAGTGGGTGTGTTTTTGTATATTCACGAGGTTGCACAATCATCAGTATCTAAACCAGAATATTTTCATCACTCCAAAAAGAAAATCCATAGCCATTAGCAATTACTATTCCTCCTTCCCTGAGTCCTTAGCAACCATGAATTTATTTTGGGCTCTATGGCTTTGCCTATTCTGATGTTTCATATAAATAAAAATCATATAATATGTGGACCTTTGTGCCTGGCTTCTTTTAGTTAGCATGTTTTCAAGGCTTATTTGTGTTGTAGCATGTATCAGAGCTTTGTTTCTTTTGCCCTGGCCTGGTGGCTCAGTGGTTGGAGCATTGTCCTGTACCCAAAGGTGCGGGTTTGATATCCAGTTGGGTGTGAACTGTTTCTTTTTATGCCTGAATGATATTTCAATGTATGTATGGATAACACCACATTTGTTTAACCGCTTAAAAGTTTACGATATTTTGTTTGTTTCCATCTTTTAGCTATTTTAAATAATGTTGCTGTGAACATTTAGGTACAGGTTTTTGGGTAGACAGTGGGGTTTCGTTTCTTTTGAGTAAGTATCTAGCGTGGAATTACTGGGTTATATGATAATTCTATATTTAACTTTTTGAGAAACTGCCAGACTTTTTCAAAGCAGCTGCACCATTTAAAATTTTTACTAGAAATGTATGAGAATTCCAACTTATCCCTCCTCACCAACACTTAACTATGTGTTATTAATTGATTGATTTTAACCATGCTGGTGAGTGTAAAGTGTTGTCTAATTGTGGTTTTGATTTGCATTTCTCTTATCTCCTTAAAGACCTTATTTTCAAATACAGACATTGGGGATTAAATTAAGGTTTTAACATGTGAATTTTGAGGAGACACAGTTCAGTCCATAACAACCCATGAAATATTTTGTTGGAGGAAAGTGATTGAAGTAGCCACAGTGCTAATTAATAAAAAGGGAAGGGGGGGTTAAAAACTATTACTTTCATAAACTATAGTTCCTTCAACAAAGAATTTATTTAATCCTCACCTGAGGATATTTTTTTCTTTTGTTTTTTTATAGAGAGAGAGGAAGGGAGAAGGAGAGAGAAAAACATTGATGTGAGAGCAATACATAGATCGGATGCCTATCGCATGCCTCCTACCAGGGATTGAGCTCGAAACCCAGGCATGTGCCCTGACTGGGAATCAAACCAGCAACCTTTTGGTGCATGGGAGGATGCCTGTCCAACTGAACCACACTGACCAGGACAACACGATAATTTATTAAAATTTCATCTACATGTAACTTTTAAAAACGTATTTTTATTGATTATTTAGAGAGAGGAAGGGAGAGGGAAAGATAAAGAAACATCGATGTGCCGAAACCGGTTTGGCTCAGTGGATAGAGCGTCGGCCTGCGGACTGAAGGGTCCCAGGTTCGATTCTGGTCAGGGGCATGTACCTTGGTTGCGGGCACATCCCCAGTAGGGGGCGTGCAGGAGGCAGCTGATCGATGTTTCTCTCTCATCAATGTTTCTAACTCTCTATCCCTCTCTCTTCCTCACTGTAATAAATCAATAAAATATATTTAAAAAAAGAAAAAAAAGAAAGAAACATCGATGTGCGAAACACCGATCAACTGCCACTTGCATGCCCCCTACCGGAGATTGAGCCCAAAATTGAAATCGTGCATGTGCCAACCGAACTGGCAACCTTTTAGTGCACAGGAGGACATGTGACAAACAGAGTCACACCAGCCAGGCCTTACATGCACCTTTTTAAGAGACCATTTATTTTGTAAACTTATGCTTATAAATTATCTTTTCTGGGATTCTAGATCTCTCTTAATTTCTTAGTAATTTAGATTCATAGAATCTTAAATGATGCAAACAATTCAGGTATTACCATTGGTGTGAAGATTTGTTGAGATCATTATAACTTTGGTTTATATTATTTTTTGCTTGTGTAAATTTTTGTGGAATCTGATTGTAGTGATTTCTAGACTCAGGATTAAAAGCATTGAATTAAGAATCAAGAGTCCTGGCTCTCTACTATTAAGATTTTGATCCTGGGAAATAAGTTTTATAAATCTGTGACTTGGCATATCCTTCCAGTTAGAGCATAAAAGAATATTGGGAAAGATGAATGCCCTGAATCTCAATTTTGTGAATCATCAGTAATGACAGTTACGAAAGCACTTTGAAAAATAAAATTTATGGAAATGCAAATTGCCAGTTTCACCAGTAATTTGCTTGAATTTCTCAAGTAAATAAATGATTTACTTTATTTTGAATGTATGTTAAAACTCCCTTGGAAGTTAAAAATGACCCTATTTACTCTTGTTGTTGCCTAGTTTTTGGTAAGTGGTTAACTCCAAAATAAAAATGGTAGAAGGAGAAACGATGTTGTAAATTTTCTCTTACTATCCTAATTGATGGGATAACTTGGATTCTAACATAATGTGGAATTCCACCCCATCATGATGGTTGTGGTAATAATAACATGTATTTCCATGCTATTCTTTGAAATTCATTAACACTTATAAAATGCCCACTTGAAAACTTTTGAGTAACATTTTGTTTAAAAAATAGTAATACTGAATTAAAAATATAAATTACATTATAATCAAGCTTTTCAAGAATTGCCAACATACGCTGTATTTGCTTTTTCACTTCCTACTTAATCTTCCCCATCTGTTTTCTGGCCCCACTAGGCCACCAAAAAATGACTTTTGTCAAAATGAACCTTGCCAAATTCAGTGGACATTCTTCAGGTCTTGTTTACTAAACTTTATCATTCTTCCAAAGCTGAATCTTTTAAAAATCTCTTTCCTTGGTTTCTTCCTACATCTAGTTGTGCTATCATATTTTCTTTTCCTGGCTCTTTTCTCTCACCCCTGAAACATTTCATGTGTAGCACACAGTGCAGAGTTATCTGATAGAAAGGCTGTGAGATATCATAACATAATTCATTTTAACACGGGATCTAACCATAAATTTGGTTAGATAAGAAACCACAGCTGCTAAAGTTAGCAGATTTTTCATTCACCTGTTTAGTATTTTTCATTCACCCATTTTTTGATGGCCTACTCTGTAAGGGACTTGGTAAGTTACTGCAGGAGATATATGAGACATTGATGTTTATGAGTCTGGAGTTCAATAAATAAAGAAAACTAAAGTAAGCATACAAGTAAAGATAATGCCAGGCAGAATGTCAGTGCTTGAAGTGAATTGTAGTATCAGGATAAAGCATTTTGGGGGCAATGCAGAGAAATTGACAGTTTTCTCATCGTTTCAGTGTTTGTGGTAAAGGTTATTGTCGGGGCTGGCCAGCAGCTGCTGAACAACAGATGAACAGATTACTCTGACACAGTTTCACTGTGAAAGAGAGGGCTAAGGGACGGTCTGGCTACAGCAACCAGGCAGCCCTGATTGCCTGCCTCATTAGCCTTTTATTGTAACAGCAGTTTAAGATAAAGTGTATCTTTTAGATATAATCAGTAGGGTGAGTAATCTTGGGAGGACACATGTGTTTATATTGTCCTCTAGGCAAGGGTATCCAGGGATTAAGCATAAGGATTGCAGTAAACACCTGGGGGTCTGCATAAGCACAGACTTGTTTGGGAAGGTCAAGGAATAATCAGGGGAACTGCCTTCGACACTCCCCTAAGTCTCCCCTAAATCAGAATTCCGATAAACAGGGCAAGTGGCCTTCTACACACTTCCCTTTTCTCTGAATATCCTCCTTACAAGCTTTCCAACCAAGTCTTATGCTTCCCCACAGATTATGACTGATAAAAAATAGATAAGCATTGATCTCTTTTCTTCCTTCTAAAGAATAATGCTTAGGAAAAGAAAGTGAAAGATATAAGTAGACCGAAATGGTAAGGTAGGAAGTATTCAACATGAAAGCATACTTAGAGAAGTGGTCACTTGGTGATTTTTATGGAAGGCATTTAGAACAGCTGTCGTGGATTATATATGGTAGGCGAAAGTTTGACCGTTAAGGTCTTTGCTCCTTAGTGTTACATTCATGAATATGTTATAAGACAAATGGGCTTTATAGATGTAATTAAACTTATTAATTAGTTGACCTTAAAATATGGAGATAATTCTGAGTTATCCAAATGGGCTCACTGTAAATTATCTGAGCCCTTAAAAACAAGAGGTGTAGGCAGAAGAAGTCAGAGATACTTGAAGTGTTAGAAGGACTCACCACACTGGCAGCTTGAATGTGGAGGGTCACATGGAAAACATGAGAAGGAAATGAATTCTGCCAACATTCTGAATGAGTTTGGAAGTTGGTTTTTGCCCAGAGCCCCCAGAGAGGAACAAGCCCTGCCATAACCTTGATATCACCTTTGTGAGGCTATAAGCAGAGAACCCAGCCAGCCAAGCTGGGATATCTATACAGGACTTCTGACCTACAGAAACTGTGAGCTAATAAATGGGCGTGGTTTTAAGATGCTAAATTTGGCCCTAGCCAGGTTGGCTCAGTGGCTAGAGCATTGGCCTGCGTACTGAAGGGTCCCAGGTCCGATTCTGGTCAAGGACACATACCTCAGTTGCAGGCTCGATTTCCCCGCCCTAGTCAGGGTGCATATGGGAAGCAACCAAGCCATGTTTTTCTCTGTGTCTCTCCCCCTCTCTTCCACTCACTCTTAAAAAATAAAAATTAATGGAATAATATCCTCTGGTGAGGATTAACAAAAAATAAAAAAAATTAAATTTAAAAACAAATGGTAAATTTGTAATATTTTATTACACAGCAGTAGAAAACTAATACAGATTTATTCTATTAGGGATTTATAATTTGATTAGAAAACTTGCCAATGATGGGCAGTTTCTAAAAATTCCTTGCATTTTCATCAAAATGTGCTCTTTCTCTATAAAAAACCAAAAGATACTATTAAGATAATTTTTTTAATAGAGGCTACCATGCCACAGGCCTTTATCATCTCTTGCCTAAACATTCACCTTCTAATTGGTCTCCTAGCTTTTATTGTACACTTTTCTACTACCTTCTCCTCACTGCTACAAGAGTGACCTTTTAAACACAAAGTTTTAAAATTAACTATTATATATTGCTTTCAGAATTATTTGGTGGTTCTCTTTCACTTAAAAATCTAAACTCTGTCAGAACATTCAATGCTCTTAATAGTTGAGCCACTTTTCTCCAGCCACATCTAATGACATTTTCTCCTGTGTCCTACTAATACTCAATGCCATTCACAGAACATGCTGTCTTTTTCATTTCTCAGAGTTTTTGCACATACTGTTATCCTCGGCCTGGAATGCCTCCCCACTAGTTTATTTTCCTGGCAAACTTATTTATCCTTTGATCTCAGCTGAAGTATTACTTTTTCCTTGAGGCCTTCTAAGAATATATCCCTTCATGGATTTATGTGTAACTACATAAAAGAAACTGTTATGTAGTTTATATATTGAATGTTCACCATTTACCAGGCACTGTATTTAATTCTTTCTTTATATAGCTCACCTTTGCAATAGGTATTATCCTCATTTTATGCACAAGGAAATTGATTTTATTTATTTATTTATTTATTTATTTATTTATTTATTTATTTATTTAAGGAAATTGATTTTAGCAAACTAAATAACTTGTCCAATCTCACATTGCTAGAAATGGCTGAGCCAGCATTCAAGCATAGGGCTTTATGAATCCAGTGCTTCAAAATACCACTTATATTGCCCCTCACATTTGCCTTTCTTAGATTGTAAGCTTCTTGAATGCTTTATAAAATCTTTTATGCATCAGTATTAGATGAGTTAATCATTTAGACAACTTGAGTTTTCTTTTACTTGGCTGCTAATAAACTTAACTCTATATTTACTTCTTAGTTGTACTCATTAGTTACATTAGTTAGTTTTCTGATGGAAATTTTTACCTTCCTTGTTACATGGCTCTTGATCTTTTGTCTTTCTCCTGTGGGCACCATTGTATTTATGTATTATAGAGAGCTGTTTCTTTTCTGTTTGAGTCAGTAGAATATAATTAATATACAATTCTGTTTTTTTTAATACTTATTTTTTTCTTAAGAAAGGCTCCCTGCTCTTTTCTTTAAAAAAATATATATATATTTGTATTGATTTCAGAGAGGAAGGGAGAGTAAGAGAGAAATAGAAACATCAGTGATGAGAGAGAGTTATTGATTAGCTGCCACCTGCATGCTCTACACTGGGGATAGAGCCTGCAACCTGGGCATGTGCCCTGACCAGGAATCGAATAGGTTGATGCTCAACCACTGAGCCATGCCGATGGGGCTAGTTCTGTTTAAATCCAGAGCTAATATTTGGCATTTGTTAAGCCTGTTTCTTGGCTTATAACAGACTAGAGGCCCGGTGCATGAAATTCGTGCACTGGGGGAGGGGGGTATGTGGGGAGGGTTCCTCAGTCCAGCCTGCATCCTTTTGCAGTCTGGGAGCCCTCGGGGGATGTCTGACTGATGGCAGTCAGACATCCTTAGTGCTGCCGCAGAGGTGAGAGAGGCTCCTGCCACCGCTGCTGTGCTTGCCAGCCGTGAGCCCGGCTTCTGGTTGAGCAGCGCTCCCCCTGTGGGAATGCACTGACCACCAGGGGGCAGCTCCTGCATTGAGCGTCTGCACCCTGGTGGTCAGTGTGTGGCATAGTGACCGGTCGTTCCGCTGTTTGGTCAATTTGCATATTAGCCTTTTATTATATAGGACTAGAGGCCCGGTGCACGAAATTCGTGCACGGGGGGGGGGTGTCCCTCAGCCCAGCCTTCACCCTCTCCAATCTGGGACCCCTCGAGGGATGTCCGACTGCCTTCTCACAATCCAGGACTGCTGGCTCCAAACTGCTCGCCTGCCTGCCTTCCTGATTGCTCCTAACCCAGTGATGGGCAACCTTTTGAGCTTGGTGTGTCAAACTTCGCCAACAAACTGAGCATAACTCGGGTAGTGTGTCACTTTGAGGAAAAAACTAACTCCAAGACTCTAGTCGCAAATGTTTCATCCTCCGGAGCAGCAAATGTTTCATCCTTGGCATGCGGCCGCGTGTCATCAGAAATGGCTACGCGTGTCAGTGGTTCGCCATCACTGCCCTAACCACTTCTGCCTACCAGCTTGATCACCCCCTAACAACTCCCCTGACAGCCTGATTGATGCCTAACTGCTCCCCTGCCAGCCTGATTGCCCCTAACTGCCCTCCCCTGCAGGCCTGGTCACCCCTAACCGCCCTCCCTTGCAGGCCTGATCACCCCTAACTGCCCTCCCCTGCAGGCCCAGTCGCCCCCAACTTTCCGCCTCTGCCAGCTTGGTCACCCCTAACTGCCCTCCCCTGCAGGCCTGGTCCCTCCCAACTGCCCTCCCCTGCTGGCCTGATCGCCCACAACTGCTTTCCCTTGCAGGCCTGGTCCCTCCCAACTGCCCTCCCCTGCTGGCCATCTTGTGGCGGCCATCTTGTGTCCACATGGGGGCAGGATCTTTGACCACATGGGGGCAGCCATCTTGTGTGTTGGAATGATGGTCAATTTGCATATTACTCTTTTATTAGATAGGATAGAGGCCTGGTGCATGGGTAGGGGCCGGCTGGTTTGCCCTGAAGGGTGTCCCAGATCAGGGTGGGGGTTCCCTTGGTGTGTGGGGTGGCCTGGGCGAGGGGCTTGTGGTGGTTTGCAGGCTGGCCACGCCCCCTCGGCAACCCAAGCGGAGGCCCTGGATCTGGGATTTATTTATCTTCTATAATTGAAACTTTGTAGCCTTGAGCGAAGGCCAGGGCCAGCCAGAGTGGGCGGAAAGCTTGGCTTCCTCCATCACCATCTTGGTTTGGGTTAATTTGCATACTCACTCCTGATTGGCTGGTGGGCATGGCTTGTGGGTGTAGCCGAGTGATGGTTAATTTGCATGTTTCTCTTTTATTAGTGTAGATAGGATGTTACCAGTCTAAGCTTTTCCTGCTAAGCATAACCAATTAGCTACCACAAATCAGTGTTGGCATATTTTGTCATCTTTTGTTAGTGGGTCCCTAAAACAGTTGAACTAAGATTCATAGAATAAGTAGAAATTTTTTAAAAATATGTTTTTATTTATTTTAGAGAGAGACACACACACACACACACCCCAACTGGGGACCAAACCCACAACCTAGACATGTGTCCTGACCCGGAATCAAACTGGCGACCTTTTGGTGCACAGGACAATACTCAACCAACTGAGCCACACCGGCCAGGGCTAATGAGTAGAAATTTGAATTGATAGGAAATTACCAATTGCTTAACTTCACTGTAATGTTAAGTACCTAGAGAGAGGTGGACTTGGGGTCATTTGAAAGGAAGTTATTGTGATAATCCAACTAAGCAATAAAGACATCTGAATTATGGTTTTTGTAATAGTGGCAGAAAGGAGAGAGTGGATGTGAGAGCTAATTGAAAGATAGAATCAGTAAGTCTTGGTAACTGACAAGCGAGGGAAAGAGAAAGGTGTCTAGGTACTCAATCAAGGGCATTTATTTATCCTGCATTTGCCAACATATATTCTCCCAATATCATCCAGAATGTAAAGGGACCTGAAAATCTAGGGTGAAATTACCCTTCTAAAAATAAAGAAATGCAGTGAGTAGAAATTTCAACTAATGAGAACCCATTAACCCCTTGCCTAGTCAGGTAGGCCTTGACCTTATCAAGCTTCATATTTCTTTTACTTTGTAAGTCACAAAGAAATTTCTCTTCCAATTAACTGTCATATTTCCATGAAAGTCCTCTATTTTCTGTGGCTAATGTTTTTCGATACCACATGAGCAGTTTCAGACATCTTAGCCATAGATAATGAATACTGCCATGTTAATAAACAGATACCCGCCTCCAACAAATTTAATACCTCTGCCTTTGCTTTTCTACTGCCCTGCCTCCTGCTCATATAAAGGCCTTGAAAAGTAATGAGAAAGCCAGTTTTTAATAAATTGTTCTTTAAAGGAAATCATGCCTCATAATACTAGTAATTGCTAAGAGACAGATGTAATTACTATTGCTGTTTTTCTTTGATTGCAAAAGTATCTTTGAGTGTACTGCAGGAACCTGCTTCTCCCTTCCAGAGGTGTTTTTTAAGTGTGCACACTTGTATTGGTCATGAACTTTAAGTTATATACTCAGAAGTATTGCTTCTTCATAGCCACAGTTACTTACCTAGTAACCTTACCTATAACTCTAATATCAGGGTGTTTTGAAAGAAGTTACATAAAAATAGAAATTTAAAGGTCTTTCCCATTGCTTGAGCTAAGAAGATAAGCCTGGGAAGTAAAAATAGACCCTCCTAACTAAGTATAAAGACTTTAGGAACACATTAAAAAGTATTATGTTAATGACTAGGGGCCTGGTGCACGAAGATTCATGCACGGGGGAGGAGGGGGAAGGAGGGTCCCTCAGCCCTCTCCAATCTGGGAGTTTCTGTCTGTCTTTGCAATCATATGAGTGAATTGTCTGAGACCCCAACCCAGTTTGGTTTGTTCCTCACAGAATAATAGAGGCATTTTTTTTCCCCCTTTGCTTCATTGGTGGAGATTTCCTGGAAGTTTTAGGATATCTTCCCTTTAATTTTTCCTAGAGACTCTGATTTTACTTACGTCTCTCACCTTTGCTTTCCCTCCATCCCCCACGGCAACAGTAATTTGTAAGTCACAAAGAAATTTCTCTGCCAATTAACTGTCATATTTCCATGAAACTCCTCTATTTTCTGTGGCTAATGTTTTTCGATACCACATGAAAAGGCTCACTTTGCTCTAATCTAGTGTCTAGGACAGTGATGGCGAACCTATGACACGCGTGTCAGCACTGACATGCGTAGCCATTTCTGATGACACGCGGCCGCATGCCGAGGATGAAACATTTGCTGCTCCTGAGGATGAAACATTTGCGACTAGAGTCTTGGAGTTAGTTTTTTCCTCAAAGTGACACACTACCCGAGTTATGCTCAGTTTGTTGGCGAAGTTTGACACACCAAGCTCAAAAGGTTGCCCATCACTGGTCTAGGAGATCCGTCTGCCACCAGAACTACGATTCCCAGCATTCCTAGTGCTCCCCACGCTCTGGGTTTCCGCTTCCAGTCCTGGGGCTGCCACCAGAACTACTATTCCCAGAATTCCTGGTGCTCCCCATGTTCTTGGTTTTCCCTTCCTACTCTGTCTCCGTCCACGGCCTCCTGCTCTGCCAAGTCCTCCAAGCCGCCAGCTCTCCCTCTCTGCTCTCCATCTGGCGGCTTGGGGAGCCAAGTTCCCCAAGCCGCTCCACCCTCTGCCGGCTCTCCTGCTCTGCTCTCCACCCAGCACCTGTGTATGCAAATCAACCCTCCATCTTTGTTGGGTTAATTTGCATACTCCTGATTGGCTGGTGAGCGTAGTGGAGGTATGGTCAATTTACATGTTTTTCTTTTATTATATAGGAGGATGTGTATATGTCTCTTGATTCTTGTCTAAGTTGAAAATGAGAGGACTGACTATATAAGATTTATTTATTTTTTATTTTTTTAATAAATCTTTATTGTTCAGATTATTACAATTGTTTCTCCTCCCCCCCCATGTCTCCCCATTTTCCCCCCTATATCTCCCCAAAGATTTATTGAGTACTTAATGGAGTATTGTGAAAATGTCTTTTGACTGTTGCTTATAGTGTGAAAACAAATATTTGTTGAAATTTAACAACTTGCAAAATGCAGCAGACACTCTACCTCATACCATAGGCAAAAATGAACTCAAAATGGATCAACAACTGAAATAAAAGTGCTAAAACTCTTAGAATAAATCATGGGGATAAATCTTCATGTTCTTGGTTTTGGCAATAGATTTTTAGATATGTCATCAAAAGCATAAGCAACAAGAGAAAAATAGATTAATTGTACTTTGTCAAAATTAAAAGCTTTTGTGCATCAAAGGACATTATGAAGAAAGTGAACAGACAGCCTATAGAATGGGAGAAAATATTTGCAAGTCATATAACTGATAAAAATTTAATATCCAGACTATAAAGGAACTCCTAAAACTTAACAACAAAAAGACAACCCAATTTAAAATTGAACAAAAGTTTTGAGTAGACATTTCTCCAAAGATATACAAAGATCAATAAATTCGCACTTAAAAAGATGCTCAACATTATTAGTCATTGAGGAAATGCCAATCAAAACTACACTGAGATATCACTTAACACCTAATAGAATGGCTATTTGTTAAAAAGAAAAGAAAGGGCAATACTAAGTGTTGGTAAGGTTATAGAGATAGTAAAAGCCTCATATATTTGTGATGGGAATGCAAAGTGGTGCAGCTGCTGTGAAAAACTTTGGCAGTTTCTCAAAAAGCTAAAAAAAAAATTGCCATAGGACCAGGTAGTGCCACACCCTAGCTCTATATTCCGAATAATTGAAAACAGATATTTGTGTGTCAATGTTTATTGCAACATAATTTATAATAGCCAAAAGGTGGAAACAACCCACGTTTCCATCAACAGATAAATAGATAAATAAAATGTGATATATTCATGCAGTGGAATATTTTTCACCCCTAAAAAGGAATGAAGTTATGTGGTAAGTGAAAGAAGCCAGACCAAAAGGACAAATATAGGATTATTCTACTTATATGAACTATCCTAAAATAGACAAATTCATAGAGACAGAAAAATAGATTATAGATTACTAGGTGTTGTAGGTGGAAGGCGAATGGGAATTATTATTGCTTAATGGCTAAAGAGTGTCTGTGTGATAAAAAAGTTTTGGAAATAAAAAGTGGTAGTGGTTATACAACTTTGTAAATGTAATTAATGCCACTGAATTGTACATGTAATGGTTAAAATGGCAAATTTTATTTTTATTATATATATATATATATATTTCCACAATAAAATTTATAAAAATACAATAGCAGTTGTAAATCTAGCAGTAATCTTAGCTTTAATGTAAACACTGGATATAGAGCATAACAAGGGAAGCCATTTAACATAGAGTTAATTACCCAGATAATGAAGGCAGGAAATTAAATCAGACACCAGTCATTTTGTTGAAATTGTAGACACATTTCTTTATATATGTTTATATATATGCAAAACAAAAGTGTCATGAAACAGTGTTTATGTATAGTTTGAAGAACACTGATCTACTTCCTGCCAACTTTTAATTCCTTCTATTTCTCCTCGTGTTCCAATTGGTTCTTGTGTTGATTCTCTAGAACCATTTTCAGGTTTGCATTTATATAAGGGAGCTATGGTACAGCGAGTATCTGATAGGCATCTTCTTTATCTCATCTCTTTTACTAGCTACAAAACCTCCATTTTACAGATGAAGATCCTGAAATTCAGAGAGGTAATTGCCTTAACTCGAGATCACATTGATAATAGAGCCAGAATTTGCCTCTCAACCTGTTTGATACTGAAGTCTTATTGCCCTTTATGTCTAGATGAGTGATATAAAGCGGATTACATGGAAGGAGGTACTTACATTCTTTCCATTGAGGTGGATTTTAGGTTTTTGATTAATCGAACCTAAAATATAAAGGTGCTATGATAGACATTATATTTTTCATGCTAGACTTATGTCAGATACTTTCAGAGCACCTTTTTCTTGATTTAGATTTTAAAGAGACTGTTTTTGAGAACAGTTTCTCAAATTTTTGTCATGTATAAATGTGCCCAATGTATAGATTAACTGAGATTCCAGCTACCTGTCCCACTAATCCTGAGCTCCTTTAGCAGGAGTTGTATCTTATTTATCCTGGTGTCAAGCACTGTGTGGCACACAGTAAATTCCTGATAAAATGTTTGTGGAATGAACTAATTAATTAATGCATGCACATCTGCTCAGTTGTTGGGATTTGGGTGTTCTTTTGATTTTCAAAATCATATTGCTTGAGAAAACTTGCCATTGAACTTTTTCATGTATATATTTTTAAGGAATTAAAGAAACATCCTTTTTATATAACCTTTAAAGCATTCTCATAGGCACTGTTCCTATATGTTCCCTTATAATAGTAGATTATCTCAGTAGTAATACCAGAGAACATTGATATAGTAAATATTTATTGTGCCACTATTAGCAAGATCCTGTTTTTTGGTAGGTACTGTAGGAAATAGAAAGATGAATCAAACTTCCTTTTGCTTTAAAAAATCTTGTCGTTTTACAGGATACCCACCTCTAATGAAATAATGTATGAGAAAATTATATTGTAAATAGTAAAGCAATATCCTATCTAATAATAGACAAATATGCAAATTGACCATACCTCTGACACACCCACAAGCCACGCCCACATGCCACGCCCACCACCCAATCAAAGTGAGTATACAAATTAACCCAAACCAAGATGGCTACAGCCACAGAGAGCAAGGTTTCCTAGGTAACAGAGGAAGCCAAGCTTTCTGCCAGCTGTTGCAGGCTTAAGCCTCCCCTCAAGCTACAAAGTTTCAATTATAGAAAGTAAACAAAGTCAAACAAATGGTGGCAGAATGGAGCTTGAGAGAGCAGGCCAGGGTTGCCAGCGGCAACAGGGGAAGCAAAGCTTTCCGCACACCCTGGTGGGGCCCACCCACTTAAGGCAACAAAGTTTCAATTATAACCCCAACACTTATGGCTGCGGGCCTCGGAGGGAGCCCCAGGCTTGGCTCTGCTCCAGGCTACAAAGTTTCAATTGTAGAAGGAAAATAAATTCCAGATACCAGGGCCTCCGCTTGCGTTGCCAGGGGGCATGGCCCGCCTGCAAACCACCACAGGCCCCTCGCTCAGGCCACCCCACGCCCCAAGGGAACCCCACCCTGATCAGGGACACCCTTCAGGGCAAACCAGCTGGCCCCCACCCCTGTACCAGGCCTCTATCCTATCTAATAAAAGAGTAATCTGCAGATTGATCATCACTGCAACACACAATATCGCTGCCCCCATGTGGTCAAAGATCCTGCCCCCATGTGGACACAAGATGGCCACCACAAGATGGCCAGCAGGAGAGGGCAGTTGGGAGGCACCCTGCCTGCAAGGGAGGGCAGTTGAGAAGGACCAGGCCTGCAAGGGAGGTCAGTTGGAGGTGATCAGCCCTGCAGGAGAGGGCAGTTAGGGGTAACCAGGCTGGCAGAGGAGGGAAGTTGGGGGCAAACAGGCTGGCAGCAGAGTGGTTAGGGGGTGTTCAGGCTGGCAGGCAGAAGCGGTTAGGGGCAATCAGGAAGGCAGGCAGGCAAGCAGTTGGGAGCCAGCAGTCCTGGATTGTGAGAGGGATGTCTGACTGCCCCTGAAGGGTCCCAGATTGGAGAGGGTACAGGCTGGGCTGAGGGACAACCCCCCTCCGTGCACGAATTTCATGCACTGGGCCTCTAGTCTCTCTATATAAAAGCCAAGTGATCAGAACGCCGGAATGAACGGTCGCTATGACTCACACTGCAGCGGGCCAATCAGCCCTATTGGGGGGTGGTCCCTCCCCACACCAGTCCCTGTTGGATCGGGTGCAGGGCCAGGCGGCCAACCTCTCGTGGCCCCTCCTCCTGGCCAGTTTCACCCCCTTTCGCCCCCCACCCCAATTGGGGGCGGGGCCTGTCGGCCAACCTCCCATGTTTCTCTTCCCTGCCAACCTGGCCCAATGGGCCCCCATCAGGGCGGACCGGCCGAACCCTACCAGTGCATGAATTCGTGCACTGGGCCTCTAGTAGTAAACATAAAATTTTACTGCTTTTGTAAGATAATTGCACTACCAATCAGAATCTGCCTTTTCTAGAGTATCCTCGGCCAAGCTTAATTCAGGCTTCATTACCTTTCTCTTGAATTGTTGCAAAACAGGCTTTAATTGGTCTCTTTAACCTCAGAGTTTATCCTCCTGTCTGTCTTGCACAGTGCAACAGAACTATTTTCCATCAGTTCTTCCAAACACATGTTGAGTTCCCTTATTTATAAGCCATGATCTGCTTTCACAGCCTTGCTCACTACTTTCCTTCACAGCCTTGTCTCTGCCCATTCCTGGCCCCAAGCCCTCAAGATCCAGGGCTCCAGGACTCAGCATAAAGAGCTCCTCTATTCACCTTCACATTGACACATCACCACTCACATTCCTATTGCTTTACATATTGTGGGGTTTTTTTCTTCCTGAAATGCTCTTTATCTCTTTGTCTGGTAAAACCTCAGTCATCCTTCAGATGCTAGAATAAATGTCATCACTTGAATAAAACCGTCTTTAATTTCCCTTTATCCATAGGCTGAATTAGGGTTTCTCTCCTCTGTATTTTCATAGTTTATAATTATATCAGTTACTTAGTTGGTAGATAACTCACTGATTACTTGTTTACATGACTTTGCATGCCCCCTCTTTTTCCCCTCTGAATTCTAAATTTCCTAGAGCTGAGACTGTTAATTCGTCTTTGCCCCCTACCCCCCAGTACTTAATGTGCTCAGTAAATGTCTGGTTCAGTCCTCCAGAAATATTATTTATAAAACAGTTGGACATATTTAAATATTAGATAAGGGAGACTTGGTGAGGTGTAATTTGAATATAAATAATGGAACTAGATGATTTATAATTCTCAGTCTGGCCTTTGTCCACATCTCCATTGGTACAGCTGACCTGATTGGTATCTTAAATATATACTGATTTCACCAGAAATGACTAAAGATAGTAATTCCTATTTCTGTAATTCTTTGGCTAAAGCACATACCCTCCTGAGGATAGCAGTACATTTGACTAACGCTTGTGCGAATTGACTGAGTTAATATATTAAAGCAGTTAAAACAGTACTCGGCACATGGTAAACATGAAATAAATGCTAGCTATTATTAGTCTAGTAAGAATTTATAATATTCTTTGAGATGTGTTGGCTATAGAAATTATAAGTGGTTAACTTAATAGAATTTTTAAATTAAAGTAAAGCATTTTTATATGTCTTTCATTTATTCATCAGATATTTGTTTTGTACTTGCTGTATGTTTCATACTTTGTCACAGGTTAGGGATATGAAGAAGAGTAGTCATAGCCCTTGACTTGTCAGTAGCTGTAAATTCTTGACTCAGATTTGAAAAGATCCAGTGGAAACATGTATGAACCAGGAGTCTCAGTTCAGTAACTTGAAGCAAGACACTTACCCCAAGCTCATTAGAGATCTCTGGTTAACTCCCTTCTCTCAGGTATTCTCTTAATATCTTAGTCAAAAGCACTTTTATTCTTCCATTTTTTCATGCCAAGGAATCTAGATGTCACCTTTGGGTTTTCTTTCCAATCACCCTCCATCCACATCCATTCTATCAAAAGTCCTTATGATTCTGCCTCAAGTACAGCTACTTCTTTCTGTTATCACTACTACCACCATAGTTCTTGTCATCATTATCTCTTGCTTTAAAATGGGTGTTTTAGTTTCCATTCCTTCCCCTCTACAATCTTTTTTTTTTATATATACAGCAGCTATTTTTGAAACATAAATCATAAATTTACCAATTTAAAGCACTCCATTGGGTCTGGCCAGAGCATCTCAGTGTTTGAGCATCAACTATGAACCAGGAGGTCACAGTTCGATTCCCGGTCATGGCATATGCCTGAGCCCTGGGCTCCATCCCCAATACAGCATGCAGGAGGCAGCCAGTCAATGATTCTCTCTCATCATTGATGTTTCTATCTCTCCCCCTCTTCCTTCCTCTCTGAAGTCAATAAAAAGAAATATTTTTAAAATGAAAAATAAAATACTCCATTGGCCTCTCATCATATTTGAAATAAAATCTTAATTCCTTACCCTGGCCTATATATTTTGGCTCTCGATTACCTCTTTAACTTTATCTGTTGCTATTGTCTCCCTTATTTTGCTTTAGCAGTTTTCAACCATTTCACCTCATGTCACACAAACTGATTACTAAAATTCTGTGGCACACCAAAAAATATGTAATATTTTTTACTGATCTGACAAAAAAATAGGTATAATTTTGATCTATTCACATCAGACAGTTATTGTCGTGTTTTGTTATGTTTGCTGTTTGTCTTTTATTTAATTGACAATCTAAGGGAAAAGAGGTCAGTGCCCCTGCCTAAAATAGTCAAGCATTGCATGATTTAAAAATTCTTGCAACACAAACACACACAAGTTGAAAATTGCTCTTCTACTTCATTTACATTGACAAATCTTTTTTCTTTTCCTAATTTGCCAAACCTTAAGGTCTTTTTGCTAGCTTGTTTCTTCTCCGTATCATCTTATGGCTCATTTCTATTTTATGTCTCAACTTTTTGTATCAAGTGTCAACTTTTTAAATTGAGGTTTTCCACCCTGGCCAGGTAGCTCAGTGGGCTAGAGCAGTGGTTGACAAACTGAGGCTCGTGAGCCGCGATTTGCCACTCTGTTGACTAATCAGTTTGCCGACCACTGCTAGGGAAAAACACTTAAAAAACATTTTAATAATGTACTAATGTCTTTAACCTGAAGTCAAAACTTCTGGGTAAGGGTAATGCCTTAGCAGTGGTTGGCAAACTCATTAGTCAACAGAGCGGCAAACTGCGGCTCACGAGCCGCATGTGCCGCCGACCACTGCGTTAGAGCATCGTCCTGATATGCCACGGTTGAGGGTTTGATCTCTGGTCAGGGCACGTAAAAGAATCAACCAATAAATGCGTAAATAAGTGGAACAACAAATCTCTCCTCTCCCTCTCCCTCTCCCTCTCTCTCTCTCTCTTTCTCTCTCTCTCTCTGTCTCTCTCTAAATCAGTAAATAAATAAATAATTAAAAATAAATAATAAAATGAGGTTTTCCCTTAGCACCCAATGCAAAATAGCACCCACACTATCACATTTTATTTTCAGTATAGTATTTGTCTTTACTTGAAAAAAATTACTTTATGTTTTTATTGATTTTGAGATAGAGAGGAAGGGAAAGGGAAAAAGAGATAGGAACATTGGCTGCCTCTCCTGAGGATGGAGGCCACAACCTGGGCATGTGCCCTGCCTCAGAATCAAACTGGTGACCGCTTAGTGCATGGGATCACGCTGAGCCACACCAGCTGGGCTACTTGAATTATTTTAAATTTTTACCTGTTTGACTACCTACTACAGTGTAAGGTCCATGATGGCAGGTTGTCTGTCTTCCCCACCTCCTTGACTTAAGCTACTGACAGCTAGTAGGTACTCAGTAAATATGTGTGAATAAATGAATCTTTCTAAATTTCATGTTTCTCAGTTTTAAAATAAAAATTTCAATCTGAATGATTTCCAAGGATAAACAAATCCAGGTACTAAAGGCAATAAAGACAGATTTTATTGAAGTTGCTAGGTACTTAATATTTTTATGTCTATTTCATAATCTTTTTTGTTGTTGTTGTTGTTGTTGTTAATCCTCACCCAAGGAAATTTTTCCGTTGATCTTTTGGAGAGAGTAGAAGAGAGGGAAAGACAGAAATATTGATGTGAGAGAAACACATCGATTGGTTGCCTCCTGCACGCACCCTGACCAGGGTCCCGGTAGGAGCCTGCAACCAAGGTACGTGTCCTTGACCGGAATCGAACTCGGGACCCTTTGGTCGTCAGGCTGATGCTCTATCTACTGAGCCAAACTGGCTAGGGCTATATCATAACCTTTAAAGATCAGTATTATTCTTGCTTCCCTTTTATAGCTGAAGAAACTGGCTCACAGGTCATAGAACCCATGGCATTTCTCCTGATTAGTCCCTATTATTGAATAGAGTGGTTGTCCATATCTTTCCTCAGTCTGTTATTTGGCTCTGGTTTACCTGGAATGTTTGTATATAGAGAGAACTCTATAAATTTAAATTTATGCCTTCTATATAATAAAAGCCTAAGCGACCGTTATGGCGGAACAACCAGACCGACCAGTCTCTATGATGCACACTGACTACCAGGGAGCTCAATGCAGGAGCTGCCCCATGGTAGTCAATGCGCTCCCACAAGGTGGAGCGCAGCAGTGAGCAGATGGGCAGTAAGGAGCGAGGGCTCCCAGACTGCGACAGGGATGTCCACCGAGGGATCCCAGACTGCAGAAGGGTACAGGCCAGGCTGAGGGACACCCCCCCACCCCTAGTGCACGAATTTCGTGCACCGGGCCTGTAGTATTATATAAAAGGTCTGAAATGGCAAGCAATGAAATCTTTACCCAAAAATAGGAGAACATTTAGTTGCAAAGTGGCTTGATTTTAACCCTTTGCACTCGCTTGCTTTTTTCTCGATTCCTTTATTCTAATGCTGTGTCGAGTCACACTCGACATCCGAGTGCAAAAGGTTAAATATGCCTACAGTTTGGCATGTTTTTTTAAATTTTCTGTTCTAGTCATAGAGATTAATAAACTATTGTGCTTGCCCCCCAGTAACTTCTAGGCCATACAGAGAGACAGAATCAGATAATTACTTGCATCTGGGAAAATGTGCCACAAAAATATGTATAATATTTTCGAGAGCCAGAGGAGAGAGCTGCAGAGATCAGTACTTACTTTAGATCAGTCAGCAGTCAGCAATAAACATTTCATTGTGTTTTAAGTAGTATGCATTTGGGGTTGCAATTGGATTGCATTGTTTGTTACAGACTTTTTCCTTTATAAACATATAATATCAAGAATACTTACCATAATCATACAGCAAAACTATCTATTAAATAAAACCTTTATGTATTAAGATATTGACTTTCTCTGACAGATATGCCAAGAGTTTAATAGCACTTGGGCATGGGAGATGGAGAAGAAAGGCTATCTCGAAATGAGTGTTGAATGCAAACTAGCGCTCCTGAAGGTAATAAGTTTATTATTTGTTACAATTATTTTAATTTAGAAATTCACTTTCACTCCTGGTTGAATTGGAAAAATAACTAGAAAGTAGACATTTCTGTGAGTATTGGAAAGGTACAACAGATTTTTTTCTTTTATTTTTTTTGGTGATAAAAATTCTATTCTTTAAGTTATTCTTTGTGGTTTTGTTTCAGTATAAAAGTATATCTAGATTTAATTTTCTGGGCTTATAAGGACTGTAGTAGAATGGGCAAACAATTGCCCCAAATTAATTTTATTCATTGTTTTTAGCCTTCACAGTCATTGCTAACACATACTGTAAACTGGTTAATCTTTTTACTGATTTACTAAATTAGTAATTTGATAGTTTTCCGGATGACTAGGGGCATGCCACATAATCAAACTAACTAGATTAAAATAATATAGGTCTCCTCAAAGTAGATTTATTTTCAAGTTTGAGTTTCCCTTTCTTGTACTACCCATTTCAGAGTGTTGGCCCTAATTATTAGCAAGGTAGCCAGCATAATGAAGGAAAACAATACTTTTCACAAAAAAGAGACTGCTGGCAAAAACAAAGAGACTGTGATGGGAAATTCATGTATTATCTGCTCGGGCAGAGAGGCTCAGGGAAGAATCCTGACTTTACACCCTAATCACATATAAAAATATTTAATAAAAAGGTAAGTCAGTTCCTCATTTAGTAACGTAGATATCTTTTTATTAAGATACTTCTTTAGAGGCAGCTGTCATTCAGACTACCTTCCTTGAAAACTGCATATATTTCAGGCTTTCAAAAACAGATAGCCATTTCAAGAATAATGTTCATTTAAAAGCTTTAAGAGAGAAAGAATCAGTGAAAACTTTATACCATGAAACATTTTAGGCAACTTATTGTAAACAGACTCAGTGCTTTTGAAATATAACTTGATTTTTCTGTCATTGATTGTATTGAAACTATAAATTTATGTAACACTAAAGTAACATGTTAACTTGAAATTTATCTTTTTAAATTAGTTGTTCTAAGTAAGTTGTAAAAATGGGGGGAGAGTATGGTAAAAGATTAATAAACTATACGTGTTCTTTCTGCTTCTGTCCTTGAATCAGTTCTGTGGTTAAACATATTACACTTAACTGTAATGAAGAAACGTTTATGTGGGGTATCTAAGCCATGTTCTAACTATTTTTCAGTACCTCTGTGAGTGTCAGTTTGATGACAATCTCAAATTCAAGAATATTATCAATGAGGAAGATGCCGATACCATGCGTCTCCAGCCAATTGGTCGAGACAAAGATGGCCTCATGTACTGGTACCAGTTGGATCAAGATCACAATGTCAGAATGTACATAGAAGAACAAGATGATCAAGATGGCTCATCATGGAAATGCATTGTCAGGTATCTTTTATTGGAATCTTGTTACATTTATTTGTGTTTTCCTTGCTTTGATCTCTTCTCTATCTATATATATAAAAGCCTAAGCAACCCTTACAACCAGACGACTAGCCGGTAGCTATGATGTGCACTGACCACCAGGGGGGCAGACGTTCAACACAGGAGCTGCTCCCTGGTGGTCAGTGCACTCGCACAGCCAACCTCCTGCAGGGTGGCCAACCTCCCATTGTCGCTCCCCCTAGCCAGCCAGCCCCGATCGACCCTGATGGCCAGCCAGGCCAAGGGACCACACCCGTGCACGAATTCATGCACTGGGCCTCTAGTCCTATATAATAAAAGGCTAATACAGGCAGTCCTCGGGTACGTCGGACTCATCGTACGTTGTTTCATGATTACATTGCCATCTCCCATTTACAGTATTTATTAAAAAAAAAAAAAGTTCCGTCATTTCAATGTATGTACATATGTGCTTTATGTTTTTTATTATTTACTTACCACAAGTAAAGGTCAGGAATTGTTAACTTTCTTTTAATTTTTTTTTACTGTTTCACTTTATTACTGCTGTATATTTGCTCCATGTGAGTGATGTAGGTGCTTATGTAGGTAGATTCTGACTTACAGTGAAAATCGCATTATGTCATGCCTTAGGCACGGATCTCTGATGTAACCCGAGGACCTAATGTATGCATATTGTCCCCTCGAACGGGAGTTCTACCAGAATTTCAACCAGGGGGCGGGGTCAGCCGAATTTGTACACTGGGCCTCTAGTTCAGATATAATCACTGAGGCTGGGGTAGTTCTTTTTTTCGGAAGTTTGAGAATTACTAGGACCTAGCCTTGTGCTCAGCATAATATTCATTATTTGTCAACTAAATAAATATATGTAGCAGTGTGGTTCATACCAAGACATATACCTTGTACTTCAGGAAGCCACAGTCTAAAAGATAAGCAATACATTGGTAATATACGTGCCCCCCCCCCCAAAAAAAAAAAAAAAGAAAGAAAACAACATTGTTAGACAGAAATATAAGAATAGTATTATTTGGTTCTTATTTAGCTACCAGTGGCCCGGTGCACGAATTCATGCACATTGAAAGGAAATTAATTAGAAGAAA
Organism: Cnephaeus nilssonii; assembly: GCF_951640355.1. Classification (NCBI taxonomy): domain Eukaryota; kingdom Metazoa; phylum Chordata; class Mammalia; order Chiroptera; family Vespertilionidae; genus Cnephaeus; species Cnephaeus nilssonii. Next base: position 46,814,248 of record NC_137084.1, on the reverse strand, counting down.
TATTTTAATATCGCTATTCGCCCTTTCTCTATAATAGAAGTGTCAACCAAATTCACGAGTGACAATGACAGATCGAAACACACACATACAATTGGTGCCAGCGAGAGCTTTATAGATAGATAGATAGATAGATAGATAGATAGATAGATAGATAGATAAACTTGCTTAATTAGACCAGCTTTGTGATGTAGCTAAACTTTTTCCAGCCCAGTGAAGCACCCCAACTTATTTTTCAGGTAATTGTCAGCAACACAGCAGTAAATATCAACATGAAGCAGATTATTATTGTAGATCACGCAGGGAGAACAAAGGGTAAAATATTTAACTGCAGCAGTGTTTGACTATATTCTGTGCAATGAGAAAACCTTAAGTCATTTTCAAGGTCCACCATTTCTTTCTTCTTTTCCGTCGGGTCAAGTTTCCAAGCTTTCTAAATCTCCATTTTTCGGCTAATGAAAAGAAAATAGGATTCCACCAAGTCTATGTACCTACTCTAGGATTTCTGTGAGGATCAAATGAGATGAGGCACTGGAAAACGCTTCACAGACATTTGGTTAAAGTGTAAAATGTTTTCACCTTGCTATAAAGCAAGTCTTGTCCCTGAGCTAAAGAAACTGCAAGGAGACTAGTTGCTAGGGAGAGGAAACCGGACGTTGCTACATGATGTCATTACCCAGCGCCCATAGCCAACATTTCCGGGCTGGGCTGGGCTGGGCTGTGGGCCACATTTTGCGCCATGGGTTCTTGGAAGTGTCGGCTGCGATTTGGTGGGCTGTTGCTCTGGGGTGGTGGCAGGGCCTGTGTCCCACTTGGGGGAAGCCAAGTGTTGCTTTGTGGGCACTAGGTTCCTGGTGCTGTTTCTCTGTAAATGGCCAGTGCACGTCACGGCAGCTCTTGCATTGAGTGTCTGCCCCCTGGTGGTCAGTGCGCAACATAGCGACCATTAGGACAGTTGGGCACTTAGCATATTAGCTTTATATATATATATATAGACTAGAGGCCTGGTGCACGAAATTCGTGCATGGGTGGGGTCCTTAACCTGGCCGGCGATCAGGGCTGATTGGGTCCTTCCAGCTGCCATCCGGGGCCTGCCAGACAGGGGGAAGGACCAGGGGAGGTTGGCTGGCCGTGGGAGGTTGGCTGTGGGAGCGCACTGACCATCAGGGGACAGCTCCTGCATTGAGCATCTGCCCCCTGGTGGTCAGTGCACGTCATAGTGACCGGTTGTTCTGGTCATTCGGATGTTCCTGCTGCTTAGACTTTTATATATATACTAGAAGCCCGGTGCACGAAATTCGTGCACGGTGGGGGGTTGTCCCTCAGCCCAGCCTGTACCCTCTCCAATCTGGGACCCCTCAGGGGATGTCCGACTGCCCGTTTAGGCCCGATCCCAGGGATCGGGCCTAAACGGGCAGTCGGACATCCCTCTCACAATCCAGGACTGCTGGCTCCCAACTGCTTGCCTGCCTGCCTTCCTGATTGCCCCTAACCGCTTCTGCCTGCCAGCCTGATCACCCCCTAACCACTCCGCTGCCAGCCTGGTTGATGCTTAACTGCTCCCCTGCCAGCCTGTTTGCCCCCAACTTCCCTCCTCTGCCAGCCTGGTCACCCCTAACTGCCCTCTCCTGCAGGGCTGATCACCTCCAACTGCCCTCCCTTGCAAGCCTGGTCCCTCTCAACTGCCCTCCCTTGCAGGCCGGGTCCCTCCCAACTGCCCTCCCCTGCTGGCCATCTTGTAGTGGCCATCTTGTGTCCACATGGGGGCAGGATCTTTGACCACATGGGGGCAGCTATATTGTGTGTTACAGTGATAATCAATCTGTATATTACTCTTTTATTAGATAGGATAGAGGCCTGGTGCACGGGTGGGGGCCAGCTGGTTTGCCCTGAAGGGTGTCCCGGATCAGGGTGGGGTTCCCTTGGGGCGTGGGGCGGCCTGAGCGAGGGGTCTGTGGTGGTTTGCAGGCCGGCCATGCCCCCCGGTTACCCAAGCGGAAGCCTGGTATCTGGAATTTATTTTCCTTCTACAATTGAAACTTTGTAGCCTGGAGCAGAGCCAAGCCTGGGGCTCCCTCCGTGGATACAGCCATTTTTGTGGCAGTTAATTCACCTTCTACAATTGAAACTTTGTAGCCTTAAGCGGGTGAGCCCGGCCAGGGTGTGTGGAAAGCTTTGCTTCCCCTGTTGCCGCTGGCAACCCTGGCCTGCTCTCTCAAGCTCCATTCTGCCGCCATTTGTTTAAATTTGTTTACCTTCTATAATTGAAACTTTGTAGCTTGAGTGGAGGCTTAGGCCTGCAACGGCTATGGGAAAGCTTGGCTTGCTCTGTTACCTGGGAAACCTTGCTCTCTGTGGCTGTAGCCATCTTGGATGGGGGTTAATTTGCATACTCGCCCTGATTGGCTGGTGGGCGTGGCTTATGTAGCGGAGTGATGGTTAATTTGCATATTACCATTTTATTAGAGAGGATAGTTTTTTATTAGAACTATCTTTTTTATTATTTATCTAATTATTCCCAATTATTTTAATTTGCCCATTTCATCTTGATATTTTAGTATACTTTTGATTTTTACCGTGTATACTAGTACATTTCTTTACTGGGGTTCTGAAGAAATCTGAGGAAGATTGTGCTTTCTTACCATAATTGTTTTTTAAAATCTTGATTTCTTATTTGTATTGACCGATATATTTGAATAGAAACATTTAATGTAAAACCTTGAAATAGAACTTTTTAAAAAATCAATAAACGACACTGGGGCCTTTCAGAATCTCTGTGTCTCTAATATTCTGTTTTTGCAACTTAATTACAATTTTTTCCATTAATATTGATAGTTTTTATTAATTTGGAAAATATCAGAGGCTCTATCACTAAAGTAGGGAGAATTAGTAGCTCTATAACCACTGGCTTATGAATATTAATGTTAAACATTAATTATTTGAAGAAATAATCCATAGAAATTTCGAATATTTGTTTGAGTCAGGGAAGCTCAACTTTCATTCCCTAAAAATAAACGTGAACTGAATGAGCTTGTGAGTGATTGTTTTATCAGCACCCTTTTTTCATATTGTAATATGGGTCCTCCATATAGTTAAGTTACTAAACGGAGATAAACAAAGTAGTCCTGAAATAAAATTTAATCACCATCTCTCTCTGTGAATACATACATTGAGTGAAGTTCTCTTCATGTTTTACCACCACTTTGGTTATTTCCTATATCAACCTTGCATATTTTTTTAAAATATATTTTATTGATTTTTTTACAGAGAGGAAGGGAGAGGGATAGAGAGTTAGAAACATCGATGGGAGAGAGACATCGATCAGCTGCCTCCTATACACCTCCTTCTGGGGATGTGCCCGCAACCAAGGTACATGCCCTTGATTGGAATCGAACCTGGGACCCTTGAGTCGGCAGGCTGACGCTCTATCCACTGAGCCAAACTGGTCAGGGCCAACCTTGCATATTTATGTAAGAAATATTCTCTCCTAATTTGTAGATGAGGAAAATATGACAGAGAAAAGTAATTACGATTATTCATACATGCTTAAAATAACTTCTCTTGTACACTGTTTTAAGTGTATGTTATATGCATGATGTGAGAGAAAGAGCATAGATGTTAGAGTTATCAAGTGTGTTTGAACTTGTGTTTCTCTATTTACCTTCTGTAGGCAGATTACTTAATTTCTCTATACTCTCATTCCTGCACTTTAAGGGTGATAGATAACACTTCCTCAATACTACAGTTGTTGTGAGGAATACATGAGAAATCATACTAGAATCCTAACTAATGTTCGATAAAGATTTGTTTTTGTTTTTTCTCCCAACCTTTTAACTATTGGCTTTTCTTACAACATTTCTAACCCCAAAGTTTGAAACACTTTTTTTATAAAGAAATATTTGTCAGCAGAAAGAAGAAAGGCATAATTCAATTGGTGTTATCTTTTACATCTTCTCATCCATGATCATTATTCCAGGTTTTATTCCCTGTACTCTACTACTCCTTTGAAAAAATCTTCTTACCATGTACAAACATTTATTTATGATAAACATAAAGTGGTACATATGGCATTTGTTCAGAAGCAAATGTGTGTATAGAATGTGTGAACACACTTTTCTTTGGTAACAACCACAGATTTCTTGAGAGAACTGGTGCTGGGTTACTGTTAACCTTTTTTAAAATTATTGTTGCATATGTATTGCATATGTCTTTTTCCCTGATTGATCCCCTACCCCCGGCCACTTAGGCTGTTTCCAAATCTTAGCTATTGTAAATTGTGCTGCTATAAACATAGGGGTGCATATATCCTTTCTGATTGGTGTTTCTGCTTTCTTGGGATATATTCCTAGAAGTGGGATTACTGGGTCAAATGGGAGTTCCATTTTTAACTTTGTGAGGAAACTCTATACTGGTTTTCCACAGTGGCTGCACCAGTCTGCATTCCACAGTAGTGCACAGGGTTCCTTTTTCTCCACATCTTCACCAGCACTTGTCATTTGTTGATGATAGCCATTCTGACAGGTGTGAGATGGTATCTCATTGTCATTTTGATTTGCATCTCTGGGATGATTAGTGAATTTGAGCATATTTTCAAATATCCCTTGGCCTCTGTATGTCCTCTTTCGAAAAGTATCTATTTGGGTCCTTTGCCCATTTTTTTTATTGGATTGTTTATCTTCCTTTTGTTAAGTTGTATCAGTTCCCTGTAAATTTTGGAGATTAAACCCTTATCTGAAATAGCATTGGCAAATATGTTCTCCCATGCAGTGGGCTTTCTTGTTGTTTTCTTGATGGTTTCTTTTGCTGTGCAGAAGCTTTTTATTTTGATGTAGTTCCATTTGTTTATTTTCTCCTTAGTTTCCACTGCCCTCGGAGCTATATCAGTAAAGATATTGCTATGACATATGTCTGATATTTTCCTGCTTATGGCTTCTTCTAAGATTTTTATGGTTTCCCATCTTACATTTAAGTTCTTTAACCATTTTGGTTTTGTTTTTTGTATATGGTGTAAGTGGGTGATCTAGTTTCATTTTTTTGCATATATCTGACCAAATTTCCCAGCACCATTTATTGAAGAGACTATTGTGACTCCATTGTATGCTCTTGCATACTTTGTCCAATATTAATTGAGCATAATGGCTTGGGTCTATTTCTGGGTTCTCTGTTTTGTTCCATTGGTCTATATGTCTGTTCTTGTGCCAGTACCAGGCAGTTTTGAGAACAGTGGCTTTGTAATATAGCTTGATGACCAACACCCTTTTAACCGCATAGTCACCTCTGCTTTGTTTCTCCCCCTGGCACTTTGCGGCCAGTGTAGAACTTTAGGCTGCCTTTCTGGGCGCAGCCTCTCACGGCTGTGGGCTTAGATTTAGAGTCCCCCACTGCCAGCAGCCCTGTGGACCCCCTTCCATAGTCGAGTGCTACACCTGTCCCCAATGTATGCGGACTTGGTGCAGCGCAGTCTCCCTCTGACACTCTCTTCCCGGCTGTGCCGATTTCTCCTTCCAGCCCAGATCCCCAATCCCACCTCTCTCCATGTGACCTCTGACCTTTCCGTCCACGGATTGTCTCCTCAGCTATTTAATTTGCCAATTCCTGGTGGATGTTATTTGATGCAGCTGTTTCTTCTATCTGTTCAGTGAAAAGGCACCGGACCTGTCAGCCTGTTCGGCCGCCATTTTGTCTGACCCTGGACAAACTTTTTAGGCACCCGTGGCTGGGGATGCTGGAGTCTCTGTGTTTGTGGGTTCCCAGCAGAGGCATCTGGTCCCTGGCTGGTATGGCTGTCGGTCCCAGGTCGAGTCTGAGGCCCCCCCTTGTGGAGGTGAGGCTGGGCTTCCAATCACAGCTGCTCTCCACTTCAAGATGGCACGGTCTCTGCGGCAGAGCTGGCCTCCCTGGGAGAGATTTCAGCGGTAGTAGTGGCTGCCCGGCTATGGGAGCCTGGTCCACCAGTCCCCAAAAGTCCTGTGGAATATAACTGTCCCTCACTCACACATACACACACTCCCCACATGTCCACACACTCCCCTTTTTCTCTCTCACACTCACTGCTGTCCTGTTGGCCACCATCTTGGATCTTTGTAAACCATTTTGAAGAACTCCTATGAACGTGAATTTCTATCTGCAATGTGCCAGACAACTTTTCCGAGCTATGTAGTATTATTTAAAGCCAAATTCTAGCCTGGCATGTGTGGCACAGTGGTTGAGGGTCAACCTATGAATCAGGAGGCTAGGTTCGATTCCTGGTCAGGGCACATGCCTGGGTTGCGGGCTCGATCCCCAGTGGGGGGGCATGTAGGAGGCAACCAATCAATGATTCTCTCTCATTATTGTGTTTCTATCTCTCCCTCCCTCTCTCTTCCTCTTTGAAATCAATAAGATATATTTAAAACCAAATTCTAAACACCTGATCAACACATTGTTGTTTCCTTATTTTATTAAATTAATAAACTTATATTGTGTTTCTACTTGTATAATAGGGAGTATGTGGGAAATCTCTGAACCTTCTCAATTTTGCTATGAACATAAAACTACTTTAAAAATAGTCTTTTTTAAAAATTGTAATACCATAGCATTACCACAGTTTTAAAACTTTTATTAAATAGCAATTTTCATTTGTCTGTTGTACTATTTATAACATTAGTATCTATGAGGTAGATAGGTAGGAAGTATTAACTGATAAACAACTATATTTTAAGTTTAAACAAAATTTAAACTTAAGAACCACTGATTTAATTGGATATGCTCATATGATATCTATAATACCTGCACGATGACAGAATGGTTGGCATTTTAATTTCTGAAATATATTCATCAGTTCAATTTTATTACTTTTTTAATTTTCCTTTTTGTAAAGTGGAGGCAGTACCAGACAAGATCTTTAAAGAGCATCTAATCTGACCTTCTACTATTAGAGAATTAAAATTCTACACCAGTGGTTCTCAACCTTTCTAATGCCGCAACCCTTTAATACAGTTCCTCATGTTGTGGTGACCCCCAACCATAAAATTATTTTCGTTGCTACTTCATAACTGTAATTTTGCTACTGTTAATGAATCGTAATGTAAATATCTGTGTTTTCCGATGGTCTTAGGCGACCCTGATAGCGGACCCATAGGTTGAGAACCGCTATCAGGGTCGCCTAAGACCATCGGAAAACACAGATATTTACATTACGATTCATTAACAGTAGCAAAATTACAATTATGAAGTAGCAACGAAAATAATTTTATGGTTGGGGGTCACAACATGAGGAACTGTATTAAAGGGTCGTGGCATTAGAAAGATTGAGAACCACTGATTTAATTGGATATGCTCATATGATATCTATAATACCTGCACGATGACAGAATGGTTGGCATTTTAATTTCTGAAATATATTCATCAGTTCAATTTTATTACTTTTTTTAGGAGGCCAACTTAATAATACTCGAGAGAATACAGTCTTCTATTGGTAAGGAAGCTGAGGCCTAGTGGAAGATAGATGAACTGTCTAGGGGCACATCCTACCTAATAATAGACAAATATGCAAATTGACCATACCTCCGACACACCCACAAGCCACACCCACCATCCCATTAGAGTGAGTATGCAAATTAACCCATCTAAGATGGCTACAGCCACAGAGAGCAAGGTTTCCCAGGCAACAGAGGGAAATAAGCTTTCCGCCAGCCATTGCAGGCCTAAGCCTCCACTCAAGCTACAAAGTTTCAATTATAGAAGGTAAATAATTCAAACAGAAATGGCATCCGAATGGAGCTTGAGAGAGCAGGCCAGGGTTGCCACCGGCAACAGAGGAAGCAAAGCTTTCCGCACACCCTGGCCGGGCCCACCCGCTTAAGGCTACAAAGTTTCAATTATAACCCCAACAGAAATGGCTGCCGCCACGGAGGGATCCCCAGGCTTGGCTCCGCTCCAGGCTACAAAGTTTCAATTGTAGAAGGAAAATAAATTCCAGATACCAGGGCCTCCGCTTGGGTTGCCAGGGGGTATGGCCAGCCTGCAAACCACCACAGGCCTCTCGCTCAGGCCGCCCCACGCCCCAAGGGAACCCCACCCTGATCCGGGACACCCTTCAGGGCAAACCAGCTGGCCCCCACCCCTGTACCAGGCCTCTATCCTACCTAATAAAATGGTAATATGTAAATTACCATCACTCCGCTATGCCCAGGATTGGGCCAGAGGGAGGCGCAGGGGGCGGGACTCGGGGTGGCCCGGGTAGCCGATTGGGCCGGCAGGACGCTGAGCTCACGTCGCCAGCGGCGGCGCGAACTCAGCATCTGCGCCATGGCTGTGCTGCGGAACAGAAGGGGCGTCTGGGGCAGCGAGCTCATGTCCCGCCGCGGACCATCAAAAGCGGGGGAGCTGGGTGCCTGTCTGCTCCGGCACCAGGCCTTTCGGAAGCCTCCGCTGCGCCGGAGGCTTCTGAAAGGCCTGGTGCACCAGTGGACAGGCACCCAGCTCCACTGAGATCGAAAGCGAAAGCGTGTAGGGCCCAATCATGCACTGGGCCTCTAGTAGTCATATAGTTTAGGAACAGGGATTTTATTCAGTTACTAGAGGCCTGGTGCAAGAATTTGTTCATCAGTGGGGTCCCTCGGCCTGGCCTGCAGGATCGGGCCGAAACTGGCTCTCTTGACATCCCCCAAGGGGTCCCAGATTGCAAGAGGGCACAGGCCAGGCCGAAGGACCCCACCAGTGCATGATTGGGGCCAGGGAGGGATGCGGGAGGTTGGCCAGCTGGAGAGGCACCACAGGAAGGCTCCGGGACATGTCCAGCCCATCTCACTCAGTCCTGATCGGCCAGACCCCAGCAGCAAGCTAACCTACTGATTGGAGAGTCTTCCCCCTGGTGGTCAGTACATGTTATGGCAACTGGTCAACTGTCTGCCCCCTGCTGGTGAGTGCACCTCATAGCGAGCAGTTGAGCGGCCTTAGCATATCATTAGCATATTACGCTTTGGTTGAACGGACAAACGGACACTTAGCATATTAGGCTCTTATTACATAGGATTAGACATTTTTTAGCGCCTGCTTCATGAGGCAGTGTTACTGCTCTCAAGCAGTAGAGTTTAGCTGGAATGGAGATTGAAGGGATAGGAAGATAAAGGGGGCATATGTGTCATGACAGATAAGAAAATAACTAATTTCATCTTAATACTAATTACTTAGATTTAGATTTGCATACAGAGTCCTTTGAGAACACAGATATGAAGCTCTTGTTAAGCTGATTAGTTAACTTAGTGGCAGAAATAGAACTAAATGTCCCAACTCTTACTCCAGGGTTTCCTTTTTATCTTCACTGTTACATAGTGTTTTTCTGAGCAGGAAAAATATCCAACTGAAGTTTCTTGTTTGAACCTAGCGTTTAAATTGAGCATATCATACCTCTGGTTTTGATAGTAAAAGTAGAAAATATATAGGTTAAAATCTTATTTATTTGAGATTTTCCTGTATCTTTGATTCAAAATGAATTCCCTTTCTGTAGTTGAAAACTGTAATTGACAAAACAACACCAGTAACCCAAATTCTTTGGTTTTTGAATTGTGTTATTACAGCTGACTTTTTGCCATAATTACTCAGAATGTCTTGGATTATAATTTTGTAACAATATCAAATATTGTTCTCTCTAGGTGGAAAATAGGTCTTTTTTCAAATGAATCAAGAACTTGAATTATTCTATTTTAAAAAAGGCTTCTTCAAGCAAGTTTTACATTGATTTTTGTATTGCATAGTACTTTAAAAATTATCAATCTTTGATTTTTACCTAATTTGTTCCTAGCTGTTCTTTTCAGCGAGAGATTTGCATTGCCATTCAGAGAATAGTCTTAAGATTCCTCTTTGGAAACTAGTGTATTTTAATATGTTTTCATTTCTAATACTTAATTTTAAAATTCAAAGTTAATTCGGTTTAGTTTGTACTAGTGATTTGGTTTTTTTTAGTGTTTTTTTGTTTGCTTTTAAATTTTAATTTCTAATACGTATTATTCTGAAAACTCTTTAAAATATAAGAAAGATTTTTATGTTGTCTTATTTTTCCCCCTGTTCAGAAATCGAAACGAGTTGGCTGAGACTCTTGCACTCCTGAAAGCACAAATTGATCCTGTACTATTGAAAAACTCCAGCCAACAGGACAACTCTTCCCGGGACAGTCCCAGCTTAGATGATGAGGAGACTAAAAAGGAGGAAGAAACACCTAAACAAGGTTTTTTTTTGTGTGTTTTGTTTTGTAATTTCTTCTGTCTTCTTTACACTCCACTTCCTAACTATTTAAATTGGAATTCTCTCAATTTGAAACATTGTTAGGCTTCCTGTAGAAGGAGGTTGATCTTTCAAGTTAAAAGCAAATTGAAAATTGAGTATTTTGCTCTTTTATATTGGACATTTAAAAATTTTAAATGAAAATGTTCAGACCATCAAAACATAATCTTTTACTGGTTTAAGAATGTGAAGATACTTAGCGAACTTATTGTGGTAAAATATACATAGTTTATAATTTGTCATTTTAAACATTTTTGTTTAAAGGCACTCATTGGTTGCTGCTTCTATGTGCCCTGACCAGGCATCAAACTGGCAACTTTGGCATATTGGGATGACACTGTAACCAACTGAGCTACCTGGCCAGGGCTCTGTGTACATTTTTATTTATTTAATGCTCACCCAAGGATATGTTTTTTATTAATTTAGAGAGAGGTAGAGAGAGAGAAACATGGATGTGAGGGAGAAACATCGATTGGATGCCTCCTGTAAGCTCCCTGACCAGGGATCTACATTGGAACCTTGGTGCATTGGGATGATGCTCAACCAACTGTGCCAGGGTTCCGTGCACTTTTGATGCTGTACTTACACATTACTTGGAGGAATAGACCTTCCTCCACCCCCCAATCTTTTTTAAGAAAACTGTTTTTATTGATTTTAGAGAGAGAGAGGGAGGGAGGGAGAGAGATAGAGAGATAGAAACATTGATGAGAGAGAAACATACATTGGCTGCCTCCTTCACACCTCTACTGGGGATCGAGCCCTCAACCTGGGTATATACCCTGATAGTGAATCAAGCTGGTGACCTCCTGGTTCATGGGTTGATACTCAACCACTGAGCTATACTGGATAGGCAGAGTAATCCTTTTTATTCAGCCCCCAAAGCCCAATCCCTTAGTCCATCCTCTTAGGTGTAGTTACTATGTTCTGTTCCATAGCAAGACCAAATAAATGTGATTCTGGTTTGTCATTTTTATTACTCTCGGATATAAACAAACATTGCCCTTCTGTGGGGAACTTTAAAGCTGCAGTCTAGAGAATATCTAATGTTGTTAGAATAATAAAGCAAAATGTGACAAAATTATGGTTGGATATTTGGAAATCAGACAAGGAGGGAAAAGAAATAGGAACTAGAGAAAGAATAAAATAGCCACTCTTATTCTTACAGCTAAAATAGATTTTTCTTTAATGACTAGAGGCCCGGTGCACGAATTCGTGCTCAGGTGGGGTCTGGCTGGCCTGCCCCGATGGGGGCTGATCAGGGCTGGGCTGGTGGGGGGTAGGGGCCGCAGACAGTTGGCCAGCCGGCCCAGCCCCCAATCGGGGTGGGGGGCAGATTGGGTGGGCCGGTGTGGGGGAGGGGCCACAGGAATTTGTGGGGGACCAATCGGGTCCCCAATCGGGCTGGTTGGCCACCACAGTGTGCGTCATAGCCACCGGTCATTCCAGGTGCTTGGCTTTTATATATATACTAGCGTTCCTGTTGCAGGAAAAATCCTGCAATAGGGTTTCCTGCTGCACTCTACCCCACCCTGCCTGCTCTCCTCCCTTGTCCCCCGCCCCGCGATCTCCGCCAGCCCCTCTGCTTTTCTAACTTCTCCGCCAGCCCGCTCTCCTTCCTTCTCCCCTGGCCCCGCCTCCACTCCTCCCTTCTCCCCTGGCCCCGCCTCCGCTCCTCCCTTCTCCCCCAGCCCCGCCCCGTCTCCCCCGGCCCCACCTGCTCAACTTCCTTCTCCCCCAGCCCCGCCTGCTCAACTTCCTTCTCCCCCGGCCCCGCCTCCGCTCCTCCATTCTCCTCCCCCCGGCTTGCTTGCTTCTCTGCAGCTTTGCTCCCTTCTGCAGCTCTTGGCTTCTTTCTACGCTGTCGCGATATGCAAATTAGCCGTCATCTTTGTTGGGATAATTTGCATATTCGTCCTGATTGGCTGGTGGGCGTGGCTTGGCTGGTGGGCGTGGCTTGTGCGTGGCGAAGGTGCGGTCAATTTGCATATTTGTCTATTATTAGATTAGATAAATTAGTTAAATGGCCATGTTTTATATCTAACCATGGGAGATGTAAAGGGGTGGCTCAGCCAATAATACAAAAAGATTATATTCTGTATAGGTGCCAAGAAGAAATACATTATCTATAAAAGTGGGACCTTGCCCTGGACGGTTTGGTTCAGTGGTTAGAGCGTCAGCCCAAGGGTCCCAGTTTTGTGGGTTTTTTCCCCCTTCACCTGCTTTAATAGCTCTAAAACACCAAAGAGGAGGGGCTTAGGTTTTGCTCCCTCTGCTTTAAAACATCATGACTTTCTGTTCCATATGAGAGGAGGGAGCTGCAGAGGGCCCAGCCAACGGGGGTGACTTTGGTTAAGTTCCTGGTTTTGCTGCATAGAAGACACCGAGGCACCTCTGTGAGGTTCCTGGCTGGTCCGACCCAAGCTGGACAGTGTGCTACCTCGCTCCACCACCAGGAGGCGACTGTTCCATTTGGCTTTTCTTCCTTTGGGGTTGCTGGCCAGGTGGGCAAGGGAAGGGAGGCAAGAAAAGGGATGTAGTGTGGGATCATGGTAGGTGAAGCGAGATCTAGGCCTGGGGCGGTCGGTGGAAAGCTTCCTCTTTTTCTGCGGGGAGTCCGATGAGGGAGGATTTCTCCTTGATCTAAGCCTGGGAGAGGGGAAGTTACACCCAGGCAGCAGTTAAAGTTCTCTCTCCTGCAAGGAAATCTCTTCCTCCCAGTTCAGAGGATGAGCTTTTAGGAAACGCTGCTGCCTTCTCGGGTATGTGCATCACCCGGGTTGGACCAGACTCCAGAATTTTTAACTGTTTGCTGTGGATCTGAGGGAGGCAGCCAGGCTGGTTTAACTGCATAGATAGTTCAGATGGCTCTGGACTCCTTCCTTTCGCCTCCGAATGGATGGGCCTGGAATTCTACAAATTCCCGGAGGGACATACCAAAGCGAAAGGGAAAGGAACTTACAAAACTAAATTGCCTTTCCCAATCTACCTTCCTCACTCCTCGTCTGGGAGCCTCCTGCATGCAGCCTTCTGGAAGCGCATGTGGGCGGTCACCCAGGACACCAAGGGGCGGGAACAAGCTGGGCTCGGCCTTCTGTGCCTCCTGAATAAGGCGGTGCATGGGATCGCCACAGTGTGGGAAGGCCACGTTGCCGCTGGCCAGTCATCCCATGGGGCAGAAGTCGTTGGCGCCGTGGCCCACATACAAAAGGTGATCGAAATGCAGGCCGTTTTGGGACCGCTCGCGCAGGTAGTCACTGAGCACCTTGTGCTTGCACATGTTGATGGGCACCGCCGTGTAGCTGTGTGTGAAAGGGCCACAGCGCCAGCAGCTCCTGTGCGTCTGGCCCGAGAGGTTGCCGAGTATGCTGCGGAACAGGCCCAGGTGGTCCAGCAGCGGGCAGAGTGCTCTCCATGCTGAAGGTGTTGGCATCCGAGATGCTGCTTGGCCACAAACTGCAGCAGGTCGCCCATGCCCGGGGACAGGGGGATGGCCTCGGCCTCATAGACGGCACGCAAGTCGCGGCCGCATGCCCTGCTCGCCCCGCTACTTGACCCGCTGCATGTTAGTACTCATTGTAGAAGCCCTCGCTGTAGGTGGCGCGCAGGCTCTTTGGCTGCCGCTGGCCCGGCGCGGTGGCCACTATTGAGTCAGTTTTCATCCATGATTAAGTCTCGTTAAAATCGAAGGTCAGGAGGAAGCGCTGGGCGCCCTCCGCTACCATCCTGCCAGCCTCTAGAGCAGTTTTGTCCTGAATGATCTGATCATTTTATGTCATCCAAAAGAGCTCCTCAAATAAAAGGGGCACAGGAGCTCAGCTTCCCCAGCAGGGTGCGGAGCGGTGGCGGCAGAAGTCTGTCCCGGCTGAGTTTCAAGTGCAGAGTGGAGAGAGGGGCTCGCGGAGGTATTCGAGTGCAGGAAGGAGCCAGGGTGCTTACCGGAATTGGAGGGGTCTGGTGTCTTATCCACCCTCGGATTTCTGGGCTCCGGCTCACAAGTGCCTCGGGTCGGGAGGGGCCGTGGATGATGTGTGTCTGGGCTGTCCCCTCCACCTGCCCTCCATTCCCCCTGCTGGGGCCACAACGCGTTCCCTTTAAATGCCCGGCAGCAGAGCTGGAGCCGCGTCCAAGTCACCGCAGTCCAAGGGTCCCAGTTTTAATTCCAGTCAAGGGCAGGCATGTAGCTCAATTGCGGGCGTGTATGGGAGGCAACCAATTGATGTGTCTCTCATCATGTTTCTCTCTGTCTCTCCCCCTCCCACTCTCTCTAAAAATCAATGGGAAAAAAATATATATCCTCGTGTGAGGATTAACCAATAAATAAATAAGGGACCCCCTTGCCCGGCAAGTGTGGTTCAATGGTTGAGCATCGACCTGTGAACTAGGAGGTCATGGTTCAATTCCTGGTCAGGGCACATGCCCAGGTTGTAAGCTCAATCCCCAGTGGGAGGCGTGCAGGAGGCAGCTGATTATTATTTCTCATCATCAATATTTCTATCTCTCTATCCCTCTCTCTTCCTCTCTGAAATCAATAAGAATATATTTTTTAAAATGCAATATTTCCCAAAATGGCATCATATGGCCTAAAAAGTTCACTAGCTGAATAATTAAATTGACTTTTTGTTTTAAAGGTAATTAGAATTGCCTTCTAAAAAAGTGAATTTCTTAAAGTGGCATCAGAATCTCACACACTAGCCTCAACCTATCTGTCTAGTATTACCTTCTACTATTTCCTTACATGATCACTGGTTTCAGATGATCTAGATGCCTTTATTTCCTCTATTTGTCTTGGACATTCCTTCTGTGTTTTTATCATGCTCTTTTACCTCTGGGGTACAGTTCCTCCACGGTGGAAATTTTAGTTATATTTCAGGGCCATCTGAAATCCTACCTTCATGATCCCTTTTCTGAGCTCCACCAGCACTTAATTAAGGACTTATTTTATCCCACTTATATTAGGGTCAGTCATATTACCAAGCTTGAGGCTCTCAAATACTTGTCTAATTGTTATACTCAGGCTATGGTATATTTCAAAGGGAGTGTTAGGTGTCATATAAGCCTCTTTTCTGTCTTAATACCCAGCATATCATTTCAAGTGGTACACTACATGGAAGTAACTGTGTTTATAGAACACCATGAAATTTAAGATGTTTTCACTCCACATTAGATACTGTATTTAATTTAGAAGGGACTTTTAACTTAAGGAGAACTTTTATAGGGGAAAACAAAGTTGAAGAAAATCCTAACCTCTAATTTAGTGTTTTTCTGCTAATTAGAAAAAGACTTTCTTTTGTTAATTATTATAGGCATATATATTTCTATATGTGGAATGAGAAAAGAATATCATTTAAGAATCTCTAGTCAAGAATAGAGATTGTATACTGGCAGTTTGAAAACTTAATTTGGCCTGAAAACTTGTTTATATTGGTCTGTAGAGTACTGCTTTGTTTAAAATAAAACAAAAACTAAAATTCTCCATTTTTATTCAGTGGTTTTTAGTATATTTACACTATTGTGCAACCATAACCACCAATTTGGGACCATCTTCATCATTCCACAAAGAATCCCTGCAAGAATTAAGCAGTCACTTTCCATATTTCCCTATGCCTAACCCTATGAAGCCCCTTATCTACTTTCTTTCTTTGTAAATGTGCCTATTTTGAATGTTTCATGTAAACCGAATTATACAATATGTGGCCTTTTGTGTCTGACTCTTTTTACTTGATATAATGTTTTCAAGGTTTAGCCATGCTTTTCATGGCTGAATAATATTCCATTATTTTTTAATCCATTCATGAATTGATAAACATTTGATTTGTTTTCACTTTTTGGCTATTAGGATTAATGCCTCTGTGAACACTCATATACAGAGTTTTGTGGGAACATAGGTTTTCACGTGTGTATTTTTAAAATTTTAATTTCTGCCGAAACCGGTTTGGCTCAGTGGATAGAGCGTCGGCCTGCAGACTGAAAGGTCCCAGGTTCGATTCCGGTCAAAGGCATGTACCTTGGTTGCGGGCACATCCCCAGTAGGGGGTGTGCAAGAGGCAGCTGATCAATGTTTCTCTCTCATCGATGTTTCTAACTCTCTATCCCTCTCTCTTCCTCTCTGTAAAAAATCAATAAAATATATTTAAAAAAATTTTTTTAATTTCCTGTCAACATTTAAAATAAAAAATTAGAAGAGTTAGTAACTATGGACCATCATTTCTACTTGCCAACAATGGGCTGTACCTGAATAATAGTTTACCCTCCTTGGGGGACTCACACTCTCCTGTTTACTGTAGTCCTCTCTTGTGTTCCCTAAAATTGGCCTTAGTCCTCAATTGCTTGACCTAGTACTTACATTTTGTTGTTTTCATAGTATAAAGTGGGAAAAATTTATATTCATGTCTACCAAATATTAAAAAAACAAAAGTAGCGGCCAGCGTGGCTCAGTGGTTGAGCATTGACCTATGTACCAGGAGGTCACCATTCAATAGACATATCTCTCTCTCTCTCTCTCTCTCTCTCTCTCTCTCTCTCTCTCACACACACACACACACACACACACACACACACACACAGACACCATAGAACTAGACCAAGAAAACTGGGAGGGGGGGCTAATTTTTGCATAAGTGAAGAATATTTCTTCAAGTATAATAAGTAAAGTAATCTACAGATGATCCTCTTGTGGCCAATATTAGCATATCTGATATAAAGCTTAAATTCAGCTTTATATCACCAATAATGTACTTTAATGTAGTATTACTCTGCTGTGCCTGTCAAAATAAAACTAGTGACCCGGTGCACGAAATTCATGCACATTAAAAGGGGATTAACTAGAGGAAATAATTTAATATTGCTATTTGCCCTTTCTCTATAATAGAAGTGTCAGAGATGAAAGAAAAATTAGTAAAATGTATATGGAAACCTTCTTCCTGTCAGGGTCTGGGGCACACCACGGCACCCAGAGTCAAGTCCCCGCCCACCCACGTGCACCTCAAAATCGCGTGAGACCCAGACCCGGCCAGTCCCCCCACCCCCAATTGGGCTAGATCCAGACCCGGCCATTCCCACCCTTGTCAAGCCCTGCCGGGCAGGGGGCGTAGCCTCAGGTCCCCTGGTCTGGCGCCAGGATGGGGGGGCGTGGCCTGAGATCCCCGAGCCCAGACCGGGGCAGAGGGTGTGCCTTGAGGTCCTCCATAAAGCTCCACCAGGTGGGGGACACGGCCTGAGATCCCCTGTCAAGGCCAGCACCAGGAGGGGGGCGCAGCCTCAGGTCCCCCGTCAAGCCCCGCTGGGTGGGGTTGGCGCAGCCTGAAGTCCCCTGTCAAGCCCCACCTGGTGGGGGGCATGGCCTGAGGTCCCCTGGCCTGGCGCTGGGGCAGGGGGAGCAGCCTAAGGTCCCCTAGCCCAGCACCAGGACGGGAAGGGCACCTTGAGGTCCTCTGTCAAACCCTGCCGGGCGGGGGGCACAGCCTGAGGTCCCCTGTCAAGCCCCACAGGGGCGGGGGAGGGCATAGCCTCAGGTCCCTGCTGATTGCTCGTTAAGGCTCCTTATGGGAACCTGGCCTCAGCTGTGAGTGCAGTCATCTTTGTGACGGAGTGATGGTCAGTTAGCATATTACCTCTTTATTAGATAGGGTACTTGATTTAGGAGCTTACAGAACAAATTTATTTTTCAACAGTTCTAGAGACTAGAAGTTCCAGGTTGAGGTGCCAGTAGACTCAGTTTCTGGTGAGGGCTTTCTTCCTGGCTTGCAGATGGCCACCTTCTTTCTGTGTCCTCAGATGGCTTCTTCTATGTGTGTGTGTGTGGAAAGAGAGTAATCTGGTGTTTCTTCTTCCTATAAGTGTGCCAGCACTATTGGATTAAGGCTCCATCATTATGACCTCATTTATCTATAATTATCTCTCTAAAGACCCAATATCCAAATATAGTCACTTTGGAAATTAGGGCTTTAACATATCAACTTGGGGGTTGGGGCATAATTTAGTCCATACTTGTAGTATTATTAAATAATCCATAGTAAGAATTGTGATGGGTAATGGAGAAAGATAAGCTGGTATTAAAACTTTGACCAGGAATGAAACCCTCCACCCTTTAGTCTGTGGGCCTACACTCCAACTACTGAGCCAAACACTTGTTGCTGTTTTTTAATCCTCACCTGAGGATATTTTTCCATTGCTTTTTAGAGAGAAGGAAAGACAGAGAGAAATATTGATGTGAGAGAAACACACATATTGGTTGTCTCCTGCATGTGCCCCGACCAGGGCCTGGGCCATGGAGGAACCTGCAACGGAGGTTTGTGCCCTTGACTGGAACAAAACCTGGAACCCTTCAGTCTGCAGGCGAAGCTCTATCCACTGAGCCAAACTGGCTCGGCGAATTTGCATTTTTATGTCACGAACAATAGGATACAGATCACAATACTTAAGTGAAAGATTTGTGCTGATTGGGGGTGGGAGGAGAGCAGATAAGGGGAGAGGAGAGTAAGAAAGAAGGGGGAGAGGGAAGGAAAAAAGCAAAAGAAATCTCTTGTGATTCAAGAATTTGTTGAACTTTTTTTTTCTGATTGAGTTTGTTGTGCCTTGAATCAGAACATCTATCATTTATGATTTTGGGCATAATTTTTGAACCTGCGCATCCTGCATAAAAAGAACATACTGATGGCAAAATTTAAAACTGTAGACAATATCTGAAACTTAAGGTCTTAGAGGAGCTGGGGTGCTCTGGGTCTTATGAATTCTCAAACCTCTCCAGCCAAAGCTCTCTTCTAAGACAAAACTCCATAGTGCCCTTTGTCCAAACTGTGGTAATAGACTCTAAATTAAGTAGGATGGGAGCAACAGTGACAAGCAAAAACGGAGGTTCTAATAAAAGTATGGTAAAGGAATAGTTAGGTAATCTCATAGTGTAAATCACTGTAATTTTGAATATTTTACAAAAATAACAGATGGGGAGCTCTAGAGCTATCAAATTAGAAAAACTACTTGACAAAAATAATCAACTAAAAAGGACCAAGGTCAAATCTCATAGGATTACAAGAACAAAAGAGAATAAGAAGCAGAATAACCACTACAGAGAATGAGCTTATCCAAAAGACATTCTCACAAAACATATGAGAACTATAACTTCATCGGTTGTAGAACTCAAGAAAGAGTTAAGATATTTCAAAAAAACAGAAGAAACATCTGCCCAAACATATGCAAGAATTATTGTCTTTTAAAAATAGCAAATGGGCCCTTGCTGGTTCGGCTCAGTGTTTAGAGCATTGGCCTGAAGGGTCCCAGGTTCGATTCCGGTCAAGGGCACATGCCCAGATTGTGGGCTCAACCCCCCAGTGGGGGATGTGTAGGAGGCAACCGGTCAGTGATTCTCATCATTGATGTTTCCACCTCTCTCTCCCTTCCTCTCTGAAATCAATAAAAATAAAGAAAAATAAAATAAAAAGAATGACCAAGTTTAAAATAGCAAATGATAGCTGTATTTTTTTTTAATAAAAAAGAATTGAAGAAAGAGATAAAGATTTGAGAGAAAGAGATAAGGATTTGAATATAGGCAAAGAAAATATAACGGGTCTCCAAACAAAAAGTCAAAGGAAGGGAACAGACAACAATACTAGCCTGTGTTTCACAAAACTTCCTGAAATAAAGATGGGAGTCTGCATGTTGAAAAGACACTGTATTCCTTGGAAAATGAACCCAGAACAACTAATATCAAGACATATACTAGTAAAATTACTGTTTTTGAAGAAAGAAATACTTTAGCTATCCAGACAAAGGGACCAAGTGACTTAAGGGAAAGAACACCAGGCTGCTCTATGCCAGAAGAAAATGCCATAGTGTATATCGGGGGGAATATAAGACAGGGATTTTATGTCCAGCCAAGTTGACTTTCAGATAAAGACTGTAGATAAACTGTTTTAGTATCTATTTTCCCATTAGTCTTTCTTTAGTCTTTCTTTACTATCTTCTAGTAAATGAGCTGCAGATAACCAAAATTACTAACAAAATGTCAGTAGTGGGTGATATAGAAATAAATATAATTGTATTTGTTTGTGTGGCTTGATATGCATAGATATATTCTCTACCTCTGTTTATGAGAGCAATCTAAGAATAATGACATCCCAGTAGCAATAAGCACTCTTAGCTTTAGATTTTTATTTTAAAACTAGAGGCCTGGTGCACGAATTCGTGCATGGGTAGGGTCCAGCCAGCCCACCCCAGTGGGGGCCAATCGGGGCTGGCCGGTGGGGGGGAGGGGTCATGGGAAGTTGGCCACCAACCCTGCCCCTGATTGGGGCCCAATTGGGGCTGGGGAGGGCCATGAGAGGTCAGCCGGCCCCACCCTCAATGGGGGGGCCAATCAGGGGCGGGCTGATCATTGGCGGGGCCAGCTGGCCCTGCCCTCGATTGGGGTCGGGGGGCTAACTGGGGGCGGGGCTGGCTGAGGGGAGGTACCTGGGTTGTGGGTTTGCTCCCCTGCCCCTGGTCGGGGTGTGTGTGGGAGGCAACCAATTGATGTGTCTCTCTCACATACATGTTTCTCTCTCTCCCCCTCCTTCCCTCTCTTCCACTCTCTGTAAAGCAATGGGAAAAATATCCTTGGTTGAGGATTAACAACAACAACAAAAAGAATTGACAGATAAACCTAATAGTGTATTTGTAAAATATTAACTCCTGGAATGTTATAATAATAGCATTTAATAAAGTAAATTATAATAAAACCACATTGGGGAGTGTTATATGATTAAGTATAATTTTTGGATAAAGCATTTAATATAAGAAAGTACTAATGTTTCAATAAAAAATGGCAACATTATCATGACTTTGTCAAAAATATACAAGACTAGAAGGAAGTAACTTAAAATATTAGTAATGATTGTCTGTGGGTATTAGGATTATGGTCATTTTTTCCCTCTGTTTTTCATTTTCTGTACAGAATTGTGTTAATTTTATAATCTGAATAAAACATAAAACAAATTTTCCCACTGCCATTCTCATGTTGCCTCAATGAAATGAAGTGCTCAATGACTTAACAAAGAACAATAGTCAGTTCTTCAGACAAATACAGTTTTTTGCAAATGTTTCATATATTTTTAGTTTTAGTTGAGCCATATTTTGAGCTTATATAAATTATTTGAGCTGTATAAATATTTGCATTCCATTGAGAACACTGAAGCTAAAATATAAAGCAGAAATTTGAGTCATTCTAAATAATAGTTTTTTAATATCTAGAGGTTATACTTTAGAGTTTGGTAATTTTCTTTAGTCAGATTTTATTTTTTATTGTTAAATGTCCAGTGACAAAAGTTACCTCTTTTAAGAGAGAAACTTCAAATGGAAATATATTTTAAGCCTTTTATATTTTATATATCTTGATCGCTTGGATTCATGTAAACTTTTTCTGATTTTTAGAGGAACAGAAGGAAAATGAAAAAAAGAGGAAAAGTGAAGAGCAGCCAGGAGATTCAGAAAACTGTTCTATACCCAATGCTCTGGAAGAAACGACTGTGAAAATAGAAAAAGAAGATGAAAAGGAACTTGTGAAAATGCCAGTTATAGTAAAGCTAGAAAAACCTTTGCTGGAAAGTGAGGGAAAAAAGATTATCAAAGAAGAAAGTGATGCCTTCAAGGAAAATGTCAAACCCATTAAAGTCGAAGTGAAGGAATGTAAAGCAGACCCTAAAGATATCAAAGGAGGTGTGGAGAAGCTGGAGCCCGAGAGGCTAGAGTTTGGTGTCAATGTTAAATCTACTCAAGAAATTTCTGAGAAGTCTACTGAAGAAACTGAGAAACTTAAAAATGACCAGCAGGCCAAGATACCACTAAAAAAACGAGAAATTAAACTGAGTGATGATTTTGACAGTCCAATCAAAGGACCTTTGTGTAAATCAGTTACTCCAACAAAAGAATTTTTGAAGGATGAAATAAAACAAGAGGAGGAGACTTATAAAAGGATTTCTGCAATCACTGCTTTGGTTCATGAAGGGAAACAGCTGGTAAATGGAGAAGTTTGTGATGAAAAGGTAACTCCAAATTTTAAGACAGAACAAATGGAGACAAAGTTTTATGATACCAAGGAAGATAGCTGTAGCCCCTCTAAGGATAAAAGTGTCATCGTGGAGGGAAACGGAGCAGAGTCCTTAAATTCTGTCATAATAAGTATTAAAAAAGGTGACCTGGAGAAGGAAGTGATCCCTTTAGGGAAAGATGCAGAAAGTTCAAT
This sequence comes from Cnephaeus nilssonii, assembly GCF_951640355.1. Classification (NCBI taxonomy): domain Eukaryota; kingdom Metazoa; phylum Chordata; class Mammalia; order Chiroptera; family Vespertilionidae; genus Cnephaeus; species Cnephaeus nilssonii. The sequence continues at coordinate 46,791,774 of NC_137084.1, read as the reverse complement.
ATCAGTTGTAGAGACCCAGAGTCCAAAAGAGCAGGTAGAGGAAACTGGTCCTCCAGAAATGGAAACCTCTCTCGAGGCTTCTGAGATGGCAACTGATCTCTCTTTAAAAACTGCTTTATCTACTGCTGAATCCCATACCATGAAAGTTGAAGAGAAGTCTCCCAAAAATAAGGATAAGCGCCCACCAGTCATAGAATGTCTTGAAAAGTTAGAGAAGTCCCAAAAGACCTTTCTTGATAAGGACCAACAAAGATTGAGTCCAATACCAGAGGAGGTTCCTAAGAGTCCTCTGGAATCAGTAATGCTGGGCTCTCCCGGGGCAGCTGAAACTTCTTCGATGTCTAATATGGCTGGCCATTGTGAGAAACCAGCCTCAGAAAAAGAAATGGTGGAGTGTCAGAGCACAAGTTCTGTTGAGGGTCAGTCCCTGCAAAAAACAGACTCAGAAGTTCGGAAAGAGGATTCTGAATCCATGAAGGTAGAAATGGAAAACCTGGACAATGCCCAGACCTCTGGTGCAGAGGACCCTTCTGACACAAAAGGTTCTATGCAAAAAAACAAATTTAAATATAAGTTGATTCCTGAAGAAGAAACCACTGCCCCAGAAAACACAGAGATAACCTCTGAAAGGCAAAAGGAGGGCATCAAATTAACAATTAGGATATCCAGTCGGAAGAAGAAGCCAGAATCTCCTCCCAAAATTCTAGAACCAGAAACCAAGCAAGAGAAGTCCGAAAAGGAAGAAGAGAAAACAAATGTGGGTCGTACTTTAAGGAGGTCTCCAAGAATATCTAGACCCACAGCCAAAGTGGCTGAGATCAGAGATCAGAAAGCTGATAAAAAAAGAGGGGAAGGAGAAGATGAAGTGGACGAGGAGTCAACAGCTTTGCAAAAAACAGACAAAAAGGAAAATTTGAAAAAAATGGAGAAAGATACAAATTCTAAAGTAAGCAAGGTAAAATTTCTCCTACTCTGAGATTTAATTTTTATTAGAAATATTTGTCTGTAGGTATTTGTAGCTTTTGCTTTTGACTAAAGTCATTCAAAGAAAACTTTAAAAACACACATACCTTCCTATATAAGAGATGTCTTTTCTCAGTAATTATCCCCAGACATTTTATTTCAGACTGTCTAATCATCTTTTAAACTTTTTTTTTTATTACAGGCAGTAAAGAAATATATTCTTTCTGCAAGCTACTCAAATAATATCCAACCTATAGGATTGAGAAATGAAAATGTCCTATAAACACTATTAGCAGTTAGTTTCCAATCCTTTTTCCATACATTCATGTGTATGTTATAAATATTTATCTATTCACTTAAAAAATAAGTTGAATCAAATATGTTCATTTTTATCTGAGTTTTTCACTTAACAGTGTATCTTTGAACTCTTTCCACATCAGTAAGATATAGTCTACCTTTTGGTTATTAATGGCCACATAGTATTCCATAGTGTAGATATAACTCAGTTTCTTTGACTACTCCCTTATTGATTGACATTTAGGTTGTTTCCAATTTTTCACTATTGCAGGCAATGCTGCTTTGAAGATCATTTTGGACATGAGTGAGTATTTCTTTAGAATAGACTCCTAGAATTGGATTTGCTGGGTCAAGGGGCATGTATATTTTATTTTTTGACAGTTATTGACACATTTCTAAAAATGGTCTCATTATGTAGCCTCTCATTATGGGTATGAGAGTGCCTATATTCCCCAATATATTAGTCTAAGAAGCCAGAAGTTTTTTCTGATGTTCCTCTTATTTAAGCAAAATTTGGTACCAGTCTTTGGCTAGTCTGTGGAAGTTTGTTATAATTAAAAGTGCTACTTTCGTTTTTAATTTATTTAGTGATCAGATTGTTCATCTTTGTAAGTGATCCTCTATTGCCTGGAGTACTGAATTTTTAATTCTTTACTTTAAAAAAATTTCCCCTTCTTCTAGAATTATGTTGGTCTTTGATAAGGACTTATACTGTAGAAATAAAAATATAAATTTAAAAATTGTGGCCCTAGCCGGTTTGGCACAGTGGATAGAGCATGGTTTCCGGACTGAAGGGTCAGGTCCCGGGTTTAATTCCGGTCAAGGGCACATGCCCTGGTTGCCGGCTAGATCCCCAGTAGGGGGTGTGCAAGAGGCAGCCAATCAATGATTCTCATCATTGATGTTTCTATCTCTCCCTCTCCCTTCCTCTCTGAAATGAATAAAAATATATAAAAATTGTGCAACCAGAAAATAAAAAGCAATTTACAACATTATAAACTTATTCTGAATAATATATTTTTTAAGTTTGTCAGGATTTTTATGTGCATTTCTGACCCATTAAAATTTTTTATATTAATCTCTGATGTGGAAATTTAAAACTTTGTATAATAAAATGTGAGAACATAGTCAGTGCTCTATTATAGAGCCTTTAAAATGTGCATGGCCTTTGACCCAGAATTCTCTTCAAGGAATTTATCCTAACTACAGAGCTATGTGTAAAAGTTTTTATTTACAAGGATACAGTTGAAAAAATGGGAAACTACCTAAATGTCTGTCTAGTAGAGGATTAGAGAAATACAACTACACGATGGCATATTATATAGTCATTTACAATGATGTTAGGAGAATATTTTATGACTAGGGAAAATACTTATAAGATAGTGTTTATCATCATATCCCCCAAAATAGAAAACATAGTGGGAATGTATACCAAAATTAAATAGTATGTGTATCTGTGAAGAAGCTACAATAATTTTCCTTTTTTTTATTTATTGACTAAATATTCTGCAAGGGACAAATAATAGTTTTTCTTTTTACATTCTTATACAAATTATCCCAATTTTTTATTTTATACAAGGTAAAAACCAAAGGCAAAGTTCGATGGACTGGTTCTCGAACACGTGGCAGGTGGAAATATTCCAGCAACGATGAAAGTGAAGGATCTGACAGTGAAAAATCGTCTGCAGCTTCAGAAGAGGAAGGAGAAAAGGAGAGTGAAGAAGCCGTCCTAGCGGATGATGATGAACCCTGCAAAAAATGTGGCCTTCCAAACCATCCTGAGCTAGTGCGTAATAGTCACCTTACTGGCATGCTATGGTTTTCCAAAGCCTAACTCTTCTGGGCTTGATCATGATTTGAATTTTTTAATGCTGCAGAGCTTGTGTGTGCAAAATAACCTTTATTTCTATTTCTTAAATAACCCAGTTCTGGGAAGGTCAGGATCCTGCTTTTATTCTGCCTAGCTAGCTGTTGTTATTTGCTCTTAATAAGAATACACTCCTAATTTCTCTCACAAATCTATGAAATTATTCAAATATTTCTGTTTTGTTCTGAAGTGCCAGCTGTAAATAAGTAAGGCCTGAGGCCTTATTGCCTTTCTGTAACAACGTATAAATCAAGTAGTTAACCTGGTAGGGTTTATAACTTTAGGAAATGGGCAATTTTTTTAAAAATTTAAGAGGACAAATATATTCAGATATAATTTCAGAAGGATAGTGACCAATTTACATGGAACTTTCTTACCCAGTAAGTAAGTAACCTAAATCAGGAAAACCATTTCCTACATCCTATCTAATAAAAGAGTAATATGCAAATTGACTGTCACCCAACACACAAGATGGCTGCCCCCATGTGGACACAAGATGGCCGCCACAAGATGGCCAGCATGGGAGGGCAGTTGGGAGGGACCAGGCCTGCAAGGGAGGGCAGTTGGGGGTGATCAAGCCTGCAGGGGAGGGCAGTTAGGGGTGACCAGGCCAGCAGAGGAGGGAAGTTGGGGGCGACCAGGCCTGCAGGGAAGGGCAGTTGTGGGGGGGACCCAGGCCTGCAGGGAAGAGCAATTGGGGGGGACCAGGCCTGCAGGGGAGGACAGTTAGGGGTGACCAGGCTGGCAGAGGAGGGAAGTTGGGGGCGACAAGGCCTGCAGGGAAGGGAAGTTGGGGGGGACCCAGGTCTGCAGGGAAGAGCAGTTGGGGGGGGACCAGGCCTGCAGGGTAGGGCAGTTAGGGGCAATCAGAGTGGCAGGGGAGCAGTTAGGCATCAATTAGGCTGGCAGGGGAGTGGCTAGGCATCAATCAGGCTGGCAGGAGAGTGGTTAGGGGGTGATCAGGCTGGGAGGCAGAAGCAGTTAAGGGCAATCAGGAAGGCAGGCAGGGAGCAGTTTGGAGCCAGCAGTCTTGGATTGTGAGAGGGATGTCCAACTGCCTGTTTAGGCCCTACCAGGATCGGGCCTAAACGGGCAGTTGGACATCCCTGGAGGGGTCCCAGATTGGAGAGGGTGCAGGCTGGGCTGAGGGACACACATCCCCGTGCACGAGATTCGTGCACTCGGGGGGTGGGGGGGCGGGGAGTCCCTCAGCCCAGCCTGCACCCTCTCACAGTCAGGGAGCCCTCGGGGGATGTCCAACTTAGGCCCACTCTGTGGGCCTAAGCCGTCAGTAGGACATCCTTAGCACTGCCACAGAGGCGGAAGAGGCTCCCACCACCACCGCTGCACTCGCCACAGCTTCTGGCTGAGCAGCACTCCCCCTGTGGGAGCGCACTGACTACCAGGGGCAGCTCCTGCATTGAGCGTCTGCCCCCTGGTGGTAAGTGCGCGTCATAGTGACCGGTCGTTCTGCCGTTTGTTCATTTTGCATATTACCCTTTTATTATATAGGATTTCTGCAATTCATAAGTGCTTTCTAAAGAGCCTATTGAAGAAACACTCTTGATATGCCCAATTCTATGCAACTATTCTGTTCTTTTGAATACATTTGACTTTAAAGGCAGGCTCCAACTATTAAATAGAAGGAAATGTAAAGAAAGATGCTTCCACATGGGTAGAATTGTGTGGATCAGAAACGTTTTGAGATCCTCTAAAGTTTGGAAAATTCACATGAAGTGGTTCTCCAAGGCTCTTTTTTCCTAGAAAGCAGTGTGGTGTGATGGGAAAAGCATGGACCAGACAGACTTGGCAGCAGATCCTGCTTCCACCACTTATCAGGTGCTCTCTTCTGTATCTCGATATCTGCATTATATAAATAGGAATAATACCACATACTTCTTCTGAGGGTTGCTTTAAATGTTATGTAAAGTTGCCTAGCACTTTATTATGTGCTAGGTTAAAGTTTTTTGTGGTTTACTTATTTTTTTTCTTAATGTTGAACTCATATATGGAAACTAAACTAATCAGTGAAGTTTATCATATCCTAGTAGTTTGAGGGTTCAAGTAAAAGATATAAGAGGAGAGTAGATGCTGAAATTACCCTGATAAGACCCTTCTATGCATTTTTATGATCATCAGGCTGTGATAGTTAGGTCAAGATTTTTGTGTGGAGGAAAGCCTAAAGAAGATATGAGAGAGAGAGAGAGAGAGAGAGAGAGAGAGAGAAACATTGATGTAAGAGAGACACATTGATTGGTTGCCTCCACACATGCCTCGACCAGGCCAGGGATTGAGCCTGCAACCCAGGTACATACCCTTGACTGGGAATTGAACCCATGATCCTTTGTTCTGTGGGCCTACATGCTAACCACTGAGCAAAACTAGCCAGGGCTCCTAATATCTTTTTTTTTTCCCCCCTCAGGAAGGGAGAGGGAGAGAGAAAGAGAAACATCAATGATGAGAGAGAATCATTGATCAGCTGTGTCCTGCATGCTCCCTACTGGGGATTGAGCTCGCAACCGTGGCATGTGCCCTTAACCATAATGGAACCAAGGACCCTTCAGTCCGCAGGCCGATGCTTTATCCACTGAGCCAAACCAGCTAGGGCCTAACATCTTTTTAAACTAAGAGTGCATTTTAACTGAGGCAGCCATAGATGTCAATGACAAATGGGTGTGAGGAAATGAAAAGTAAGATGAGGTGAGCAGAAATGACATGAAGGAGATGAAGTTGCACCTTTCTTGGCACACACAGGATTTTTATTTAGTCAGTTATCTTAACAACTGCACTAAAAATCCCGTTGCTGGTTACTGTGCCAAAAGGGAATATCACTGGAAACTGAAGATCTAAATGGCAGGTTTCCTATGCCATTTCTTCAAGGATAACCTTAAATCAAAATGCCAAGCAATTATGTGTTAAGTGGTAGGGAAATGAGTCTGAATTAGAAAGACATGTCCTTGTCCTCATTGAGCTTACTACAGAAAACCAGTAAATTTATAAATGAGTGTGGAATCCAGATGCTTCGGTCAAAATACATGGATCATTGCTTGAGGCTTGAAAATCTTGCATAGTAATATTTATTTTAATGGGATTTTACCTTCATTGAGAAATAGAGATAATTATTGTTTTAGAGATGAATTGATTTCTAAAAATTTAATTTTGTTATTTGAAATTTAAATTATGCTTTAATGTAGAAATAATATGGTAGATGGAATCATGTGCCCAGGTTTGTTTACATATGCCTATGTAATCAAATAATCTATTAGTCATATAACTAAAGTATTGAATTCTGGATATTGGCAGCAAATGGTGATGCGCTGTGTGAAAAAGTGGGAGGATACTTTTTCCCTTTTAAATCACTGCATATGTGTACACATTCCACCCTCCTCGCTTCACCCACCATGGTATATGCTAGCAATTTAGAAATTATTTTACATATATACTGGGTTTGAACAGTGAATGAAGTATAGAAAATAGGAGCAAGTTTTCTCAATGTCAGAGAAAAAAGTTATAGATAAGCAAGGCTGAAGGCTAGAATAAACCCTATGGTACTGGATTAGAGCTGGAGATAGTATGAACTCATACTTATTTCAATATAGACATGTGTGCATATGGATTGCTATACATAAATGTATTTTCTAGCTCTGTCTCTGAGACAATTTAGAAGCAGTGATAACCATTAGCAGTGAGCACTCAGCATTCAAATCTTGGTTTCTAAATACCACTTTCCATTAAAGGAACCAGGGTTTTGGGGAGAAATGGCTAATTCCTAGGCTCGGGCAGAGAAAATATAAGATACTAGTGACCCGTTACACGGATTCGTGCACATTGAGAGGAAATTAATTAGAAGGTGCCCGGCGGGGTGGGACTGGGCGAGACGGGCAAGACATGCCCTGGAGCTAACCTCCTGTGGTCCCTCCCCAGCCAGCTGCGCCTTGGGTGGCACCATGGCTCAAAGAGCCTCTACGGAGTGAGCGGAGTTCCTCTGGCAGGTGGGGTTCCTTGGTCTGGCCTGCGGGGATTGGGCCAAAACCGGCTCTCCCACATCCCCCAAGGGGGCCCGGAATGCAAGAGGGCACTCTGCAAAGTTGCTGTCATACAGGGTGTGGAACACAAACGCAAGTGTGCAGTAAATCAGATTTGGGGTGACAGTGCCCCAGCAATAACATAACCCATGGCCGACGGTGGAATTGTGCGGCCCCACGAGGAATCGGGCTCCCTCCTCTCTGGTTTTGGGGTGCGTTACCTGAGAACCGCCACTGCCAAGTCACTGCAGCTTGGCAGCTCCTATGTTGAGCGCCTGCCCCCTGGTGGTCAGTGTCATAGTGACTTATTAGACAGTTGGACAGTTAGCATATTAGCCTTTTATATATATAGATAAATGTGTGGAGTATCCTATAGTGCTCGGAAGTAAGGAAGTGCTTTTAAAAAAAAGATGCAGCCCTAGCTGGTTTGGCTCAGTGGACAGAGCGCCGGCCTGTGGACTAAGGGTCTTGGGTTCAGTTCTGGTCAAGCGCACATGCCTGGGTTGTGGGCTTGATCCCCAGTAAGGGGCGTGCAGGAAGCAGCCAATCAATGATTCTCTCTCATCATTGATGTTTCTATATCTCCCCCTCTCCCTTCCTCTCTGAAATCAATAAAAATATATATATTTTTTAAAAAGATGCAAATGACACAGCCAACCTGGAAGAGCTCCCAGTGTGTCCATAGCTAGAACATTTGAATTTGACAAGTAGTAGTTTTATATTATAACCCAAAGAATAAAATAAATATTCATTAGTTCATCCTGATATAAATACATAATTGAATAAACGAGTAAATGTGGGGTAAGGGGTATAATTTCTTTACAGAAGAATTCCAAATAACAAATGTAGAAAGCATAAGGAAAATAGAGAACCATCATTAGAACACCACAATAGTAATTATTGTAAACAAGATCCACTGATAAGTACTAAAACTAGTGGGTGAAACTTGAAGGAAAAACAATATTTGCATAGCTTCAACATATTATTCATTGCTGTGAAAGTTTTACCTTCTATCGACAAATTCTTTGATAATTCCTCCCTCTAGAGAGTGGAGCTTAATTCCCCTCCCCTTGAGTATGGGCTGGACTTATCACTTCTAATGAGACTGAAGTATGGAAAGTGAAAATTAGTAACTTTAAAGTGATGAAAACCAACTACTAGAACCAAGCGATCAAGGTTAATTATCACCAGTAATAAGTCAGATTGATATCATGTATCCCCAGATATAACACAGAGAACAGGGCACTTCATCTTGGTGGGATGTGTCTCCAAAATCCATAACTTCAGTCTAATCAAGAGAAGCCATCAAACAAACCCAGGTTGAGGGGAGTCTACATAATATCTGACTAGTATTCTTCGAAGTATAAATTTTGTTGTTGAATTAGTAATATTGTACTGATGTTGATTTCTTAGTTTTGGTAAATGTACTGTGGTTATGTAAGATGTTAACATTTGTGGAAGCTGAGTAATGAGTTTATAGGAACTCTACTATCTTTGTAACTCTTCTGTAAATCTAAAAAAATTTAAAAGTGGTAAGTTTTTTTAAGTCAAATGTTCATAAATGTAGCATTTTAAATTTTAGAGACTTGGTCATCTTAAGTCAAATAACAAAAAATATCAGTTAAAACTTCGTATTTGAACATGATGATCCTAAGTGTAGTTCCTTTCCCCTCTTCCTACAGTTCCTTTCACATTTAAATTTATATGATAAAATGAACCGTGAATGATTCTTACAGATTGGTTATTGAAATGCTATTTAAAGTAGATTTTTAAATTCCTATGTATGGTAGGGTAGTTTGTGATACTTGAGCTTTATATAAACTCTTTTATAAAAAATTTATTGTTGCAGCTCTCATGGCACACTAGAAAAGGATTGCAACTCTAGTTCAGAAAGAACTCGCTACTTTTCACTTAATTTTATAGTTTACCATTTTCTTAGTTTTTTATTTTTTATTATTTTTAATGGCATGTTAGATCCCTAATTATCAGTGCTTTTTGATTATGCAAATAAAGAGTATAGTATATTTCTTAGTATAGTGCTAAGAAATATCTTTATTTTAACTTGAGTCACTGAATTTTAGTCATGGAGTTAGGTTGGTGTTAATATCTGGTTTATTTCAGATTCTTCTGTGCGACTCTTGTGACAGTGGCTACCACACTGCCTGCCTTCGCCCTCCTCTGATGATCATCCCTGATGGAGAATGGTTCTGCCCCCCTTGCCAACATGTATGATCCTGCACACCTCTCTTCTTCCAGTCTGTGGTTTTATAGTCAAATTAGTAATATTTCTTGACAGTTACTAAACATTTTATATCTTCAAAACAATTTGTAAATATGGTTTACCTCTTGTTTAAATTTCTGTGAAATTAGAAACTATTGTAAAGGCTACCCTTTATTATTATCTCTTAAGTCTTCCTTTAATTTTTTTTAAAAGCAATTCTCAGAAGATCTGTAATTTTTTAAAATTATAGTCTCTTTTCCCCGCCTCCCCCCACATTTGTTAAAGGCACAAAGAGCCCCAAATTAAGATAATATACAAGCTAAGAAATAGTTTCTTCATATTATGTATCCCTTTGTGTCATCCTTTTCATTTCTGCCTGCCTCCCTTTGTCAGTAGTTTTGTAGATGGTTTCATGGATTATATATCATTATGATGGTCTATGAATAGAAATATGGATTCTATTTATCTCTTATTTTGAATCAGGTGAATTATTTCTTTAAGTTGAAGAACAGGATATTTCTGTGCACTGGGCCCAAGGGGTTCTTTCTCTCACAAGCCCAGTCTCATTTTGGTTTAAAAATGATGGGCTGCATTGCATTTTTCAGTGAAGTGGACTTCTGTGGGTTAGCATAGCTTTATCAGTTAAAATTCTTCAGTTCTGTTTTGTCCCAGTAATCATGTGGAATGGTTTTGTAAATTTTTTCTTTCTCTTTTTTAAGACTAGTGATTATTGGCACCATTATATTTCATTGCACATATAACTCTCTCCCTTAAAAATGTCTTCAGATTAAAAAAAATTTAAATCACTATTATCTATACACATTGAGCCAAATGCTGTTTTAAACATTGATTGAATGTGTTTTCTGGCAAGGCTCTAAGTTTCTCTAATATGTGCTTTACATGAGAGATACTGTGCTCATCTTTAGTTCAGTGAATGTTGAGGGCACCACTGTATTTAATCAAACACGAGGACATTTCAGTGTTCACCCATATGTGGCCCCTTATCAACTCTCAGAGCATAACTATCCACAAGTTAACATGCAAGTGACAAATGATTGTGGAAAGGTGTTAAAATGATGTTCATCTGTTTGGCTATTTCAGAAACTACTGTGTGAGAAATTAGAAGAACAATTGCAGGATTTGGATGTTGCCTTAAAGAAGAAAGAGCGTGCTGAACGCAGGTATTGCGATATGTGTGTTAATATTTTACTTGGGAATTTGATGGCAGAATTGTTTTACAATATAGATCGATGTGTCTGTCTAAAGTGGGATTGGCAAACTATCACTTGTGGGCCACCTCTGGCCTGCTTCTTGTTTTTGTATTGCCCACTAACTAAAGATGTCTGTATTGTTTTTAAATGATTGGAAAAAAAAGATCAGCCCTAACTGGTTTGGCGCAGTGGATGGAGCGTCGGCCTGCGGACTGAAGGGTTCCAGGTTCGATTCCAGTCAAGGGCATATACCTTGTTTGCGGGCACATCCCCAATAGGGGGTGTGCAGGAAACAGCTGATCGATGTTTCTCTCTCACCGATGTTTCTAGCTCTCTATCCCTTTCCCTTCCTCTCTGTAAAAAATAAATAAAATATATTTTTTTAAAAAAGATCAAAACAACGCTCATGTCATGACATCTGAAAATTATATATTCAGATTTCATTGACCTTAAATAAAGTTTTATTGGAACATTGCCATGCTCATGTGTTATATATTGTCTGTGGCTGCTTTTGTACTACAGCAGCAGAGTTTAGTAGTTGCAACACAGACCTTGTGACGCACCAAGCCTAATTTGTTATCTGTCTTTATACAGGAAAAGTTTGCCAAGCCCTGCTCTAAAATATCAGAATCTTCTCTGAATAAATATTGGTCCAAGTATTGTGGGGGATATGTACCTACATATGTAGTGAGTGTAAGAAAACTGTAAGAACTAGTGTTTGATTTAGTTTCCTGTGTGTCATGTCTTTGGGTGGGCAAATTCACACAAGTGTATTTAAATGCTGAACTGTGTCCCACTGACCAGAAAAGATGCTTCCCTCTTCAGTATGCCACTGCACCATGATCTAAAGCATTTGAGAGGCTCGTTGGAGGAGATAAAACTGGAATTGAGCCTAATCTTTAAAAGGGAGCTCAGAATCAAGACAGCATGTTTCTGTTTACATTTATTTGTTCTTTCTTTGATTAATCTGTTGCTAAACATACACTTAGACCTATTATGTACCAAACTGAAAAGAGGAATAAGACAAAGCTCCCAATTACCTGGGGCTCACCCTCTATTAGAATACAGACATATGAGCCAGTGATACAATTAAGTAGACAAACTGAGGTCTCTTCAAAGCAATACAAGAACACTGTGAAGTGGATTTGAGTTTGAGGGATTGGGCTTATCAGGGATGTTCTTGGAAGATAATTTGGGATTATATAGGTGGGCATGCAGAGAAAGGACATTTTAGGCAAAGGGCACAAATGTGATTAAAGACAAAATATGAAAGTGAGAGTAGAAGACTTGTAGGAGATGAAGCTATAAAAGCAGATTGAGGCCAAATTGTGAACAGCTTTGCATACCTGGTTATGGAATTTGAATTACAGTGGAACCTCAGTTCTTGAACTTAATTTGTTCTGGAAAACTGTTAAAAAACCGAATCATTTTTTCCCATTAGAAATAATGTAAATTGAATTAATCCATTCCAGAGCCTCCAAATGATTCTCTATTTTTTGTGTGTTTTTTTTAAAATATATTTTTTATTGATTTCAGGTAGGAAGGAAGAGAGAGATAGAAACATCAATGAGGAATCATTGATTGGCTGCCTCCTGCACGCCCCTTACTGGGGATCGAGGCCCAACCCGAGCACATGCCTTTGACCGGAATCGAACCTGGGACCCTTTAGTCTGCAGGCCGACGCTCTGTTCACTGAGCCAAACCAGATAGGGCTTGTGTCTTTTTTTTATTCTTTATTGTTGAAAATATTACATATGTCCCTCTTTACTCCCATTGCCCGCCCCGCTTGCCCCCACTTCCCCCTCCCCACCCTTCAGCACCCTATTGTCTGTGTCCATGGGTTATACATATATGCATACAAGGTCTTTGGTTGATTACCTCCTACCCTCCCACCCTCCCTCTGAGATTCCCCACTCTATTCCATGCTTCCAAGTCTCTGGAGCCACTCCGTCCATCAGTTTATTTTGTTACTTAGATTCCACATAGGAGTGCAATAATGTGATACTTGTCTTTCTCTGACTCACTTATTTCACTTAGCATGATATTCTCCATGTCCCTCCATGCTATCTCAAAGGGTAAGAGATTTTTCTTTTCTACTGCAGTATAGTATTCCATGGTATAAATGTACCACAGCTTTTTTATCCACTCATCTACTGATGGGCACTTGGGGCTGTTTCCAGATCTTAGCTATTGTAAATTGTGCTGCTATGAACATAAGGGTGCATACAGCTTTTCTGACTGGTGCTTCGGGAAACTCCATACTGTTTTCCACAGTGGTTGCACCAGTCTGCATTCCCACTAGCAGTGTACTAGGGTTCCCCTTTTCTCCACATCTTCACCAGCAGTTGTCATTTGATGATTTGTTGATGACAGTCATTCTGACAGGTGTGAGATGGTACCTCATTGTTGTTTTGATTTGCATTCTTTGATGATCAGTGACTTTGAGCATTTTTTCATATGTCTCTTGGCCTTCTGTATGTCCTCTTTGAAGAAGTGTCTATTTAGGTCCTTTGCCCATTTTCTAATTGGGTTGTTTGTCTTCCTTTTGTTAAGTTGTATGAGTTCCTTATATATTTTGGATATTAACCCTTTATCAGATGTATCGTTGCCAAATATGTTCTCCCATACAGTGGGTTCTCTTTTCGTTTTGTTGATGGTTTCTTTTGCTGTGCAGAAACTTTTTATTTTGATGTAGTCCTTGATTCCCTGTTTTAACCCTTCTTATATACAGTATATGTTTATTGTACTGTTTAATCTATAAATACTTTAAAAACAAAAAGGACATGAAATGTCAATGAAAATATAACAAAAGAAAAGAAATGTACAGTAAAAAATGAAACAATAATTATAAGCAGCAACAAAAGCAAAAAATAAAACAACAAAAATATTCACAGCACAATATCCTGAGATTTTAACAGTGGTGACCTGACTCGTATTCACACATTCTCTCCTTGTATCAGCATGAAAGGGTTGTCAGGTTCAGAAGCAAATTGTTCAAAACGGGAGTCGTTTGTGAAACGAGGTTCCACTGTATTTTCTATAGGCAGTGGGGGAGCCATCAAAAGAGGGATACTCATAACCAGATTTTTATTTCAGGAAAAATACCCTGGTAACAATAAGAAGAGGGGATTAGAGTTGAGGCTTTTGCAGTAGAGTCTATTAGAGCCAGTGAGGCCTGAACTAGGACAGTTGTGATAATAAAGTGGAGATGTTGAAGAGAATTTTTAGAGGATTAATCATGACTTGATGCTCATTTGTACAAAGTATAAGATAATCTAAGCAATGTTTTCTGATTGGTCTTATTACTTTCACTTGTTACCACTGTAACTTTTACTTGCTGTCACATCGTTCCCCCCCTCCTTAAAATTTAGCTTGCCTAAAGATAATTTCATAATCTCACTTTACTTTGTGCAAAGGCAAACCTTAAAAATGGGTTCAGCCTCCAAATCCTGTTTTTTCTTTATTAATCAGTTTGAACTCTGTGGCTCATAATGGATGGTGCTTAGTTTAAATTGGTTATCTAAATATTTTTGTATTTAGAAACTGTGTAACAGTCCTGTATAAAATTATTAGAGTTATTGTGATGTGCAGAGTTGTTCCTGTTTTTATTTTGGCACTGGAAAGCCACGTAAGTTGCTTAAAATTAAATCATAATTGAAAATCAGATTGTCCCTGTGCCTTAGTCTTTTGGAAATCTGTCTGTCCTGAGAAATGAGCAGTGTTTTCATGTTCTGAAGCTGATTTGACTCAGCAGTGTCAATAGCTAATAGTCTGACCCTTCAAGAGCTTGGAAGAAAATGTATTATCTCTAAAAGGCAAAAAGGTCAACTACTAAGAATTAGTCTACTACTCAGATTATATCTACTTACTGTTTGGAGGCCTATGATGGTGCTGACCTATGATGATACTATACTTCTATATGTGGAAAAGGTGGTGAAACTTCTTTTAAAGATATATTTTTATTGATTTTAGAGAGGAAGGGAGAGGGGGGGAGAGAGAGAGAGAGAGAGAAACATCAATGATGAGAGCGAATCATTCAACGGCTGCCTCCTGCAGTGCCCCCCACTGGGGATCAGAAATGCAACCTGGGTATGTGCCCTTAACTGGAATCGAACCTGGGACTCTTCAGTCTACAGGCTGATGCTCTATCCACTGAGCCAAACCAGCTAGTACAGTGGTAAAACTTTTTTGACTATTCCCTCATACACTGAAGGCCATACTGCTGCAATTAAGAAAATACTAGTATATGTGTTTTAAGAAATACCTTTTAATTTTAGAAATCTATGTTAAAATGTGCCACAGCATGTGATAACACTATTGATCTAGTTCTTTTGCTTTCTCTTTTACTCTTGGTAATCTTTACTTAAATGTCATTCTTTAAGAGCACAACTGTAATTATGGCTTTAGGTCACACACTATATCCAATATGAAACTGGATCACAGAAAGGAGAGCAAAATTATTGTTACAGGGAGACCAATCTGGCACAAGGCCAGTTAACTGAATTGTTGCTAATTGTCAGTTCTCCCCAATAAACTGGTTAAACAAGGCTTTCATTATACCCCTGTTATACATGTATATGTATGAATCTTAGGGGCTCTACATAGCAAAATATATATGTTTCGAAAAGAAATAATAGATTAACTATAAATTCCAAGGGTCTTCATCTGTTTTTGACCGTGAGCATTTTTATTCTTTTTTTTTCTTTTTTTAGCTATGTAATGATTTCTGTAATACTCATCCTAACAACTTAAAGCCTTGTTTATTCTCTGTGTCAGAGTACAAGAGCATTTTTCCCCTACTCATGTATTTATTCAACATTTAACCAACATTTATTGAGCACCTACTTTATGCCAGGCAATGTAATCAACATGAAGTATATTATGTGGTCTCTACCTTAAAGATCTCTATATAGTATGGTGGGAAAGAAGGATGTGCCAATGAGTAATTAGTGACTAGCCAGCAACTGTCTACAGAGATGGAGCTGTGATGCTCTGTAAAATCTGTTGTTTCAGAAGTTGGATCAACTGATTTATAAACGTCCCTTTCAGAACTTGGTGCCAGAAATTATTTGGGAATTCTCATAGTTCTATACTTACCAGTGCTTTGCTAGTAGAGAGTTGGATTTAATCAGGGTTGGAATTTTCCAGGTAATGTAACAGAGGGAAGGAGAGAAAGAGACAAGGAATTGAAAGTGTATACAAAGGAGTATTTATAATCAGGACTGTGGAGTCTAAGCCAGGTAAGGGGGAAAGTAAGGACACAGAGGGAGTAATGGACAGTAAGAAGAGGGTAGGGTCAATGGATAGAGATCCTACTGGAGTCAGGGAATTATTGAAATTGGTGTACCAGAGGGAGTGAGCTGGAAAGTGAGCCAGTAGAAGTCAGAGAATAGGTAGGATCCCTGTGATGGAAATTTTAGATGGGGTATGGTTATAGGTAATGATGATAAAGTCTGGGCTCAATATGATCATTGAGCAGGTGGTGAGGTGTATTGGTGGAAGATATATCTTTCTATAGATTACTGAGCAAGAGAATGTTATGATGAGAAATCATACCTACTTTGAATATCCTACTCAAGTATTTAAAGCCTTCCCAAGTTTCTCAGCTCTTCAGACAAAATCTCTTTTTCAGGTTTCCATTGTCCTTGTTCATAATGGACACTAGTTAATTCTTAATATTTGTGAGAGCAAGAACTATGTCTTATTTACCTTTTGATTTCCAAGCCTGACACAAATCATGACCTAATGTGAATATGACTTTTTTTTTCAATTGAGTTAAGAAGAGAAATAATGGTTACGTGAAAGTAGAGATTTTGAGATATAAAAGATGAAACTGGTCTCAGTAAACTTGGTTAGTATAAGGACAAATGTGTCAAACATCCTATATAATAAAAGCCCTGCAACTGAAACGGCAGAATGACCAGAGACCAGAACTACCGGCCCCATGCCCTGGCTGGTCCCACCCCCAACTGGGACCCCCACCCCGATCGGGGGTGTGGTTGGCCTGCAAACCCCCCAGCAGCCCCTTCCCAGGTTGGCCTTGCCCCCTAGCGGGGACCCCCATCCCAATCAGGGGTGTGGCCGGCCTGCTGGCCCCACCCCCCAATGGGCACCCCCACCCCAATCCGGGGCCCCCATAGGCCAGCTAGTCCCCACCCGTGCACCAGGCCTTTATCCTGTATAATAAAAGGGTAATATGCAAATTGACCCTAATGGCGGAACGACCGCTGGACCAGCCACTATGAGGCGCACTGACCACCTCTTGGTCCCTTTCCCTGGCCTGCAGGCTCCAGTCGCCTGATGGCGAATGGGGAACCAGGGTTGGGTGGCAGGGGATGTGGGTGGCGCCAGGCCAAGGCTCCCACCCCACCGGTTGCCCCACATAGAGGGTGACCCGCGGCGGGGGGTGGGGCTGGCAAGCGGGCGAGAACAGCCGACCTCTCGGTCCTTTCCCCTGGCCATCAGGCACCGATCACCCGATGGTGAACGGGGAACCGGGAGTGGGTGGCGGTGGGTGGCGGCGGGTGGTGGGGCCAGCTGTGGGCAGCCACGGAATATGGCCCTGATTGCAGGCCAGGCCTAGGGACCGTACCTGCGCACTAATTTTGTGCACTGGGCCTCTAGTATTTTATAACAGAGCGCTCAAGTTCTGACTTATCCATGAAGCCTTCCCTGTTATTTTCAACTAGTACTGTTCTTGTCTTTTGTATTTCTATTCAGTTCACCATATACTGGCATGTGTGTAAGAGCTCAGTTGTCCTTGGAGAATCAATTTAACTTTGGGAGAAACAGAGAAAGCACCAGTTGGATATAGTAATTTGTCATGTAAAATTTGTTGAATTAAAATCAACAAAACTTAGTTTCTTTGAAATGAAATTATGAAGATGTCATTAGTTTTTAAAATCAACACAAAGATATCTTCATTGTAGCATCCTACAGTACACATCCATGTGGCTGCATTGCTTTTTGTCTTCTCTGTGAACAAGAAGTGAATGGTCTAGTATCATTCACTGGGACCTTGATATAATTCTCTTACATAGAATTATTTTTATACTGATAATTTATTGTTATGAGATTATAGCTGTGTCACCCATACAGTATTACTAAAAACTCTCAGCCTAACAAAGATCTAGTTTATTCAAAGTTCGCTTTTTATCTAATAACTTCGCCAGTGAGTCACAGCATGACTCTTCACAGTTTCCTTGTCTGTTTCAGTTACAGGGTTTATTTCACTGGTATAAATCACATTTTTTAAAAATTTATTTTTACTTATGGTTGACATACAATATTATATTAATTTCAGGTATACAAGATTGTGATCCAATATTTATATACGTTACAAAATGATAAACACAAAGTCTCATAACCATCAGTCACCATACATAGTTATTGTGATATTCTTGACTATTCCCTATGCTGTACATTACATCCCTTGGCTTGTTTTATAATTGAAAGCTTGTATTTTTCATCCCCTAACCCCCTTTCCACCCAACCTCCCACCCCCTTCCCTCTGTATAAGTCACTTCTAAAGCCACAATTTTCATACCTTTAGGAAGTTTTATGCTTCCTACACATACCAGAACTATAAGTTTTATAGATAACTAGAGGCCCGGTGTATGAAATTCGTGCATGGGGGTGGGGAGGTGTCCCTCAGCCCAGCCTGCACCCTCTCCAATCTGGGATCCCTCGAGGGATGTCCGACTGCCCGTTTAGGCCCGGCCCTAAACTGGGATCGGGCCTAAACGGGCAGTCGGACATCCCTCTCACAATCCAGGACTGTGAACAAGAAGTGAATGGTCTAGTATCATTCACTGGGACCTTGTGCTCCCAAATGCTCACCTGCCTGCCTTCCTGATTTCCCCTAACCCCTTCTGCCTGCCAGCCTGATCACCCCCTAACCACTCCAATGCCAGCCTGATTGATGTCCAACTGATGCCAGCCTGTTTGCCCCCAACTTCCCTCCTTTGCCAGCCTGGTCACCCCTAACTGCCCTCCCCTGCAGGCTTGATCGCCTCCAACTGCCCCCCCTTGCAGGCCTGGTGCCTCCCAACTGCCCTCCCCTGCTGGCCATCTTGTGGTGGCCATCTTGCATCCACATGGGGGCAGGATCTTTGACCACATGGGGGCATCTATATTGTGTGTTGGAATAATGGTCAATCTGCATATTACTCTTTTATTAGATAGGATAGAGGCCTGGTGCTCGGGTGGGGGCCAGCTGGTTTGCCCTCAAGGGTGTCCCGGATCAGGGTAGGGGTTCCCTTGGGGCGTGGGGCGGCCTGAGCGAGGGGCCTATGGTGGTTTGCAGGCTGGCCACGCCCCCTGGTGACCCAAGCGGAGTCCCTGGTATCTGGGGTTTATTTATCTTCTACAATTGAAACTTTGTAGCCTGGAGTGGAGCCAAGCCTCCTGCTCGCTCCGTGGCCGGCAGCCATTTCTTTTGGGGTTTGTGTATCTTCTTTTTTTTTTAATATATTTTTTATTGATTTTTTACAGAGAGGAAGGGAGAGGGATAGAGAGCTAGAAACGTCGATGAGAGAGAAACATCAACCAGCTGCCTCCTGCACATCCCCCACTGGGGACGCGCCCACAACCAATCCACATGCCCTTGACCGGAATCAAACCCGGGACCCTCCAGTCCGCAGACCAACACTCCATCCACTGAGCCAAACTGGTCTCGGCTGTGTATCTTCTATAATTGAAACTTTTTAGCCATAAGCGGAGGCCTGGGCCGGCCAGGGTGTGCGGAAAGCTTTGCTTCTTCAATTGCCGGGGGCAACCCTAGCCTCCCGCTCTTTCTAGCTCCGTGGCTTCTGCCATTTCTGTTTGGATTTGTTTACCTTCTATAATTGAAACTTTGTAGCTTTGAGTGGAGGCTTAGGCCGGCAAGGGCAGGCGGAAAGCTTGGCTTTCTCCACTGCCTGGGAAATCCAAGCCTCCCTCCTGCTCTCTCTGGCTGTAGCCATCTTGGTTGGGTTTATTTGCATACTTGCTCTGATTGGCTGGTGGGCGTGGCTTGTGGGTGTAGCAGAGTGATGGTTAATTTGCATATCACTCTTTTATTAGGTAGGATAGTTAACATGTTTGTAACCTTGCCTCTGCTATTACCATAAAATCATAATTTTAGTATTGTCTGTTAGTAATGTTTTCATAACACTGCTATTTTTAGCAAATCTCATTTTGCCTATGTGCTTGTTTTTCACTTTTTAAAGGAAAGAACGCTTGGTGTATGTGGGTATCAGTATTGAAAACATCATTCCTCCACAAGTAAGTTTCTGGCTTATAGTATTTTTAAAGAGGAAATTGCCATAATTGTTCTAAAATGTATCCCACATTATATAACATGAGTAGTTTCAATCTTATTAAAAATGAAAATTTAGGACCTTAAAGAATCACCCATAATCCACCATGATTATGTACATGCAGATAGCCCCGAAATCTTACATCCAAATGAAATTTATAGCTCATCCCTATGGAGCTTGTTGGGTGTTGTGTTTTGTTTTGTTTTTAACCTAAATTGGTTAATTTGTTTTCAGCTTCTTTGTCTGCTGTTTCTGTAAAGTATCTAAAGAATAGTTCAGGGAGAGTTGGTTTTTAATTCTAGTCTTTTGTGGTTATCAGAATCTTCAATTTGTGTTCTTATAGTTTGGTTTCTTTGAAGGGATTTCACTGTTTTGCATTCATTAGCTTAATTTATAATTAAGAAGGATATCTCATGAATGAGAGTATATGTATCATGGTTTTTATTTGAAATGAAGAAATTTTCTCAGTTCCATACAGGTTCAATTCAGATTTAATTAAATCACACACTTAAATAGCTTGTCTTGGTTAGTTATTTTTGCCTTCAGTACCGTGCCCCTTTCTTCTAAATCCATTATTTCATTTTTTCAGCTTATCTAATTATTTAAAAATTTATTGATGGAAAAACAACATGATTTAAAAAAAAAATATATATATATATATATATTTATATTATATACATACATATATATATTTTATTGATTTTACAGGGAGGAAGGGAGAGGGATAAGAGTTAGAAACATAGATTAACTGACTCCTGCATGCCCCCCTCTGGAGATCGAGCCCGAAACCCAGGCATGTACCCTTGACCAGAATTGAACCCGGCACCCTTCATTCCGTGGGCCAAGGCTCTATCCACTGAGCAAAACTGGTTAGGCCATCTTTTTTTTTTTTTTGTCTAAAGTTTTACATATGTTTCCTTTTTCCCCGATTGACCCCCCCCCCCATCATGATTATTTTTAAAAGAGGGCATTATAAACTCACAAAAACATAAGAATTTTAATACAGAAGTGCTTTTTTAAAAAATATTCTTATTGATTTTTTTTTTATTCATTTTTTTTTTAAGAGAGAGACATTGATGGCTGCCTCCTGCACACCCCACAGTGGGGATCAAGCCTGCAACTCTGGCATGTGCTCTGACTGGGAATCAAACCGGCACACTTGGTGCACAGGATGATGCCCAGCCAACTGAGCCACACTGGCCAGGGCCAGAAGTGTTTCTTGTGATCATCAATATTTTTTTAATCTGTACATAGTGTTGCCATGTTCATTCAGTTTTGGGGGGATCATATTTTTCAAACCTTCCACATGTGCTGCCTAGAGGGACATTAGAAGCTATTAATCCCAAGGAACTTTGTTCTGTCCTGAGTAATAAAATGTATTTATTTTCATAAAACCAGGAGCCAGATTTTTCTGAAGATCATGAAGAAAAGAAAAAAGATTCAAAAAAATCCAAAGCAAACTTGCTTGAAAGAAGATCAACAAGAACACGGAAATGTATAAGTTATAGGTATGAAATATGTGGAAATAGTTACAATGAAAGAATTTTTTTTAAATATACTTCTTTATTGATTTCAGAGCGGGAGAGAGAGATAGAAACATCAATGATGAGAGAGAATCATTGATTGGTTGCCTCTTGCACACCCACACAGGATTAAGCCTGCAACCCAGGAATGTGCCCTGACAGGGAATTGAACCGTGACCTCCTGGTCCATAGGTTGACCCTCAACCACTGAGCCACACTGGCCAGACGAAACAATTTTTTGTTGGTTTTTGTGTTTGTGTGAATCCTCACTCAATATTTTTTCCATTGAGTTTTTGAGAGCGTGGAAAGGGGGGAGAAAAACAAAAGAGAAACATTGATGTGAGAGAGACACATTGGTTACCTTCCAGCTGACCAGGGCTGGGAATTAAACCTGCAACCCAGGTACATGCCCTTACTGGGTATCGAACCTGACGCACTGTGGTGCTCAGGCCAACCCTTTAGCCATTGAGCCAGGGCCAGAATGGAATATTTCATTTTAATTAATTAAAATGTTTTAGGCAATTCACTTTATCTTTGTGCTTACCTCAGTTCTAAAATGAAAGGAGTTTTGCATATGATGAATTCTTAGGAATCATCCAGTCTTGGTCCTTTTCTTTAAGTTGAAAACAGCCCTTGTGAGATGAAGTACATTTATTTTCATAGTTCTAAAATTCTGACTGTCTGTAATGAATTCTAGTAATAATAATATAACCTTCAATAACAATAATAATGTCATCTTTGAACTTAGTATTATTTCTGGACACTAATTTTGTTAACTTTGCCAAGTGATTTGTATCATTAGGGTTTTGCAAACTGGCCTGTAGGCCAAATCCAGCTCACTGCCAGTTTTTGTATAGCCAATTCCTTGGGAGTGATTTTTACAATTATAAATGGTTGAGTAAAGAACCCAAAGAAGAACATCCTATGAAAATTACATGACATTCAATCACAGTGTCCATTAATAAAGTTATTTGGGAACACAGCCACACCATTCACTTGTATTGTCTGGCTGCTTTTGTACTGAACGTCGACTTGAATAGTTACTACAGAGACTGTGTGGTCTACAAAGCATGGAATATTTTCTATCTGGCTTTTTACAAAAATATTTATTGGTGCCTGGTACAGATGATCTTTGAAAGTGAAAAACAACAATTTATGTATTAGATACTGATTTACAAAACCCAGTTTTACAAAAGAAATGGAGGCTAGTCGGAGCAAGAGGATGTAGTCCAAGTCAACACAGTCCCAAAGTGGACAAGAGCAGTTTCGTATCAGGCCTTTTTCACTTCCGAGGCAGCGCTCCTGACACGCATGTGTCAGGCTGTAACGTGATTGTTGTATGTATTTTAGATTTGATGAGTTTGATGAAGCAATTGATGAAGCTATAGAAGATGATATCAAAGAGGCTGATGGAGGAGGTATGTGTTTGTTTATCATTCTCTTTCATATACTATAACTCCAGCCAATAAAATAACTAAAATGCCCTGGTTAGAGTAGTGAGCTTTTTTTTTCCCTTCTTTCTCCCTAGTGTTTATCATGATTACTGCTGATGTTAGTAGTCTGAGATTCAAAATAATCTGTGGACACAGTTTCAGTGTGTAGACTCAGATCTTACTACTTATTTTAAAAGTTTTGTTTTATGATCTGATGTAAAATGCAAATGTTCCTCAGTAGATTATAAATTTATTTCTGCTTCCAAATGGAAAACCCAGTTAAACTTTCCTGATCCTGCTACAAAATATCAAAAATTATGATTAAAAGAGTAACATGCTAAATATATTTCTTTAACCTTTTAAAATCAGTTTATTAATTTCATACTCTTTAATACATGACATTAATGTAGTATAATTTAAAGGTAATTTCATTTAAGAGCTACATAGCAAATTACCAGTGCTCTAGTGTGGAGCATTGTGGTTTCCATTTAGTTATTATGAAAACTGGGAGGGGTTCATTATACGTAGGCTGTTTGTAGGGGAACTGAAGAAGTCACTAGTTTTTCCAGAGACGTGTGCCTTACTTACACCTTTGCTGCTGAATTCTCACTTTTTCAGTCCTGCAAACACTGTTACTTTTTTTAAAAGTTGATAGGCCTCTTTCTAACGCCATGTCCAAAAGACAACTTTCAAGAAGAGATTTTTGAATCACTGCTAATAGGTATGAGGTTTCTTTTGGGGTGACAAAAATGCTTTGAAATTATTTAGTGGTGGCAGTTGTACAACTTTGACTATACTAAGAACCTTTGAAATATACACTTTAAAGGGTGAATATTATGGTATAAGAATTACATCAAAATGTAAGAAAAAGATGTTTTCTACAAGGTGAACTTCTATTTAGTAGGACAAACAAATGCAATCTCTTGATGAGAGCTCTGTCAGCTGCAGTTGTGAGAAAACAGCAGATTTGTAGGAAGAAAATAAATCAATTAAAGAGCTGCTAAGCACAAATAAGGAGTCTCTAGTATTAAAGGGAAACTTAATAAATGTACAGTTGTTCCTTTTCCTCTCTGCCTCTTTTCCCCTCAACTCTCCACCCCTGAATTCAGGAGTTGGCCGAGGAAAAGATATCTCCACCATCACGGGTCACCGTGGGAAAGATATCTCCACTATTTTGGATGAAGAAAGAAAGGAAAATAAACGACCCCAGAGGGCTGCTGCTGCTCGCCGGAAGAAACGCCGGCGATTAAATGATCTGGATAGTGACAGCAACCTGGATGAAGAAGAGAGTGAGGATGAGTTCAAGATCAGTGATGGGTGCGTGGTCTGCCAGTTGACCCCAGTCCCTAGATTCAGGCTTAAATGGTGCTAGCAGAGAAGCTGTCCATGCTATGGCAGGGCTTTTGTGTTTGTGCACATAGACAATCTCTTTTTATGTTCAGATTATTTAACACAGATTTATGAACAGTCTTGGTTCTTTTTTGTTGTTCTTTTTAATTCTCACCTGAGAATATTTTTTCCATTGATTTCTAGAGAGAATGGAAGGGGAAGAAAGAGGGAGAGAGAGATTAGTTGCCTGCCACATGCGCCACTACAAGGGCTGATGAACCTGCCACTGAGTTACGTGCCCTTGACTGGAAATTGAACCTGCAACCCTTTTGTTGGCAGGCCCACACTCTAACCACTGAGTCAAACTGGCCAGGGCTAATCTTGGTTATTTTTAGGATAAAACAAGTAGGTTTATGGTTGTTTATTTAATACTAGAAACCCGGTGCATGAAAATTTGTGCACGCGGGGAAGGGGGGCCAGTCCCTCAGCCCGGCCTGCGCCCTTTTGCAATCGGGAGCCCTCAGGGGATGTCCGACTGATGGACGTCCTTAGCTGTCAGTCGGACATCCTTATTGCTGCCGCAGAGGCAGGAGAGGCTGCTGCTGCTGTGCTCGCCAGCTGTCAGCTCTGCTTGTGGCTGAGTGGTGCTCCCCTGTAGGAGCACACTGACCACCAGGGGGCAGCTCTGGCCATGCCCCCCAATCACCCCTCCGCCGCCGCCCCCCAACTGCTATCCCCACCCTCTGCCCACTGGCACCCACCTTGGCTGGCCTGCCGCTGCCCGCTTGCCAGCCCCGCCCCCCGCCAACTGGTCATTCTGCCATTTGGTCGATATGCATATTAGGCTCTTATTGTATAGGATTCTAAATTGTATTTCAATTTCATTAATTATAATTGAGCATCCTTTTATTGTGTACCTCTGTGCCACCTTCTACCAGCATGTCCATGAGTGGTTGCTAGTCAAATATGAGACATAGATAAGCACAAGTAATTAGGAAACTATTCTCTAGTGAACCTTAGAGGTTTGGCTTGAGGTAAGTAATCTAGCATGGAATATTAGGAAAGCCTTCCCTTGGAGCAGGTACAGAAACAGTAATGCAGAGTTCTCTCAGCATATAAACCAAGCTTGATGAAATTTGCATGACTAATTGGGCAGTTTGGGATGAGAAGCAGGATGAAGAAAGAAGTTCTTCTAAACAGAGAAATCACATAAAACCCCATGGAATATTTAGGAAATTCCTGGTGTGTCTGCATAGCAAAATTATGGGGAAGCGGTAGAGAGTGCCCTGCTGGAGATGTGGCCAAGAGATGAAAACGAAACAGATGATGGAGTGTTTTGTTTGTCAGGCATAGGACTCTGTGAAGATGATGAAAACCCACCAAAGGGTTTTAAACACCAGACTAACAAGAGGTTTACATTTCAGAAAGCTTTATTCTGGTATTCTTTTGGAGGGTGTATTGAAGGGAAATGATCTAGAGATTACAGAGGCTACTTGGAGAATTGCTATAGTAGTTCAGGTACAAGATGATTTGAGATATTATCTTTGAGAGGTGGACTCAAGGAATTAGTAAATGATTAGATACAAGAAATAAAAAGGAAGAAATTAGGATAAATACCAGATTTCTGGTTTGAGTCCCTAGATGAGTGGTAGTTTTAAATACCAGGCTAGAGAACAGTAGAGAGACGTAGGTTAGGAAATAATGAGTTTGCTTTTGGAGATGTTGAATTTAAGGCACATGGGGGACATCTCAAGAGGCCAAAGCAATGTATGTATGAAAATCAACATCAATTCATCTTCATAACTCCTCCTAAGCAGATCATTTCTTCATTTTAGGGAAATTGATACAAGTATTCAGATGTTACATTAAACATTATTTTATGATTTTCTGGACTTGTTAGAACTTGAACTGAGAACTACGGGTTCAGTTTTGTTTTTTTCGGAGGGGGGATTTAAATATCTTTTATTGATTTCAGAAAGAGGAAGGGAGAGGGAGAGAGAGATAGAAACATCTACCTAATAAAAGAGTAACATGCTAATTGACCGTACCTTCACAATGCCCACCAGCCAATCAGTAGTGACTATGCAAATTAACCCAACAACGATGACAGGTTAATTTGCATACGCAGGTGCTTAGCGGCCAGGGGCAGGGTGGGACGCTTGCCATGGTGATGATGCAGCTGTTCTGCACCACCCCCGGCGGCTCTGGGCCAGAGCGAATGCGGTGCCAGCAGCCCATTCTTGCATGAATCTTCGTGCATCGGGCCTCTAGTCAATGATAAGAAAGAATCATTAATCAGCTGCCTCCTGCACCCACACTGAGGATCGAACCCACAACCCAGGCATGTGCCCTGACCAGGTTCATAGGTTGACACTCAGCCACTGAGCTGTGCCAGCCAGGCCGGGATCACAATTTTAAGAACCATCATAATTCATCTGGTTTCTCTTGGACAGATCTCAAGATGAGTTTGTTGTATCTGATGAAAACCCAGATGAAAGTGAAGAAGACCCACCATCTAATGATGACAGTGACACTGATTTCTGTAGCCGAAGACTAAGACGACATCCCTCCCGGCCAATGAGGCAAAGCAGGCGTTTGCGGAGAAAAAACCCAAAGAAAAATTATTCGGATGATGATGAAGAGGAGTCTGATGAGAATAGTAGAGACTCTGGTAAAAGATAATTTGTGTCTACATCATACCAACTTAATAAATTCTTGTGATTTCTGGAGCTAAGAGTATTTAAAATAAAAGTCCTTTCAATTGTAACATAAGCTTTCTGATAAAATTTTGAGTTATATTATTATGACTCGCTAGGAACTACATTTTTCATATAAAGCACATTCTAAGAAAATACATACAGATGGATGTGTTAACTTCATACTAAATTCATTTTAGGATTGTGATGAATCCTTGTGGTGCCAACTGTTCCCATGTCTAGTCTTTATCTTCATAGTGTTTCTTGGAAATAATTGCCAGTAAGCCGAGAACAGATATCTAGCTATTGGAGAGAGAAGGATCACCAAAAATGTTATTTCTAACATTTAGATCACAGTTGGTAATTCATTAGTTTTTATAAATTTGCAGGGGTTGATGGTATAGCTTGTGCTTATCCCTATTAACAATAAATGGAGGCACAGCAGCCAAAAGAGCAAATACAGTGTTTTGTGGAATTGGCAGATAGGTAGCTGTCATCTTACTGAGGAAGTGGCACAAACAAGAGTATTATATCCTTGACTTGCCACGCTTGTGGAGTTTTATTTTGTTTATCTTTTTTTCTAAACTTTTTTTTGCTAAATGGAGACATCATGCCCCTTTATCAGTACTTATTTCCTAAGAATAGGACATTTTCTTACATAACCACAATACAATGATCAAAATCAGAAATTTTATATTGGTACTAGCGGCCCGGTACATGAATTCGTGCATGGGTGGGGTCCCTCAGCATGGCCAGAGATTGGGGCAATGGAGGCCGTCTCGCCCAGTCCTGATAGGGGCCGATTGGGGCCAGCTGGCCAAGGTGAGGAACCCTGGGAGGTTGGCCGGCTGCGGGAGGTTGGCTGTGTGAGCACACAGACCACCAGGGGGCAGCTCCTTTGTTGAGAGTCTGCCCCCTGGTGGTCAGTGTGCATCATAGTGACTGGTTGACCAGTTCTTCGGTCGACTGGTCATAACTGTCGCTTAGGCTTTTATATATATAGATAATACTATTGTCTAATCCAGTGATGGGCAACCTTTTGAGCTTGGTGTGTCAAACTTCGCCAAAAAACTGAGCATAACTCGGGTAGTGTGTCACTTTGAGGAAAAAACATTATTTCGCAAATGTTTCATCCTCAGGAGCAGCAAATGTTTCTTCCTTGGCATGCGGCCGCCTCAGCGGCTGTGTGTCATCAGAAATGGCTACGCGTGTCAGTGCTGACACGCGTGTCATAGGGTCGCCATCACTGGTCTAATCAATAGTATATATTCAGATTTCATCAGTGGTCCTGATAGTGTCCTTATATCAATATTTTTTCCTAGTCCAGGGTCCAATCCCATGAATAAACATTGTGCTTATTCATGTCTCTAGTTTCCTTTAATCTGGGATATGCTGCAAACTCTGTCTATATTTGCCTTGACATTTTTTTTAAGAATACACACTAGTTATTTTATAAAATGTTCCTCAATTTGGGTTTTTCTATTTCTTTGTGATAAAATTCAGATTATACATTTTTGCAGGAATATTACAAGGCTAATGTATATCCTCCAGGTCTCTTTATTCTTTTTCCCTTTGTAATTAATAATTAAATTATAGGGAGGTATTTTGAGACTCTGTAAATATCCTGTTCTTTATCAGATATTTCACCCACTAGTTTTAACATTTGTTAATAAATTTCTAATTTCATCATTCCTTTTATATATATATTTATTACTTGGTGTTCTTAAGTGTTTTCTCCCCTATATACCTGTTTCTTTATATCAGAACTAGAGGCCTGGTGCACGAATTCGTGCATGGGTAAGGTCCCTCAGCCTGGCTGGCGATCGAGGCCGTCTTGCCCAGTCCAGGGGGAGGGACCACAGGAGGGTGACTGGCCGGCCGGGGGAAGGGACCACAGGAGGTTGGCTGTGGGAGTGCACTGACCACCAGGGGGCAGCTCCTGCATTGAGCGTCTGCCCCCTGGTGGTCAGTGCATGTCATAGCGCCGGTCATAACAGTTGCTTAGGCTTTTATATAGATAGATGTACTTGTGGATTCTTATTTTAGTCATTGGATATAATGTTACCATCAATATTTAGGCTCAATTTGTCCCAGATTTGACCAACGGGAACAGCTTCAAATTGTTGGCTAGCTATTTTGAAATGTTTGAAGTCCATTAGAGAACAAGGCTGAATGTGATAATTCAGTTGAAAATATTAGCACTCCTGAAATACTGTTGACATAGAGCCATAGCCTGACTCTGGTTTATTGATCCAAGGTGACAAGAACAGTGCGATTTAGCAATGCTTTGAGAGTTTAATTAGCTC
This sequence comes from Cnephaeus nilssonii, assembly GCF_951640355.1. NCBI lineage: Eukaryota > Metazoa > Chordata > Mammalia > Chiroptera > Vespertilionidae > Cnephaeus > Cnephaeus nilssonii. The sequence goes on along the minus strand of NC_137084.1, from coordinate 46,762,604 downwards.
TATGTATTTTGCAGATTTTAATTCCATGTAGAAAAAGCAAAAAATATAACTCCAATTTTGTAATTCTTTGAGATAGGTTCATCACTTTTTTGCTGTTAGAGAACTTATGTGAAGTTGTGACTGTAGCCATCCAGCTACATTTGTGAAGTTTGGCATAAAACCCCCAAAGATTTACTCATTATTAATAAGAAAATAAGGGGCTTAAAGTTATTATTCATTTAAAAATTGTTTAAGCGTATGAGCCTAACCAGCGGTTAAGGACAACAGGGGAGTGGGGGCATATGTGGGGAGGGGTGTGGGATGGGAATGGGGGGATGAGGACAAATATGTGATACCTTAATCAATAAAGAAATTAAAATAATAAAATAAAAATAAAAATTGTGTAAAATGAACTCTTCTTAGTAGCTTTGCATTCTTATAACCTAAGCTAACTACATTTCTATTTAACAAACTTAAATTTTGTATATGACTTTTTTTTTTGCTTCTTTTTTAATAGAAAGTGATTTTAGCGATGACTTTAGTGATGATTATGTAGAGACTCGGCGAAGGCGGTCAAGGAGGAACCAGAAAAGACAAATTAACTACAAAGAAGATTCAGAGAGTGAAGGTTCCCAGAAAAGTTTACGGCGTGGTAAAGAAATCAGACGAGTTCATAAGCGCAGGCTTTCCAGCTCAGAGAGTGAAGGTGAGGAATAGATCTCCAATTTACAGAAGTTTGGACAAGGCAGAAATAAAATGAACTCTATACCATTTCTAAGAAATTAAATATAACCAGTAATATCTTTGAGACAAAATTATTTTATGCCTGGTCACTATTTATAATTTAAATAAATGCTAGTTGATAAGATACAGGTTTTTTGTTGTTGTTTTTAATCGTGAGGACATTATTTTTTATTTTTTAAAATATATTTTTATTTCAGAGAGGAAGGGAAAGGGAGAGAGAGAGAAAAACTTCAATGATGAGACTCATTGATTGCCTGCCTCCTGCAAGCTCCCTACTGGGGATCAAGCCCACAACCCAGGCATGTACCCTTGACTGGAACGAACCTGGGACCCTTCAGTCCACTGAGCCAAACCAGCTAGGGCTGTGGTCGGCAAACTGCGGCTCGTGAGCCACATGCGGCTCTTTGGCCCCTTGAGTGTGGCTCTTCCACAAAATATCACAGCCTGGGTGAGTCTATTTTGAAGAAGTGGCATTAGAAGAAGTTTAAGTTTAAAAAATGTGGCTCTCAAAAGAAATTTCAATCGTTGTACTGTTGATATTTGGCTCTGTTGACTAATGAGTTTGCCGACCACTGAGCTAGGGCAAGATACAGTTTTTTAAAATAGTTCTATTGATTTTAGAAAGAGAGGAAGTGGTCGGGGGGTGGGGTAGAGAGGGAGAGAAAAAGGTGTCGATATGAGAGCAAAACATCAATTGGCTGCCTTCTGCACGCCTCCTACCCGGATCAAGCTGCTACCCAATTATATGTCATGAATTCATTGATCAGCTGCCTCCTGCATGCCCCTTACTGGGGTTCAATCCCAAAACCTGGGCATGTGTCCTGACCGGGAATCGAACTGTGAGCTCCTGGTTCATAGGTCAATGCTCAACCACTAAGCCATGTTGGTTGGGCAAGATAAAAATTTTTAAGTTCACCATTGTAATAATTAAATTCTTCATGGAAACTAGAAGAATCTCAAAATTGTGATCTAAGCAAGATTTTTTCTGCTCCCATATTATTTATGGCCCTCATTTCAAAATAACCTTCTTTGACTTGATTACCTGAATAGCTGGACAGTTCCAAACCAAGGTACTTACTGTTTCTCTCCATCTTGACAGTAAGCTTCAAACCTGTATCTTATCAACTACCTTTTATTTCTTAATAGCTGTAGCTGTGCCCCATACCAGAAGTTCAGGAAAAGCTCTAAAATATGAATTTGTGATATCCACTTTTTAAAAATTCCTCCCTGCCCTAACCAGTTTGGCTCAGTGGATAAGAGCATTGGCCTGCGGACTGAAAGGTCCCAGGTTCAATTCCTGTCAAGGGCATGTACCTTGGTTGTGGGCACATCCCCAGTAGGAGGTGTGCAGGAGGCAGCTGATCGATGTTTCTCTCTCATCAATGTTTCTAACTCTCTATCCCTCTCTCTTCCTCTCTGTAAAAAATCAATAAAATATATATGAAAAAAAAAAAATTCCTCCCTGAGGATCTGCTTATTGATTTGAGGGGGTGAGGGGAAGGAAGGGAGGGCGAATGAGGGAAACAGACAGACAGACATATATCAATGTGAGAGAGAAACATCGATTGGTTGCCTCCTGTAAAGCACTGACCGGGGACAGAACCCGATACCTTTTTTTTTTTTTTTTTAATATGTTATTGATTTTTTACAGAGAGGAAGGGAGAGGGATAGAAAGTTAGAAACATCGATGAGAGAGAAATATCAATCAGCTGCCTCCTGCACACGTACTGGGGATGTGCCCACAACCCAGGTACATGCCCTTGACCGGAATCGAACCCGGGACCCTTCATTCCGCAGGCTGACGCTCTATCCACTGAGCCAAACCGGCTAGGGCCCAAAACCTTTTTTTAAAATATATTTCTTTTATTGATTTCTGAGTGGGAGAGGGAGAGAGATAGAAACATCAATGATGAGAGGGGAACCATTGATTGGCTGCCTACTGCACACCCCTCACTGGGGGGTTGAGCCTGCAACCCGGGCATGAGCCCTTGGCCGGAATTGAACCTGGGATCCTTCAGTCCACAGGCCGATGCTCTATCCACTGAGCCCAACCGGCCAGGTGCCGAAACCTTTTTAGTGCATGGATGACCCTCCAACCAATTGAGCCACCTGTCCAGGGCCTCCATTTAGTGTTTGGAGTTATTCCAGAATTCTTTCTAAGTTTATTTTATTAAATGATTCTAACTCTCTCCCATTCCTCTTTCTTTTTTATATATTTAATTATCTGTTTTGAAGATTGTTTGCTTTCATAGATCCTTATCAATTATGTGTAAGTCCATGCCAGGAGAGAAAAGGGTGAAATATATTTGAATAGGGGAGGCTAAAGAAGGAAGGTGAACTTCTGGTTGAGTGTGTGCTATCTTCTTGTGTCATTAAAAACAAATATGAATTCATTAATTCAACTATAAAAAAACAAATACTTATTGAACTATTCACTATTCTAGGCACTGAGAATGGGAAAGTGAACAAAAGAGCCAAAAACCATGGGTAACTTCGTCATGTCACTTTTAATGCGGGGTGGGATAGAAAGATAATATACAAGTTAAATAAGTAGAATATATGATCTATTAGGTGGAGATAAAAAGCTATAGAGAAAAATAAGGGAAAAAGTTGGGTTGGGAAAGTAGTTGGAATTTCAGGTTCGGTACCACGTGAATATCTATTTGATTAAAGACCTGAAAGAAATGTTGAGTGTGTGTCATGCAGTTATCTAAGAAGAGTGATTCAGGCACATGAATAAGGCAGGTTTGTGCCTGGCATTTTCAAAGAATAGAAGGGAGGCCAGGTTGGAGAGGAAGAAAAGGATGAGATGAAGCAGGGAGATCAACAGGGACTAGATCATATTGAGCAATAATCAGCAAACTACAGCCTACCTGTTTGTGTAAATAAATACTTTCTAAATCAAGTTATAATGGAACATAGCCATAGCAATTTTTTTTTACATACAGTCTGTACTGCTTTCCCACAAAGTTGAATGGTTGTAATAGAGACTGCCCTTTACAAAAATATCTTGCCAACCCCTGAGGAGTATCAGTGCTGTTCAGTTGAACTTTCTGCACTGATGGGAACGTTCTGTGTGCTATTTAAATAGTAGCCACTAGTATTATGTGACTATTCATCACTTGAAATGTGGCTAGTGTAATGGAGGAACTGAATTTTTAATTTTTATCTAATTCTAATTTAAATTTAAAGTAGCCATATGTCATTACTGGCTACAACATTGGATAGTGTAGTAGGCCATTGTATATAGACTTAGGATTTTATTTGGTGTAAATGAGAAATAATGAGAATTTTGTAGAAGGGAGTGACAGGACTGACATGTTTTTGTTTGATTATGGCAGCTGTGTTATGCATTAATTGAAGGGGACATGGTTAGAATCTAGGACCAGGTGGGAGGCCATTGAAATAGGCCAGGTGAGAGATTATGGTAGGTAAGAGTAGGGTAGAAGCAGTAAAGAGATGAAAAGTCAAATTATGGATATATTTTGAAGGTAGACCTAAAGGATTAACTGTTGCATTAGATAGTAGAAAGGAAGGAATCAAGGATAAGTGAGCAAAAAAAAAAGGATAAGTGAGCAATCGGAAGAATAGAGTTGTCAATAACCGAGAAGGTGGAGATGAGAATAGCACAAATTTGAGGTGGGGGGTTTAGGAGCACAGATAACACATTAGGTTTGAGATGTCTGTTTAGAAATCCAAGCATAGGTGTTGAGTAAGCAATATGATAACATGAGTCTGGAATTTAGGGGATACCTAAAAACAAATGTGAGAGTTACCAGCATATACATGTTATGCCAAGCCATGAGACTAGGTCGGATCACAGGATCACATAGATGTAAGTATAGACAAGGGAAGACATTTAAAGACTAGCAAGGACATTTAATAACATGGGATGAGAGTCAGCACAGTGTTTCAGTTGTCCAGAGTTGGGCAAGATTTCACTAAGAAATCTGATTTTGCTCTTTCCTAAAATCACAGGTACACATGAATCCTATTGGGTATTGTTATGGGACTGAGAGGAAGGAAAAATCAGGCCAATTATTGAAGGGACATATTTGTGTACAAACAAGTCTGAAAGCAGGACACGTCGTGAATGGGGAGGAAAAGGAGAAGTACTCAAATTGTTTATGGTTAAATGTGCTGTTTATTCTAGAGAGCTATATGTCCAAGAACTCTGAAGATGAGGAGCTAGCTAAAGAATCAAAGCGGTCACTTCGAAAGCGGGGTCGAAGCGCAGATGAGTATTCAGAAGCAGAAGAGGAAGACAAACCATCCCGAAAACGGCTACACCGGATTGAGACAGACGAGGAGGAGAGTTGTGACAATGTTCATGGAGATGCAGATCAGCCTGCCCGTGATAGCCAGCCCAGGGTCCTGCCCTCAGAACAGGAGAGCACCAAGAAGCCCTATCGGATAGACAGTGATGAGGAAGAGGACTTTGAAAATGTAGGCAAGGTGGGAAGCCCATTGGACTATAGCTTAGTGGACTTACCTTCCACCAATGGACAGAGTCCTGGCAAAGCCATTGAGAATTTGATTGGCAAGCCAGCTGAGAAGCCTCAGACCCCCAAGGACAACAGCACAGCCAGTGCAAGCCTGGCCCCCAATGGGACAAGTGGTGGGCAGGAGGCAGGGGCACCAGAAGAGGACGAAGATGAGCTTTTGAGAGTGACTGACCTTGTTGATTACGTCTGTAACAGTGAACAGTTATAAGACTTTTTTTCCATTTTTGTGCTAATTTATTCCACGGTAGCTCTCATACCAGCGGGCCAGTTATTAAAAGCGGTTTTATTTTTCCTAGAAAACTCCACTACAGAATGACTTTTTAGAAGAAAAATTTCAACAAATCCTGAAGTCTTTCTGTGAAGTGACCAGTTTTGAACTTTGAAGATAAATAATTGCTGTAAATTCTTTTTGATTTTCTTTTTCCAAGTTCATGGTCCTTGGTAATTTCATTCATGGAAAAAAAAAATCTTATTATAATAACAACAAAGATTTGTATATTTTTGACTTTATATTTCCTGAGCTCTCCTGACTTTGTGAAAAAGGGTGGATAAAGAATGCATTCCGAATCTGTGAGGGCCGAAAACAGAATTAGGGGTGGGAGAAAGCACTTGTGCTTTAGCTTTTTCATATTAAATATATATTATATTTAAACATTCATGGCATAGATGATGATTAACAGACTGTTTAAAAGTTCGAGTCTGTGTTGTTGCAGTTTGAGAATTGTAGATAACATCATACGTAAGTCATTTAGTAGCAGCATTCATGAATCAACTTGTTTACTATTGGAGATAACCACACTTAATAAAGAAGAGACCGAAGAGGTACCATCCTAAAAAAACTCTTAAGTTTGGTATAGCGGAGTTTCTTGTTTTGAAAAAATCATCTGAAAAGTATTTGTACAGTAAAATGTAAAATGAAGCTTTGACAACCAGATCGTGCTAGCAGCAAATTTAAAACAGCTTTATGCAGTGATGATGAGGTGGCCTCTAATGTACTATCATGGAAAGTTATTAGTGAAATGAGTGTAGTCTTCTTTTAAGGCCCAGTGGACTGTAAACTTTGCAGATAGTGTAACTCTTTTGTTCTGGCCACCTATTTAAATATATAAAATATCATTTTAAAACAAATACATCTATACATAACATACATGAAGAGATGCTAAGCTGATAGTGGTATTTTAGCACATTTGAAGAAGGGGAAAGGATTTTCAGGTGAATTTTAACTGGTCTATTCTTGCCCTTAGTATCTACTTCAAATTGAAGTCTACAAACAAAGCAGTTCCTTTGGGAGATTTTTAGTTTGAGTTTTAGCGTGTGTGTGTGTGTGTGTGTGTGTGTGTGTGTTGGACTTTCTTATCTGCCTGGATATATTAGCAGGGTTTGAATGTAGTTTTTGCCTTTGGCCATTAGACTTCTATTAAAATTCATTAATAGTCACATGACCAACATAGAGTTGATTGAGAACCACCGATGTACTTAATAGGCATGACATCCATTTCAAACATCTCAACACTTAAAAAAAAAAGTTAAGCCCTTTGTTTCAAGAAAAGGTGTATCTAACATGTAATTGACACTAAAATATGAGCTTTGCCTTAGTTTCTGTTTGAGCTGTAAAATTTCAGGCAGAGCCATAAATAACATTGTACAAAGTGTAGCACTTGTGATTAAACCTTGCCTGTCAAATTCTGAAACCTTCAGCCATTACTTCTGTGAATACTTTTGCCCTGGGATTTGGGTTTTTATGTTCCAGTGTTGTGTCTGTTGCCGGCAATGGACACACCATATCTGCTGCTGGCCCAAGAACTTCATTAATTTTTTTTTCCAAATTAAGCATATGTGCTAGTCAGTGTATAGTAAAGCACTTCTCTTTTTTATTATTAAAAAGCTGGCATTAGACTTGCATTATAAATACCTCTCTAGAAACTTTATACTCCTTCTTTTCCCTTCTCAACAGGTGTTGCCCTTAAATCTTCTTTTTGACCTTGAAAGTTTATAGCTGTTGTTTTTCAGTTATTGGTTCTTTTGTTTGTTTTGTTTCACTTTAGTTCTGTAGTACCTGCCCATTAATATTTTTGCTTTGATTCTAGCAATGTATATGTATCTGTATAAAAAATAAAATAATGAAAGCAGCCTAAACATAGGGTGCACAAATAGCATGTGGTTCCCAGTAAGTTGTGATTTTTATTTTGAGACAATGTTCCACTGGAAGGGAGGGAAGGGCTCACATTCACAGACAGTAGAGCAGAGGACTACGTAAGGAGCCACATTCATTAACAAGCCTCCTTTCTAGTTAGGTTCGTTTCTTTTATTTGGAAGTCTTAAGAATGTTAGCCTTTTTTTAACAGTCAGGCCATAGAAGAATTCCCACTAGTGCAAGGTAAGTGGTTAGAATGTGCCAGTGGCCTATCCTGTTCCCAGTCTCCCTCTACTGTTTTACTGGTAGTCCTGCAGCTGGTCAAGCCACTATGTGTGGAAACTCCCATGTGCCCTGTTTCTACCTCTGGACAGACCAGCTCCTGCGTCCACCTGTTCTGTTCAGTTAAGCAAGTGATAAGTATTAAATGGGTAGATTATTTCTTTTGCAGGACGCCTAATGTGAAATAAGGAGTTCTTTGTACTCTTCTGCTACAGAGAGCAAAAGGTAATTTTTTATCATTGTGAAGACTGAGGATTCATTCAGCAAATGTCCCATTAATATGGGACATTATGATACCATTTTTGCTGCCCATTATTAACCAAACTTGAATTGTTTTTTAAGTTGATAGTGTATTCCTTCTAACCTTACATTCTGATTAAATTAACTTTCATTTACAAAGAATGTAATCCAAGCAGCTGATACTTATAAATTCTTATGCAGAGAGATTCATTATGAGTGATTAAATGTTGAACAGTTCAAAAACAACTCTGCTAATTGGTGTTTAGATTCAGTCCCTGAAAGAGTCTGTACACTGAAATATTAACTTTGAACATACTTTGAAGAAGTTTTTAAAAATTAGGAAATAGTAAACATTTTATATCCCAAGACATAATTCAGTCATTAGGAACTGGACAGTGCATAGGAAAGCAGCAATTCATCTAGGGTTTAGAACATCTTGAGTCCTTGTTATTGGAGTACTAACCATGGATTTAGGTTCACAATAGAGTCCTTTAATACTTTAATCCCCCTTTTTTAAAATACTATTTGGATTCAAAATTTCATAGTGTAAAGCAAATGTATTAATGGGAGATGTAGTTTAGTACTCAGGCTATGTATGCAATTTCTGTAAAGGTTTGAAAACAAGCTAAATTGTCATAAAGCAGAGGCTTTGAATTATGTGAAAAAACTCAGACTGAAAATACACCTTTTGGTTTTATAGATTTGTACTGATGAAATAGTGTTCTGTGTAAAACATTTTCCAATGTTGGTACATTTCTAGAGAAAGATGGCAGGGATATTCAAGAATACACCTGATATATATTTGGGTTTCCTGGACACATCTTTTTCCATTTGGTTAAGGTTGCAAATTCAGAGAGTAAAGAGTTTTCATTTAGAATAAATTCATGTCTACTGGTAATCTTTTTAATAAGTTTGACCTGCCAAAGAACTAAGGACTTCAAACGATGAGGAAGCTGTTGCAAAAAGATTTTTAAACAAACTAATTTTAAAAGGATATTATAAACTCCGGTTTTCATTTTCTAGTTGATAGGACCCATCCGTAATATATGTTTGAGCAAAGTACCTATAGTAAGGAAAATGTAGACGTTTACTTGTTGTTTAGAGGTAAAATGGGAAAATGTTAGCTATTTTTAAGTGGGGTTGATGGGATTTCCTTTGTCACAAGGAATGCTTTTTAGCTTATGTTTGTGGGGCTGAGAGTTGTTCACCATTCGCTAGTTTGTACTACTATACAACTGAAAGGAACCTAAAGAATCTACAAGTTTCATACTCAGAAAACGTGAACTCTGCCTTTCCCCAACACAATGGAACGGGCCATAATTCATGGCATTGCCTCACAGCTATAGATCTTTTTTTTATGGAATGAATATATATATAAACATGTATACATACTTTAGATATTAGGATAAAAATGAATCCTTTGAAATCATTGACAAAATCAGATAAATATAACTGATATGAAATTATGAACATTTAATTACAGAAAGTCTAGAGGAAAGTTGTAAAACAAGTTGTTTTCTTGGTTTGACATTCTAAAAATATATTCCTGGTTCTCCCAAGAAGTGAGAATGCCAAAACTGCAGATCTGTTATAATCTACCTGGTCCTCTGCTTAATATCTGTTATTAAACTTAGAACAAAATCCATTCCTATTTCATCCACCATTCCCAGTGTGTAGCTATAAACTACCTTGGAAGTGGCAAGCTAACTGCTGATTTTCTTCATTGTTTTTATGCCAATCCTGAATGCAAAGCCTTTTGCTATCAGTGTATTAAAACTGGGTTATTGTGTTATGTGTACACTTAGTTTGTTTTAAAAATATTTCACTCTGACGTAAATGATCTGACAGTTTTTGAGTGCCAAGAATTGCTAAGGAACTGTGTAATATTTGTTGAAGATAGGGTTATTGCCCAGCAAGCGAGCAGTCGTTAAAAGCCAAAATGTAGTGTGCTTGGTATATAAACACCTTAGATTGAACATGCAACACTTTTTATTCATATCAATTCTCTCAGAAATGTATTAGGAATCCATGAGTGGCTTTTTCTCCTTTTTTGGTGATGTAAGCTCAGTTTGTTTTTGTTTGTTTGTGTGCATTTTATATTTATACCATCTTGCTCTGGGAAATGCTGCAAACCCAATTCTGGCACATTTAGTGATTTCAGTTAGTGAAGATGCTGTTTTTATTTTAATAACTTTAAGATGTCTATCCTATGCATAAGTTATATTAGAGGGCAAAACAAATTATTAGATGTGTAGAGATGTCTTAATTAAGCTCTTTAGACATTTTGAATAAGAAAAAACATTTTTAAAGGAACTGCATTTGTGGGGTTTTTTTTTGCCAAACCGGTACAAGCTAGAAAATGCACTAAGGACTGAGTGACCCTCCTTTTTCATTTTGCCACTGGATAATGTAAGTTAAGAATGGAATTGTTAACCCTAACTATATGTTTTCTTAACTTTCATCAGTTGCTAATTTAAGTGTTTGGGGTTTTGTTGGACCTGTATTTATTGAGTTCTGGTCATAGACCAGGAGCCACATGTCATGCTTATGGATAGCCAGACACAGTCATGGGGAAACGTAATGGCTCGAGACTTTCCGAATCGTTTAACTTATTTTGTATGTTGCAAAAAAAACAAAGTTTATTTTGCTTGAGAGTCACACTTTTATAACTGTACAGCTTTTAAGGGATGAGAAGTGGGAAAATACCCTAAAATAGGATGTAGATTTTTACAACTGTGTTTATGCTAGAACATCTACAGGTGCATTATGTAATTAAACCTAAAATTGTTTAAAAAGAAATTGTGCCATGGTCTTCTTCATTCTCCTGCCCTTTAGCAGAGTTGGTGCATATCAATACTGCCATGTGGACAAGCTTTGAAATTAGGCAAATAATCCTTGTCTCCAAAGTTTTAAGATCATTGCATGAAAATTATACACACACACAGACACAAACACGCAGATCTAGTTTATGTCCATGTAAATGGACTTTTCTATTTTGAAACAGCTATAATGGCCCAAATTTTGTCAGTAAAGAGCATATTCTTAAGAGTGTGTGATTTTTGTGATGCCTAACTAGGATATTCTCAATGTTGGTCTGGTGTTTTGTTCTTATCAAAGTAGCTTTTTGATAACAGTATCTGGATTGTAGCTTGCCCAAACCTGACAGGAGGTTTTGTATACAACTTGAAAGGGAATGTCCTGTGCTGGGGTTGAGGGCAAGTGGGGGCAGAGTTTGGTTTCTTTTCAATCTGTAAAAGAAGGAAAAACTAGAATTGATCGATTTGGTTCTTGTTATTCAGTAGACTTAATTCCACAGGAATATTTGCTGGAGAATGGCAGGAAAGAGTATTAGCTTCAGATTCCAATTTCCTTATTTGATAAAAAGTATTTTGACGTCTTGTAGAGCTGCCAATTCTAGCAGTCTTAATGACACATTTTATCGTAAGTTTTATTAAGACACTTTTGTTTAAATGCCAGTACTTTTTGCCATCTGATGATTTTATCATTCTAATTTCTCACCTTTGTAGCACAAGTGTATTCTTGGAAAGCATTAAATTCATCTCCATGTGTCATAATTTCTACCTAAGTTAACTTTATTGTCAGCTAATGTGGGGTGTCAGTTTCTTGGCTATCCTCTCTGATCAGAGGTGAAGCCTGGGAATCGAATTTCCAGGTGAAGAATACAAATTCCAGATAAGAATTTGTAAATGGTATATGTAAGATTTTCATTTTGATTTTAAAGTAATAGCTGGAATTTAGGGGTGTTTGATCAGAATGCCTCTTGGATTTTCAGCCATGCTTATATGAAATGCTTTATTTTCCTATGCATAAAACAGATTATTCCTGGAACAGGTTCTCAGACGCTTTTATTTTGTTTTTATGAGATGAGAGCTAAAGCAGAAGCTCCAAGATTAACAAACTGTTGAGGTGATCAGGAACGTACTATTAGTCAAATAGAGGAAACTGGAGTGCTCTCTACCACATATATCATACTGCATGTGTGTGGGGGTGGGAGGGGAAGAGGTCTGAAAACTGGAAATGTGATTCCAATAATGCACAAAGTAAATTTTGTGCATAGGAAATATGGGAATTCCTGGTAGCTTAAAGCTTCGGGGGCTAACTGCAGTGTATAAACACATAGTGTGTTAGAATTGCAGTGCATAGTTGTTTCAATATAATCCTTGTAAGTGACAACCAAAATATGTTGTGGCTGGTGCCAATATTTTTGTTAATGAAATGTTCAATGTCTCACTACAGTCTGATCAGAACTCTTGGTGTTATAAGGTAGGCCTAAAGCTATTTTACAGCTATTGGCTGAATTGTGTAACTTTTTCTTTAAAAATGTTTTATTATACTTCTGTCACTTCTTTCGCTTAATATATGTCAATTGTCATAATAAAATATTTAAATAATTGGATGTATTTAGCATGATGTGTTTGCAAATTTAGTTTATTTTAAACTTTGTGGCACATGGAAAACAGAATTTTCAATAACAGTTAATGAATGTTGAAGTTTTTTATCACCCCAGAAATAAATGAATTGATTTCACTATCTAGAAAGTAAATTTGCAAGTGCATCAATTTCCTCAAAATAATTTTAAAGCTATTTGCCAAGTAGGTGAATTCTTTAGAAAGCTATTCTTGATTTCTATCTTTAGCTTCTGGAGAACTGACACATTAAAGAGGCCTTGGACTTGTTCTGTGTGGCCTTGTGGGAGCACAGAACTAGATCAGAGGGCAGAAGCCTTAAAGCAAAAGCTTTCAGTTTATTCTATAGAAAAACTTTTTTACAGTTTTCTAATAACTTGGGAGTGAATTCAACCCAGTAGGGGATGTTTGGGTTTAGGCTGAAATGGCACTTGGCAGGAGAATAATAGCTCTATACATTCAGAAGAGGTTAGACCAGATGACTTTAAGAGGCCCTACCAACCTGAGTATGATTCTCGTCTACAAATGTTGATCTGATAGATTTTCCTTACTCTTAGAATACAGTAAGATTCACAGAAAAATCACTTTTTACTAACTAACTAGTGGAGTCTATCGCTTTGCAATTCTGATTTAAAATATTAACCGGCCCTAGCCAGTGTGGCTCAGTTGGTTGAGTGTTATCCCATGCACCAAGAGATCACCAGTTCCACTCCTGGTCAGGGCATGTGCCTGGGTTGTGGGCTCAATCCCCAGTAGGGGGCGTGCAAGAGGCAGCCAATCTATGTTTTTCTCTCAAATCAATAAAAAAACATATATATACACACACACACACTAAAGTCCCAGTGCACGAAATTTGTGCATGGGTAGGGTCCCTAGCGGCTGCCAGCTGCCAGCCAGGGCCTCCCTTCCCCCAGCTGCCGCCGCCGGAAGAGGTGGGGCCTGTTGGGGGGAGGGGCCACGGCGGTTGGCCAGCCCCACCCCCTGGATGAACTCCTGGTTAAGGGGACAATTTGCATATTAGGCTTTTATTATATAGGATACTAGAGGCTCGGTGCATGGATCCATGTACCAGTGGGGTCCCTTGGCCTGGCCTGCACCCTCTCACAATCCAGGACCCCTTGGGGGATATCAGACTGCCAGTTTCGGTCTGGCCCCCACAGGCCAGGCCGAGGGACCCCACCCATGCACGAATCCGTGCACCAGGCCTTTAGGAAGGCATATAAGAACTTTGGTTAATCTCTTGCCACCCTCCCTCCTTCCCCCTTCCATTTGTTCCATGTTTCCATGCCTGTGCATTGAGTGTCTGCCCCCTGATGGTCAGTTCGCGTCATAGCTACCAGTCGAATGATTGAATGGTCGCTTAGGCTTTTATATAGAGAGATATGAACCAGGTAGGAAAATATCTTTAAAAAACCAAGGTAAAGAAATTATTGAATCAGATTTTATCTTAATGGAGTGAAAGCTGATCTATGCTGGCAAGAAATGAGCAGCTTCATATTCAGGCTTATCCAGAAGGCAGGGCTGGAATTTTACTGAAATGCTATAAGGAGAATCAGGACAGTGCCAAGGAGGCAAGGATAAAAGGTAAGGACCCATAACCAGGAAAGGCATACGAGAGGGGGAGAGAAGGCTAGGAAACAGTGTTTAGGATGATTGACCTCTCTATGACAGCCACTTTCAATAATCTGGATGTGCTCATGCCATGGTTTCCAAAACAAAAATACTAGAAAATTTTATTAAAAAGCCTTTCTTCTTGATTTTAAAATTGAGATATAATTCATATACCATATAATTCACCATTTTTAAGTGTACAATGGCCTTCAGTATGTTCACTAGGTTGTCATCATCCCCAGAAGAAACCCCATATTACTAGCACTCAACATTGTCCGTAAGGATTTACCTATTCTGGACATTTCATATATATACAGAATCATATAATATGTGGCCTTTTGTGTCTGACTTCTTTAATTTAGCATGTTTTCATTATTTCACCCATGTTTTAGCATGAATCTGTACGTCATTCCTTCTCATGGGTAAATCATGTTCTACTATATGGATATACCACATCTTGTTTATCCATTCATCAGTTGGTGGATATTTGAATTGTTCCCACTCTTGGGCTATTATGAATAACAAACATTTGTATTCAAGTTTTTGTGTGGACATATGTTTTCAATTCTCTTAAGTTTATACCTAGAATAGAATTGCTAGATCATATGGTAACTCTGTTTTACACAGCATCTGAATCTTGTTACATTTCCATAGCAATGCATGAAAGTTCCAAGTTCTCCACATCAATAACATTATTATCAGTCTTTTTTATTACAGCCATCCTAGTGGATATGAAGTGGTTTTTCATTGTGGTTTTAATCCACATTTCTCTGATAATGACCTTGACCATCTTTTCTTTTTTTTTTTTTTTTAATATATTTTATTGATTTTTTACAGAGAGGAAGAGAGAGGGATAGAGAGTTAGAAACATCGATGAGAGAGAAACATCAATCAGCTGCCTCCTGCACACCCCCTACTGGGGATGTGCCCGCAACCAAGGTACATGCCCTTGACCGGAATCGAACCTGGGACCCTTGAGTCCGCAGGCCGACGCTCTATCCACTGAGCCAAACCGGTTTCGGCTTGACCATCTTTTCATGTGCTTTTTGGTCACTTGTAAAGTGACAGAAACATCTTAAAAATTCTTTGCCCATTTTCAATTGGATTATCTCTTTTTATTGTTGAGTTGTAAGAATCCTTTATATATTCTGGATACCCAACTCTTAACAAATAAATGACTTGCAAATATCTTCTCAAGTTCTGCAGGTTGTCTTTTTACTTTTTTGATGGTGTTCTTTGGCATACAAAGGTTTTTAATTTTGATGATATCCAATTTCTGGTTTTTCTCTTTGCTCATGTTTTAGATGTGATATCTAGAAAACTCTTATCTAATTTATTGTCTTAAAAAGTTATGTTTTATGCTTCCTTCTAAGAGTTTTATATGTTTAGCTCTTAAATGTAGGTCTTTAAACCATTCTGAGTTATTTTTGTATGTGGTGTGAGGTAGAGACCCAAATTCATTCTTTTTGCATGTGGCTATCCAGTGGTACCAGCACCATTTACTGAAAAGACTATTCTTTCCCTCATTGAATTATCTTGGCATCCTTGTCAAAACTCAATTGACCAGGAATATATTGGTTTACTTCTAGACTCTCAATTTGATTCCACTAGTCTATATATCTCTTTATGCCAGTATTATACTTGATTACTGTAGCTTTGTAGTAAGTTTTGCAATCAGGAAGTTGGTTCTCCAACTTGGCTCTTTTTTATTTTTTTTTTACTAGAGGCCCGGTGCACGAAATGTGTGCACGGGGGGGGGGGGATGGGGGGGGTTGTCCCTCAGCCCGGCCTGCACCCTCTTGCAGTCAAGGAGCCCTCGCTCCTTACCATCCGCCTGCTCGCTGCTCCTTACCACTCAGCTCACTGCTCCTTAGCGCTGCCGTGGAGGTGGGAGAGGCTTTCACCACCACCACTGTGCTTGCCAGCCGTGAGCCCAGCTTCTGGCTGAGCAGCGCTCCCCCTGTGAGAGTGCACTGATCACCAGGGGGCAGCTCCTGCATTGAGCGTCTTCCCCCAGTGGTCAGTGCGCATCATAGCGACCGGTTGTTCCGCCTTTTGGTTGATTTGCATATTAGGCTTTTATTATATAGGATTTTTATTCATTGCAGAAAGGAAGAGGGAACGATGGAAATATCAATAATGAGAGAGAATCATTGATTGGCTGCTTCCTGCATGCCCCCCACTGGGGATTGAGCCCATAACTTGGGCATGTGCCCTGACCAGGAATCGAATTGTGACCTGGTTCATAGCTCGACAATCAACCATTGAGTCACACCAGACCAGCCAACTTGGCTCTTTAAAAAATTATTTTGACTATTCTGGGTACCTTGAATTTTCATATGAATTTTAGGTTCAGTTTGTCAATTTCTGTGAAAAAGGCAATTGGAATTTTGATAGGTGTTATATTTAATATATAGATCTGAATCCGGACAACCAATAGGGCCAGGCTGCCTGTCACTATTTGAGCCAATTCAGGAGAGACAGGGTTGAATCATATATGAGCACTTATTCCAATAATGCTAGCATTATGGGCGAGCAGGTCATCCACAAAAATATTCTCTGCAGCTCCCCATAAGCCAGCTGCTTATATTGGGTAGGACAAAGATTACATGGGGAAATAGGAATTACAAGCATGGGGAAGTAGGCAATGCGAGCTGGGGCAGGACTCCATTGTTTGGGCAACAAACTTGTTAATTTTTCCATGATAATAGGCAATTCTTAATTGAGAATGGACCACATTCCAAGGTGAACTCCCAGGTCGCAGTGGGGTACAACTCCCAGCCTGGTTAGAATATCCTTTCTTTAATCAGAACAAGATAATCACGGTTAACAGAGCATGGTTAATATTTCTTATAACTACAGCTAGTCCCCAATATTCCATTTTTGCCCCTAATAGATCGTTTGGGGGAATACTGGATTCTTAACAATAGTAAGTCTCCCAATCAATGAACATGAGCTGTTTTTCCTTTTATTTCAGCTATTCTTTAATTTTTGCAAGAATGTTCTGTGGTTTTCCTTTGGTAAATATATTCTTATGTCGTTTATTTATTTTGATGGCATTATACATAGAATTATTTTCTTTTTAAAAATAATATATTTTTAATTGATTTCAGAGAGGGAGAGGGAGAGATAGAAACATCAATGATGAGAGAGAATCATTGATCAGCTGCCTCCTGCACGCCCCCTACTGAGGTTCAAGTCCACAACCCAGGCATATGCCCTTGACTGGAATCAAACCCAGGACCTTCAGTCTGTAGGCTGACACTCTATTCACTGAGCCAAACCAGATAGGGCTGGAATTTTTTTGATTTCATTTTTAGGTTGTTCACTGCTAGTGTATGGAAACACAACAGATTTTTTTTTACTTAGGAATAAACTTAACCAAAGACGTGCACACTGAAAACTATAAAATCCTGCTGGAAGTAATTAAAGAAAACACAAATAAATGGTAAGACATCTCATGTTCCTGGATCTGAAGACAATATTGTTAAAATGTCAACACTAAAACATGTTTTCTGGAGAAATGGAAAAATTAACCCTAATATTCATATGGAATATCAAGGGAACCCAAATAGCAAAAACACACTTGAAAAAGAATAAAAAAATTGGAGGACTCACACGTCCTGATTTCAGAAGTTCCTACAAAGCTACAGTAGTCAAAGCAGTGTAGTAAAAAGACATATGACATAAAGACAGTCATATAGACCAATGAGATAAAATACACAGCCAAGAAATAAACTCTCACATATATAGTCAAATAATTTTTGACAAGGATATCAAGACCACTCAATGGGAAAAGAGAATTTTTTCAACAAACGGTACTGGGAAAATTAGATATCCACCTGCAGAAACATGGCATTGGACCCTTACCTAACGCCATACGCAAAAATTAACTCAAATGGATCAAAGACCTAAATGAAAGACTTAAAACTATAACAACTTTAGAAGAAAACAGAAAAAAAAAGCTTCATGACATTGGATTTGGCAGTAATAATTCCTTGAGTATAACACCCAAAGCACAGGCAACAAAAGAAAAAAATAAATTTTACTACATCAAAATGAAAATTAAAAACATCTGTGCATCAAAGACAATCTGGTGGAATGGGAGAAAATATTTGCAAATTGTTTATCTGATAAGGAGTTAATAACCAGAATATATAAATAACTCCTACAACTCAATAAAACAATCTGATTTTAAAATGGGCAAAAGGCTGAAACAAATTTCTCCAATGATATACAAATGGCCAATAAGCAAATGAAAATATACTTAGCATCACTAATCATTAGGGAAATCAAAACCACACCTTAAACCCATTAGGATGGATACTATAAAAAACAAAATAAAACAGAAGTGTTGGTGAGGCTGTGCAAAATGGGGACCATTGTGCACAGTTGGTGGGAATATAAAATGGTGCAGTCATTATGGAAGAGTTTTTTGGTGGTTCCTCAAAAAATTAAAAACTTAATTACCATATGATCCAGCAACTGGATATATATATACCCCAAACAATTGAAAGCGCAATAGCAAAGGTATGTGTGTGGATTCCTTAAGATTTTACAGCCCTAGCTGGTTTGGCTCAGTGGATAGAGCGTCGGCATGCGGACTCAAGGATCCCAGGTTTGATTCCGGTCAAAGGCATGTACCTTGGTTGCGGACACATACCCAGTGGGGAGTGTGCAGGAGGCAGCTGATCAATGTTTCTCTCTCATCGATGTTTCTAACTCTCTATTCCTCTCCCTTTCTCTCTGTAAAAAACCAATAAAATATATTTTTAAAAAAAGATTTTACAGATACGAGATGATGTCATCTGTGAATAGAAACAGTTGAATTTTTTTTTTCTTTTTCTTGCCTAATTGCCTGGCTATAACCTCCAATGCGATGTTGACTAGAAATATCAAGAGTGGACATCCTTGTCTTTTTCCTTGTCTTAGCAGGAAAGCAGTCTTATGATTAAGTATGCTAGCTGACAGTATTTCTTAGGTGTCCTTTATCAAGATGAGGAAGCTCCCTTCCACTCCTAATTTTTTAGTTTGTGAGTGTTTTTTATTATAAAAGGGTGTTGGATTTTATCAAATGCTTTTTCTATATCCATTGAGGTGATCATGTGGTTTTCTTTATTATATTAGTATAGTATATTTCATTGATTGATTTTAATGTTGAACCAATCTTCTATTCCTGGGATAAATCCCACTTAGTCATTGTGTTGGGGACCCCAACCCATCCCCAGGATCAGTGATTCCTTAGGAAGACTCGCAGGACTTATCCTATAGTCAAACTCACAGTTTTGATTTTTTACAGTGAAACAACACAAAGCAAAGTCAGTGAAGAGACATGGTATATGGACAAAGTCCAGGGTAACTAAGCACAGGCTTTCAAGGGGCCTTTCCAGTGGAGTCACACAGGATGCCCTTAATTCCCCCCAGCAATGAGTTGAGACCACACCTGTGAAATGCTTTTCTGTGGAAGCTCATTAGAGACTCAGTGCCCAGGGTTTTACTGGAAACTGATCACACAGGAGCCATCTTGCCTAGCACATACCAAAATCACAGACCCTCAGAAGGAAAGGAAGCAGGTGTTTAGCATAAACCATACTGTTTGCCCAAACAATTTAGGCACAATGAGCTACCCAGTTAGGGTGGTGGGACCCTCTTTAAATCAAAGTTCCCAGGCAGCAGTGAAGGGCCAACTTACCAGTAGGCCTTTCTAAGGATAAGCATTCTCAGGCTTGCTATGATAACTCTTTCCTGAATAATTCCCCCCCTTGGGCCCCTGGCTTTACAACAAAATTATCATCAGTAAGACTCCATACAGCCAGGTGAGTGCAAACTGTGGTATTGACTTCTGTTATCCATTATACAGATTTTAGCCAATTTTCTCCCTGTGTTATTGGGGGATTCTGTTTCTGAGCAAAGCATTAGCTGTTTTACTAAATGGCCAACTACATGTAGATGTCCCATGGGAACCTTCAAACTAGTCATTACCAATATTCAATCGGTTAGCTACTTTCAAAGCCTACTCCTCCCTCTGAATTCTCCGTCTTGGAGAAATGAGTCAGAATTCACTCAATGACTTAGGCTGGAAATTAAGGAATAATCGCTGACTTCTCTCTTCTTCATCCATCCCGATCTTCACCTTCACCACCACTTCCCCCCAATCTGTCTCCAGGTCCTGAGGATTTTACCTTTGGATAGCTCTAGAATCTGTCCCTCCTTTACTGCCAATCTCTCACCTGTATAATATGGCAACAACACTGTAACACTCTCCCTGCTCTGAGTGCATCCTCCTCCAGTCTCAGTACCAACAAAATAATTCCAATTTAAAATCTAAAATTCCTTTAACTGTTCAAAGGCTAGAAATAAAACTGCAGACCTCCCATCCTCCAGCCACAATAGTCCAACAGCAAAGGTATGAACACACTGATTTTATAGGCAAGAAAGTGATGCCTTAAAGAGACTGACTTACTTGAATTCCACTTGGTCTTTCATGGGTCTTTCATGGTTGAGCTCTTGTTCTTTTAAAATTTTTTTCCTTATGAACAGAGAGAGGGGTGGCATTGATTTGTTATTCCGCTTACTTATGCACTCATTGGTTGATTCTTGTATGTCCCCTGACCTGGGATGGAACCCGCAACCATGGCCTAGGAGATGAGGCTCTTACCAGCCGAGCTAACCGGCCATGGCTTCAACTCTTGCTCTTGAATTGAATGCCTCAGGCCTCTCCTCTGTAAAACTGCATCAATAACTTTCTCATACGATTGTCATAAAGAGGAAATGAAGAAATGACACAGGTAGAGAGCCTAGAACCATGTCTGGTGCATAACACTTGGTTACCTTTAGCTACTATTATGATCACTTAAGGTTTTCATGGCTCTTACGACTTTGCTCTTCAGTGCCTAACGAAGAAGTAAAGCAGTTCAAAATCTGGTGGATTCTTTCCCTTCGACACCCCGTTTCCTTAGAGACGTAATCCAGCTCTTCCCCCAGAGTTGATTGCCTGTTTGGGTTCATTTGCCTGCTTGAGACATGGAGGTACCAGGGCGGCGTCAGGACCTAGACCAGTGATGGGCAACCTTTTGAGCTTGGTGTGTCAAACTTCGCCAACAAACTGAGCATAACTCGGGTAGTGTGTCACTTTGAGGAAAAAACTAACTCCAAGACTCTAGTCGCAAATGTTTCATCCTCGGCATGCGGCCGCGTGTCATCAGAAATGGCTACGCGTGTCAGTGCTGACACGCGTGTCATAGGTTCGCCATCACTGACCTAGACTGACGTCTGCAGCCTGGCCTAGGAGAAGTGAACCAGCCGGAAGCAGGCGGGTTCAGGTGAGAAGAGCCTGGAACCCAGTTAGGAGACCTCTGACCTCTAGTTCAGTGTGGTCTCTACTTCCTGTGCATCCTCAGGCAACGGACTCTATGTCTCAGGCCTCCGTTTCCCTTTTTGTAGAAAAAAGGATTTATAATTCTTTGTGTTTCCTCTCTCACAGGGTGCTATGCCGACCCTGAAGTAGGATGTGGGGGAGACTGCTCCGTAATTCCTAGCCTGGAGCCTGGAGAGAGGGAGCGGGAGGGAGAGGAGACCCACGTGACTAACCGGCCTGGCCTTCTCAGGCTTCCGAGCGCTAGCTAGAGCGTCTCGTCTCTATGGTGAATGGCGTTCAAATCCGGTCCAGACGAAGTTGCTCTTCCGGGGCAGTTGCCATCGCTTCCGGGGCGAGACGCGGTGAGCTGGGTCTTGCTGTGCTTCAGCTCCCTCTCGGTCTGCATCTTGGCCCTCACTACCGCAATGAGCTTCCTCAAAAGTTTCCCGCCACCCGGGTCGGCTGAGGGGCTCCGGCAGCAGCAGCCCGATACGGAGGCGGTGCTGAACGGCAAGGGCCTGGGCACCGGCACTCTTTACATCGCTGAGAGGTAGGCGCCCCGTTCCCGGGGGCTGCCCCTGCGCGCCACCCGGTGCGGAGGAGCGGGGCGAGACCGCCACCTCGGGGGCTGCTGGGAGCGGGGCGGGCTCCGTGTGGCCTTGGGGACGCCTGGGCTGGGAGACGCTCGATTGTTCTCGTACCCTCTCCTCCGGAGCTTTCCTTTCTCTCTTCTTCAGGCGGGGTTCTCGTTGATGATGCTGTTTATCCTCCTGTTTACCGGAGGACTGGTGCGTGCGTTGCCCTTGGCTCACGGTGTCGTTTTAAGCTTTTGAATTTTCAGACCCTGACTTAGAGTCCGTCGATGCGTCTGCCTCTCTTTTCCGACGAACAGATGCGGGAGATGTTGCCCTGGGCAGGTTATGCAGGTTTAGAGATGATGGTGGAACATTTTGAAAGTTTGGTTAAGGACCTGATTCTTTTTCTGTAGGTATGGGTTGGGCGAGGAACACCCTCAACCCCACGCAGGCTGGGTCATATCCAGGGGGACCTGGCCTCGCACTTCCCATTTCTGACCCGCATTTCCATTGCTAGAGCGAATAGCCCTTTTATTTGGCACCTGAAGCACTTTGTATTTTCAGTCAGGCAGGTTCTAAATACGGTGGTTGTAGAACTAAGGCCCCGGTTTTCCTTGACGTATGCTTCCATTCGTCATCAAGCCAACAATGAAACCTTGAATCCTTACTGCCCTTCAAATCTTTCTGCTGCTTCACTTTGGCCAGAGAAAATTCTCTGCTTTTAAGCGCTCCTGTGATTACATTGGACATACACACATAAATAGGATAATCTCCATATTTATTGTCAACTGATTAGAAACTTGAATGACATCCACAAACTCCTTTTTTTACCAGATAACTATGTAGTCACAGTCTTAACTCCGAGGAATGGAAAACATGGAGGCCAAAATTCTGCCTGCCACAGAGGACACAAAAAAAAATGTAAAAAGACCTTGGTTTAGAGAGAAATCTAGATATTGAACAATGTGTCCTTTTGGCCAGTCACTGAGATGATAAATATGGATGAGAGGAAAAACAAGTTTGGATTGAACTGCAGGTAATGAGTTTGCTTTGAACAGTGAGGAGTAGTTAGACACAAACATGTATGTACATATCTTCAGAGAGTGATATTTAAGAGAGAGACTTGGAAATTGTTAGTATAAGTGTTAGCATATACTCATGGGAACAGATTAGATACCCCAAAAGAGAACAGGGCCAAGGATAGAACCTTGGGGACACATCTACATTAGGAGAGGAAGGTTAAGAGACGAGAAGAGAGAGAACAGTCAGTAAAATCTGAAAAGCACCTGTTGGGTGTTGAGAAGGAGATCTTTAGTGATCTTGAGAGAGCAGTTTCTTTTAAGTGGTGGAAAGTGGAGCGCAGATATATTCCCATTCCCTGCATAGTTCTTTTTCTTTCTGTACATTGGCTCTTTCTATAACATAACCCTTTTTTGGGGAAGGGTCTATACATGCTTCTTCATTTTGAAAAATTTTAAACCTAAAGAAAACTAACATTGTTAGTTAATATCTATAGACCAACTCTTCACAAAGATTTTTCAGTTGTTAACATTTTGCCATGTGTTTTCTTTTTTTGAACTATTTGAGACTTGCAGACATGTTGTTACTTGATCTGTAAATACTTTAGTGTTTTCTCCCAAGAATAAGGACATTCTCCTGTATAACCACAACACAGTTATCACATTCAGGAAGTACAAATCCTTTGAAATTCTTATTCGTTTAAAATAAATTTTATTTCAACTTTTTATTAACAAATTTTTCACATTTTTTGTAAATATATTTTTATTGATTTCAGAGAGGAGGGGAGAGGGAGAGAGAGAGATAGAAAGATCAGTGATGAGAGAGAATCATTGACTGGCTGCCTCCTGCATGCTCCCTACTGGGGATCGAGCTTGCAACCAGGCATGTGCCCTTGGCTGGAATCGAACCCGGGACCCTTCAGTCGCAGGTCGACGTTCTATCCACTGAACCAAACCAGCTAGGGCATTTACTTTTCTTTAAGAAAATAGTTTTCTGCCCTGGCCAGTGTGACTCAGTTGGTTGAGTGTCATCCCATGCGCCAAAAAGTTGCAGGTTTGATCCTGGTCAGAGTACATGCCTGGCCAGGTAGGGAGTGTGCAGGAGGCTATTGATGTTTCTATTTCTCCCTTCCTCTCTAAAATCAGTGAAAACATTTTTTAAAAAATTACTATTGGAAGAAAATATTTTTGTAAAAAAAAAAAAATATATATATATATATATATATATATATATATATATATACACACACACACACACACACACAAAATAAAGAACATAAGTTAAATATCTTATGGTTTAAAGAATTATAATTAAACTAACATACTAACATGTATATCCACTGTCCAGGTTAAGAATACAACATTACCAGTACCTTGGATACCTCTATTTACCCCTCTTTACTCATTCATTGTTAGTCTCTTTTCCCATTTTGTTCTTTCCTGTGTGGCATTTCCAAGTCTTGATAGAATCAAGCTCTCAACAAACTGGGAAGGCTTCCTAGAGGAAGTGACAAATGAGTATTAGCAGTTATCTAGGGGAATGAGATGGGGAAAGGAGAAAATGTTCTAATTAGAAGAAGCAGGATGCTGAGAGGTAAGGGTGAGAAACTCTTGTGTCAGTATCTATTTATATGTATGTGTATTTTATATTTATATACTAGGGGCCCGATGCATGAAATTTGTGCAAGGGCCTTGGCCCTCGCAGCCCCGGCTTCATCTGGAAGGTTGTCCAGAGGATGTCTGGAAGGTCGTAAAGCTGTCCGGTCTAACTAGCATATTACGCTTTTATTATATAGGATAAATTATTATAAATAATAAAAGCGTAATATACTAAGTGTCCAGTCGTCTGGTCATCCATTCAACCAAAGTGTAATATGCTAATCTGGTCATCCATTTAACCAAAGCATAATACTCGCTGTGATGTGCACTGACCACCAGGGGGAGACAGTCAGCCGGTAGACCAGTCGCTAATGACGTGCACTGACCACCAGGGGGCAGACGCTTCGACCAGTAGGTTAGCTTGCTGCTGGGGTCTGGCCCATTGGGACTGAGCAAGATGGACTGGACATGCCTTGGAGCCCTCCCACAGTCCCTCACCGGCTGGCCAACCTCCCGCGTCCCTTCCTGGCCCCCATCATGCCCCGGTGGCGTCCCTCAGCCTGGCCTGCACCCTCTCACAATCTGAGACCCCTCGGGATGTTGGAGAGCCAGTTTCAGCCCGATCCCGCAGGCTGGGCTGAGGGACCCCACTGGTGCACGAATTTGTGCACCAGGCCTCTAGTCCTATATAATCCTACATAATAAAGAGGTAATATGCAAATTGACCCTCACGTCACAAGATGGGTGCCCCCATGTCACAAGATGGCCGCCCCCACATCATCACAAGATGGCCGTACCCAAGTCACAAGATGGCGGCCCTCATGTTGTCACAAGATGGCCGCCCCCATGTCGTCACAAGATAGCCAGCAGGAAAGGTCATTTGTGGGTAACCAGGCCTTTAGGGGAGGACAGTTGGGGGCGACCAGGCCTACAGGGGAGGGCAGTTGGGGGTGACCAGGTCTTCAGGGGAGGGCAGTTGGGGGTGATTGGGCCGAAAGGGGAGCAGTTAGGTGTTAATCAGGCTGGCAGGGGAGCGGTTAGGGGGCTATCAGGCTGGCAGGCAGAGTGGTTAGGGGCAATCAGGCAGGCAGGCGAGTGGTTATGAGCTAGCGGTCCTGGATTGTGAGAGGGATGTTCGACTGCCGGTTTAGGCCCGATCCCCCTCAGCAGTCAGACATCCCCCGAGGGGGTCCAGATTGGAGAGGGTGCAGGTCGGGCTGAGGGTCCCCCAACCCCCCAGTGCATGAATTTCGTGCACTGGGCCTCTAGTTATAGATATAAAAGGCTAGGTGACCAACCTGCTGGCACATATGATGCGCACTGGCAATTTAAAAGTAAACATTGACTTGCGCATGTGTGATACATATAAAGCTCTCGCTGGCACCAGTCGCACGCGTGTTTCAATTTTATAATACTATATTATATATACTATTTTGACGTGTAACTTTTTTACAGTAATGTAATTACTGCACGAATCTTTCTTCTAATTAATTTCCTTTCAATATGCACGAATCCGTGCACTGGGCCACTAGTATTGTTATGACAAAATATATACTTAAAATCACAATATAATATATTAAAAAAGGTATTTACACACATACAGCACACACACACAATCGAGCAGTTCTTTATTTGAGGAAATGAGGGAGAAAGAGTGGGAAAATAATAAAGCATGTTCATGAGCTTGGCTTATAGCCCTTAGGGTTTGGGGAAACTGCTTTAGGATTTTAGGCAAAGAGGGCAGGGTCTGATTTGGTTTTAGGTAAATATAGTTTCTCAGATATATATTGGGAGATTTAGAATTCTCAAGTTTATTTTCAAAGCTTAGTTTTCATAGGAAGTTGACGTTTTAGCCAAATAAGAAAGGGAATAGAGGCTTGAATTATTCAAAGTAGATAATTTGAAACAGGTAAAAGAAAATAGGTAATTAAATTAAAAATAGGTAATTTTGCCCTGGCTGGATGGCTTAGTTGGTTGGAGTGTCAGCCTATATACTGAATGTTTGCAGGTGCAATTCTCAGTCAGGGCACATACCTAGGTTGTGGGTTCGATCCCCCATTAGTGTCCCCCTCCCCCCTCAAATCAGTAAGCATATTCTTGGGCGAGAATTTAAAAGAATAAAAAGGTAATTTAAACTTAGAAGTAATATGTTTTATGTCTTAATCCAAAATTAGTTTAAAACCAAATAAACAAACTCAAATTCAAGACCTCTCTTACCTTCCTGTCCTGTTTTTCACCCCGTGCCAGGAATAAAAGACACTGATCATACTGTGCAAAAGCATTCTAAATTAGCAAAACATTCTTTGCATGTTTATTGGCTTTCCAATTCTTGTTTTTTTCTTTTGTGACTCATGCTTTCTTTGGGACTGGGTATAGTTAATTTGATTTCTTGGTTTTGGAGGGCATTTCTTCTAGAATATATAAAAAGATGATAAAATCAAAACTTAATTACAGAGTTAATGATGCTTTTAAGTGAAACTTGCTTATGTATATGATCTACATCCATATATAAAATTGTAAGAGCTCTGTGAGAGATGCTCCGCTGAGGCAGCATTTGTGTCCTGCCAGCAGTAGGGAACTACAGAGCAATTATGATGTGCTTTTTAAAGTCAAGGCCATAATTTGGTAGGCACTGAGTCTATGTTTATAGTATTTCAGTTTTTCCATCTTTATATTGAGTCATTAAAGTAAGTTTTATGGCTCTGGATATTTGAAATTTTGGATACCCACATTTGGAATGCTTGTTTTAAAGTGTTTGCTTAAAATAATAATACTTTTAGTAAGGGACTGGCTATACTTCTGTGACACATGACCACTATTTCATTTCCACAGTAAGATGAGTGGCCAGGAAAGGCACATGTAGCACGCACAATCTAATTGCAATAATAAAATCAATTTCCTTAGGACTAATGGGATGAGTCATTCTGAAAAATCATTTCTAGAGCTTTTACCACTTTAGCTCCTTAAGATTGATTACTTTAAGCCTCCCACATTTTCTTTTTTAATAAGCATGTTCAGTGAAAATCTTTCCAAATGATAGTATGTACTTTTTTTTGTTTTTGCTTTTCTAAGTGTACAATTTATTACATTTTAGTGTGCTTATAGAGTTGTACAATTTTTATCACAATCTAATTCTGCCCTAAGTTTTGTTAAGTAAGGGCCATCATGTGTTATACACTTATACTGTTGGACATTGATTTCCTTGAGAGGCACTGAAATATGTGTTTAACCTCTCCTTACATTGACTATGAATGAGCTGACTGCTACACTGTCATTGTTCCTGCCCAAGGTAGTCCTAGCTTTTCTTACTGTATCTGTTTTTTGCTTGGTTACAAATTAGAAAACCAGACTTGTTAAAATTGTATAGAAAATAGAATGATACAGGGGTTATATTGTATTAACTTCTTTTTAAAATAACAACTTTATTGAGATACTGTAATTCATGTAACATTCAATTCATCATTGTACATTTAAAGTATACAATTCAGTGGTTTTCAATCAATATACAGAGTTGGGTAACCATTATCACAATCAATTTTAGAATATTTTCATTTTCTCCTAAAGAAGTCATCACCCATTAGCAGCCACTCTGTTTCCCTCTAGCCCTTTGTAACCACTATATTGCATTAACTTTTTTTTTTTTAGATATTTTTATTGATTTCAGAGAGGAAGGGAGAGGGAGAGATAGAAACATCTATGATGAGAGAGAATCATTGATTCGCTGTCTCCTGCACGCCCCCTACTGGGGATCGAGCCCGCAACCTGGGCATGTGCCCTTGACCAGAATCAAACCCTGGACCCTTCAGTCTATGGGCTGATGCTCTATCTACTGAGCCAAACCAGCTAGGACTATGTTTCCTTTCTATACCAATAAAATATTTGCATTTGACTCCTTTTGAGCTTGCTTAAAACTATACCTTGCTTATCTGTGGCTTTCCCTTAAAGCTGCAAAGTAAATAAAAGTCTTAATAAAGTCTTTCAGTGTGATAATTATTTTATAACTTGTAAGTATGATTATAGCCACTTCATGTGTATATCATTTAATGTAGGATTAGTGAAGAAATGAGTGATTTCCTAGTATTTATTTCATACTTACATGCTGAGCACTGTGTTAATGGTTTTGAAGAACATTAAATAAATAATATGACAGTTTCTCTGGTAGCTCACATTCGGGTGAGGGTATATACCAGATTCATTATCATAAAGTTAAATGGTATATTACTGGGCATAAGTGCAATTTAGAAAAAGAAGAAATCATTATAGACTCAAGTAATTGGAGGGAAGACTCAAGGAGGAGCTGGGACTTAACCAGATGAAGATTGTTTGCAAAAGCAAAGAAGGTGCCTGAAGACCTTCCAAATAAGAGCAAGCATAAGAGGCATAGAAACACATAAGTGAATTAAGAAAAATTGTATTTCAAATATACCTGAATTATTAGCTGGAGAAAAAGAGACAATAACAGAATTGGTCTTAAAGAAATCCAATTCCTGCTACTGAATTTTCTTATTTTAGGAATTTTTCTAAATAGTAAGCTTGATACTATTAGGCATAAAAATGTATAAGCTGAACCTTTATAAATTTCAGGAGGTAAAATAAGGATTTAATTGCTTGAAATAATCTACTTAAAACATGTTTTTCAGCCGCCTGTCTTGGTTAGATGGCTCTGGATTGGGATTCTCACTGGAATACCCCACCATTAGTTTGCATGCAGTGTCCAGGGACCTAAATGCCTATCCACGAGAGCATTTATATGTTATGGTGAATGCCAAATTTGAAGGTATGTATGGTAATTTAATCTTACATTTTTAATTTTTATTTATTGATTTGGGGAGGGGGCAGAGAGAGAGAAATTGATTTGTTGTTCTACTTATTTATGCATTCATTGGTTGCTCCTTGAATATTCCCTTACTGGGATTGAACTTGCAACCTAGGCATGTCAGGACAATGCTCTAAACAACTGAGCTGAGGCCAGGGCTAAGGTAATCTTGAGCTGCCTTTGGTAAAATATTACATATTTAAAAGCAATCTTTGATCATAATGTAATGTTCAAGCCATTGGCCGATTTTGGATAATAGTTTCTTAAGCAAAATTTCAGCACAGTAAAATAAGTTGAGCATTGCCTTTTTTATATATGCTTGCATTTAGAATTGTTCAGTTATTATGGATTTATAGTTCTAATTTTTTCTCTTGGGTTTAACTGTTTATTTTCTTTCTCTCTGTAAAGGCATTTATATTTGGCACCCTTACAAGTTTGGATCAGTATATTTTGTGCTTCCAAGAGTTTATGATAGAACCTGATTTGTTTTTGCTTCATTATCAGTGGGGATGATGTTGCCCTCCCCCTACACTTAGCAGTGACATTTTGGTTATCATGACTGGAGTGGGGAGTAGTGCTCCTGGCATCTAGAAGTTAGAGAGCATGGATGCTGCTAAACATCCTACAATGCAAAAGAGAGCCTTCCACATCAAAGAATTACCTAGGTCAAATGTCAATAGTCAGGGTTGAGAAACCATGCAATATAAGATTCCCAAATTTTCCTGTTGAAGATAACTACCAAGATTCATAAAAATCTAGTGAGGTTGATAAAAGATGGAATAAGAACGGTTAAAAAATCAATTTTTTAGGCTGTAAACGATGGGTTGTAAGAATTCTGAACGAGCTCCGAAGGGGTAGCACATGGCTAGTGTGTTGTCCCAGTAAGCCAAGGTTGCAGGTATGATCTCTGGTCAGGTCACATACAGGAAGCAACCAGTGAATGCATGAATAAGTGGGACAACGAATCAACGTGTTTCTCTCTCTACCACTTCCTCTCTCTCAAAAAAAAAAAAAATCAATTAAAAAAATTGGAATTCTCAATGAGAAACAAGTTAGGCACAAGATAAAAAGTAAGATGTTGGTATACTATATTGTGTTAGTTTAATATGTTCATTTTTTTGTGTGGAAGTACAGAACTTTGGGATTGAAGGACACTTGTTACACCTTTAGTTAACTTGCTTTTAAATAACAGGCTGCTTTTCTTTGAAATAGTGTATAAAAGACAATCCCATACGTTAGCCTATTGAGCTATTGCTCCTTCAATTTGGGGTTTTAATATAATTCCAGATATAAGATGACCATTTATATTCAGCCCTAGCCGGTTTGGCTCAGTGGATAGAGCGTCGGCCTGCAGACAGAAGGGTCCCAGGTTCGATTCCGGCCAAGGGCACATGCCCGGGTTGTGGGCTGGATCCCCAATAGGGGGTGTGCAGGAGGCAGCCGATCAATGATTCTCTCTCATCATTGATGTTTCTATCTCTCTATTCCTCTCCCTTCCTCTGAAATCAATAAAGAAATATATATTTTTTTAAATTATTTATATTCAGTGTGACACCAATTATTTAGTAATTTTTAGGGCTTTTGGCATGTTCTGTCTCATTAAGTGGTAATGACTGATTCAGCTATTTGAAAATATTTTTGTTATAAGATTTCATTGCCATTGGAAAGGGCCCAAAGATAGATAAAAATCTAGTTGAGTTTGAAAGAGAGGGTAAGGAAAAGTAAAAGCCTTTGACCTTGGGTTGTAGTAAGACTTCCAAATGAGGTATTGACACAAAGTTTACTTTCCATCTAAGTGATTTCATAACCCAGAGTACTAGGTGTCATGTTTAGTTTAAAGGCATTCATTCATTCATTCATTCATTCATTCATTCATAGAAATAGGAATCCTTAGAGGTACCTTTGTCAGTCAATTCCAAATGCTGATGTGAAATGCCCATAAATAATGTAGAGCACTGCCATTGGTCAAAGGCAAAAAATAAGGTTGAAGAGGTAGGGTTCAAATAAAGCTAGCGTGAATAAAACTAGATAAAGAGAAAAGCACACTGAATAAGAAGACTCATTAACTTGGTAGGCAAATCATTGTCATCTCTGCACCCCAGTTTCCTTTTTTTATTTTTTTATTAATTTGTTTACTTTTAAAAAAATATATGTTTTACTGATTTTTCACAGAGAGGAAGGGAGAGGAATAGAGAGTTAGAAACATCGATGAGAGAGAAACGTTAGTCAGCTGCCTCATGCACACCTCCTACTGGGGATGTGCCCACAACCAAGGTACATGCCCTTGACTGGAATTGAACCTGGGACCTTTAAGTCCACAGGCCGACACTCTATGCACCGAGCCAAACTGGTTAGGGCTAATTTGTTTACTTTTTAATCCTCACCTGAGGATATTTTTTTCCATTGATTTTTAGAGAGAGTGGAAGATAGAGGAAAAGACAGAAATATCGATGTGAGAGAAACACATTGATTGATTGCCTCCCACTTGAGTCCAGACCAGGGCCTGGGCTGGGGAGGAGCCTGTAACCTAGGTATATGCCCTGGCCGGAATCGAACCCGGGACCCTTCGATCTGCTGGCCAACTGCTCTATCCACTGAGCCAAACTGGTGAGGGCTCTGCCCCCCAATTTCATCCAGAAAAATCAGGAGATTGTAGTACTCATTAGGTCTTAAACCTGGCTGCACATTAGAAACTTGGGACTTTTGTTAAAAAATGCAAATGTTGGGAGTCCCAAACTAGGAAGTAAGGATTCAGTAGGCTTGCGGTAGGCTTTTTTTTTTTTTTTTAAGGTCTTTAAAAAAAAATTATATATATATGTATATATGTATATATATGTGTGTGTGTATATATGCATATACATATATATGTGTATATATATGTATATATATGTATATATATGTGTATACATATACATATACATATACATACATACATATATATATATATGGTTTCAGAGAAGAAGGGAGAGGGAGAGAGAGAGACATCAATGATGAGAGAGAATCATTGATTGGTTGCCGCCTGCACGCCTTCCACTGGGGATCAACCTGGGCATATGCTCTTGACCAGAATCAAACCCAGGATTCTTCAGTCCACAGGCCAATACTCTATTACTGAGCAAAAAGGCTAGGGCTGGGGTAGGCATTTTAAATATTTGCTCTATAATTATTTTCTTTTCTTTTAAAATATCTTTTTATTGATTTTTAGAGAAGAAGAGAGAGGAAGAGATAGAAACATCAATGATGAGAGAGAATCATTGATTGGTTGCCTCCTGCACATCCCACACTGGGGTTCAAGTCGGCAACCTGGGCATATGCCCTGACCAGGAATCAAACCATGACCTCCTGGTTTATAGGTCAGTGTTCAACCACTGAGCTATGTTGGCTGGGCTATAATTATTTTCTTGAAATTGATGGAATTAGGACTTTTCTATCTTACTTGGATTACATTTATTTCAGTGGTTCTCCAGTTCTTTTTTTCTGGAACTCCACTCTTCTCATAAATTACACATGCTTGGATCCTATTTCCTTAATTTTGTTCCTTTTATCCTGATTCTCTAAGCTCCAGACTCTTTTTCTCTTTGGCTTACCTCCATATCCTCTTTATTTTTAAAAAATGGTTAAATTTTTTTATTGATTGATTTTAGAGAAAGGAAAGGAGAAACATTGATTTGTTGTTCCACTTATTTATGCATTCATTGGTTGATTCTTTTTTTTTTTTAATATATTTTATTGAATTTTTACAGAGAGGAAGGGAGAGGGATAGAGTCAGAAACATCAATGGGAGAGAAACATCAATCAGCTGCCTCCTGCACGCCCCCCACTGGGGATGTGCCCGCAACCAAGGTACATGCCCTTGACCGGAATTGAACCTGGGACCCTTCAGTCCGCAGGCCGACGCTCTATCCACTGAGCCAAACTGGTTAGGGCTCATTGGTTGATTCTTGTATGTGCCCTGACTGGGGATAGAACCCACAACCTTGGGACAATGCTCTAACTGTGCTACCAGACCAGAGCCTGCATAAACCTTTTTAAGATGGACCATCAGATTATTGTTAAGGACATTAGATGATTTTAAAATAACTAGATATTCATTGCCATTGTTGAAAATTTAGAAATATTCAAAAAGACTGCAAGTATGGCAGCCACTATACGCCTTCCACTGATGAGTGTTGCTCATGGTCATTATTTATAAAAATACTTTATTACATTTCTATTTATTGCCCTAAGGTAGATCCTAAGGATACAGGGTTGGCAAAAGTAGGTTTACAGTTGTGAGTATGCAAAACACAGTTTATTTTATTTTTTTAATATGTTTTTATTGATTTCAGAAAGGAAGGGAGAGAGATAGAAACATCAATGATGAGAATCATTGATTGGCTGCCTCTTGCATGCCCCCTACTGGGGGGATCGAGCCCGCAACCCCAGCGTGTGCCCTTGGCCAGAATCTAACCTGGGACCCTTTAGTCCACAGGCTGATGCTCTATCCACTGAGCCAAACCAGCTAGGGCCAGAGTTTATTCTTGTATTACTAATTATTAATTATTGTATTATCTGTATTATGACTGTAAACCTACTTTTGCCCATCCCTGTATAAAAGAAACTTAATAGTATTTTTTTCTAGGGAGAGAACTAGGTTTGTACCATCTAGATAGACTCTTTCAATTATATTATTATCAGCATGTATTGTTTTTACAAGTTAAAAAATGATGTTAATTCAGTTATAGAATAATAATTACAGTGTGATATCATTTTTCTCCCTCACCCAAGGATATGCTTTTTATTTATTTTAGAGAGAGGAAGGGAGAGAGAGAAAGAGAGAGAGAAACATTGATGTGAGAGGGAAACATCGATCGGCCGCCTCCTGCACTCGGCGCCCTGACCGGGAATTGAATCCACAACCCGGGTATGTGCCCCAACCAGCAATGGAACCCACCACTCTTCGGTGTACTGGACGACGCTCTAACCGACCAAGCCACACCAGCCAGGGCTCATTTTGTTTTTAAAATGCATTGAAATGTTTGGTAGTACTATGGTATTTAACTTTCTATAATTATTTAAAGTTCTCTGATGTTTTATATTGTTTTAAGTTGTTTATGGAGGATATGTATATTATATTTAACAATGTAATAACAGAAACAGGGCAGAAAAAGTTCTATTTAATTGGTTATTTAAAACAGTTAATAGTGGCCATTTAAATATTTTTCCTTTTTTGCTTATCTATTTTTTTTTTCATTCTACAGTAAGCTCGTATGACTTACAAAAATAAGTTTTAAAAATTTAGTAGATATCTTCCTATGATTAATTCCTATGAGTAGAATTATTACATTAAAGGTAATAAACATTTTTAAAGCTCTTAACATATATTATCCTATTGCTTTCCAGAAAGCTTATATCAATATACACTTTGAATAATAGTATATAAGAATACCTTTTCACCTTATTTTCATCTGCATGGAGAATTTTTTTTTTATATATATTTTTTATTGATTTCTTACAGAGAGGAAGGGAGAGAGAGAGAGACAGTTAGAAACATCGATGAGGAGAAACATCGATCAGCTGCCTCCTGCACACCCCCTACTGGGGATGTGCCCGCAACCAAGGTACGTGCCCTTGACCGGAATCGAACCTGGGACCATTCAGTCTGCAGGCCAACGCTCTAGCCACTGAGCTAAACCGGTTTCGGCTGCATGGAGAATATTATTGGTTTTAAACATGTTTTATGTTTTGGGAGTCTATTTAAGTATTTTGTTGACTTTTTTCCCCTTATGAAGTAATTAAAACACTGAAAAGTTCACAGAGTAATAGAAATTTTTCATTACTTAATATCCAGCATAAATTATAACATTTTTCATAGTTATTCTAGTCTTTCAAATAAATAAAAGTACATGAATACTGTTGAAATCCTTTTTGTGTCCTTTCCCATTTCATTCCTTACTCTCTGTCTCTGGAATTAAGTGTTATTCTAAAGATGGACATGTGTCCTTCCTGTCTGTGCTTTTAGATTTTTACTGAATATATACCTATAAGCAGTATAATGATTTGGTTTTATGTTTAAAGTTTTAATGTAAGTGCCATTATGTATATTCTGCAACTACCTTTTTCACTTATATTTTTATTATTTTTTATTTTTTATATTATTACTTTTATTTTTTCTCACTCGAGGATATGCTTTTTATTGATTTTAGAGAGTGGAAGGGAGCAAGTGAGAGAGAGAAATATCAATTGGTTGCCTCCCGTATGTGCTCCAACCGGGAATTGAACCCGCCACCTTTTGGTGTACAGGACAATGCTCCAAGCAACTGAGCCACACCAGCCAGGGCTTTTTAAATGATTTTTTAAATTTTACTTTTCAATTATAGTTTACATTCAACATTATTTTGTATTAGTTTTAGGTGTACAATATAGTTGTTGGATGATTTATCTTTTAAAATATAAATATATATATATATATATATATATATATATATTTAAATATATTTTATTGATTTTTTACAGAGAGGAAGGGAGAGGGATAGAGAGTTAGAAACATCAATGAGAGAGAAACATCAACCAGCTGCCTCCTGCACACCTCCCACTGGGGATTTGCCCGCAACCAAGGCATGTGCCCTTGACTGGAATCGAACCTGGGACCCTTCAGTCCACAGGCTGATGCTCTATCCACTGAGCCAAACCGGTTTCGGCTAAAATATATTTTGATACATATAAATCACATTTCATTTTTTTAATTGATTTCAGAGAGGAATGAAGAGGGAGAGAGATAGAGACATCGATGATGAGAGAGAGCCTTATCGTTAATCAGCTGCCTTCTGCATATCCCATACTGGGGATATCAAGCCTAAGTGCCCTGACCGGGAATCGAACCTTGACCTCTTAGTTCATAGGTCAGTGCTCAACCACTGAGCCACACTGGCCAGGCAACATATAATTGTTTAATAAACATACATTTATGTACAAACTTCTTGTGCACACAATATGTGTTTAGACGAGGAATTGTTGGGTAATAGCATTTCCAGAGTGGTTGTAGCAATTTCCACTTCCACCAGCAGCATGTGTATGTTCAGTTTGTATTTTTTCTTGCTTACAGACTTTAATTTATCTGTTGGGTCAGTTAACTTTTTTGGGCCTCGATTTCTCATCTGTAGGTTGTTTTTGATGACATTGGAAAACTGTACTTATTAGAGGCCTGACTGTTTGAGTTTCCTCACCCTTACGATCACCCTGAGGGGACTTGAAATCCCTAGGGCTCAGTGAAGTACGGGGTAACTAGACCAGAGAGACTATCCCAGAGTCTTTTTTAATTATCCGTGTTCTTGTAATTTGAAGTAAAAATTGAAAATTTATCTGTGTTCTTGTAATTTGAAGTAAAAATTGAAAATGTAGTATTTAGATAGATCAGTAAGCATCCTATAAGAAATTCTTTTAGGCTTTTTTCCAAAACAAGTAACATCATAAAACAGTTATTTTTATTCCCTTTCTAGAAGAATCAAAAGAATCTGTTACTGATGAAGAAGAGGAAGACAGTGATGATGATGTTGAACCTATTGCTGAATTTAGATTTGTGCCTAGTGATAAATCAGCATGTGAGTGTTCGATAGAATTGATTCTTTTCTCCTTACATACCAGGTACTCCCCATTGACACACACACTTTTACTTTTACCCTCATTACCTTCGTTCTTTTTCTTCATTTTAGCATCTATAATATCATTGAGAACCAGATATCTATACATTCATTATAACAAAGATAGTGAATTAACTTTATAGTATAAGAAGCAAATGTACAACACAGAATGGGAATAAAACATAGTGAATGTATAGTAGACACCATATTCTTTCGTGTGCTTTGTGAATGAGGGATCTGGTTATTTTTATAAACTGTGAAACATTTTATGACTGAATCTCACCAGATAGAGGGCAGAGGAGTCATGGCAGTTCCAAAGTGGAAGATGTCAGGGTAAGTCCTTTTAACCGTGAGGAGCTTCACTCTGATACTAGCAGTCTGACCAGGATTCTCTGATTCTTTTCCTCAGAAAGTCCAACCAGGCATGAAGAGATCTCAATAATATCTTGAAATGAACTCTTATTATTTTGTGATGTATTCACTGCCAGGAAGCACTGTTCACGATTTATTCACCTTGAATTTGGCAGGTTTTGTGAATATTGTGACCTAGTATACCTCTTGTTTATCCATTAAATTTATTTGCACTGATGGTTATTTAATTAAATTTTAATTGCACATTGGCCAGGAAGAAATATTAATTATAATTTAATTTTCTTGTTCAGTGGAGGCAATGTTCACTGCAATGTGTGAATGCCAGGCTTTGCATCCAGATCCTGAGGATGAAGATTCAGATGATTACGATGGAGAAGAATATGATGTGGAAGCACATGGTTAGTGAAATGAATTTTTTAAAAGTGTTTGTGTGTGTGTGTGTCTTTCATTTTAAGCATTTATTTGTTGTAAGGGGTAGGATTATAGATTTTTAAAAAATGTATTTTTATTGATTTCAGGGAGTAAGGGAGAGGGAGAGAGATAAAAACATCAATGATGAAAGAGAACCATTGATCAGCTGCCTCCTGCACGTCCCACACTGGGGATCAAGCCCCTACCAGGAATCAAACTGTGACCTCCTGGTTGATGCTCAACCACTGAGCCATGTCGGCCAGGCCATAAATCTTTATATCTCTGATAAGTACCAATATAATATGATTCTATTATAATGAAAGTGAATGGCATAATTCATGTCTAAGCCAAAATGGGAAAATTTATGGGCTTTCCAAGGTAGATGGAAAAAATAGAGATTATTAGGGGGTGGGGAAAAAGTGGATAGAGATCAATGGAAGGAAAGAAAATGGTAGCTAGGAAAGTGGGTAGTCAGGAGAGTCTTTTTAAGTTGATGTAGCTGCTACCAGAGAACAAAACTTCTTCCTTTATCACTTAAAACCTGTATCATCTACATTTTTCTTTAACATCTCCCTTTAGACAGCTCACTGCCAAAGTTATTTCTTTTTCCCAGAACCAGACCTTATTTATTTAAGGGTATTTCCCCTTCCTCAGACCAGAATGCAGTCAGTAGCTTGGTAGAGAGTGTCTTGTAACTCGAGATGCCTGCTATTCTCTTTTCTTTTCCCCATGGTCTTGACCTGTGCACCAGTCTGGCTATGCAAAACCCTTTCCTCCATGAATGTCTACTTGGCCTGAGACAAGCTAATTCTGGCATTTTCTTTTCTTTTTTTTAAAAAAATATATTTTTATTGATTTTTTACAGAGAGGAAGAGAGAGAGAGTTAGAAACATCGATGAGGGAGAAACACCAATCAACTGCCTCCCACACATCTCCCACAACCAAGGTACATGCCCTTGACCAGAATTGAACCTGGGACCCTTCAGTCTGCGGGCCAATGCTCTATCCACTAAGCCAAACCGGCCAGGGCTAATTCTGGCATTTTTCTTTTATATATCTAAACACATCCTCATCTTAGCTAAGATTTTTTTGGATGCTTCTTTCTTAAAAATACTTTTTGCATTTTCCAGAATTTCTGATTTTTTAAAAAGAGCATCTAAGGAGAAAGCCTTCAGTACCAATTAATGGCAAATTAATTTGCACTCATCTATATATTTTCTACCTTTGAATAATATAAGACCATCTGGCCTCAGGAGCACCCTCTTTTCCTTCTAGTCCCTGGGCATTTGATTCTTTGGGAATTGCTGTTTCCTGACTCACTATCTCTTGTAATCCCTTCTCATTCTAGAGGGGCACTTTATCTCTGTTTTCCAACAGGTGGCCTATATGTGTGTGTTAAATGATGTTGAAAAGTATTTTCCTGGAAGCCTTTTTTTTACTGTGCCTTGTCTTTAGTAAACGCATTGTTGAGTACTTATTTTTCCCCTCATTATGTTATCATAGCTAAAAAGTCTTTTATTTATTTAGAACAAGGACAGGGGGACATCCCTACATTTTACACCTATGAAGAAGGATTATCCCACTTAACAGCTGAAGGCCAGGCCACATTGGAGAGATTAGAAGGAATGCTTTCTCAGTCTGTGAGCAGCCAGTATAACATGGCTGGAGTACGGACAGAAGATTCAATAAGAGATTATGAAGGTAAGTATCATACCTTCTCATCAGTGTGAACAGTCAGATATTCATTTAGGCAACAAGGTCAGCTATGGAGAGACATACATAGGTTTTTTTAAAAAATATGTTTTTATTGATTTTTATTTTTTTTTTAGAGGAAGGGAGAGGGATAGAGAAATAGAAACATCCCTATTGGGGATCGAGCCTGCAATCTGGACATATGCCCTTACTGGGAATCGAACTGGTGACCTCTTGGTTCATGGGTCAGTGCTCAACCACTGAGCTACCCGGCCGGGCCATATATAGATTCTTTTGGAAATTAAGAGAAATCTCAGAATTAACTTTATAGTGTAGGAAGCAAATGTAGAATTACATAGAATGGGAATACTTGTTTAAATTTCTTAAAACGTTTTCCTAACTACAAAAATAGTCTATATTCAGTCAAATTTTTTAAAAAAAGGGGGGGAGGGGGCGCACAGGCAAAGGAGAAATGAAAAATCAAGTACAATTCTAATTGAAAACATCTATAAATTTTCTGTTGCATATCTTTCCCATCTTTTTGTTTGCTTATGTGTATGCACGCATTGATGCTGCTATTTATTTTTAAAATGAATTCCTACATGATGATATGCAAAACTAGTATAGTCAATTGATTTAAAGGCTGAGGCAGCATTCAAGAAACTTGGGTTCTCTTTTTGTGACCAAAATCTGAGCCTTAAATAAGTGGCTTTAAAATGTTTATGTTTTAGTTGGGTTCTCTTTCCTAAATATCCTAATTAAATTAGATTCTTTAAATAAATAAATAAATACATACATACATACATACATACGTGTGTGTGTGTAAATAAAATAGATTTTTCACAGAGAAGAAGGGAGAGGGATAGAGAGTTACAAACATCGATGAGAGAGAAACATCGATCTGCTGCCTCCTGCACACCCCCTACTGGGGATGTGCATGCAGCCAAGGTACATGCCCTTGACCGGAATCGAACCTGGGACCCTTCAGTCCACAGGCCGACGCTCTATCCACTGAGCCAAACCAGTTAGGGCGATTCTTGAAATACTTGATTCAGCCTTTACCATTTATTCCCTTATCCAATCCAATACTGAGTTCCATGGGTTTTTCTTTTAAATGACTTTTAGATCTCCTTGTTATTACTACTGCTACCTTCCAAACTTAAGCCCTTTTCTTCTCATGCTGGATTTACAGTATTACATTTTTTGCCTCCATCATCCCTTCCTCCAGCTCACTGTGTCATATTAATCTTCTGAGAACACTCTGTTACCCCTATATAAAGATATCTCCTCTAGTGGTTGCCTGGTGCTCACCATATAAAGTTCAAACTTGTTATTCTGACTCTGAGGAGAAAACCCTGTCTTTGCCCCAAATGTCTCCAGTCTTGTTCCTACTACCCTCAATAAAACATTTAGATGGTGCTCTTATGTGCCAGCCCCTGATTTAAGCACGACACATATTTACTCATATAATCTTTCCAAGAACCCTCTATGGCAGATGCTGTTATGATCTCCATTTTACACATGAAGAAACTCAGGCACAAAAAGGTAGCATAACGAGCTTCATGCCAAATCCTGTATAATAAAGAGCTAATATGCTAATTAGACTTTACGGCAGAACAACCTTCCGGAACAACCAGTGGGCGGGGCGGGGCCGAAAGGCAGCTGGGGCAGCCCCACATCTATTGTCCCGCAGAGGGTGGCAGCAGCTGGGGCTGCCAGGGCCTAGCCCCTTGCACGAATTTCATGCATCAGGCCTCTAGTAGCTAATAAGTGGTGAGAAGATTAAATGAGCTAATATGCAAAAATAATATGCCAAGCACTGCTATAAGCACTTCTTGAATCTTGCATGTGTTTAATATCCTAATATATAAAAACCCAGGGTCTATAACAACCGACCAAAGGCTCGACTGAACACTGGAAGTCAGTCCTGCAGTCACTGACTGCCGAGGAGGCTGCGGATCAGGCCCAGAGAGAGGCCTGAAGAGAGAGACCAGGTTTGATCCCCAGCCTCCATGGCAGCTGTTGATCAGCCCTTGCCTCTCTCTTTCTCTCCAGGCTTCGCCAGCAGCCGCACTTCTCTTTCTCTCCGGGCCTCCACAGGGGCTGCAGATCAGCCCTGCCTCTCTGATCAGGCCCGGAGATAGGCCTGGATATTCTGACTGGCATAGAAACTGACCAATCAGAACCAACTCTGGGTGAACTATGAGGAGCCAATGGCAATCTAGGAGGTGGAGCTTTTGACACTCACTGGCATAGAAACCGACCAATCAGCCCTAGCTGGTTTGGCTCAATGGATAAAGCATCAGACTGTGGACTGAAGGGTCCCAGGTTCGATTCCGGCCAAGGGCACATGCCTGCGTTGTGGGCTCGGTGCCCAGTAGGGGGTGTGCAGGAGGCAGCCAATCAGTGATTATCTCTCATCATTGATGTTTCTATCTCTCTCCCTCTTTCTTCTCTAAAATCAATAAAATATATTTAAAAAAAAAAGAAAAAAAGAAACTGACCCTTCAGAACCGAATCTGGGGGACCTGTGAGGAGCCAATGGCTGCTTAGGAGGTGGAGCTTTTGACACTTACTGGCATAGAAACTGACCACTCAGAACCAAATCTGGGTGAACTGTGAGGAGCCAATGGTTGCCTACGAGGCAGAGCTTTTGATGCTGACTGGCATAGAAACTGACCAATTAGAACCAAATTGGCCAGCAGGGGAGGGCAGTTGGGGGCAAGATCAGGCCCAATCGGCCTAAACCGGCAGTCGGACATCCCCCAAAGGAATCCCCACTTGGAGAGGGTGCAGGCTGGGCTGAGGGAACCCCCCCACTCCTTGCACGAGTTTCGTGCACTGGGCCACTAGTATGTTAATATTTTGTGTTGCTACAGAATTTTAATGCTTTTAATTATTATGACACAGAATATTAAAGAGTTACTATCTTTTTCTTTTATTGGTACATTTAAGTTTCTTTCATAATATTCTAATC
Source organism: Cnephaeus nilssonii (assembly GCF_951640355.1). Lineage (NCBI taxonomy): Eukaryota > Metazoa > Chordata > Mammalia > Chiroptera > Vespertilionidae > Cnephaeus > Cnephaeus nilssonii. The sequence goes on along the minus strand of NC_137084.1, from coordinate 46,720,245 downwards.
AACATCTCTGTACACATAGCACATTGACCTAGGTATCTTGAAGTTCTGGGTCATTTTAGTTTGGAAAATTTAGGCTGTGTTATTCCTTGTGTCTCCTCTCCATTTTAACTCTTTGCACTCGCTTGCTTTTTTCTCGATTCCTTTATTCTACTCGGGATTTAATTTTTTTAATACCCCAGATTTTACAAAGCACGGCAATAGAATAAAAAACTGGAGTTTCTTTTCATACAAACTTATTTATTTGGATTTTTTTATATTTCAAATTATTGATACATTCAAAGAATAAAAAAAGAGCTGCTACCAATGCTAACCGTGTCGAGTCACACTCGACATCCGAGTGCAAAAGATTAAGCATTGGCCAATAAATCTCTAACATAGGCTTTAGGGTGAGGTGGCTCAGATGATTTCTAGTTCCCTACCAAACTCTTAGCTGAAAAAATGCAAGATGTTACCTTTTGATTATAGTGATTGGAGAGTGCCATCGAAAAGCCTTTCATCATTAAAGGTTTTTTTTAAATTGTAAAATCCCTTATTTAATGCTTCAGAACAAGTTGATTTTAAAATCTCAAACACTTTGCTAAAGTGTGATTTTTTTTGGAACTTTTATTTCTAAATCTTACTAGCATATTGAGAGTTACTGTTACCTGTATATAAAACTTCTTCAGCCTATACCATTCCACATCTTCTAAACTCCTAAAGTTTATCACTTTTCGACATTTATTTAGTTAACTTGACCTTTTCTTTTTTTAGAAAAATTTAAAATAAAAGTTGTATATCTTTAAGATATATAATATGATGTTTTGATATACATACATAGTGAAACGATTACTGTAGTCAAACTAAATCCCATCTCCATGCAGTTATCTTTTGGTGTCTATGTTTGTGGTGGGAATACCTGAGATCTGTTTTAGTAATTTCAGTCTTTTTGCTATTTAAGCACAAGTACTATCTACCAATGGCATTTCAATGCTTTGTGTGCTTATGTTAAATGTTTTGGGGTTTTTTTTTAGCTACTGTGCCAGGTATAGAGGATATGGCAGTGCCCAAGAGAGATGAGGTTATTATCTTCGTATTAATTTTAGAGGAGAGAAAAATAAAATTATTGGGCAGTTACATTTCATTGTGGTTTAGTGTTGAGATACAGGGGAAGCTTGAATAGCTGTGGAGTCAGAGGCTGGACTCTTCATCCAGCCTGGATAGTCAGGGAAAGAATCAAACTTCATGGAATAAGTGACATCTAAACCATGATCTGAAAGATGAATAAAAATGACCCTGGTGAAGAGGGATTGCATGAAGGTTGGGAGGCAGGTAAAGGAGTCATCCATGTGCTAGTTGAGAACTGAAAGTAGTTCATTATGTCTGCAACTCTGAGAGTGAAGGGTAGTTATAGCAACAGATAAAGAAGGAACTTGAAGCTCTGTTAAAGAATTTCAATTTTATACTTACGTCGGTGGGAAGCCATGGAACATTTTTAGTTTGATTAGTGTTTCTCTGGTTATGCTATGGAAAATTAATTGCAGAGGGAAATACTGGAGGAAAGAAGAGAAACCCTGTTAAGTAACTTAAGTCTTAAATTAGATGAGAGGTAGTGGCTCAAATTAGGTAGTAGCACTGAATGTCAAAAAACCCGATGTGGGAGATATTCAAAAGATAGAAGCAACAGAAGTTAGAGATGTGATGGGGGTTTCTGATTTGGGAAAGTAAGAGGTATCCTTTAGCAAGACAGGAAAGAGAAGCATTTTCTGTGTGAAAAGAAATTTTGATATGTGTTACATTTTAGATATGTGTTACATTTTTGTGCTCTGCTGATGTCCAGATGGTACAGTACCAGGGGGCAGCAGGCAGAAGCCAGACTGTTGTGGGCTGGAGAGTTGGGTAGATGGAAGCTGAGCTGAGGAAGTAGAGACAGTAGGTGTAGACAGCTCTTTCCAGAGGGCTTTTCTTTACTTGTCCTAACCTCTCCCTTTTAAAAAAATGAGATGAAATAAATAGGAAAAGCGAGAACCATGCTTTACTTTGTCTTTTCTCCTGAATTATGTCAAAGCTCTGTGAGGATAGGACTTTATACTTTAAAAAAAAAATTTGCACAGAAATCCCTAGCACAGTTCTTTGAAGAGTGAACAATTGTAACTGCGTTATGTTAGTGTTGAGACTGAGAATTTACAAAGTAAATGTTAAAGTGTTTTGACGCATTTTACCCTGGCCTAAATCCACAGGTGGCATTTTTCTTCCTCAATGTGTTCCTTTATAGTACTTGAATTTTCAAAATAGAAAAAAATAGGAACTCTAACCAACAGAGGGCACTAGCTTCCTTCTGGTCAAAGTATAAGCTGAATCTTTACCTGTTTAAAGTGCTCTGTAGACCAGGGGTCCTCAAACTTTTTAAACAGGGGGCCAGTCTGTCCCTCAGACCGTTGGAGGGCCGGACTATAGTTTAAAAAAAAAACTATGAACAAATTCCTATGCACACTGCACATATCTTATTTTGAAGTAAAAAAACAAAACGGCAAAAACACCTGCATGTGGCCTGCGGGCCGTAGTTTGAGGATGCCTGCTGTAGACTGCTCAGCAGTCAATTTTGTTTTCTTCAGATGGGATGGAGGTAGATACTACACCCACGGTTGCTGGACAGTTTGAGGATGCAGATGTTGATCACTGAAAATGATTTTATGTTGCTTTGGGGTAAGTAGTTTGTTTTTCCCTTGTCACTGAACATGAAAATCCTGTCTAGTAATTAATTTTTATTTTTATAATTCAGGAGGATTGTATAAAACGAGCAGTTTAGAAAAAAGTAATCAATTTCTGACATTACTGAAAATTATGTGTGTGGTGTTTTCTCTAAGAAATCAAGGTCTTCAAGCATGGTGATGTTCAGGTTGATTAACAGTTACTGAGCATTTAACACCTGCCAGGCACTGAGAGTATATGGAAGATTAAGACACACCCGTCTTCAGTGAACTGAGGAGAATGACATTAGCCCTTTATTCAGAAATGGAGTGCTCCCTGGCTGGCTCAGGTGGGAGCTGCAAAGCCTGAGATCATGTCCTGGTGTGCTCTTGAGTCACCTTTCCCCATTTGTGACTTGAAACCTTAACATTTTCTTTTCTTTTTTAAAAAAAATATATTTTATTGATTTTTTTACAGCGAGGAAGGGAAAGGGATAGAGAGCCAGAAACATTGATGAGAGAAAAGCATCGATCAGCTGCCTCCTGCACAACCCCCGCTGGGGTTGTGCCTGCAACCAAGGTACATGCCCCTGACCAGAATTGAACCTGGGACCCCTCAGTCCACAGGCGGACACTCTATCCACCGAGCCAAACCGGTTAGGGCGAAACCTTAACATTTTCATCAGAAAACACAAAGCAGAGATTTTGCTGCAACTCACTGCTATTCAAATCAGGGAGGAAGTAGAAGTAATTTCAAACTTAATTAAGCTTCTAATCATAATCTTGTGTTGGTTTCTCTACTTCTGAAAATAATGGCGGACCAAGGTCCTGGGCACCTGACTGTACAAGGTTGATTTGCCAAACCATTAACAAGTCCATGTGCAGTTGTCCAAAAGCTATCATTTTCCAATTGTTTCATACCTGCTTTTCCTGACTAATACAAGAGCTCACTGCCAATTTTCTCCCCTCTGATCTTCTCATGAGCTTTGGCTGCATTTCGTTCTTGTTTTTTTGCTACATGGTACTCTGAGAAAGCATTTGTCCTGTGCAAGCTTGAACATCGCAACTAAATGTTAGATAACCCTCTGTACGCCATAAACGTCGATAGATATAAACTTCACATATCAACTCTGGTTGCCCAATTTTAAAATCAGACTTGTTGGTGACATCTCTGGGTTTGTAAAGAAAACTATGGTAACTTAAATTTGTAAATATTCCAGCACATATGGAAGAAATTCCAATATCGATATATAGGGCACCACTCAGACCACGAGATAAACACTGCGACACTTGAGATTTTTTTGTTCATTGTGACACTTGAGATTTGTTTATGTTATCATGAATTTCACGCCTAAAATGGTAAACATGGTGTGCATTCTTCATTATTTTTTTTTACAGATTTCGTCTTTTGATTTCATGTTGACGGTTTATTTCGCACTTGCTTTTGTTGATATTTCCGTAGAATTGAAAATTATCATTTTATTATTGAATTCATTGTTGTAATATATTATATTGTGCAAATAAAATTCATTCCTCATAAATGGCATCAGATGAAGAAATAATCGAACCAAGCACCTCGCAAGAAGAAGAAGATGACATCCTTTATTTAACTCCAGAATCAGATGATTTTTTTAAATTAAATTTAAAATATCGTGGTGTGTGGTGATGGTTTCAGTTTTGGATGCTTGGCAGTTAATAGGTTAAAGGTTATGTAACTATTTCATATCATACATAATAATCCTAGCAAGCCTTCCTTATAAGCTGTAAGATTTTCACATTAAGTTACTATTCCTCCTCTTTATAGTGTCCTGCCTCTGATCTGATAGCATTTTCTTGAATACTAGCTTTCTTCCACTCTTTGAAATGCTACTATGTCCAGGTCTTTATTTTATTAAAGCAGGTAGTAATAGCATGGCAAGATTTATATATTTTGACTTGACTCTTCTACTATCGTCAGGTATCTAATTAGGTTGTGAGATCCATTATCCAAGTTCCATTTACCTTACAAATTATTGCCGTTATGAATATAACAATGCTTCTTATACTCACCATGCTTTCATCTCAGGTGCTGCCAGGTGAACTATCAGAAAATACTGTCTTAGAGTCCTCTTTTTTTAAGTACGTGATTTTTATTTCTGCAACATTTACTTCTGTCATTGGTAGCCATACAGTCTAAAATTAGCAATATCCCCTCTACAGTTAGCTAAAAAATTATATTCATATTGCTGGAGCTCTGTTAACTTTAATTTTCATATCTCATAGTTTCAGATGCCATCACTTCAGCATTTTATTTCATGGGAACTCTTTTGGTACAAACAATTCTTCCCTTTTGTCTTACATTTTATTTACCATATTCTTTATAGCATGTTGTTTTTTTAATTCAGTAATACTTTTTATATATATTTTATTGAAAATGGAAAACAGATTTATCTGGCTTTCACATATTTCTTCCTAAAAAGTAGACTGTTTAGAGAACACCAACCACTCTATTAAGGATTATGAGAAACTCATTTGGTCTGTCACTAATGGTTGCACAAATGGGATGTCATTGCAGTTCCCAGGAAAGTTTGTAGCATACTTTGTAATGTAATTTTATGGTGAAATAACCATAAAATAGCCACAGACTTTCTAATGAGGTGATTTGTTTTCTATTCATTTTATGCTACAACTGGAGCTGAGAGATATTTTATTCATCAAGTTTATGCAAGTTCTTCATGTGGATAATTGACCTGAATTCCAAACAATGTCTGTATATTTTTAATCACTTAAAATTGTGTTTGCCTTTAAGGAATGAGCAAGGATTAATTAGAGTGTTTATGTAACAATTAAAATTTTCAAGGTAGTGGAACCTCGGATCTCTCAACACATGAGATGGGGTGAAGGGGAAGGCACATGAATAGTGAAATCTCAACCCTACCACATACTGGCTCTGTGTCTTTGGACAAGGCATATAACTAATCCTCAGTTTCCTCTTCTGCAAAAAAGGGTATGATAGCAGGATTGTTGCATAGTCTGAGATGTAATAATATCTAAGTCTGGTGGCACTCTTGACTAGGTGTTCAATAAATAACAGCTATTATTATTACAAACACTGTAAACCTTTTGTTTTTCAGATTTTACTCATAACTGTAGGAGAGAACTTGGTGCCTTTTCCTCTGTGGAGTGGGTGTTGATGAAAATATTTTTCCTTCTCCAAAACTTCCTCAACCAGTTCTTTCTTGGGACAGACTGTATGAGACAACAAGTTGTCACCAGCAGAAGAAACTATGACTTTTATTAACCAAGGTGAATTTACTTAACCAAGAGGGTATTTGTAGTTTATCTTTTGTCCCCAAACTTTCTGTGTCTAGGTACCTTCTGAGTAGGCCTTCAGTGTGTATGTATCTTCCGTAACCTAGCAGGGGTATGTGGTGAAAATGCACAGGCACTGAGATGTTGGTAGACAGGATGGAAGAGAGGCTGAATCTAAGATAGACCCCTTTAGGGCCTAAGGACACCCTTACCCTAAAAAGAAAGACAAAGATCTCCGATACATCTGGCCTCTGCTCCTTCTCCACAGGGGTAAGGATCTTTTTACTATTGGGACCCAGATTAATTCATTCAGGCATCTCTAGGGAGCCTTTTTGGAAAAATCCCAGCTACACATATTAACACAAGCGCTGCTTCTGACTAGCTTTTGCTCCTTTCACCATGTTTCACCAGTCTGTTCTATTATAGCTTCTTAGGTTATGTTATATCCTTTAATTTCTAGCCTCTTCATTCAGTTTCTGTAGCAGAACACATGAAATTGGGATGAAGTCCTCAAAGTATTCCACATGATAATTGTTTTGTCTTTGTAATAGCTTAACAAATAAATCTAGGTTTTCTATGTTATTGTACTCTCATTCTTGACTAAAACCATTAATGGGAAATGTTTGGTTTTTTTTAATGTAATGTTGGCAAACAATGAGAATCTTGTTGGTCTTATTTTTGTTTGACTTCTGAGAATATGAACATGAAATGAGTAAGAAAGTGTGTCATTAAAGCTTCTGGTAGATATTAGTAGGGCAAGGATTTAACACATTTTAAGGAATTTCTGCTTCCACTTGATTTGAAGTAATTTCTTCTAGCATACTTATCAACTCTCAGTTTGTATTTACAGATTTATACTTGAACTTCAATACCATTTTGACTTTAAAAATAAGGTTAGAAAAGCTATTCAGAAGCACTTGGCTAATTAGTGACTAAACTTTGTCACCACTAAGCCCAGTTTTATTTTCAACACCTTCACTTGGTTTTTCTCATCCTGCATGGTAGACTGAAAGGAAAGTAATTTTTCTTTTTCTGACCCTCTCAGAAATACCAAATTTGTTAAAATAGGCAAGTGAAAGGGCCACTTGGAATGGACACTGAAATGTACTGAGACCTTCGTACCAACTATTGTCCTGAGTTCTTTACATATGTTATGCATATACTATTCATAACTACATATGAGGAGTAGGTGTTTTTATTGCTCTACTTTAGAGATGAGGAAATGGTTTAATAGAGAGGCAAAGTAAGCACTTAATATCATAGAGATAGTGAGCTGGGATTTTTAAGCCTTACCATCTACCAGGAGCTGAAAGGAAACAGACTGCTATAAATCTCAGCAGCACTCAATCTGTCCTAGACATTTATCCATTCCAGAAAGCAGTCAGGGTATTCTTATGCATGGGTTGATTTTAGAAATTCTATTTGGGTACCATTTAATTAAATTTATTTATTCAATAAAAACGTTTTTTTAGAAAGTCACAGAGATAGAAGTGAGCCGTAGAAGAAAGGGGCCCAAGAAACAAAAGTTACAGAGGCAAAAGCAGGGCCCTTGGAGTTTAGGAGAAAGAGGCCAGGGAAACTGACCTTGAGGAAGGGGGTGGGGAAAGATGGTGGTGTGTTCTAGAGAGAGAGCTACCCTTTAATTCCCCTCCCCCTTTTTAAATACATTTTTATTGATTTCAAAGAGGAAGGGAGGGGGAGAGAGAGAGAAACATCAATGATGAGAGGGAATCATTGATCGTCTGCCTCTGGCACACCCCACACTGGGGATCCAGTCCATAACCCAGGCATGTGCCCTTGCCGGGAATTGAACCATGACATCCTAGGTCGCCGCTCAACCACTGAGCCACGCCAGCCAGGCTTGAGTTCCTTTTTAAAGTCAAGCTTACAGACTTTTGATCCTAACTTTTAGTGAAATATAAAGTGCTCTGATAACATGCCAACAAAATGTCCAGAAGATTCTGTGCATTGTGTTTCCTGTAGGCACTGCTGTGCTCGGCCTGGTATTGTGGATAATATACTCAACTAAGATGTAGGAGCCAAGCATCTCCTGGCGGGGTAGACAAGATGCAAAGAGTCAACTGTCACATTCTGTAATACCAGTCAGTTGCACCCATGGGAGAAAATAGAAGGAGGGAGAAAGAGATTATTAGGTCAGACTTTTAAAAAGTGAAATTCATAATTATCAGCAAACCAACATTACTTGAGTCTGAGTTTAATTTTAGGGTTGCTAGAATTGTTTTATTCCTTGATATAGAGCAAATTTAAAGAAAGGCATAGACATTTTCTGCCCATATGTGAGCCATTTAAATAACCCTAATGGCTAGGATTGGTGGTCATCTGCTAGATTCTGTCGTTTTTAACATATATTGTTTAAAATATGATGCCAGCAGGTTTCCTCCTCCCTCTTTGTAGGTTATGCATTTTGAGATCTTTTTAGGATCTTTACCAGTATTAGTAAAGAGAGATTATGCACAGGTAATCATAATATAGTCCTTAACTTTTAGAAAAAGACAAGTGTGATTACTCATTGCTCAGAGAGATTTGCATTTGTTTTACCTGCAGGATTCCAGATAGTAGCACTACTGTATAGCTAACTCATGCAAATCCCATTTTACCAGTGTTTCTAGAATGGCTGAATCTACATCTGCTACCCATCTGTGGCTAATATATAATAATTGAATTCTAAGCAAATCTCTTATGAAGATTCTAATAGAATTATTGCCATCCCTTGCCAAAGAAGCTGAAACAGAAACATTTTTGTTAGCATCTCACTTTGTCTGCTTATAGATACACTAGGGGCCCAGTGCACGGATTTGTGCACCTTGGAGGCTGCGGTGGGCACAGGGGTGGGTCTCGGCCCAGTCTTGGTGCCCCGCCCAGCCCCTCCCATGGCGGCTCCTGGTCCCCTGTCTGCCAGCAGCCCTGCTTCTGCCACTCCCATGCACTAACAGTGCGGGCCCTGCTCACACCCGCTGACGGCGTGGAGCATTTGGGGCTGGCGACAGCAATGGGTGCGAGCGGCAGCTCTGGCGCCGGCAGCCGGTGCAAGAGGTGGCTGCTGGCCTTGATCACACCTGCTGACAGCGCTAAGCGATTGGGGCCGGTGCTGGGCGCCGGCAGTGGGTGTGAGTGGGGCCAGCGCTGGTAGCAGGTGTGAGCACTGACTGGGTAGGACCACAGCACACGGGAGCAAAGAATTTTCAGTAACCACCAGAGGCTCACCCCAATGACCAACCAGCACCCTGCTTTGGTCTGGCACCCCCACTCACCTGCTCCACTATCCCGCTGCGGCCAACGCCTGCCATGTTCCGTGCTCTGCCACCTGCTGCTGATGCCTGCCATGTTCCATGTGTGCCCCCTGGTGGTCAGCACACGTCAGCGACTGGTGGTTTGGTTGTTCTGCCTATTTGCATATTAGGGTTTTATATATATAAGTAAAACCAATATGTAATATCAGGTAGTTCATAATTTCAGATGAGAAATCCGAAAACCTTTTAGGGGTACAGTGGACCTAATTTTTTTTTTGGTTTTTAACATAATTTTAAGAAGATAAAATAGAGACAGAACCTGGGGATAAGAAGTCTAAATAAAAGTGAATACATACAAGTTAACTAATTCTTAGGATTTCTTTTTTTTTATTTTAAAGATTATATGAATCACTAATAAACTCAACAACAGTGCCTAGAAAATGCTCCAAGAAACATTAATTAATTATTACCAGTAGTAGTAATTCTTTTTATAACTGAAAGGAGAAGCTTAAAATATAACATTAAGAAACCTGAAATATAAAAATCCACTCAGCAATTAAAATATATGTGATGAAATCTGAAATTTTCTCACAGGACCTCAGGACTTCACTGCGTCTCTACTCCTGCTCTACAAACAGGTCTGATGTAGCCGAGCATCTAGTTTCTAGGCATGCAACAGGTTAGAAAAGGAGAAAGGAATGAATGTTTGTGTCCGGCATATCAATAGCAGCAGTAAAAAGCTGATAGAGTTATGACATAAAGCAAATATATATTCAGCAGTCTCAGCCTTTATAGCTGCATGGTGCAAATTTGAGGATAATGCAGCAATTTATGCTCATAAAAGTATGACCAAAATTATAAGCCCAAGTTCTGGTTGTAATTGGGCTAATATAAGGAGAAAAAATTTATTAAAAGCCTATCTGGTAGCTCACAAATGGATAGTAGCTAGGAGTAGTTTACGTAAGATGTTACGATTCCTCTGTTGCTGTTAGACTGATTTCTTAATTGCCTCCATGTCTTTGAGTCACCACAAAGTCGTGGTTGGCACTGTGTGTGTTGCCAGGGACAGAAGATGAGTGTCTGGCCCCATCAGCTTCTGTCGTGGGAGGGCATTGCCCCTGCCCAGATTCTTACAATGGAGGATTAACCCAAATAGTAGGATGCTTGGATGCTGGCTTGCAAAAAGTTTATAGTTATCTACTGCAACCCCATATCTTTAAAAAGAGCTTCCATAAATTGGAATTGTATATAGTAAAAGTTAAGAAAGGTTGTTTTTTTGTTAATCCTCACCTGAGGATATTTTTTTTTCATTGATTTTTAGAGTGGGAGAGAGAGGGAAAGATATTGATGTGAGAGACACATCGATTGGTTGCCTCCTGCATGCGCCCCGACTTGGGCCAGGGATGGAGCCTGCAACTGAGGTACATGCCCTTGACTGAAATCTAACCCATGACCCTTCAGTCCATGGGTTGATGGACGCTCTTACCATTGAGCCAAACTGGTTAGGGCAAGAAAGGTTTTTATAAAAATGAGGGACACATTATTTGTCAAAAATACACATGTTCTTTGATCTGAAAAACCCACTTAAAGGAATTTATCCTATAGATAAGTTTGCACATTAGTAAAGGTTATATATGCAAGGATATTAATTGCAATTTTATTTGTAAAAGTAAAAAACTGAAAACCTCATTGTTTATAATTAGGTATGGGTCAATTTACAGTACAGTTTAAGGGATGGAAAAATTATCCTTAAAAGGAGTTAGGTAGTACTTATGTATTGATACTGAATAAGCTCCAAGATATATTAAATGGAAAAGATCAAGATGCAAAGATATTTTATATAGAAGACATGGGGCCAGCTGTCAGTTACAGTGAGGATCATCTGTATCATGCTTGTGAATACATAAGATACCTTTGGAAGGACATAAGAAAGTGGTTATAGTTATTTCTGGGAGAAATAGGAGATGGAAAGGAGGGGGAATTTGGAAACGAGCAGATATGAATAGAGGTTAGGGCCTGGTTGCCCCTAACTGCCCTCCCCTGCTGACCCAGTTGCCCCCAACTGCCCTAACCTGCTGGCCTGGTCCCCCCCAACTGCCCTCCCCTGCAGGCCTGGTCCCCCCCAACTGCCCTCCCCTGCAGGCCTGGTCCCTCCCAACTGCCCTCCCCTGCTGGCCTGATAGCCCACAAATGCCCTCCCCTGCTGGCCTGGTCCCTCCCAACTGTCCTCCCTTGCAAACCTGGTCACCCCCAACTGCCCTCCCCTGCAGGCCTGGTCTCCCCCAACTGCCCTCCCCTGCTGGCCTGATCGCCCACAGCTGCCCTCCCCTGCAAGCCATCTTGTGGTGGCCATCTTTGACCACATGGGGGCGGCCATCTTGTATTTTGGAGTGATGGTCAATTTGCATATTACCATTTTATTAGATAGATTTAAAAAAAAATTTTAGAGGAAAGGAGAGGAGGAGAGAGAAACATCAATTGGTTGCCTCCTTACTGCACCTTGACTGGGACTAAACCTGCAACCTGGGCATGTGCCCCGACTGGGAATCGAACCGAACCTGAGACCCCTTGGTGCACGGGATGACACTCAACCAACTGAGCCACACTAGCCAGGGCAACGTGCACATTTCTGTTAACTAGTCTCTACTAGTAAGTTATGGAATTAACATTTGGGCATTTGAAATTTGCTTGTTTTTTAATCTTTTCTGTAGTGATTTTGCAGTTTGAAATTGTCACCTTTGATGATAAAAGAATGGCTCAGAGGCTAGAGTAACCGTGGACTTTAGTATAACTATGACTGGGGTAACAAGTGTATATTGAGAAAATTGACTAGCTACAGTAGGAGGAAATTGTGAAGGAATGAGAAGTATTTTGGATTGATAAGGAGCTTTTAATTTATTTAAACAAAAGATACATTTTGAGTGCCTGTTCTTTGGTGGTGGATACACAGATTAAGATGTAGTCTCTGCTTCAAGGCGTTAAAGCTAAGAAATAGGCAGACTATTAAGTGCTGTAATGGGGGCTAGGGAGGTGGGGTCTATTATGGGAGCCATTGCAGGTTTTTGTATGAGGGACAAGTGGTAGATAAGGATACAAGTCTGGCCAACTTGAGTATGTAGAATGTCAAGGAGGAAGACTAAAGGCAAATTTACTAGTTAAGAAGCTACTATAGCCCTAGTTTGTTTGGCACAGTGGATAGAGCATCAGCCTGTGGACTGAGGGGTCCCGGGTTTGATTCCCAGTAGGGGCCGTGCAGGAGGCAGCCGGTCAATGATTCTCTCTCATCATTGATGTTTCTATCTCTTTCTCCCTCTCCTTTATCTCTGAAATCAATAAAAATGCATTTAAAATATATATATATTACAAGAAGTTGTGGAATCTTGTATGCTGTTTAGAAGCAAGGAAACTTATTCACCATATAGGATTATGTAAATTGTAGTTATTCTAGCCCTAGCATTCAAGTACAGTTTTGTTATAGCATGTTTTTTAAATAATGTGAACTAGTTCACAAACAATTGCTAAATAGGGCAGTGATGTCAGTATAACCAAGAAGTCCCATTGGTTCATACGCAATTTTCCCCAACACATTAATATTAGGTACCACCCATTTTCTACAGTTTTATAATAGTTAACTGGAGGAATACATGCATTATGTCAGAAATAGGAAGTTGTGTTATATTGATAGGATCGCTCAGATGGTAGAAACAGGAAGTTATTGCAGTAATCAGGGAAATAGGAAGTAGGTGGAGGCTTGGACCAAACTAGGCCATAATGAACATTATGAAAGCCTACATTCCTAGGAAAACACATGTACACAGGAGGTGTGCACAAGAAAGTTTATTGAAGCATTGCTTTAATAGTGAATAACTAGGCCCTGTCCACGTAGCTCAGTTGGTTAGAGCATTGTCCTGATACGCCAAGGTTGCAGGTTCAGTCTCTGGTCAGGGCACATATAAGAAGCAACCAGTGAATGCATGGATGAGTGGAACAACAGATCAATGTTTCTCAAATCAATTAAAAAAATTTTTTTAAGTGAATGACTAGAATACCCCATCAATAGATTGGATAAACTATGCAGTTTGAATTAAGTAGAGCTGCATGTGTCAACTTAAGTTATTAGACAAAGAGAAATGTCATATATACAGATGAATATGAGTCTGGAGTTGTATAAGATAGATAAATTTGGTAGTCATAGGATATAGTTGCTACTATAAGGCCACAGGACTGGATAAAATTACCAAGGGAGTAAGTATAAATAGAAAAGAGCTCAGAGAAGTGAGCCCTGGGAAACTATCATGTAGTGTGGGGAAAGGAGGAAGAACTAACTAAAGAAACTTGAGAAAATGATTTTCTGGAACAAGTGTTTTCAGGAGACAGCAGTCGGTTGTATCAAATACTAATAGGCAGGAAGGATGAGAGTTCCATTTAACAACATGGAAATTCTTGGCAAGAGTTTCAGTGGAATGTTGGAATTGAAGGCCTGATTAGAATGCTTTTAGAGAAATTGGGAAGAGGAAAATTGAAGAACTTCAAACTCTCACCACCAATCTACTTACCTAACTCTTCTTGTGCCAATATATTACTTTTTCTCCTGTTACTATGAAGGAGCTGTCTATGCCTCTGGTTGAAGCCAATCCCTTCAGTTGTGTACTTGATTCTGTCTTCACTAAATCACCCCTTCCTCTCCTACATCATCAGTTATTTTCTTTCTACTGCACCCTTCTGGTCAGCATATAAACATGCTGATATCTTTCCCATTAAAAAAAAAAATCTCTTGACCCAGCTTTCTCCTTCAGCTACTGCCCACATTTTCTTCCCTTTACAGAAAAACTCTTTGAAAGAACTGTTCAGGTGCAGGCATGGAATAAGCAGATAGATTTAATCAAGTTGTGGTTAAGCCATGTGAGTATGATGAAGAGATAAAGGAACAAGGAAGTTAAAATGGTATGCAAGTGTGTAATTTAAGCTGCGTAAGGAGAAGAGAACACTTGAGAGGAGTGAGAGATGTGAAAAGAGGGTGGTAGCAATGAACAAAAGCTCCCCAGGAAAATCAAGGAATCATTCGAAATAGGGTCCTCGAGCTGGGAAGAGGTATTAGTGTTGGAGAGTGGGGTGTTGAGATCATAGAAGAGTCTGAGTTATTGCTAATGACAAACTCAAGGTTATGACCAAAGTTGTAGCTGAGACAGAAGAGGAAAAATTATTGAGCCTTTCAGTTCACCCAACATAATGAGTGGCCAAGACACTGGAGGCATCAGTATGGGCATTGAAATCACAAGAAATATACCGGAGTAGTATTGTAGAGAGAGTAAGACAGGAACTAAGTTCTTAAAGGAACAATGGGGAATTGGAACTGTACAGTAGATTACTGCAGTAAGAAGTACCCAGGTAGCAGATGCCATGTCTGATGGCATGTTTTTTTATAGGGAGAATTCAGGCCTAGTATTGCCAGCTATTTTGATATTTTGCAAGAGAAAACTGGATTTTTATGTGAAAAAGACTTAAAATTCCAGCGTTTTGTTTTTAAATACTGTGCAGGCCAAATAAAAGGTCATGCCCTGGCTGGTTTGGCTCGGTGGATAAAGCATAGGCTCACAAATTGAAGGGACCTGGGTTCAATTTGTCAGAAGCATGTACCTAGGTTGCAGGCTCCCTTCCCAACTCACATTTAATGTTTCTCTCTGTCTCACCCTCTCCCTTCCACTCTCTCTAAAAATCAATGGAAAAAGATCCTCGGGTGAGGATTAACAACACAACAAAACAACATGTCAGAGACTGAATTTAGCCATTGTCACAATTTTATGAACTCTGCTTTTAAAATAGAAACTACTAAGGTGTGTATTTGTGAGTCCATGGTTGTCAAACTGGCTGGCTGGCTGCCTTGCTAGGTGGCCTGCAGCCATAGCTCAGTCTGCAGGTGTAAAGAGGGACTATCTACAAGCTGATCACCAAGCAGCACTTGAAGTACCTGGCAGTTTGTCACTTGCTTAATTGATTATTGCTCAAACAGATTTTATTTCACCCCATGTGTTTTCACTTCAGTTCTAACCCTGATAATGAAATTGCCTTTGAAGAGAAACACACCTAACCTTTTATGGCCAGAACTTTCATTAAAGTAGACCTCATACAATAAATAGGGGGAAATTTTAAGGTTCTTTAAGCCTTAAAAAAAAAAAAAAAAAAAGCTAGTTAATTCCTAAACAAATTTTACTATTATAAAATATTTAATGTTCCTTCAAAATCTTCAATTTTCCTTTAATCATATTGATGACTGAGAATATTTTTTGTATTAAAGTAGAAGTCCTCAAGATGGTGTTTGACTGTATTTGAACTTGGGCAGGGCAGCAACACTCCCTAGACTTAGTTTCCTTATCTGTAAAACAGATTAAAAATACATGCCCTACCTACTTTGATTAGGATCAAATGAGAGTGTGAAAAGGTTACATTTTGACTTTGTATGGGTGCTTTGTGTCATTATATACTATTAAAGAATAACAACTTGCCTAAAGCTAGTGAGCTGCTCTATTTAGAGACAATATTTTAGATTAGAATATATTTAAAATTTAGGAAACCCGGGGAATATGAGTGGGTATGTAATCTGCTTCCAGAAGCAACTTTCCTATTGAAAAATGACACTGGGTATCATTGTGTGAGGTACTGGCTGTAAAGTATCCTCTCCAGGTCTGAAAGCATGACTAGTACTGTGGTTAAAAATCCTGTTCCTTCAGGAGACACTTGATATACACACTTTCTTTGGGCCTCCCATCACCTTCCTTTCCCTTCTCACCCTGTACTCATTTTTCTTTGTCCTCATCAAAATGAACAATTATCACTTGATTTATAGTTAATGCAGCGAGTCTCTGCTAGGAGCATTTAATACACACTCAAAAGAACAAGTCTTAACTGAGAAATACAGGATGCCTCATTTTCATTGTAATTTTTTAAGTCCCAGTGATGAAAACTAAGGCAGCTTCCTCAAAGGAAGTGACATTGATGAATCCAGTGCAGCCAGTGTGCTGAATCTGAGGAGACAAAGTCTTTATCACATCCAACTGGACTGTCTTGTGACTTAGTCTGAGTCTTTTGGAATAGTTTATTCCTTCTTATTAGTTGTATGGTTGTTATACAGCCATGGAAGGAACAAGCTGAATGTCAGAATCATCAACAATATACCTGAAAGATAAAACACAATAAAATAAAAACAAATCTCTAAGGAAATTCATAATCACCAAGTAGGTATAATTTAAGATTATATGTACAATTATATACCTAGAGATTGAAAAGCAATGTTTAAAAGAATTAGCTACATCAACTCTATGTGAAATGTAGATCATTTCTAAATCTAATATTCTCGCA
The DNA here is from genome assembly GCF_951640355.1 of Cnephaeus nilssonii. NCBI lineage: Eukaryota > Metazoa > Chordata > Mammalia > Chiroptera > Vespertilionidae > Cnephaeus > Cnephaeus nilssonii. The sequence goes on along the minus strand of NC_137084.1, from coordinate 46,703,681 downwards.
TTATTTTTCTTAAACCATGAACCCTTAAAAACAATATGTACTTGTTGAAACCAGTAAGATCTAAACATAAAGGATAAACCAAATCTAAATAGTTGGGAGTTCTAGTTTTTACTCCATTACTGATTTGCTGAGCGAGAAACTGGACTTGGGCCTCCATTTGCTCTTTAAAATGGCAACACTGTCCCCCATACTCTCGAGTAGTGATTTTCAACCTTTTTCATCTCATGGCACACATAAACTAATTACTAAAATTCTGCAGCACACCAAAAAATAATTTTTTGCCAATCTGACAAAAAAAAAAATAGGTATAATTTTGATTCATTCACACCAGATGCCTATAGTTATGTTGGCTGTTCTTGTTTTTTTTGTTGTTTTGTTTTTTGTTTTTTGTTTTTGACAATCTTAAGGGAAAAGGTCAGTGCTCCTGACTAAATATTCAGGTATTGCATGTTTTTAAAAATTCTGGCCGCACACCCGTTGAAAATCGCTGCCCTAGCCCTGGCCAGGTGGCTCAGTTATTGGCGTGTCACCCCTTACACCTAAAGGCTGCGAGTTCAATGTCCAGTCAAGGCCTAGGTTGCACTGGTCATGTACAGGAGGCAGCCGATCAGTGTTTCTCTCACATTGATGTCTCTCTCTCTCTAAAAATCTACGGGGGGGGGGGGGGTCGGGGGGGGGGCAGTTCACATCCTCAGATGAGGATTAGAAAAAAAGAAAGAAAATCACTGCCCTAAGGATGTTCTGGGAAAATAAAACAACTGAAAGCACTCTTGAGTTTTCACTTGGAACGATCAAAAAAGAACACTATGTTAGATTACTTTATCTCTTCTCATTTTTTTCATCTAATCTTAACCGTTAATAGCTTTTAAAGCTGTATCAAGCAAAATATCTAAAACAAAATTTTGGTTAATGCTGAAATTTTAAATCTTAAATGTGAAAAAAAAATCACAATAGTAAATCTTCATTTTTAGGTCATACCAGACAAATGTAGGTACTGGTTGATTTTTTTTTTACTGAGGAACAGGTTCGAGTAGAGTGCTCAAGTCACTGCCTTGAAAGGGAAGTCTCCAATAGTTAATGTGTTTTATCTTAACATACTTAGGTCTAAAGCTCTAGGTCAGTTTTAACTAAGATTAAGAATGAGTGTTTGTTACATGCAGAATTGATATTATATTAGCCTTATTTGGTAACAACAGGAAACCTTGAGGTTTAATTAGCATTTGGATAGCTTAACATTTTTAAAAAGATGAGACTGTTTTGCAACCAAAGGCTTGAAATGAAAATGTCAGAACAATCCCTATGTTAATAATTCCTATGTTATGATCCACCAAATCTGACATTTTCTTTATAAAGTCAGAGCTAGAAAATAAGACATTACATTGAAAACTTTTTCCTAAAATGGAATTCCCATTTCATATAAGCAAATGTAATTTGCTAATTTTCATTCTATGATATGTGTAAATTAGAGAAATAATTTTATATACAGTCTTATAGTCACATTTATAACATTTTAAATTAGTTTTGGGGAGATGACAGGGGGTATTAAAGGAGTTACAATATCTGCTATGAAGAGAAACAAGAACTAGGTCTGTGGTTTTCAAGAATAGTTTGCTCCTTGCTTGGTCAAAAAAGAAGGTAGCTGTCTGGGCATTACTGTCCTTTTCACTCCAGGGCATTGCCTAATGTAGCTTTATGGGGTTTTGCTTGTTTTGACTCCTTATCTCTTACTTAGCTCTTTGAATGACTTTTGTAAAAATGTAATTTCTTATATTTCCTATCCCTCTTTGAGTTTAATTTTGACCTTATTTCATTTGAGGCCATATCTTCCCTCCCTTCAGTGTATGACAATATTCATTGTAAGCTGAAATTCAATATTCTAAAAACTGCCATATTTTCACACCTTTTATTCATATATCTATTGAAGGATTCCTGTATTGTTTCTCATCCATAAATCTCTTAAAGAAATATAGGAACATGCCTCCTTAAACCAAAAACGACAACAGGAATTTTATGTTGGGTCTCCTTAGAAAAAAGGTCTTTAGGCCAACTAAGAATCTTTGCTTATTTTCAACAAGCTAAGTAGGGCCATACATAATTGCATAAAAGTTGATTCCAATTCCAGTTTTAAAGAATTCCTTAAATAGGAAGCAAAGGAATGGATAAAAGTGTATTTGTATTTTGTTTGGGTTGTTTTTAGATAAGTGGTTCTTACCAAATGCTTTGGTAATGGCCATATAGGACATTACCTCCTTGTTTGAACGACAATAAACAGGAAGAGAAGATATCCTGTTTTCCCTCCCTGCTGCTCGCTAGTTTGTATACTATACTTTTTAAAAGGCAGAGATGATTGCTTCTATTTTATCTGTCATGCGATATTTTTCCCTAGTATGTTCTTCAAGAAGAAATTATGGAGTGATTTAGGCCTGTGTTTAAAGTAGAATGGGTTCTTTTACAGAGAATGTCACTACTGATTTCTTATAAAATTCTTCTGGAAAGGCCTACTTTTTAGCATTCTTTCAAGTAATGGGTGAAACAATTCCTTAGTATCATGGGCCTATTGTTAACATATTTGGAATGCATTAAACAAATATGTATATAATGTAAATAATATATGTTGATTTCAAATAAGACATATTTAGAGGTTTTCCCACATGAAAACTATCACTAGACCTGTCCAATTAGTGACCTTTTTAGCTTCTTCATTAATTTCGGTGACATTTTTTACTTAAAAATCAAAAATAGAGAAAATTTATCTTTAAAGCATTTATTATTGGAAAACTAGCAATCTGCTGAACTAAAAAAAGGGCACCAATATTAGCATTTTAAAATGCAGGTTTTCTCTGATATTCTTCATGTTTAGACCTACATATTAACATAATAGATACTACATAAAGGAATGGGAGGTAAACGGCAGGAGTAAAGTGTGAGGGCTAGTCAAACCTGTGCCATTGTTCCCTTCTATATGTACCCTTAAAAAAAACCACAAACGGAACCAAGCAACAAGAAACAAACTGCTAACTATAGGTAAAAATAAGGATGAACTAATAGAAAGCCAGGTATCCTCATACTCATTTATAGTTAAGAATTATAATCAAGCTTAAAACAAATGACTAATCAATAACATAAAGAAGTGCATATTATAACTACAGTTATTTTTTAACTTTTTGTGTTATTTGGCCCATCTGTATAGAGGAGTTTTATATATCTTCTGATCTAAATAGAAGTAACAGTAATGAATCTTGTGGATTTTAAAACTATGCTCATTACAGGTACACATTGCTTTATGAAATGCTTTTCTGCAAAATGAGTCGAATGAACTAATAGTATTTTATCTGGAGTTCACGAATTTGAAAAAACTAATTTCTTTGGTAAAAAAAAAAATGTTTTTAATGAAATTAATCACTCCTCACTTTTTTTGCCCTCATATCTGAGAGTTTTTTTTAAAGTGGTATCATACTATAACTGACTATCCTTAACTAGATAATTTTGTTTCTTTGAAGATAAAAACAGTTTTAAAGGATACTGCACAAGATAAACTGTTATTTCAGGCATGTTAACTATACTTTTTATTTATTTTTTTGTGTGCCTTCTCTGGCTTTAGAAATTGATGTGCTACAGTGACATTCCATATCATGTTTCAAGATAAATTGATCTTTCAATCATATTAAATAAAAACATGCTTACCTAAAGAAGGAGCCAGCCAATATACTATAAAAAATTGAAGGAATGCTTCATCAAAACACTTGAAATGTAGTGAAAGTGCCAAAGCTGGATTAAATACAGCTCCTGTTAGACTTCCTCCTGTAATACATTTTAAACAGAGTGATACCAAACCATGTATCTTACATTTTCTTGTAACTGAAAATAAAGGGGTTACTAAATGTGACTTTTGTTTTACATAGTTAAGTACAGTCACCCCTTGGTATCTGTGGGGTATTGGTTCCAGGAGCCCCTGCAGATACCAAAATCCATAATTGTCCATGTCCCTTATATAAAATGGCATAGGAGTTGCACATATATACATACACATCCTCCCCTATACTTTAAATCATCTCAAGATTACTTATAATACGTAATACAATGTAAATGCTATATAAATAGTTGTTTATTATATAGGGAATAATGACAACAAAAAAGTACACATAGTCAGTACAGACACAATTATCATAGTCCTAGCTACATAGTACATGTCAACAACAACATAATTTTTTAAGAATATTTTTGAGCCATGGTTGGTTGAATCCGTGGATTTGGAATTCATAGATTCGGAGCCTGTGGGGTTCCAAATACAGGAGCCGACTGTATTCTTATTCTATGATCTTTCTTTGTAGAATCACCTGTCATATTATAGAGTATAAAAATAGATTATAGATTATAATATGCCAGGTGCAAAAAAAAAAAAAAAAAGACAGGTTATTAAGAAAGTTAATCCAGCTCTGGCCAGCATGACTCAGTGATGAGAGCATCAGTCTGTGCACCAGAGGTCCAATTCCCAGTCAAGGGCACCTACCTGGGTTGCAGGTTTGATCTCCACCCCCAGTCAAGCATGTGTGGAAGGCAATCAATTGATGTGTCTCTCTCACATCGATGTTTCTCTCTCTTCTCTCTTTCCCCGTCTCCCCCTTCCCCCCTTTCCACTCTGAAAATCCATAGAAGAATATCCTCACTCTTCAGATGAGGATAAAAAAGAAGAGGAAAAGGAAGTTAATCCAGTGCTTTTCCTATATATTATTGCAAAATGCACATTCAGAACGAATCTGCTCTATTGCGGTTCCTATAAGGTTTTATAAAACAGGAGATTTGGCTGCCCTTAACCGGCCAATTTAAATGAATGAATAATAAAAATAAAATGAAAATACATTAAAAAATGAATCCAATACCTCAGGTTTCTCTTGAACATAGCATACCTTTGTGTTGAAAACAAAACGTAAAATGGACCAAAGCATTATCATTAACTCCATTTTTACTTGTCAAGAGAGCCCTAAAGAAGTAACTGAATGGTATGTAAATTATACCTCAGTAAAGTGGTTACAAAAATTTTTGCCAAGAAGTGACTGAGTAGTCATGAACGATAAGCACAAATTCTGTCAACTGCTTTTCAGGATTCACGGTCTAGCCCTACACCAGGGTATCTCTCTGACATGGGGCCTAGGAGCTCATCGTTCTTGCTACACAGCAAGAAAGGAAAGGCAGAGGCGGATGGACTGCCTGTCCAACAGTGCTCAGCAGAGCTCAGCTTTTCAAAACACACCCTAAGATTTCGCCTGAGAGAGTGAGAGTTCTGGTGGTTCTTCCATGTGGAAGCTTGGGCACACACATCTGCCCCTGACTCAGCCACAGAGATAGAGCCAATGTTTTCACAGATCGTATATAGATATACATCCTTATAGCGTGCTGTCTTCATAAAATGCAGCAAAGTAAAATAGGAAAGTAAGTGACCTTTTCATAAGAATTCACCCAGATTTCACACTTGATAGGCTGAAACATTGAAGCTGTGTTGAGATGAAGATGTTGAACAATGACCCAAGTTCACTTGACTAAGAGTTTTCTTCTAGCACATTAGCCTCATTCATAGCATGATTCATATTTCAACTGGACAACCACGTAGACATACCTGTATACAGGTTGTTTATAGTAGCAATAGGGAAAACCTACGTGCCCATTCATAAGAAAACAGCTAAGTACGTTAGTTTATTGTTAGTTTGGAATACCATTCAGTATTTGGAAATAATGCGAGATCTCCAAACCAACAAAAAAAGCAAACCACATAAATGAAGGTATGAAACTTTTTATGTTAACACACACACATACTGGATTCTGTAGGGTCTTATCTATATATATATAATAAATGCACAGAAAACAAGTTTGAAAGGACACACAACACATGCACAGAGGGTTGCCCTGGAGGGAAGAGTACACAGGGAAGGGGAGGGATAGGCATGAGGATGGCAGGCAGAAGTCACTTTTAGTCTCACTGGTAGTGTCAGTTTTGTTTTTTTACAAAAAGAACACATGTATTACTTGTGTAATTAAACATGAATTATTTAAAAAGTAAGACATCATGCACCAGGCATAGAACTGACAGAAAATGGCTCCGGAAAATAAACTACTAATCATTGACATTTGAAAGGGAGAAATCTTAACATCTTGAAGAACAGGTATCAGGGGGGAGAGGTGGCCAGTTCTTGTGAAGAGTCTTGGAGGACAGCATGAACTGAGTGAAGTCACCACAGTGAAAGGCTAAATCCCAAATTTGGCAGTTTTAGGCACTAATGCTTCTCTGCACTCTTGAAGGGAATCACATTCTCTGACAGAATGACACTCTTAAAATCACATAAGACTCGTGTAATCCAGAATGTCCATGATCTAATTTACAGTGGACTAGCCCTTTCTAGTGACCAGAATATTTGTAGCAGGTACTATGCTAAGGACTTGCATACATTACTCTATTCTTCACAATTGATATAGATAGTAGTATTCTTCATTTTAAAAATGAGGAAACTGAACCCAAATTAAGTATCTCTCCTAGGGCCGTGGTCGGCAAACTGCGGCTTGCGAGCCACATGCAGCTCTTTGGCCCCTTGAGTGTGGCTCTTCCACAAAATACCACGGCCTGGGCGAGTCTATTTTGAAGAATTGGCATTAGAAGAAGTTTAATTTTAAAAAATTTGGCTCTCAAAAGAAATTTCAATTGTTGTACTGTTGATATTTGGCTCTGTTGACTAATGAGTTTGCTGACCACTGTCCTAGGGAAACAGTTCAATTCCTCTTAACCATTCTATTTTAACTAGCATAATATAAAATGTCTTGAGCCCAGCTGGTATGGCTCAGTGGCTGAGTGTCGAACTATGAACCAAGAGATCAGAGTTTGATTCCCTGTCAGGGCACATGCCTGGGTTGTGGGCTTCATCCCCAGTGTGGGAGGCAGCCAATCAATGATTCTCTCTCATTACTGATGTTTCCCTTCTTCTCGCTGAAATAAATAAAAATAACATTTAAAAAAATGTCTTGAACTTTTATTTGAACCTATTTTTTCACCTTTAAATTAGCACCTATTTCAGATGGTTATTGTATTAAAAATGAAAACATGTAAAAGGCTTAATTCCCTTCTCCACTGACAAAATCTTACTTATATTCATGAAAAACTCCTGAATTAAGTAATAAAGTAAAAATCCTACAATTTCTTCAGATAATTTATTATGCTTATTTTGAAAGTCCTTAGACATTACATATGGAAAACCCAGATATGTATTATTTCTTTTGAAAAAAAAATATTTTATTGATTTTTTACAGAGAGGAAGGGAGAAGGATAGAGAGTTAGAAACATCGATGAGAGAGAAACATCAATCAGCTGCTTCCTGCACATCCCCTACTGGGGATGTGCCTGCAACCAAGTTACATGCCCCTGACCAGAATCGAACCCGGGACCCTTCAGTCCGCAGGCCAACGCTCTATCCACTGAGCCAAACCGGCTAGGGCTGTATTATTTCTGTGTGATTTTTAAAAAGGGAATAGAGTATTTGCTGATTCACTCATTCTGAAAATCCTTACTATTTTGTAGCAGGTGACACCATGCTAAGTCATGGTTATATGTTATAATGAATCAATTCTAGTCTCTCTACTCATAAAGCTTACTGTCTGGTGAAGGAAAACAGACATTATATCAGAAAACAAGTGTATAAAAATTCTACAAAGGAACAAGGGGCTGTAGTAAAGACAGCTTGGATGTGTAAACTAATTTTTTTCAACATAGAATTAATTAAAAAATGAATGCAGTTCTCTCTTCAATGAGCTAAAATTTCCCATATCTAAGTTAAGGAAGATTTTCTTGAAATTTGTGTTAGTAATTTTATAGCTTTAACATGCCAATAGGTCACACAGCTTTCTTTCCCACCACCTTTTTCCTCTTCTTCACTTTATTTGGGAAACCAATTAAGTACATAAGTGGTAATGACATCAGTGGCCTCAATTTGTGCATCAAAGTGCAGGGTGCTAAATCAGTAAATACACAATCAGACACTTGGTCACTGGCTATCCAATGAGCCTGTGGCTACAGTGCTGGACAGTTATGTTCTGTCTTAAAATACATAACCAGCTATTTTGATGTGACCTGTATTGATGGTGACTTCTGAGTGCTCTCAACTGTGTCCCAACTGTGGCAAAACATTTTGCAAGGGATGACCCTGTTTATATATGATGTTTCTGCTTTAGCTAAAACCTAAAACTTTAATAAGCAACTATTCACCAACTCCTCAAATATGCATTATATCCTGCCCTCTTGCCTATACCATTTATTTCCATCTATGTTTAAAAAAAGAAGGGTAGCCCTGACCGGTTTGGCTCAGTGGATAGAGCGTCGGACTGTGGACTGAAGGGTCCCGGGTTCGATTCCGGTCAAGGGCATGTACCTTGGTTGCGGGTACATCCCCAGTAGGGGGTGTGCAGGAGGCAACTGATCGGTGTTTCTCTCTCATCGATGTTTCTAACTCTCTATCCCTCTCCCTTCCTCTCTGTAAAAAATAAATAAATAAATAAATAAAATACATTAAAAAAAAAAAAAGAAGAAGGGTACTAGATCTAAAGGAAGGAAAACATTGGTGGTGGTCATTTTTACCCTAGGAGGGCAAGCATATGTTTAGTAGGGGTCCTCAGCTCAAGGTTTGCTTCTTCTCATATTTTAATTTTAATGGGAAGAAGATAAACTCTTACTACATATTTCCTTTCCTCCAAAACATTTTATAATTCAGATATAGTCCCAATGAAGATATTTTGTTCTAATCTTTTAAAATGACACATTTCATCATTAAACTTTTTGCATCTGATATCTGTCAAGGTAAACAGATGGTTTACAAGAAATCAGATTTCTCAAGAGTTGTTTTTAAAAACCTTTAATTTCAAGCAAGTTTTAGTTTAATATTTTTATTGACTTCAGAGAGGAAGGGAGAGGGAGAGAGATAAAAACATCAATGAGAATCATTGGTCGGCTGCCTCCTGCACACTCCCTACTGGGGGTCGAGTCCACAACCCGGGCATGTGCCCTTGACTGGAATCAAACCTGGGACCCTTCAGTCCACAGGCCAATGCTCTATCGACTGAACCAAACCAGCTAGGGCCAAGTTTTAATTTTAAAGCATCTTTCTTGATAGGTCACTTAAAAGTTCATTTATTACTCAAGATGAATTATTAAGGAAATAAATTACTTTTAAGTAATTTTTCAGGAAAAGAACTAAGAAATAGAACTGTACTCTGCCACTCTTACTACTAAACAATCTTGTAGCTTTAAATTAGAAGGAACTTTTTAAGCCCAGGCTCATTTTTCAGTGAGTGTCAGGAAGGATCTATACCAGGTTGGCTTGAGGAAAGTGGTAGCTGATAACTTATCTTCCTCTCTGCCATTGAGACAATCCCTTTGTAGGATATTTGAGCCCTTGGCAATATCTCACAAGTTCTCAGTTTCAGCACAGAAGTGGCTCCTTTTTCTGAGTGTTCAAAAATGAACTGAATGAACTATATTTTGGCCCTACTGGTAAAGAACGGGACGCAAAATGGTTAGAATAACGGGGATACTAGCATTGACATCACAGAGGTTCAGGGGTTTCAAATACATCTTGGTAAAGAGCTTAGAGCCTCCGGTCATAGCGGTCTGGCCGAACCGAGTGTTTTGTGGGAATGACAAACCTGCATAGACCAAAAAGGTGATGAGTGCTGCCAGCATGTGGATACGAAGCTTGGCTCGGACCTCCTGGACGTGCAGCAGGGCACTGTGGAAGATGAAGGAGCAGATGGCCTCTACGACGACGGCTTTGGGCAAGTCGACGTGGATGGGGTTCCTGCAAGCGAAGCTCCTCTCACCGACGTGATACCTGGTCAGTCCCAGGCTCCACAGGGCGCCTATACAGTACCTGCTGCCCAGAGCAGCCATCAGCTGAGCCAACAGCCGCATCGCCCCCGTCTCGGGGGACATTTCCCCCAGCATCATCTGCATCATCACACCGCACGGGTTGCTGGACGTGCCCACCAGAGTCAGGCCGTGCACCAACGAGAAGAAGTAGGTTAGCGTCAGCGGCCAGGTGGGGTGCCCGGGTTCCTGCTCGCCCAGCAGTTGCAGCTCATGGGTGCAGAAGCAGAGCTGGAAGGTGGCCAGAAACTCCGAGACGAAGGTGTGGGCCGTAGGCCGGTGCACGTGCCGCCGGAGGACCCCGCGGGCCAGCGCCACGGACAGCACGATCGACAGCATCAAACCCAGCGAGGTGCAGGTGTCCTGCACCTCGGGCCAGGGCCCCCGCGGCGCCGTCATGGCTCGCTCCCCTCCAGACTAGGCTGCGGGTCGGCTCGGCAGCAGGCGGTCTGTGGGCTCGAGTCCGAAGTCTGCGGCCCCGCCCCCTGCTCCGGCCCTCGGGGCGGGCGGACTCCAGACGAGCTGCCCCGCGCGTCACCGGAGGGCTCCTCCCCCACTCCCCGGCTGCCCGCCGAGGTGTCGGGACTAGAGCTGGAGGGGAAGGGGAGAGGCGGCGCGGCCAGCCCCGCTAGGGCACTCGCGGAGGGGTCAAGGGTCAGCCCGCACGGCCACGCACACACCCCGGCCCCTATCTCGGGGACTGGAGCGGGCGCGAGCGGCTGCAGGGAGCGGTGGGACGCCGCGCCCGGGACCACTGCGCGTGCGCGTGGCGGCCGGCGCCGGGTGGGACCTCAGCGTTCGGGGCCCGGCCGCGTGCAGGTGCGCCCCGCGGGGCGTGGGAAGGTGAGCGACCGCTACGTTTTGACAGTTGCTCTGCAGCGAGGAAACTGAGGGTTTTTACTACCCGCTTCTAAAACTGTAAAACCGTCAAGCTGGAAAGACACCTAAAGATCATCTTGGCCAACCACCTCGTTTTTTATTAATGGGGCGACTGAGAAGACGGGAGGTGACGGAAGTGCAGTGCAGCGGGTGTAGGGGCGGGGGGGGGGGGGGGGTGGTTATGCGGCCGTGGACTTCGGAGAAGAGCGAACCAGGGTTTGACCTGTGAAGAAGGGCATGCAGCTTGATTATCTCCTTGATAATCAAGTTAGTTTTCTTCACCTGCCTCGTAGAGATGTGGGTCACAGGACCCACCTCATGGATTGGTTTGCAGCTCAGAGCCCAGCACGCAGGAAGGGTCCAGGAAGTGCGAGCCTAGAGGTGAAAGAGCAGGTCTGATGGTGCCCAAGTCTAGTTTCAGTTTTGCAAGATGAAGAGAGCTCTGGAGATGAATGGGGTGATGGTTGCACAATAATGTGAATGTGTTACAGGTGCAAAGTGCGTGCACCCGATGTTTCAAAAGAAAGGCCAATATTCCAGCCGTCAGAGTTTAAAGAAAGGTTAATTGATCGAGAAGGCTCCAACCGAGAAGATGGGAGAAATAATCTTCAAATCCATTTTAAGAGAGCCCACAATTCAGGCTGCCTTATCTGTCAAGGGAAGGGAGGAGGGGCGAGGCAAGCGGTGGTTTCCTCCCCATCCCTACCCTCCCAAGAGAGCTGGAGAGCTAGGCGCTGAAAAGGAGTCCAAGGAAGAGCTGGACTTCTCTAGATCTCTTTGATCCTGGTCTGTGGTTGAGCCCCTCTGATCTGAGTCTGGTGGTGGAGACTCCTGTAAATCTTTGATAAACGGTCATTATTTCCCCACCCCTTACAGAAAGGCCCCTGAGCAAGGGGCTGCTGGGGCAAAAACTCAAGTCTCCAGCAGAATTCCTTTGGTTAATTAGCATATTTGAGGCAGGTGCTATTAACCCAGAGGCTCTGAGAGAAATACAGGGTAAGAATTAAGACAAAGCATTTCACTCTGTTACAAATGTACTTAATACCACTAAACTGTACACTTAAAAATGGTTAAGATGGTAGCTTTTATGTTATGTGTATTTTACTACAATTTTAAAAGTGTTTTCTTTTTAAGGGATGAGCTAGCAAGTTAAGCAAGACATGGATAAACCTTAAATGTATATTGCTAAGTGAAAAGTCTGAAAGACTATAAACCATGTGATTCTATTTATAGGATGTGCTAGAAAAGGGAACTATAGAGGCAGAAAATAGATTAGCAGGGAGTCAGTGGGAGAGAAGGGTTGGAAAGATTAAGCACCGAGGATACTTTATGGTGGTAAAACTATTTTGCATAATACTGTAATATGCATAGATATATGACACCATGCATTTGTCCAAACCCATAGAACCTTAATGTAGGCAAATTTAAAAAAAACATTTAGGAGAATCCCAAAATGGAATAAAGACGGGAACAAAATAATATACATTATAAATGTGTGAACCAACCTCATGGAAGGGGGTGGAAGAAAAGATGCTGATCTATAACTTGGAAGTGAGTGGAGTCTGTAAAACTAGATGCAGAAGGAACTGTACACCTGTACTGTATCCTAGTTGAAAACTTGTCTATCCACAGGGGAAAAGGCTAGAATGATCCATGTGGTAATGAACTAGAGTTGGAGATGTCACTATGACCTCATGTTTAGCTGAATACTGATACAGGCAGTTACATACAGAAATATTTATAGATGTTTGTGTGGGTGCTATGGTATATACACATACAGTATTTCCTTACTCTGATACCTGAAAGGGCTTAGGAGGTGATACCCTGGTAGCAATGAGCACACCTAGTGCCCAGATCTTGGTTTCTTTTCCTTTCCTTTCTTTTCTTCCTTCCTTCCTTCCTTCCTTCCTTCCTTCCTTCCTTCCTTCCTTTTTTTTTTTTTTTATAAGCAAAAGTTTATTTAGAAAGTCACAGAGGTAGAAAAAACAAGTGACAGAGGCTAAAGAAGGGCCCTTGGAGCTTAGGAGAAAGAAAGGCAAAGAAAACTCTCTTGGGGGAAGGTGAGGGGCAAAGGCATGGGTGTGCTTCAGAGAGAGAGAGAGGAAGAGAGAGAGAGGGAGGCGTTGAGTCCTTTGTCTTGAGGGTTTTTATCTCCAGATCTTGGTTATACCATTCTCCAATAAAAGGAGCCAGGAATCACTGTTTCAATGACGAGGACAGGAAATACGCAAGGTAAACCTGGAGCATCTGGTAGTGCTAGAAAGTCATAACAAGGAACATTTAAAAGATGTAGGTATGTCAAAGGGACACAGGAGCCAAGTGAAAGAGTTGGCCAAAGCTGGGCAATTTGAGCAACAAAATAAAGTGGTATTGGGTTATAACTCAAAGTAGAAATTAAAAATCCATGAAGCATATTGATATAGATAAACCATAGAATGAGTAAATAAATAAACGGGAGAGAGTATAAAAATCTCCAATGCAGAAGAATTTTAAGTAATTTACGTGGATACTCTGTTTTCAAGGAGGCTGAGCATAGCTCCTCACTTGTTAAGTGCAGTTTCTGCATATTGATTCCTTTCAAAGAGAACAGTATGGTATTGGAGAAACCTGACAAACATGACCTCACCCAGGTGATCAAGGTTAACATCAACAGTGATACCATGTTGGTAGTATGTGCCCTTGATATAATGTAATGAAAATGGCACTTTACTTCTGTGGCTTCCTTCCCAACACACATAACCCCAATCTAATTATGAGGAAAACATCAGACAAATACCAGTTGAGGGACATTCTGTAAAATACCGGATCAGTACTCCTTAAAATTGTCAAGGTCATAAAAAATAAGGAAAGTCTGGCCCTGGCTGGTGTGGCTCAGTTGGTTGGAGTGTTGACCCATGCACAAAAAGGTCTCAGGTTCGATTTCCTGTCAAGGCACATATCCAGGTTGTGTGTTCAATCCCTGGTTAGGGTGAGTACGGGAGGCAACCGATTGATGTTTCTCCTCTCTCTCTCTCTCTCTCTCTCCCCCACCCTTTCACTCTCTCAAATTATATCTATCTATCTATCTATCTATCTATCTATCTATCTATCTATCTATCATCTATGGGAAGTCTGAGAAACTGGCATAGCCAAGGGGAGCCTAAGGAGATATGATGATGTAATGTAATGTAATGTAATGTAATGTAATGTAATGTAATGTAATGTAATGTAATGTAATGTAGTATCTTGGATGGAATCCTGGGACAGCTAAAGGACATTAGGTAAAAATTAAGGAAATCTGAATAAAATATGGACTTTAGTTAATATTAACATTGACTCATTAATTATAACAACTGTTCCATACTAATGTAAGATGCTAATAATATAAGGGAAATAAAAATAAGGGAAAACTGGATATAAGATATATAAAAACTCTTGGTACTACATTGCAATTTTTCTGTGAACCTGTAACTTTTGTGTGAGTTTTTTACCTATAAGTATTTTAAATTTAAAAAGTTTTTTAAAATAATAAATAAAATAATATCACACAAAGTAAAAGTTACTCTTATTTTTTTTTTTTAATCCTCACCTGAAGATATTTTCCTGTTTTTTTTTTTGTTTTTTTTTAGAGAGTGGAAGAGAAAGGGAAAGACAGAAATATTGATGTGAGAGAAACACAGCAATTGGTTGCCTTTTGCACGCGCCCTGACCAGGGCCCTTGACTGGAATCAAACCCTTAGGTCTGCAGGCCGATGCTCTATCCGCTGAGGAAAACGGGCTAGAGTGCTCTTAACTTTTTTAGTAGAATTTGAAACACCACATAGTTTCAGTAGAACTTGAGGTGGCACTGGTGATTTTGACAGTGACAAGAGATGGTGAAGACCACAGCACGGTCAAGGAAGAAAAGGCCTCCACACGGGACATGAGTAGCTTGGGGCAGGCACCTGTGGACACCTGCAGAGTGCTGTGGGCAGGTCCTGAGCCTGTCTGCTCTGTAAACCTCACCAGAAGCAGAGGTCTCTCCTGAGAGCCGGAGCCAGAGCAGGCCGGAAGGAAACAGTAGTGAAGACAGCTGCTCTCACGTGCACTTGGGGCTTTACAAAACAATTTGGGAGAAAATAGGAAAGTTGGCTTTCCTGCGGAATGAATGGAAGCAGAGCCAGTGAATGACTGTTTTGTGACTATTGTTGCAGTCCTTTATTTCCTGTGAAGGATGCTGTTGCCTGAAAAGTGAGAGCTACCGAGTACGGGGACTTCTTGTCAAGATATCTATACATCTCTTTAAAACCTGATAAATATAAAATGTAAATATAAAAACCTATAAAATATGCCCCACACAATGCAATTTAATGGCCTGAGTCAGAGTGGTTTTTAAAGATTAAAATAAAGTACGCAGTTGCAGAAATCCCTTTTAATATACCTAATCTATTAGAAATACAAAGCTCAACCAACTGGTTTTTCAACTTCCCTTTATCGCTAATGATGAGACTGGTAGTTTGAAATATGCCTAAATGTCTAGCTTTGAATTTAACTGGACAAACCTGATTCTTGCCAGGATTATCAACTCTTTGAATTCTAATTGTGGGAGCCACCTCCTTCTGAATTTCACTCCACCTAACTTCCTATTCTCTGTTCCCTTTCTGATGCTCAACTAGCTATTTCATCTTTGCTCAACTTCTCTTATAGTGTGTATTATTATGACTGGCTCTTCTATGTTAAAAGTAGTATTTGTGTTTTTTCAGTAGGATTAATTCTTCCCTTATCTCTAGACGAGAATCTGTCAAGACATACCCTAACCAAAGAACAAGGCTTGTTCAATGATGATCGTGGATAGAATGACTAAATTCTAGGCTCTTATCACTGTGGAGTCTTCATTCATTCAACAAATACTCACTGAGAATCAGTTAGGTGCCAGCCAGTGTGCTCAGCACTGTAATACAGCAATGAGTAAACGCTATCCCTTTGCTCTTGGTGCTTAAGCTATTGAGAAAGACAGGATAATATTAAACAATGATTATGTATTATGCATATTATGCTGTCATCCCTAAAACTATGTTTTTAAATTTTTTAGGGGGGGGGGTTAGTCATAGACCTCTTGAGTTTGATCAATGTCATGGACCCTTACCTCAGAAAACAAACGCACTCCAAAAACTTGCCAATAATTTCAAGTCCTACCATGAACTCTGGGGTTAGTATTCCTACCCTTAGATAGGGTAACATCCAAATCAGATGAAACCTGAAGAAGCAGAAATTCTAAGATATATGGAGGGGGAGGTAGACTAAGTGCTGCGGAGTAGCAGCAGTAAGGATGGAAAATCAGTTCCCATAGCTTTATCTCACATGTGTTATCGCCAGCTAACATGCATAATAATTAATGTTTCCAGGAATAATCCACGACTGAGGACCCAATGCCCCACAAGTGAACTTTGCCCTCCCCCAGGAGAACACTAAGAAGCTACCAACTCATTCACCTTTGCTCTAGTGCCGTACCAATACCGTGCGTGGTAAGAGGTGCTATAAACGAAAGCTAAGCAGGGGAAGGGGGGTGGAAAGTTACTGGGGTTTTGTGTCTGTGCTATTTTATATAGTTGTGTGGAATGTCAGGAAGCCTCCTCTGATCAGGTGATAGTCGAGCGGAAGTCTGCAGAAGTAGGGGAGCAAACCGTGGGGGTATCTGGGAGAGCATTTCAGGCCGAGGGAGCCTTGAAAAGGAGGAGGCCCGGGGCTGAGCGGAGTGAGTACGGTGGGTGGGGAATGAGGTCAGAGAGGGAGTGGAGGCTTGTGTGGCTGGCCTCCCAGGGCCGGGGATAAGGGAGAAGCAGAATTTGAGGGCACCAGACCGTGACAGGATCACGGAGTGCTGCTAGGGAAGCCCAGGGGGAGGTGTTTTGCATGGTTACAGCCACAACTGCACAGATTCTGCCGTGGAGGGGCGGTTAGCCATAATCGGATAATGTGGCGAGACTTCCCAAGCCTCACCTGACCAAGGTAAGGGTTCGTGTGTGTGACCAGGGACACCCTCTGTGTGTGTGTGAAGGGTGGGATGGGATGGAGCCAGGAAACTGAAAAACAATGGGGGAAATACCGAGGAAAGGGAATAGAAAACAGAAGAGGAGGATAGCTCAAGTGGGAAGAGCTTAGAAAGGGCGAAGGGTCGGGAAAGGGGGAGGAAGGAACTGTTTGTTAAGTGGCCACTCTTTGCCCACATGCCTACATGTATGTTTTAACTTGGTTTTAAAGTCATACGAAGAGATGGGTGTTATTCTCCCCATTTTACAGATAATAAAATAACTTGGCAAGCTAGTAACTAGGAGGAGAAGGCAGCTTCATTATTTTGTCTTCAGTTCTTACCTGCTTTCTTATGTTGCTGAATTGATTTATTCATAATACTACGTATGGGGAAACAAAATGATGTTCCAGGTAGGAAGACAACAGAAGGATGACGAGGTGGCAGGCTAGGAAGAAATTTTGAATTCTGGGCTCTCCTCCTTGTGGGATTACACGCCTGGCCTTACAAAAAAGGCCACAAGATGGCAGCAGCATCTCACCTGTTGGTTGGGCGCCGGGGACACATGCTCCAGGGCCAACTGTTGGCAGTACAAAAATATTGAATAAAAAGTACTGTGTCCGTTATAGTACCTATTTAGAAACGGACCCATCTTAACCAGAAATTCTTGTCAAGAGCCAGAGTAAAGGACCCTAAATTCACAGAAATACACCTATTCATGTGCATTAGGAGCTTGACATTTGCCTCCAAATAAACAGAATTAAAAAACAACAGCACCATTCCCAATGCTGTGTGGGAGTTATGTGAAATGGTAGAAAGCAGTGGTCAAATTTCCATTTGGGATGTCAGAGAGATCTGTGTTATAATTCCAGCCAGGAAACTTAGCTGCATGGTATTAGGCAAGTGAAAATCTTTCTAAGCTAATTTATTCATCATTTATTCAACCCCTTAGGTTTATTGTAATATTAAGTAGCACACAAAGAGCTCTTAGTGAAGGGTCTGACACCAATCAATAAACTGTGACCAAGTTGATAGCAAAAAAACCAAATAACACAATTAAAAGATGGGCAAGGGACTTAAAAAGACATTTCTCCAAAGAGGATTTACTTAGGCCACCAGATATATGAAAAGATGCTCAACATCAGAGGATCAACAGGGAAATGCAAATCAAAACCACAAAAGATATCAGCTCATACCTGCTAGGATGACTATTATAAAAACAAGCAGAAGGTAAGTGTTAGTGAGGATGTGGAGAAATTGGAACCCCTGTACATTGTTGGTAATAATGTAAGATGATCCAGCTGCTATGGAAAATAGTATGGAGGTTCTTCAGCAAATTAAAAATAGAACTAGCATATGATCCAGCAATTCCATGTCTGGGTATGTATCCAAAAGAATTGAAAACAAGATCTTGAAGAGCTATTTACATTCCCGTGTTCATTGCAGCATGATTAACAATAGATCAGACATGGAAACTACCTAAATGTGCATCAATGAGTGGATAAAGAAAAATGTGGTGCCCTAGCCGGTTTGGCTCAGTGGATAGAGCATCGGCCTTTCGGACTGAAGGGTCTCAGGTTCGATTCTGGTAAAGGGCACATGCCCGGGGTTGTGGGCTCGATCCCCAGTAGGGGGCAAGCAGGAGGCAGCTGATCAATGTTTCTCATCATTGATGTTTCTATCTCTCTCTCCCTCTCCCTTCCTCTCTGAAATCAATAAAAATACATATTTTAAAAAAAGAAAAATGTGGTATAAATACAATGGAATATTATTCAGCCTTAAAAAGGAAGGAAATCCTACCATTTGTGATAACATGGGTGAACCTGGAAGACATTACACTAAGTGAAATGAGCCAGTATCAGAAGGACAAATGCTGTATGATTCCCCTTATATGAGGTATCTAAAATAGTCAAACTTGCCCTAGCCCCGTGGTCGGCAAACCGCGGCTCACGAGCCACATGAGGCTCTTTGACCCCTTGAGTGTGGCTCTTCCACAAAATACCACAGCCTGGGCGAGTCTATTTTGAAGAAGTGGCGTTAGAAGAAGTTTAAGTTTAAAAAATTTGGCTCTCAAAAGAAATTTCAATCGTTGTACTGTTGATATTTGGCTCTGTTGACTAATGAGTTTGCTGACCACTGCTCTAGATGATTCCAATATGCAACCAGGGTAGAGAAATACTTCTCTGGACCAGCACCCTCACTGTCCAGATGGCAAAGAGAGGCTCAGAGAAAGTGAAGGGACTTGTCTGGTAAAATGAGATAAGTAACCCAAACCAAGGTCTCCTGACTCCTAGTCCTGGGTTCTGTCTCGCACACGACGCTGCCTCAGGCTCACTTTCTGTGGAACGCTCTGCCCCAGTCAAATCGTCTCCTGTGATACTCCCTGAACACCCCAGGGTCACTCCTGGGTCAAACCCACAGCAATACAAGCTGCCACTGGAGTGCTTATCATGTGCCAAACACGGAGCAAGTCAATTACATGTGCTATCTCTAACCCATGCAAGCTCCCATGCAAGCTCCCCAGGAAGGAGTGAGGATTCCCGTTGCGAGAGGAGGAAGCAGATATTCAGAGACGTTCAGGGGCCAGCGGACGTCACAGCCGGCGAGGAGGAGCCGGAATCTGAGGCCGGTCTGCTGGACTCCAAAGCCCCGGCTTTTCCACTACACTCACTGCCATCTGCTCCTTCCCCACCTTACCTTCTGGGTTGTTTCTTCAAGAGCCAGCTCTAGTTTCACTCCCTTCCCCAAAGCCCTTCCACCTACACCACAGGGATCTTTTTATTCACTCAACATTCCTGGCACTGATCACCCGCATTAGCCTGTTTGGCAAAGTCTCCCTCATGTGGTAATTTATTTTGTCATGTGTATGACCCGTTTCCTTCTCCATGAGTCTGGGGAGGAGGGGGACCTTCCTCTAACTGTGTTTCTTTCTTTCTTTCTTTTTTTATTTTTAAAATATATTTTATTGTTTTTTTACAGAGAGGAAGGGAGAGGGATAGAGAGCCAGAAACATTGATGAGAGAGAAACATCAATCAGCTGCCTCCTGCACACCCCCCACCGGGGATGTGCCCGCAACCAAGGTACATGCCCTTGACCGGACTCGAACCTGGGACCCCTGAGTCCGCAGGTCGACGCTCTATCCATTGAGCCAGACCAGCCAGGGCTCTAACTGTGTTTCTGTCCTGGTTCTGTAGCTGTTTCAAGACGTGGCGATACCGCAAGATCCTAACACCTGGTCTTCTGTGAGCCTCCTCCCCTGGGACTGTCTGGAGCCGGGAAGGCCTGTCAGCCCAGGTAAAGTGGAAAATTTGAGCTGGGAAGGGTGGCGCTCCTTCAGGCTGAGATGTGGGTGATGTTTACAAGTAGGCCTGTAGGTGTCAGCAGAAAGCTGACAAAAAGATTTGAGAGAGTGAGAGTCTCAGATGAACTGAAACTCTCAGGCTGGAAAGAGTTTTTCTCATCGTAGCCATCGGCCTGAATCTAGAATAACCTCTCCAGCATAACAACGACCATGGCAACGTTCCTCCCAGCCCAGAGCCTGGCGGTGCGGAGCCCACAGCTGCCGACGTGGGACCTTCCATGTTTGCGCAGCTTTGTTAGAATGCTGTTCCTGACCGAATGTGAAACGCGGCCTCCTTGTAGCGTCCACCTATTCTACAAGAAAAGTGGAAACAGCCCATGATCTGCAGCTGAGCCGAGGCCTGTGGGGGCCTACACCTCTGAGTTAGGCCCTCCGCACAAGATGGATTATTCTAGGATGTTGCTGACACCAGGGGGGCCCACTGCTCTGGGCTGTGCTTCCTCCCTTCTGGCCTAAACATTGTCCACCCTCAGAGCCTCGGGGAAGGAAAGAAGCGAGCAACACGCCTTTGGCAGAGTGCAGTCCTCTCAGACCCAGAGAGGGACTCTTCCCAGCAAAGTCCCAAGACGTGGAGTGTGTGTGTTTTGCTCAGCGAAGTCTCCTTTTCACTTCTGTTCTTCCCAAGGGCTCCTCCCCAATAACCTGTTCCTTACTTAGCCAACTCACTTTCTCTGCTCGAAAAATATGGAGGGATTACCACTGTACCTTCTGGTACCAGTTGTAGTCTTTAGAAATATGTAGAACAAACCCAATGTCTCTTCTGCTAGGGATCTAAAGACAGATTCACCCATCCATCCATCATCCATCCATTCATCCATCCATCCATCCATCCATCCATCCATCCATCCATCCATGCATCCATCCATCCATCCAACATATATCTTCATTGGGAGCCCACTGTGTGCCAGGCACTGAGTCTCCTAGTAGGCAGTCTCAGTCTTCACCTGAGGATATACTTTTATTGATTTTAGAGAGAGGAAAAGAGAGAGGGAGAGAGAGAAACATCAATTGGTTGCCTCCCGCAGGTGCCCCAACCCGGGATGGAACCGAAGCCTGGGGAGTGCCCTGACTGGAATTGAACCGCAACCTTTTGGTGTACAGGACGATGTTCCACCCAACAGCCACCTGGCCAGGTGGTAGGTTCACTTCTACGTGGTGGGTTTCTGAGAAGGGAATGGAGGGATACGGGAACTTGCATTTACTGAACACGAACTGCCTATCAGGCCAGGGGTTAGGTGCTTGTTTTACGTGCCTTCTATTGTTTAAGCCTTCCCACTGTTTAATAAGGTAGATTATCTATGTCTCTATTTTTCAAAGGAGGGAGCTGAGGCTTAGGGAACTTACATAATTTAACTCAACAGCCAGTAAGTGGCAGAGCTGGAGTCCAGATACAGAGCTCCCCAAATGCAAACCACCAGGCTGTGGGCCTCATGTGGGAATCCCAGAAGAGCTGAAGGGTGAGCATGGTCCCTTCAAGTCCTGTAACTGAAATAAATACTAATTAGGTTTCCTTGTCAAACTTTCAAACCCAAACCCCTCATTTTCTCTCTCTCTCTTAAAAAGGTTTACAAGTGATTGCTTTGTTGTTTCCTGTAGAAGTCAAATTTCCTGCCAGCGCTCCTCCATTGTAAACTGAAACACATGACAGGGCATAGGAAAGTCAATAGCAGTCATTTGGGTATTCATCAGTTTGTTTTTCTTCTAGAACTAGTTCTTAGATCATATTTATTTTAATTGATAAGTTGCTGTGATAATATCAAAGAAGAATTTAAACAAAATAAAAATTAACCCAAATCTGTGTGCAAGCATATGAGCCTAACCAGTGGTTAAGGACAACAGGGGGGTGGGGGCATGTGTGGGGAGGGGTGTGGGATGGGAATGGGGGGATGAGGACAAATATGTGATACCTTAATCAATAAAGAAATTTTAAAAAAATTAACCCAAATCTCATATCCTAAAACAACTATTTCCATTCTAATTCATACCCATATGTGTATATTTTTTCAATTGTAAATTCTTAGTAAATATAGGCTATTATCATAATTCCAAATGTTTTATATAGTAATTATTTTCACTCAATATTATTTAACATCATTTACCCATGTTTCTATGTATTTTCCCTAATGATCACTTCCTTTTTTTTTCTTTTTTAATCCTCACCTGAGGACATTTTTCCATTGATTTTTAGGGAGAGTGGAAGAGAGAGGGAAAGACAGAGAGAAACACACCAATTGGTTGACAGTTTTGTACCTGGTCCAATTCTACCTTTCTCAAATCTAATCTCTGTTCATGCTATTACACCGACTTTCTTTTTATTCCCTTTCTCATTACATTATGTTGAAATCTCAGAAAAATGGAACACATGCTCTGAAGACACTCTTAGCTCAAATAGTTCAAGTGGAGTTTAAATAGTCTTTCTCCCACTCAATTTACCAATTTAGTAACTGTGTCTTAGCCCAAATTCTCTAGATCACTGAGCCTGGGGTTAAAATTAAAGTGCTGATGATTTTTTGTGGGTGGAGGCCGAGTTTAGGAAGGTAAAAGTGAAGAAAAAGGCACATCAAGCAATGCAGCATGATGCATTACCATGCCAGCAACAGCTTCCAACAAACCATGATGAGCAACAGCAGGCCACTTAGCAGGTAGATTCCTTGAGCCACAGGAGTCTCTGTCATGGCCTCAGGGAGGAATCACAATCTCAAAATAGTCTGTGGAAGGGGAAAATGAGAAAAGTGCACCTGTTGGCTTCATGTCTGTCTCCCATTTCCTCTTTGTTAAGGTTTGTGCCACTAGAAGATAACTCTCCCGGACTTCTGTGCAACTTCAATGATGCATCATCCAGTCTGTTGACACCAGCTCCAGAAGGAAGATTTGGTGCCCTGTGTTATGGCATTTCGTCCTGAGAGGAAGAAGAAAAGTGGTGCAGGTGGGAGGATGTGCGGGTCATGCTGGTCTGAGCTTCAGTTCTGACTGCAGGGAGCTCAGCAGAGGCAGCAGCAGCCCAGAAGGTGAGTGCCTTTGGGAAAAAGGAAGCAGGCAGAGGGGTGAGGTTGTGCACCATCCACAGCACAGTCAGATACCACCCTCCTCTCTCCACCGCAGTGCATGGTGGAGGGCCTCAATGAGAGCGAAGCAGATGTAGAGGATACTTCCTAAGCTTTGTCTTGCTGGTAGCTTTGCTCCCTCGGACACTTTAAAAAAAGTATATATATTTTTATTGATTTCAGAGAGTAAGGAAAAGGGAGAGAGAGAGAAACATCAATGATGAGAGAGAATCATTGCTCCACTGCTTCTGCACGTCCCCTACTGGGGATCAAGCCCGTAATCTGGGCATGTGCCCTTGACTGGAATCAAACCCAGGACCCTTCAGCCCGCAGGCCGACGCTCTACCAACTGTGCCAAACCAGCTAGGACTATTGGACACTATTGATCACTCTCACCTTGAAACTCTACTTTCCTCTTGTTTTCCTGATGAACAGAATAGTTTCTGTTCCTGCTTCTCTGGCTGTGACTTCTTAGGGACCTCTTCCTTCTCCCACCTCTTAAAATGAGATGTTCTGTGTGGTTTCATTTTTAGCCTTCTTGTGTTCTCACTCTCCACACTTAGCTGTCTTCTATGCACTGATAGTTACCAAGTCAATATCTGCAGCCCAAACCTCTCTGCTCTAGATCCATGGAGATGATGGCTAACCTATCTCTATCTGATAACTCAGGTGGTCAAACTTAAGAGTCCTAGAAGTGAGCTCATCTTCTATCCTCTTTCCCAACCCTCACCAGACCTGCTTTTCTCCCTGTAGCTCTATCTTGTACATGTCACCACATCAAGAACCCGGCAGTTACTTCTTTTCTTCAGATTTCATATCCAATGAGTCACTATTGATCTTTCCTCCTAAATATCTCATTGATCCAGACCTCTTCTCTGTTTCCATGGCCACTGTTTTATTTCAGAAATGTAATCACTTCCTAAATGTTCTCTCTGCCCTTGACCTTGCCTCCTTTCAACCCATTTCTTCTGAGCTGACCCTGCAATTATAACTTTAAAAGGCAAATAATCATGACCAAATAAGGTTTACTCCATGGATATAAGAAAAGTTCAGAGTTAAAGGTACCTACTTATATAATTTATGGCATCAGTGTATCAAAGCAGAAAAATAATATGATCATCTTAACAATGCTAAAATTTTTTGATAAAAATCAACATAGATTTTTGATTTAAGAAAATCTAAATGTGTTAATATTAAGGGATATTGATCTCAAACCAACCGTCAATATTTTACTTAGCAATAAAGCATTGAAGAAGTATTTCCATTAAAACTAATACTTGGATATTATCATTTTTTAAAATATATTTTTACTGATTTCAGAGAGGAAGGCAGAGGGAGAGCGAGATAGAGACATCAATGATGAGAGAGAATCACTGATTGGCTGCCTCCTGCATGCCCCCTATTGGGGGTGGAGCCTGCAACCTGGGTATGTGCCCTTGACTGAAATCGAACCCGGGACCCTTCAGTCCACAAGTCGACGCTCTATCCATTGAGTCAACCAGCTAGGGCTGTCATTATAATTATTTACCATTACTCTGGAAGTGCTAATCAGTGAGGGAGGTATAAATATTAGATAGGAAGAGAAAAAATGATCATTACTTGAAGATTATATGGTTGCTTGAAAAACCATCAGAACTAATAAGAGAGTTAAAAAGTTTGACAATTATGATAGAAATATTTAAAAAACAATACTTTCCTTATGTATGGGCAATAATTAGTTAAGAAAGATAATGGGAAAAAGAACCCATATATCATGGCAATCAAAAATAACCAAAGTACCAAGTAATAAACTTAATGATAAGTGTGAAAATTTATAAAACTTTACCATCTAAAATAAAATTTAAATAAAGGGAGAGATATTCTATATTACTGTACTGGAAGAGTAAATATTATAAATATATTAATTTTTTCTCAAGCTAAGCCTATAAGTTTAACAAAACCCCAATAAAAATACCTAGAACTTTTTTTAGAATATGAAAGAAATCTATTTTAAAGTTTATTTGGAAAAACTTTTGCACAGGTTTTTAGGTATTCAGAATGCTCTACTATCTTTTCTTTAAGAAAGGATTGAAATACACTCCTGCTGTGCCCCCTTCCACACTTATATCCTTAATAATCCTCAACATATATCTCTATATCCTTAATAATCCTTAATATATAACATGGCACTGTCTATAATAATAACAATCTAAGTGTCCAAAAATAGGGGATACATGTAGTCACTTCAAAAGAGGTAGAAGAATATTTAGGAACAAAAACTATTTATGGAAAGATATTTAAAATAACAAAGCAGCAATGGAAATGCAGCCAGTAGGTGGAAAGAAGTTAGTTTGACAACCTGGCACTAGGATTCTGATAGAGAGGGACTGTTGATTTCGCAGCATAACTTATCTCGTTATTGTTTAGAGCAAAGCAAAAGGAGTGCTGAATTGCCTGGTGCAAAGGGAATGGGAATTGAGAATGAGTGTTTTGGAGTTCACAGCTAGAGGAGATTAAATTTGGAGAATGAAAGGGTTAGGGAGGGAGGCATAGAAGCTGGGCAAGTGGAGAAATGGCCAATGAGAATTTTCCGGTGATAAGGATGACTAATGAACTCTTCAAAGAACTTCTCCCTATTCTCAGTTTCAAGTTGTTCTCTGAGTGCTTCTTTGTTTTTCTTTAATATAAGCCATCCTCTTTTGCTCCCAAATCTTGCCTAGAAGTTTGCTTGTTTCGACCATATTTGGGAGAGAGAGGGGTTGGGGAAGTATAGAAGGGACAGTTTTGCCCAGGAGGTGAAATGATGAGTCGGGATCAAGGTAGAAAATCTGAGCTATAGATGATCAAAAGAAATATACCCCCATTCCTTCCCTCTCTCCAAAAAAAACCCCAGAACCCTCAGAGACACTGGTGGGGACTTGGGTTTCATGCCATTTATAGGGTGGGGGTTTGAGCAGAATTCTTTGATATATCGAAAGTTGGGGAGACTCCAGTAGGTTGGAGGCCCCTGTCAAGTACACAGGGAATAGGGGTGAGGAAGCTCAGAAAAAAAAACTGTTTGGAAGGATACACAGAATCTGAAAGTTACTTATGATACTAAGATTACGAACAACATTTATTTTATTTTGCTCATCTGTATTTTAATTCTCCTGAGCGAATCCACATTACTTGTTTAATTTTAGAAAGAAAAATGTACTGAGGGAATAGGTAACCCATAGGCAGAAAGCTGATTGCTGATTGCCAGGGGCTGGGGGTCAGGGGGACTGGGAACTGATTCCTTATCAGGCATGGCTTTCCTTTGGGGGCAATGAAATGTTTTAGAACTAGAAAGAGGTAGTGGTTGTACAACATTGTGAATTTAGTAAATACCACTGAGTTGTTCATGTAAAAGTGATGTATTTTGCCTTGGCCAGTGTGGCTCAGTTGGTTTGATTCCTGGTCAGGGCACATGCCCTGGTTCAGGACTTGATCTTCAGTGGGGGGTGTGCAGGAGGCAGCTGATTGGTGTTTCTCATCAATGTTTCTCTCTCTCTCCCTCTCCCTTTCTCTCTCTCAAAACAATAAAAATATACTTTAAAAATGATTTATTTCATGTTATGTGAATTTCACCTCAATAGAGAAAAAAGAAAACAAAAATCTACCGAGGAACAAAATATACAACATAAATTAGATTCTGTCCCTCTTCTGTTTAAAATCCTTTAGGGACATCCTAACTCTTGAGCCTGGCAGACAAGGCTCTTCATGTCCTGGCCCTGTCGCTGCTCCACCACAGTCGCCCCTCCCTGTAAACCTTTCTCCCCAGCCATACAAAGCCGTGCGCAGTGCTCTCAAAGGGCCTATTCTTTCCTGCCTCCATGCCTTTGTATGGGTTTTCTTTCCCTGGAATGCCCTTCCCCTAGTTACTTTCCACTCATCCTTCAAAACTCAGCTGAACTTCTCCTCCTTTGAGCGGCTTCCCCTGATTCCATAGCCTGGGGGTACCTCTTTCCTGTACCCCCAAGAACCTTCTGGACATTTCTCTATTTTATCAGTATAGGTGATTGGGAACCTTGGAGGACAGGGCCTGGGCCTTCCCTCTCTTTAGCTTCACAGCCTGGTCCAGGACAGAAGCCATAATGAATGTGAAACGAGTGAGAACAGAAATGAATGTGAAATGAACGAGATGAAAGTAACCTTTTCTAATGTAAAGGGTAGTTACACAGGGTGTGAAATTGAAAATGATTCAGGGATGTTTAACTGGCTTACTATGGCACTTATCATGGAGGAATGGACGATCTTTCATTTTTCTTCTTACTTTTTAAAAATATATGCTTTTATTGATTTCAGAGAGAGGAAGAGAGAGGGAGAGAGAGATAGACACATCAATGATGAGAAAGAATCGTTGAGTGGCTGCCTCCTGCACACACCTACTGAGGATCAAGCCCAAAATGTGGGCATGTGCCCTGACGGGGAAATTGAACCTGACCTCCTGGTTCATGGGTTGATGCTCAATCACTGAGCCACAACAGCTGGGCTCTTCTTACTTTTTTATGAATTATTTAGGAATTGAAACAAAAATAAAAATTCTGAATAACAGGTTAATATAAATGTCAATCTAAGTAACAAAATAGTCCCATATGGGGCTTAGAGGGTTGCAGAATACTGATGGTCTTAGGAAATAAGGCTAAAAACTCAATTACTCTTACCAAAACAACTCATGATGGGTAATAAGTGAGATTATATTTTGGTCCCAAAACTAAGATATAGTATTCCATCTTAGGATGGTGTTGAAAACACCTGTCTTACAGGATTTTAAATGAATCTAAGTCCCTAATGAAATAATGAATCTATGCAAAAATCATCAATGGTTCCAAACTATTCAGTGAAAGGATGATGAGGAACTTTATAATGGTTGTATCAGGCTGGCAACCCCTGAATCTACTGTTCAACCTTAGTGTTATTAAAAGTGGACAGCCAGCCCGGCTGGTGTGGCTCAGTGTTTGAGCATTGACCCAAGAACCAGGAGGTCATGGTTCAATTCCTGGTTGGGCATATGCCCGGGTGTGGGGTCAATTACTAGTGGGAGGCATGCAGGAAGCAGCAAGTCAATGATTCTCTCTCATCATTGATGTTTCTCTCTCTCTCTCTCTCCATCTCCCTTCCTCTCTGAAGTCAATAAAAAATATGTTTTTTTAAAAAAGCAAAAGTGGGCCAGCCAGACTTAATTGCCCCCTGATAAGATGTTGTAGCAACTACACATAACCATTTAAGTATAGTCTTGCTAAAAGAATTGAACCTGAATTTAGCAAGTCTCTAACACCAGACTGTCAGAAATATAAAGGAAGAGAAGCATGTTAAATGATACCATAAGGACAGAAGAAATCAAGTCAAGAAGATGGAAAAATTCTACAAGACAAGTGATTAATTTCTTTAATAAATAAATCTTATGAAGAAAAAGGGAGGTGGAAATTATACATTGAAGGAGATAAAAATTTAAGAGATAAATTTGAATAAAAAGATATTTTTGAGACAATCTGGGAAAATTTACATGGATTGAATATTCATAATATTAAGGAATTACTAACTTTATTATGTGTGATAATGGTATTTATCAAACTATATGTTTTTTAAAATTTATTTTCAGAGATTGAAATATTTATGATGAAATGATGTCTTGAATTTGCTATTGCCCTAGCTGGTTTGGCTCAGTGGATAGAGGATTGGCCTGTGGAGTGAAGGGTCCCGGGTTCGATTCTGGTCAAGGGTACATGCCTGGGTTGTGGGCTCGATCCCCAATAGGGGGTGTGCAGGAGGCAGCCAATCATTGATGTTACTATCTCTCTCTCCCTCTCCCTTACACTCTGAAATCAATAAAAAAATATTTTAAAAAAATGCTTATTAAAAAGTGTGTGTTGGAGGTAGATGAAACAGTGGTACAGAATATTAAAAATAGTTGACTCTGGATGATACTGGACACATGGATTCATTATACTATGCCTTCCCCTTTTGTGTATGTTTGAAATTTCCATAATAAAAAGTTTTAAAGAATAAGCCTAACTTTCAGCAGCCATGTGCCAGTGTTCTGAGTACATCTACAAGCCAGGACTATGTCATAAGAGATGGCATTGTTGGACCAATGAAAAGATCTTGGGCCTTGCCTGGCCGGCATGGCTCAGTGGTTGGGCATTGATTTATGAACCAGAAGGTCACAGTTTGATTTCCACTCAGGGCACATGCCTGGATTGCTGGCTCCCAGTGTGGTGCATGTAGGAGGCAGCCACTCAACGATTCTCTGTCATCATTGATGTTTCTATCTATCTCTTTCCCTTCCCCTATGAAATAAAAATAAATAAATAAATAAATAAATAAATAAATAAATAAATAAATAAATAAATAAATACATAAATAAATAAGATCTTGGGCCTTGGAGTCAGAAAGGCCTGGGTTTCACTTTTCAGAATCTGTTATCTGTAAACAGAAATAATATTTACCTTCTTCAGAAGGTTGGAGGAATAAGTGAGAAAATATATAAAGTGTCCATCACTTTGAGTAAATAGAAGTGTTAACTACCTTATTCTTACCCAGTTATTTTCTTTATTTTTAAAAAAATAAATTTAAATAATGTCAAAGTTTATGAAGTATAAAAAATGAAATTCCCCCGATTTCACTCTCGAACAGTTTGGTTTGTCATCAAACAAAATAATCAGTCTTTCTGACTCCATTTTGCTTCAGTTCCTATAATGTGTGGATTAGCAAATTTTCCTTAGTTCGTTGCACATTGATATGCTAATCACTAAAGGAATCAAACCTGTAGCCTAGGAATTATTGAAACAACTTCCTGGCTTGAAACTACCTCCCAAGGAGATAAGGAAGGTATGTTTATCAAAAGATTTTAATCCCAGCTGGCTTGGCTCAGTGGTTGAGTGTTGACCTATGAGCCAGGAGGTCACAGTTTGATTCCCAGTCAGGGCACATGCCTGGGTTGCAGGCTTGATCCCCAGTGTGAGATATGCAGCAGGCAACCAATCAATGATTCTCTCTCATTATTTATATTTCTATCTCTCCCTCTTCCTTCCTCTCTGAAATCAATGTGTATATATAAAAGCCTAAGTGACCATTTGACCATTCGACTGTTTGACCGTTAACTATGATGTGCACTGATCACCAGGGAGCAGACGCTCAATGCACAGGCATGGAAACATGGAACAGACTGATGAATCTCAGAGGGAAGTGGGGAGGGCAGGAAGAGATTAACCAAAGATCTTATGTGCATACTGATGCATGGATTCATGCACGGGTGGGGTCCCTTGGCCTGGCCTTCGCCCTCTTGCAATCTGGGACCCCTCAGAATATGTTGGACTGCTGGTTTTGGCCCAAACCCCACAGACCAGGCTGAGGGACCCCACAAGTGCACAAATCCGTGCACCAGGCCTCTAGTAAAAATATATTAAAAGAAAAAGATTTTTAGGAATCCCATGACTGAGACCAAGGCAAATGGAGTTTGTTGACCACAAGGAAGGAGGTTTCACCATCCCCTTGGACCCTTGCTGCAGTCCAAATGTCAGAGGTCATCAATTGCCTCCTGACCTCAATCCCCTCCTTCCCCTGGCATAAAGGAAGCCTGAATTCTATAGTTTCTCAAGATGATTCTTTAGGATGCTAGTCTGGGATCTTCTGGGTTTTCTGGCTTTCCCAATAAAGTCACTTTTCCTTGTCCTAACTCCTTGTCACTCAACTTATTGGCTGTTGTGTGGTGAGCAGGTCAAGCCTCCACTGGACTGCAGTGTGGATCTCTTTCCAATTTTTTTCTTTATATCTATGAATATAAACAGGTAGTGCTTCCACTTACGTATGGTATGGGTTTCTGTTAAAACAAAAATGGGATCATATATTGCACATTGTTCTGCAGTTTACTTTTTCTACGTTGCAATACATAGTGTTTCTCTTTTTGTCAGCTCATGTGGCTCTGGACTTGTGCGTCAGTAAGCAGTGCCACTCATATGCCTTTGCTTCCCAGTTGTGAACCTTTCTGTGAGCTAGACTCCTACAGCAGAATTGTTGGGTCAAAGGGCACATGTCATGTATGTGTCTTGGTAGTCCTATAACATGATTCTACTGCCCCTCCACAAGTTACTGTTTTCACATTCAGAACTCAGTGTTATCTATTTTCTATGCGTCTCTAAGTTGCGTGCTGAGAGACTGTCCTTTCTGGTCCCACTTGTTTCTCAACAGGCACTGAAAGTGTTTCGGAGAATAACTGTGTTTGATTAGCAAAAAAATCAGCCCCGTGGAAAACAGTCAGGCTCCATCCTGCTATCTGTTCCTGTTAGAGGGTAAAGCGCCGCATGCTGTTTTCAAGGCTGAATGTAGCGGTGGATTGGATAAAATAAACGGCCGTCCTCGCTTTCTTTGTGAAAACCCAGTGAAGATTATGTGCGGCAGGATCCCGAGAGAAAACGCGGGGGAATAAAGCCTCCTCTCAAAAGCTGTCCCAGCGGATGGCAGCTGTGAAAAGGTGGAGGAGTGAAAAGAGGGAAAGGAAATGCAGCTTCAGTTCCCTGGGGAGTTCAGGATCTCGCTTTCCCCTCCTGCTGTTCTAGTGACTTTTCGCGAGGACAGTTCCAGAGAAGGATGGTTTTTAAAAACAGAAATCCAAATGGAATCTAGTTCGTCCTTCCTTATGTAAGAGCACCTGTCATGGGGGCACAATAGTTCCAGGCAGAACTCCTAAGAAAGATCACTTTGTAAGCCCCCCTCTGCCGGGAGCGGGGTGGAGGGGGTAGAGGGGGGGAGGTCAACAATTGCCCTTTGTGCGTGCAGCCCTCCCATTGTTCCACAGTAGAGTTGCTGCTGCTCCAAACCGCTGTCGTAGGTTTGGGCAAGAAGAAATTATTCCATTGTGTTTTAGAAATTAGATCAATGAGGGTGATGTCATTCATGATGTGAGGCTTTCCCTGGGTCCTGGCTGTTCCAGATCTAGGAAGTCACGTGCTGCCCCATTGCTGTCTATATTTCTCTAAGCCTTAGGCAGTATGGCACATAGAAAGTGACCTGGGTCAAATGAGAAACTACTGCCATTCCAACAATCTTGACTTTTTTTTTAGGTGAAGTAAAATCAACATTTTATATATTGATTTCTGAAACAATGCTTGTGAAAACAAGAAATTAATGCCCTGGTCTCTCTTAGATTTAGGGATAGGCTTTAATTAAGTCCAGGTTACAGCTCAATAAGATGTCAAAAACCTTTTATTGTATTTGACCTCTAAAACACTATTTGTCCTTAATTTTTTTTAGCCCTGGATGAAGTCATCTGCCAATCCACAGATAGGCTAACCACAGTAAATGGCCAGTCTGTATGTGTTACCATACGTGACATCTTGATTTTTCTTTGACAGGTAACTTTAATTATTTTGACAAATATTTAATGTGCTAGGTACGGTTCTAGGTGCTAAGGATAAAGCAGAACAAAACAGCATAAAGCCTTGCCTTTGTGGGTTTATTATATTTATTTATTAATGGGGAAACTTCATTCATTCATTCACCCATTTATTCAACTAGCACTTACCTTCTAATCTGACTCGGGCCTGACGCCACTCACTGTGCCTAAACAGGATTTTACCTCTGCCTCAGAGTCTAGCAGGAGAAATAGGACATGTTCCCTCTCCTCCCCTGCTATCCTCCACGTGGAGAGTATAGAAGAGGAGTGCCTCCTTTAGCTTGAGTGGTCCAAAGAAGGTTTCTGAGAGAAGACAAGGAAGATGAGGGTGGAAGGATGACCCGGTGAGGGAGAAAGGCAGTCCAGGTAGTGGTGAGACAGAGCATGGGTTGAGGTCTGGTTCAGGGGAAGTCAATGAGTACTGCTGAATGAATTAATGAAACTCCCCCAGGAGAACATAAACGCCATGAGCTGTGATCTGGGAACTGCAAGTCCTTCCCTGTGGCGGAGCTTAGTGTGTGGGCATGAGGGGCAGGAGCTGGGGCTGAGACGGAGGCAGGCTCTGGCCAAGGTGCTTTGTCCTGATGACAATGAGAAAATTTGGGGCTCACTTTAAACAGCAATGTGTTATGGTCTGATTATGTTGTATTCTTTTCTTAGTAAAAGTGTATTTTAAATATTACACAAGTGGTATCTATTTTAGAGGACTTTTTAGGGACCTTTTTGTAAGAGCAGTGATTTCATTATGCTATTTCTGTAACTGGTACCTGGCTCATCTCTTTCTGTATCACAGTGGAAGGACCTTTCTCCCTCATTGGACCTGACACACTCAGGCTCTCAGTAAAGATTTGCTGTTGTTGAAATTCCATGGACAGCTTAGGCAAGGCTGTGATCTGGCCCAAAAGTGCCACTCTGAGAAACAGGGCTTCACCCCCTAACTGGGAATATTTAACAATGCCCATCCCCACTCAGCAACTGTATTCTGCCAGGAGCTCAAGTTGATTGCAACCACTGCGGACAAAGGCATCAATGCCACTTCTGCATCAGGAACTCAACCTCACAGACCACTCCAGTCACCAAACCCCATGTCTCTGCTACCACCCTCACCAGCAAAAGGAGTGCACTATGATGTCTTTTCCTTCTCATTATGCCCTTCTTCACCAGAATCTCACGCAGATGCATCTGACTGGAAGAGTGCAAGTCACACACCTGTGTTCTAGCTGCAGGGGAAGGGGAGGGGAATGCGTATTCTGCCTTCTAACTTGGTGGGACTCAGAAGGGGAAAATTCTCCTTACTTCAGAAGGGTGTTCAAAAGGCACTGGGTACCCAAAAAGCAGGACAAATGTTCACCAGAATGAATGACTTAGGCCAGTGGTCGGCAAACTGCGGCTCTAGAGCCACATGCGGCTCGTGAGCCGCGGTTTGCCGCTCTGTTGACTAATGAGTTTGCCGACCACTGGGATAGGGGCTTAATCACAAGGAACAACAACAGCCTGTAATTATTGGAATCGAGAGTCAAGATCAGTGGTCAGCAAACTCATTAGTCAACAGAGCAGCAAACCACGGCTCGCGAGCCGCAGTTTGCCAACCACTGACTTAGGCTGGTTTATATATGGCAGGGGGTGCGGGAGGGCTGTTTTCTTTTAGATAGGGTAGCATTATAACTAATGATTAAAATATGAAATGATACACCCACAAGACTATTCATAGAGGCATTATTTTAATAGCAAAGATTGGAAACTATATAAATGTCCAGTAGTAGAGTTTTGGTCGAATTAAAATCATGGTACATCAATATACTCATGGAAGACAATGCACCTGAAAATGAAGGAGAAGGAATGATCCTGGAATATATATCAGTGAAAAAAGGAAAGTGGAGAATTATATATATACAAATATATATATATGGTAGTTAACTTTTTTGTAATAAACAGTGAGGATATATTTATGGTTCAACAATAGAAATTGACATTTTGCTGGTAAAATTGTTAATTATCGGCAATTTCGTACAATTCAATGTAATGTAGGGTGGAGGAGACAAGGATGGAAAAGAGACTTCTTTGAATACATTTGTTATGTATTTTTGACATTGGACTTCTATAAATGTACCTTACACATTCAAAAAAATTAAACTTAATTTAAAATTCCTAAGATTTTAAAGTAAACTAAAAACAATGAGCTTAACTGTATGTCAAGTTAATGTTGTAGCTGCACAGAGAAGATAATTATTTCAAGTAATTCTACAATATAGTATACTAGAGGCCCGGTGCATGAAATTCGTACACCGGTAGAGACCCTAGGCCTGGCCGGCAATCAGGGCCAATCAGGGCCTTCTGGCTGCTGGCCGGGGCCTTCCTTCCCTTGTTGCTGGCTGGGGCCTTCCTTTTTTCCACGCCACCCCCTGGTGGTCAGTGCACATCATAGCGAGCTATCGAACTCCCGAGGGGACACTTTGCATATTAGCCTTTTATATATATAGATTTGCTGTACTAAATATATATAGTGGAATATATTTTAAGGGCAAAGAGAGCTAACACTTCATTTAATAGTTATATTGTTAGTAGAAGTCTTTATACTAGTATTTTGAAACTACTTTCTATATAGTACAACATAAAGTAATAAGTAATTATATTGTTATTAGGAACCAAGATTTTCAGTATAAGAGGACTATGAAATCAAAGGCATTATTAAAAATGAGTTTTAATATTAAATTTGAATTAGAAATATCAGTATAAACTCATGATTATTTTCTTTAAAAACTATATACTATTTCTGTACTTTTTAGAAAGGTCTAGAGGTATTAAAAACCATGACCAATGGCAACCTCTAATGCCTAGACTGTGGTCCCTAAAGGACATTCCCCATTGAAAGTACTAGCACTTCTTGAATGATTGATTGCAAATCTGGGGCAGTACATGTACAAGATGAGGTTGAAATATCTTGCTGAGTCCAAAACTATGAATGTATCAAAGATTCATGAGTTGTATGGAAAGGACTCAAGAACCAATTCAAAGTAATTCCAATTGGCCAGATAGAATAATGTAATTATTAAAAAGTAGCGATTGAATTTTATTGAAATACTTAGAATATATAAAAGCTTAATGATTTCCTGGCAGGGAGGAGGAACTCCAAAATAAATGAGCAAACTCATTGGATGCCATTGGCTGTAACTAGATAAAAATCCTTACTTTGAAAATTGACAGTTTAAGGGAATTAAGTAAGCATTATCCTGACTTTCCAATTTAATCTACCTTTCAGGGTGACCAAATAGCCTTAATTAATGAGGAAAAATTCTTTACAGATGATTCCCAGCTAATAAATGGGGAAGGAATGACAATTAGATAAATCACCAGTTTGCAATCCTAATGATATAATCAAGACAAAGATCAATAAAGGATGAAAGCATTAGATGAAAGGCTTATGGGGAACTTTACAATGAAGAGATCTAGCTGACACCACCTGAACCTGCTGATCAATATTAACATTACTAAGCCTGAAATAGCCAGACAAATGTGTTATTGAGATGCCCCCTTATGGGGAAAAAAAACCCTGAATCCAATAAAGCTTTTATTAAAAAAAATACACACACACACACACACACACACTAGTGGCCCGGTGCATGAAATTCATGCATGGGGATGGGGCGTGTCCCTCAGCCCGGCCTGCACCCTCTCTAATCTGGGACCTCTCAAGGGATGTCCAACTGTCAGACATCCCCCTTGCAATCCGGGACCACTGGCTCCTAACTGCTTACCTGCCTGCCTGCCTGATTGCCCCTAACCATTCTGCCTGCTGGCCTGCTCGCCCCCAACTGCCCCCCCCCCCCCCGCCGGCCTGCTTGCCCCCAACTTCCCCCCTCCCCCCGCTGGCCTGATTACCCCCAACTGCCCTCCCCTCCTGGCCTGATCATCCCTAACTGCCTCTGCCTCGGCCTCACCACCATGGCTTTGTCTGGAAGGATGTCAAGAAGGTCTCCCGGCCTAATTAGCATATTACCCTTCTATTAGTATAGATATCTATATTATTGATTTCGGAGAGAAAGGGAGAGGGAAACAGAAACATTAATGATGAGAGAGAATCATTGATTATCTGCCTCCTGCAAGCCCCTTACTGGGGATCGAACCCGAAACCTGGGCATGTACCCTTGGCCGGAATTGAACTTGGGACCCTTCAGTCTGCAGTCTGATGCGCTATCCACTGAACCAAACCAGCTAGGGCTCTAATAAAGCTTTTAGAACTAACCTCCAGTTTACATGAAATATAGGAGGTGGAGGCTCAGGTTTAAGTGATTCCACAAGGATATACTAGTAAATGGATAAATCCAGGAGATGGGATATTCTATAGAACACCTGGACTAGTTTAATCAAAAGTCAAAGGCATAGGGAAAAAAATAAAGGTGGGGCAAGATGGGGAGAGACTGTTCCAGGTTTTAAGACTCAGAAAACATAATCATCAAATGCAATGTGTGGCCCTCATCTGGATCCTAATTCTACGGAACCAATGATAAAAAAGGGAACTGGGAAAATGGCCTAAAAATTAGATGATATTAAGGATTTGTTTCTTTTGTTAGGTGTGTTACCAGCAGTGTGGTTATGTGAGAAAATATAGGCACACCTCATTTGATTGCTCTTCACTTTATTGTGCTTCACAGTTGTTGCATCTTTATTTGTTTGATTTTTGTGTGTTTTTTTTTACAAACTGAAGGCAAGACCCTCCACCAGCAAATGGATGATGGCTCCCTTTATTGCTATACTCCCTTTATTGCAGTGGTCTGGAACCAAATCCACAGCATCTCTGAGGTATGTCTGCATTCACATATTTTAGAGAAGCAAAATGAAGGATCTAGAAGAGAAATAATAAGAGGCCGAAGCCGGTTTGGCTCAGTGTTGACCTGTGGCCTGATGTTTCTATCTCTCCCTTCTTTTCTCTCTCTCTCTCTCTCTCTCTCTCTATATATATATATATATATATATATATATATATATATATATATGAAAAAATAATGAGAGGTCAGGGAATTGCTTTAAAATACTTCCACAGAAAAAAAAAGAGAATTAGATGAAGCAGTGTGGCAAAACTGAGAGTTGTTGAATCTGGGTGAAGGATATATATATTTTTAAATATATTTTATTGATTTTTTACAGAGAGGAAGAGAGAGGGATAGAGAGTTAGAAACATCGATGAGAGAGAATCATCGATCAGCTGCCTCCTGCACACCCCCTAATGGGGATGTGCCTGCAACCAAGGTACATGCCCTTGACCGGAATCGAACCTGGGACCTTTCAGTCCGCAGGCTGACGCTCTATCCACTGAGCCAAACCGGTTTTGGCAAGGATATTTTTAATACTATCTTTTCTAATTTAATTTATTTGAAAATTTTCATAATAAAAATGGTAGTGGAGACAGACAAAATAGAAATCTTCTGGACAATCCATCCTGATCCTTGTATATCAATGGAATAAAAAAATGGGAAAAGTTATTGCAAAACAGATTAACTTGCTGTTCTTTAGTTGTCAGCTCACACTAAGAGGTAAAAGCACATCTGATGTCAGTGATCACACCTGGGAAGATGTGATCAAAGGGGAAGGAAGGGTTGTTGGTGAGGGTAACACTTCCTTCTCACTACTCTCTTTTCGCTAACACCTGAAGTGGCACCTCAGCAAATCCAAGCAGGATTTGCAATGAGAGCAGTTTGCAATTTTTTTTTCTTTTTTTTTTTAATCTAAAAAATGCTAATCACTCTCAGTGTCTTTGCTGATTCACTGGGGAATAATTTTTGGTCCTGTAAGTAGATCTCAAGACTTAAATGGGACTTGGGAAGAACTTAACAAGCATGTCCATTCTGTACAGATCACCCCTCATCTGATACAGTGTTCTGGGGGCCTGGAGACCTGAGGGTCCACAATCCACCATGGGTTCTTGGCTTCATGCAGGAAAGAATTCAAACGCAAGCCGGAATAGAGTCTAAAGTGAAAGTGAGTTTATTAGTGAAGCAGTGAGACAGAGAAAGGGCTACTCCTCAGACAGAGCAGCGCCCCCCCCCCCCGCCCGCTTTAGCAGAATTTGCTTCCTTTATTGAAGTTTATTTAGTGGGGGTGGAATAGGGTATTCAGTAAGGGGGAGGAATATTCAGAATCATCCCAGGAAAGGAGTAGAGATTTCTTGGAAGAGCCCTGTTGGCCATTTTGTGTCCTCACATGGGCTTTCTTTTTCCAATCCTGGTGATGTGTGGAGTGTCGGTTAATATGCTGATGATTTACAATGAGTGTATAATGAGGCTAGGGGTTACCGTTAAGTGAAATTCGTCACCATGTTGGATGAGCTGGTCTCTGCCAGTTTTAAGCCATAAATCCAGTGGGGGGGTGGTCTTCCTTCTTCTTGACAGCTCCGGTAGCTTTTATCAATGGCAGCTGCTCTGCCACACGCCCTATCTCAACCCACCTCTCCCAACACTTCCTCCCTGCCTGCTCTGTGGGAATTTAGATTAGATTGAATTTGAGGAAGAGCCTCATGTGAAGGGGGTGAAATCTGGAATAATTACCTAGAAAGATTAAGATACTTATCTTAAAAGACTTATTAAAATCCAAGGCTGAGCCCAGCCGGTGTAGCTCAGTGGTTGAGCATTGACCCAAGAACCAGGAGGTCATGGTTCAGTTCTGGTCAGGGCACATGCCTGGGTTGCAGGCTCGATCCTCAGGTGGCATGCAGGGGGCAGCAATCAGTGATCCTCTCTCCTTGAAGCTTCTCTCCCTCTCTCTCTGTCCCTTCCTCTGTCTGAAATCAATAACAACATATTTTTTAAAAATCCAAGGCTGAGCCTCAGATTTTTACTATCTGGACTCGTCTAGTAATAATGAGACTAACAACTATCTGTGGCCTACGTCTGGGCATCTAGCATTTTTGCCTGCTCAGTGTCCCTTTCCCCTCCTCCTCCTCATAATAGAATATTCTTTCTTTTGGGGAAACCTGTATGTTTGCATAGGGCTGCTCCTTTCCTTCTACATGGGATGGGCAGACCTAGCCAATCAGATCACCCCATTTCCTTGACCACAGAAATTACTACAGAAGTTACTACACAGATGGGTATATTGGCTCTACCCAGAATTTTTCAGCCAGATCTTCTGGAGAAAAAGCTCTTTATCCATTGAATTGATGAAGTGGCTGGCTAAGAGGCTTGCCTTGCTGGTGGCTAGAGTGCCCTTCACACGCAGAGAGCCAACAAAACAGAAATGCTGGGGACCATGGAAAACTAAGCCCTCCTTAAATGATCTGAGCCTTTGGTTCTAACTGTGCCTGGAGCAAGATTGGGTAATTTAAATGCGAGCAACAATAAATTGCCTTTCCCCACCTCCCTTACTTAGTTTCAATTGGGTTAGTGTCATTTCCCCGGGAAGGTCTTAATTAGCACGGCATCATTCATTCCATTAACATTTATTAAGTGGTTGCAGTCACTTAGACACCCTGGAGATACAGGAAGGAAAGACAATCCATGTTCCAAGGTGCTAGCAGTGAAAGACACAGTTTTATGAGACAGGAATAATATAACAGACAACACATCTAGTGCTGAATATGTTCAAGCACTATTCTAAACATTTTACGTACAGGTGTAGGCAAGAGTAGGTTGACAATTGTGAGTACATGAAACACAGAGTTTATTCTTGTATTATTAATTAATTGTATTATTTTCCATATGAACAACTGTAAACCGACTTGTGCCCACCCGTATACACTCTTGTTATTTAATTCTCACAACAACCCATTGAGATAGCTTCTGTTTCTTTTTTCCATTTTAGAGATAGGGAAAATGAGGCACAGAGGAATTAAGGAAATTTCCCAAGTTTACCCAGTTCAGAAGTAGAAGATCAAGATTTAAACCCAGGTAGCCTGGCTTTTACCATCACGCCTAGAACTAAGGGTCAATGTTGGAGTTATCCTGAGAATAACTAATAATAATGGCTTATGATGTGTCCAGCCTGGTGCGAGGTACATTTCTGCCCCAACACATTAATTCTTTCCAAGGATTTAATGCAGCAAAGCTTATTTATTTACTTATTATTTTTTAATCTTCACTTGAGGATCTGGTTCTTTTTTATTAATTTTTTAGAGACAGAGAGGAAGTAGAGAGAGAGAGAGAGAGAGAGAGAGAGAGAGAGAGAGAGAAAGAGAGGTGAGAGAAATATCAATAGGTTGCCTCTCATCAAACCTGCAATCTTTTGGTGTACAGGATGATGCCCAACCAACTGATCCACCTGGCAGGGCAAGCTTATTTGTTGTATAGTGGAGGGAACTGAGGCTCAGAGAGGTTAAGTGACTTGCCCAGGTCACACAGGTAACAAGTGGCAGAGGGTGAATTTGGATCCAAGACCTTTGCTCTTTGTGTCTAGGACCGTACCGTCGAGCTTTCCACTAGAGGTGTGGCCTGTCTAGGAAGCTCATGCCTGGCTGCCAGTGCCTGGGGGATGGAGGCAGCACCGGGAGTCCTGTGTCACTGGAGAGTGGCATATTGTGCTCCCAGCAGTGCTCTTGGAATTTGTGTATACCTTGCAACCTGAGGCTCCGGAGAAGGTGTCTGCGGTAGTGGGGGGGAGATTAGGGAACTCAGTGTCAGTGTCCCTTTGGGAGAATAAAAAGGGTATTATCTATTTATTTTTGTGGCAGCTTTTCAAATGTTGTAGAAGGAGAAACTTGCATTTGTTCTGCTTCCTGCCTTCAGGCCAGACCTGTGAATAAGGTATATGTCAGGTATATTGAGGACAGAATGCACATTTAATCAGCAAATGAGTCATTAGAAGCAGTATTTGGGTTGGAAGATTTTTTTTATGATCCATAACAGGCATACTTGTCTAATAAAAACACTCGCAATACAGAAGTCCTTTTTTTTTTTTTAAATAAAGTCAGTGTTTAACATATAGTTCACTTTTATAATTTATATATTTATTTTTAAATATATTTTTTATTGATTCAGAGAGGAAAGGAGAGGGAGAGAGAGATAGAAACATCAATGATGAGAGAGAATCATTGATCGGCTGCCTCCTGCACACCCCCTAATGGGATGGAGCCTGCAATCCGGGCATGTGCCCTTGCCCGGAATGGAACCTGGGACCTTTCAGTCTGCAGGCTGATGCTCTATCCACTGAGCCAAACTGGCTAAGGCTACAGGAGTTCTTTTTTTTTTAAAAAAAAGTTTTCTTTATTAAGATATTACATAGCCGAAACTGGTTTGGCTCAGTGGATAGAGCGTCGGTCTGCGGACTGAAGGGTCCCAGGTTCGATTCCGGTCAAGGGCATGTACATTGGTTGCGGGCACATCCTCGGTGGGGGGTGTGCAGGAGGCAGCTGGTCGATGTTTCTCTCTCATCGATGTTTCTAGCTCTCTATCCCTCTCCCTTCCTCTCTGTAAAAAATCAATAAAATATATTTTTTAAAAAAAGATATTACATATGTGTCCTTAGCCCCGCACTGTCTCCCCCCCCCCCCCCCCGCCCGCCCCGCCACTCATGCCCTCACCCCCTGGTGTCTGTGTCCATTGGTTAGGCTTATATGCATGCATACAAGACCTTTGGTTGATCCCTCCCCCTTACCCCACCCTCCCCTGCCTTCCCTCGAGAAGTTCTTAATGGAGTTCCACGTAACCCATTCACGGGATTAGCTGATGCTCCCCATTCCTTCTGGAAAATTTATCAACTAAGGCACACCTGTGTGCTTCTGCACCCAAACATTTTTTGAGTGCTGACAAAGCTATTTATATAGGTTAACTCATTAAATCCTTATAACAACACCATTTTACAGGCGAGAAAAATGTGGTATGAGGAAGTTAACTCAGCACCAATTGAATTAGATGCTTACAAGGAGTCAATGATGTTTGCTAAGAAACCAATTTTTGCCAGGCACACCTGGTGTAACTTAATTAAAGTGTAAATCTGTGAAATATGAGTGTGAAAAGTGGAGCTATTATTTCTATGAAAAGTAAGTTGAATGTTTTTGAAAGACTTGAGAAAGATGCCTTTCTAAAAACAAAAAAATGAATTCTATTGAATTAGGTATGAGCAAGACCGTGTTCTTTCCTGTCTCTATAACCGTGTCTGTTGCTTCCAAGTAGAAGGATTTTTCTTATCTTTTTCATCGCAAATGCATCCTCTCGAGCCTTGGTTTGCCGCTCTGTTGACTAATGAGTTTGCCGACCACTGCCTTAGGGAAAAACACTTAAAAAACATTTTAATAATGTACTAATGCCTTTAACCTGAAGTCAAAACTTCTGGGTAAGGGTAATGCCTTACGCAGTGGTTGGCAAACTCATTAGTCAACAGAGTGGCAAACCACGGCTCGCAAGCCGCATGTGGCTCGGGAGCCGCAGTTTGCTGACCACTGCTCTAGGATCACCTCCTCTGAGAGATCTCCTCTGATAGTCTGAGTTCTACCAGTTCTGCTACTCTTTAGTGGGAAGTTGCTTAATCTCTCTGAGCCTTAGAGTCTGCACCTGTGAAATAGAACTATCAACCCTGCAGGATAGTTGCAGAGATTGTGAGATGATGCTTGTAGGGTTATCTGGCCAATAGTATGTATTCATCAAATGGCAATAATTACAGGGTTCCTGGTCCAAAGCTGAGTTACTGCAACAGATGAACGAGAATAGTCACTGCCTCAAGAGACGCAGGCTCCGCTTGCCCTGTAGTGAGCTGAAGCAGATTTTCACAGGTGTAAATGGAAACTTTTCTAGGTGTTTTTAGACACTTGACACCATTATGTCATCCGAATTCTCAGTTAGCATTTGACTAACTCATCCCGGAGGCCTGGAATGCATCATCACAGAGCCTTTCTAGATAAAACTTTCTTACACTTAGTCACAAATGATTTGTTCTGAGGCCTAAACAGACCATAAGAATTGCTTTAAGAGGAGCAGGTTCTTGATTTCATGGAGGCCACATTGTTACCGGAA
The DNA here is from genome assembly GCF_951640355.1 of Cnephaeus nilssonii. Classification (NCBI taxonomy): domain Eukaryota; kingdom Metazoa; phylum Chordata; class Mammalia; order Chiroptera; family Vespertilionidae; genus Cnephaeus; species Cnephaeus nilssonii. Next base: position 46,660,181 of record NC_137084.1, on the reverse strand, counting down.
AGGGAACTTGGCCCTGGCCAGGTCTGCCTGGGACCAGCCAGCATCGTGTGGGTCTTGCTTTCGTGCAGGAAAGATTTCACAACGCGAGTCCAGGTGATTTGGAGAGGACATTTATTAAAGCTGGGGACAGTGAAACCAGGACGGCTAGGATTGAAGAAGCAACAAGAGAGAGTCTAGACAGGGCTGCTTTGGTTTTCTAAAAAGGTTATAGGAAAGAAATGAGCCTAGGCCGGGCTGCTTTTAGCTCACTGAGACGTTGGAGAAAAGAGGGCCTTGGAGACAGGTTCAGGCATTAGTCTGGGATGAACTGCCCTTGCCCATTGCTCCCCTGGTTGTGGGGTCCCTTAGAGTTTAGCAGATGCATGCCTGTGGGGGAAGGAGAGAGGGAAGGGAAAGGCGCCAACTAGGTCCTTTGTTTTGAAGGTTTTTAAAGGCTGAGAGTGTAGGAGAGGTCTTAGGGGAGATCTCAGTAGAATGCTCATCAGGTTTTCCATGTGTACCCTTTCAGGGCTGTAGTCTTTGCTGATTGGTCAGCGCCAGGAAAGAGGGTCATTAGTAATCGAAGCTGGTCCTGGCATTGCCTACCAGGTTTTGTTGCTTTTGGGCCTGGAGCTAAAATACAACTGGGGCTAGATGTTATCTCTCAGAAGGAAAGGTCAGGGAGTCCTAAGCCACATGACCAGCAATATGCCAGGGGAGGAAAGGCCACCCTGAGGCGAGGTCCAGCACCAATTTTGCCTATTGCTATACACCTGGGGCTTTCCACCCTGGTGACCTTCTGTATCTGGATGCAAATTCCTTGGCCAGTTTGTTCAGCTGTCTGTCTCAGTTTCCCCATTCCATAGCTTCTTACTATGCTGCCTCAACATGGAGCAGACTCTGGAATCTCTCTAATCTGGGTTCATAATCATGGCTCTACCATTCACTGGCTATTTGACCTCAGGAAAGTTACATAATGACACTGAGTATCAATTTCCTCATCAGAAAAGGGGGTGGTGGTGGTGATAATTCTCATTTCATAGGAGGGTAATAAGAAACAGATGAGATGAAGTAACATGTGTCCAGCACCATATTTGACATATAGTCAATACCTAATAAAAGTTAGTTTCCTAATGGGTGAATGTAAGCAGGTAGGAATGTAGTGGGTACACACCTAACCTATGAGGTAAGGATTTGCAAGCAAGCCTGTCTTCAATGCTTTCTTTGTGCTATCATCACAGTGACTCTAGCCTGGATAGCCCATTGGTCTGACCATACACACAGTCTCTTCCCAATCTTTCAGTAGAAATGACTAATGAGCAAATTCTTGTCTCATTATGTATCTTGGAGGGTTGTCTTGAACGAGGTGGTCAGCCTCTGGGAACCTCATTTTCTTTCTTTCCTTCTTTTTTTTTTTTTTTTTTTTTTGCCAAGTCCACTGCTACAATGAAAGAGTAAACTGTTGAAGTCTTTGTTAAGATACCCTTGATCAGACGGCCACCAAAAAATATTGATAGCCTCAGTTTCTTTATTTATAACATGTAGATTCATGTCGACCTTGTAAGAAGGATGAAAGGAGGGGATCTACCAGAAAAACTCAAAAACATTTGTTCGTAAAGATATATGCACCTCTGTATTCATTGCAGCATTATTCACTATGTCCAAGAGATGGAGATAACCAAGGTGTCTTTCTAATATATATATATATTTCAGAGAGGAAGGGAGAAGGAGAGAGAGATAGAAACATCAATGACGAAAGAGAATCATTGCTCGGCTGCCTCCTGCACACCCCCTACTAGGGATTGAGCCCACCATCTGGGCATACGCCCTTGAATAGAATTGAATCTGGGACCCTTCAGTCCACAGGCTGACATTCTATCCACTGAGCCAAACTGGCTAGGGCCCACGGTGTCCTTTGATAGAGTATTGGATAAAGAAGATGTGGTACATATATACTATAGGATACTACTCAGCCACAAGAAAAGATGAACTGCTACTGTGACAACATGGATGGGTCATGAGAATATTATGCTAAGTGAAAAAAAGTCAGTCAAAAAAAGCTAAGAACCATATGATTTCACTCATGTGTGGGATATAAAACTGAAACTCATAGACACAGACAGACAACAGTATGGTGGATGCCAGAGGGAGGTAGCAAAGGGTAAAGGGAGCCAAATATATGGTGAGGAAGATGATTTGACTTTGGGTGGTGGGTACACAATGCAATATACAGATCATGTATCACAGAAATGCGCACTTAAAGCCTATATGACCCTATTAACCAATGTCACCCCAATAAATTTAATAAAAAAAGAAGGGTGAAAGGACTAGAAATAATGAAAAGCATCAAAGACAGTGCTGACACTCAAAGGGACTCAATGAATTGTAGCTACTCATAGTAGAATAGGAGACCTTTGATCTGAACTAGAAGTTGGTCAACTGATTGATAGTTGATTAAAATAGGGAATCTTAAAGAAAAAAAAAAAAGATCAAACTGTCCCTCTCTCACCATGCCCTCTCAGTGCCACTGAAATCATCAAACCTGTTCATTTCATCCCTAAAGGCAGCGCCTATCCCCAACACGATCTTTATGATCGACGTGAGTCATCCACTTACAGAGGCTAGAAGAACTTCCCCAGACATGACGTCTGGTCATTTCCAGATAAACGACCACAGGCTGTGGAAGGAGGAGAAGAGAGTGGGAGTGCCACTCACCGTGGGCCACCGAAGAGGAAGATGTGGAGAAGTCTGGAATGGGAGGGTGGTTTGAAGGGAGAAGGAACCGTGAAGTAGGAACTGCTCTGGTGGCCAGCTGTCCCTCACACTGTGGTCTGGAGCAGACTGTCCTCTGCCTGCAGAACTGGGCTGCTCCCCGAGCATCCGCTTCGAAATGAGCTTTTTTTGCTCTGGAGGCCTGGGCAAGCTTTCCTTCCCCATCTGACTCTTTACATGTCAGCAACATTGGCTCTCATAAGCCCCAGAACATGGGTTAAAGAGATGTGTCCTCCTGGAGGGGTTATGGTGCCCTGAAGGGAAATCCTTACCTCCTGGTCAAAGTGAGACTGGACAGAACCAGTTTGACCTTGCCTTCGCATTGGGACAAAGGTGAAACACCACACCTGGTTATACATATTACAAATTACTGCCCCTACTCTGAACTGGGACCATAGAGTCAATGCAAAATCCACCTGACAAATGACGAATTACCATTTCTAATATTATAATCAAATGCACATGTCTGGTTTAGTTGTTCTTGCAGTTTATAATTAGACCTTGTTGTGTGTGTGTGGGCGGGGGGGGGGGGGGGAGAGGGGACTTGAAAGCAGCTGTTTCGCTGCTATTTAGATCTGTGACTGACCCAGTTTTTAAAAATTAAGAATGCGGCCTTGGCCATTTGTCAGGTCTTTGCGCCTTGTTCACACGGGTGTGGGAAGAGCTTTGAGGAGTGTTTTCTGTGCTGTGAGCCTGCGGAAGAGGAAGGGCCTGTGGCTAGGGCACCGACCGGCCCGCAAACACCGTTCCAGAGGCATAGCTCGTGCTGAGATTTAGTTTCACTTGCTGAAAGGAAGATGGCAAAGTAGATCTCTTTGGAGGGTAACCTTAAAAAGCAATGGATTTTAGAGGCAAATAATTGTGGAGGTTGTTTATACTGGTGTTCTCGAAGTTTTTGCCACCACTACCCTCATGATAAAAGTGAGCAGTAGGGTGAAACCTTAACCATCAATTTCCCCCTCCTATCCCTGTGTGCAGGGGGTCTGGCTTCCAGGATCCTGCCCACAGCCTCGCAAGAAAATTGATGGTTTATTTGAAATAAACAGCATGGATTAGGACTATCATCTATGTCTGGTTATTTTGGCTGGTTCTATGCCTGCTCATTCATTATACAACAAGGTTTGTAGTCCAGAGTCAAAGGCAGCTCCTCTCCCCTCGTTCTCAAGCATGCATAAATAATCAAAGATGAGCAAACATTTAAGTAAGATGTAAAGGACAAGATAAACTAACAGAAAAAACAAACAAACAAATAATGGAGGAAGCAGAGATAACTCAGGGAACAAACCAAAAAACCAAATAAACAAATGTAAAAGTTATCTAATTAGTATCCTCATAGGCCACAGAAGAATGGTGCATTCACAAAATAAGAATTGGTTGCAATGAAAAAGGAAAAACTCAGTGCAACATAGAGGCTCCCCAAAGTTGACAACAATCCTAATAATTTATATTACATTATCAATAATAATGGGTGAAGCAAAAAGAAACTTTTTAAAACTATCAACTACAAAGAATGAATTTTGATCAACCATAGAGACAAGTTATCTTTCTCTTCCCGCTATTGAAAATGATATTACAAAATCATTGTCCTATGAAGAGGCTATAAAAAAGTAAACAGCTAAGCCCGGCCGGCATGGCTCAGTGGTTGAGCATCGACCTATGAACCAAGAGGTTCAATTCCAGGTCAGGGCACATGCTAGGTTGCAGACTCGACTCCTAGAAGGGGGTGTGCAGGAGGAAACCAATCAATGATTCTCTCTCATCATTGATGTTTCTCTTTCCCTTTCCCTTCTGTCTGAAATCAATAAAAAAAATATTTTTTAAAAAGTAAACAACTAAAATTTATAGGAAAAAGCTTTTATAGAGGTGTGTAAAGCAGTTAACTAATAAAAATTTTGCATTTCCCTGGCCATCAGTTTTTTTTTAATTTTTTAAATAATGTTTTAAATTTGATTTGAGAGAGAGAGAGGAATGGAGAGAAAGTAAGAGCAAGTGAGTGAGAAACATCGATGTGAGAGAGAAATAGGCATCAGCTTTTTTTGTCTCTCTTAAGTGTTAGTGTCTGCAGAGTTCTGTCCTTATAGCTCGCCTCCATCCACAGGCGGCTGATCACCTCTGTGGCTGCAGCTCCGGTCTTGATTTCCTAACCTCAGGCCACAGCTCTTTCCTCCTCTAGACCCATACTCATCCATTCAACAACTGTTTCTTTTTTTAGAGCAATAAATACCTTTATTATGTGAGCTAAGATAAGAGGAAGGACAATTTATTTGCCTTTCTGGGCCCTGATTGTCCTTAGATAAAACTCCAGTTCCTTGCGCTCCAGCACATAGCCATCTGCTCAGCCACATTGGCCTGGTCTTGGAGCGATGCACGCAAGAATCTCGTCCCTCCGTTACTGCTCCCCTAGAAGACTGCTGATTGTGGCATTGTTCTCCCTTTCTTCACATTTCTTCTAAACTTCCCTTTTTTTTAATCCTCACCTGAGGATATATTCATTGATGAGAGAGAGAGAGGAAGGGAAGGGAAGGGAAGGGAAGGGAAGGGAAGGGAAGGGAAGGGAAGGGAAGGGAAGGGAAGGGAAGGGAAGGGAAGGGAAGGGAAGGGAAGAGAGAAAAAATGAAAAACATTGATTGGTTGCCTCCTGTGGAATCGGACCCGTGACTCTTTGGTGCATGGGACGATGCTCCAACCAACTGAGCCACTCGGCCAGGTCTCATCTGAACATTAAAAAAATTAAAAAAATAATAAATATTTTTCTCCTCAGGAGTCAGCTTGGCCCCCTTCTTGTGGCCCAGAGGCAGTGCCCAGTGGGTACGGTGTGCTGTCAGTGAGCACGATGCAGTTCTTGACTAGAGTCTTGGTGTGGACCAGCTCGTTGTTGGATGCATTGTAGATAACAGCAGTAACCCTAGCTTTGTGCACACAACACTCCGAGCCCCAGGAGAAGTTGCCTGTGTCCAGCCTCAAGGCACAGTATTTCTTGCTGCTCCCCCTCACGCAGACTGGGTGAATGGGGGCGGGGCAATCTTAATATTGGCAGCAAGTGTCCTAGCTCATATTTTTGCTTCTTGTGGTAGGGCTTTCTCTTGTCCCCAGTCTTACAGTGCTTGGGCCAGTTGTCCCAAGAGATGCCCATGGCTGGACGCTGCCTGGAAAGAGCTACGTGTCGGAAGCCAGGTACTTTCTTTGGCACTGGGACACATCGCTGAATGCAACAAAGATCTCTGCCTTCATGGAGCTTACATGCCTAGATCTCTCCCTGTGGTTGTACTTCTAAGACTCAGTCTATCCCCAGTTATCTCATTATCTGTGCCACTTGATTCTCCCCCACGCTAAACCCATTCTTCCCACGTATCCCCCATCTCTGTGATAGCACTGTCATTCTCTCAGAAACCTGGGAGTCATCCCTGACCCCTCACCAACAAATCACCATAGGCTGACCATTCTGGGACCCGAATCTCTCTAAAAACCCTCCCCTTGTCTGTATTTCCACTGCCCTGCCCCATTCTCATCCTTTCCCACCTGGCTTACTAACTGGCGTCTCTGCCTGCAGGCTTGTTCCTGCCTATCATTCTCCATATAGCAGCTAGAATGAGGATAAAATGCAAATCAGAACCAGTTGCTTTCTGCCTAAACCTGTTCAGTGGCCCTGTCAGATGAAACTCTAAACTCCTTACCTTGTCCCCATGCCCCTGGCTGTCAGGTGATGAGCATAGCTGCTGAAATCTGGGTTCGAATCCCAGCTTATTAGCATGATCTTAGGCGCGTTTTTTTTTTTTTTTAATCCTCTCTATGCCTTACTGTCCAATGGGAATGATAATAATACTGACCTCATAGAGTTGTTGTGGGGAGTAAATTTGTTATTGCATACAAAGCACTAAGAACAGTACCTCACCGTCGGTATATCCTCAAGAAGCCCTGGTTTTCTCTCACGGGGTTGCTGTAACGGTTAAATAGGTTAAAACGTCTAAGAGGCTTCTCACAGCACCTGGTTCATCTTAAATGCTCTGTGAGCCTCACTTCTGGCCCCGCTCCCCCACACACCCGACTCAGCCCCGCGGGATTGGCTGTGGTTCTCTCTATTGCACCTCCAGGCTCTGGTACTGGGGTTCCTCCCTTCCTATCTGTTTCCTGGCGGTGCCCACCATTCCATCAAGTCTGCTCTGTTCCTGGCTGTCCCACCCCAAGTTCCTCCTCTGCCTCTCCCTCTTAGAAACTGTGCTTACTTCTCTCACAGGAATTGTTTTTTGTTTGTTTGTTTTTTGTTAATTCTCACCCGGGGGTATTTTTCCATTGATTCTTAGGGAGAGGGAAAGACAGAGAGAAACATCAATGTGAATGAAAAACATCTCCTTATTGTCTCCTGCATGAGCCTCGACTGACCAGAGCCCGGGCCAGGGAGGAGCCTGCAGCGAAGGTACGTGCCCTTGACCAGAATCAAACCTTGGACCCTTTGGTCAGGCCGACACTCTATCCACTGAGCAAAACTGCCTAGGACTATCACAGTAATTTTTTTCCCCCAGAATAAATTATTGTTATTTATTTTATAAACTAGTGACCTGGTGCACGAAATTCGTGCACATTAAAAGGGGATTAATTAGAGGAAATAATTTAATATTGCTATTTGCCCTTTCTCTATAATAGAAGTGTCAGAGATGAAAGAAAATTAGTAAAATGTATGTGAAAACCTTCCTCCTGTCAGAGTCTGGGGCTCACCACGGGACCCAGAGTCAAGTCCTCCCCCGACCCAGATGCACCTCAAAATCATGTGAGACCCAGACCCACCCAGCTGTCCCCCGCACCGCCCCCCCCCCTGCTATTGGGCTAGATCCAGACCCGGCCAGTCCCACCCTTGTCAAGCCCTGCCAGGCAGGGAGCATAGCCTCAGGTCCCCTGACCCGGTGCCAGGACGGGGGGCGTGGCCTGAGGTCCCCCAGACCGGGGGGGGGGGGGGGGGGGCGGCGTGCCTTGAGGTCCTCTGTCAAGCCCCGCCAGGTGGGGGACACGGCCTGAAATTCCCTGTCAAGCCCCGCTGGGTGGGAGGCATGGCCTGAGGTCCCCCGTCAAGCCCCACTAGCAGGGGGGTGCAGCCTCAGGTCCCCTGTCAAGCCCTACTGGGTGGGGGCATGGCCTGAGTTCCCCTGACCCAGCACTGGGGGTGCACCTTGAGGTCCCCTGTCAAGCCCCGCTGGGTGGCGGACACGGCCTGAGGTCCCCTGTCAAGCCCAGCCAGGCAGGGGCGTATAGCCTCAGCTCCCCTGGCCTGGTGCTGGGGCGGGGGGCACGGCCTGAGGTCTCTTCACCTGGTGCCGGGGTGGGGGGCACAGCCTGAAGTCCCCTATCAAGCCCCACCTGGTGGGGGGTGCAGCCTGAGGTCCCCTGGCCCAGCACCAGGACGGGAAGCGCACCTTGAGGTCCCCTGTCAAGCCCCGCCGGGTGGGGGAGGGCATAGCCTCATGTCCCTGCTGATTGCTTGTTAAGGCTCCTTATGGGAACTTGGCCTCAGCTGTGGGTGCAGCCATCTTTGTGACGGAGTGATGGTCAGTTAGCATATTCCCTCTTTATTAGATAGGATGCACTCCACACCCCTACCAACACTTTTGCAAACAAAGCTACACCAGTCCCAAGAAACTGAACACCAGTGTTCTACCACTTAGGATCTAAAGACCCCAAATTTCTTAACAATTTATGAGCATTAAAATCTCAAGTCTTCTCAGACAATGATTCCTTTTCACAGGTACAGAAAATTTTAAATGAATGTATCACAGTAATTGTTGATTTAAAATGCACTGAGCCCTGGCAGGGTGGCTCAGTTGGTTAGTGTCCCCCAGTAAGCCAAGGTTGTGGGTTTAATCCCTGTTCAGGACACATGCAGGTATCAACCAATGAATGCATGATTGGGTGGAGCAACACATCAATGTTTCTCTCTCTCTACCCCCCTTCCTCTCTCTCTCTCTAAAAAAGGGGGGGGGGGAATCAATGAATTTAACTCTAGATTCTTTAAAAAAAAAATGCACTGAGAAGCATCCATCAACAGATGAACGAGTAAACAAAATGTGGAATACACATACAATGAAATATTATTCAGCCTTAAAAAGGAATGAAGTACTGACACATGCTACATTGTGGGTAAACTTTAAAAACATTATGCTAAGTAAAATAAACCAGACACAAAAGGACAATATTGTGTGATTCCACTTATATGAGTTGCCTGGAACAGGCAACTTAGAAAGTAGAACACAAGTCACCAGGGGCTGAAGGAAAGAAGGAATGGGTGCAGAGTTTCCATTGGAGGTGATGAGGAAGTCCTGGACATAGTGTGATGGGTGCAGAATATTGTGAATGTACTCAATGCCACTGAATCGTACACTTAAAAATGATTAAAATGGTAAATTCTATGCTATGTATATTTTACCATGATAATTAAAAAAATTATCAATACTGCTAAGTTCAGAGGCTTATCCTGGAGATTCTGGATGTTCCTGGAGTTAATTTGTAGGCATCTGAATAATTAATATCAGCATCTCCAAGGTCTTTATAGAAGCAGACCTTAACATCGCCTACCTCTGGATACACATTTCACAATGTTCTTTTCTCATTTGTAGAAATAAAGACCACTCAAATAAAAAATATTTTTTAAAAGAGAATATTCTTTTCCTTTTTAAAAAAATATGTTTTTTATTGATTTTTTTAGAGAGAGAGGAAGGGAGAGGGATAGAAAGATAGAAACATTGATGAGAGAGGAACCTCCATCGGCTGCCTCCTGCATGCCACCTACTGGGGATTGAGCCCGCAACCTGGGCATGTGCCCTGTCCGGGAATCCGACTGGTGACCTCTTGGTTCATGGGTCAACACTCAGACACTGAGCCACACCAGATGGGCAAAAAATATACTTTTTAATGTACAGAATAGCAATTTAACCTAGTTGTTCTCATTTTGGCTCAAAATCCTGGCGTCAGCAGACTCATCGACACAGAGATTAGACTGATGGTTGCCATAGTGAGGAGCTTGGGGGACTGGGTGCAAGGTGAAGGGAGTAAGAAGCACAACTTAGTAGTCACGAAATAGCCTCCAGGATGGAGAGTGCAGCATAGGAAATGTAGTCAATAATGTTGTAATAACTGTGTGTGATGCCAGGCGGGCACTGGAAATAGCAGGGGGGGCACCTTGTGAAGCACATGATTATCTAACCACTGTGCTGTACACCTGCAACGAACACAAACCAATACTGAATGTAAATTTCAATTGAAAAAGAAACTTTTAAAAATCCTGGCTTTGCCAGTCTGTGACCTGATGATATAAAGGTATATAACTTCTCTAAGCTTCAGGTTCTTCATCTGTAAAAACAGGTAATTTTCTTTTATAAAGTTGTTTGAAGTAATGTATGTAGAATGCTTCCTAGAGAACTTGGGTAAGGGTAAGCACTCAGTAAGTGGTTTCTCTTATTACTGTTAGACTGGGACCTCTTTGGGCGTAGGGTCTGGATCTCTGTCCTGGTTGTATCCAGGTGTTTCACACAGTAGGTGCTCAGTGCGTGTGTGGGAAATGAACGAACGGCTGTTTCAAGCCCCTACTTCAGCAATTCTCAAGTGAGATCTGGGAACCCCTGTAGGTTTCCAAGACCCCTTCAGGGTATCTGTGAAGTCAAAACTATGTTCGTAATAATACTAAGATAGTGTTTGTCTTTGTAAGTCTCATTCTCACAGGAATGAGAAGTTAATTGATATGGTTTCAGGTTCCACTTTGTAACCAACCTAAGAAACTCCCACGAGTCAGGTTTTGGTGAGGTGTCAAAGAAACATGTCCCCACGTACCTGAAAACAGCAGTTCAGATACTCCTCCCTTTTCCAGCTACGGAGACGAGGATGGGCGTTCTTCATTGTACTTCAGCCCGAAGGAGATATTGCAACAGACGAAATGTAGGGGCAGATGTGAGAATCCAGCTGTGTTCTATTCGTCTGTAGTGAAGAGATAACAAAACTCTACGGAATGCTACTCTTCTCACTAACTTTTTGTTTGAGAACACAGTTATTGTTCATAGAAATATGTTCTTCATGTTAAAGTACAAAGAAATTGCTAAGGGTGTTTAAAAATGAATAAGTATTCAAATATTTTTGTTTTAATTTCTGACAAGGTAAATAGTGATTGGTAGGACCCATGCGAACACTGTTCTTTGGAATCCTCAATGGTTTCTAAGAGGGTAGAGGAGTCCTGACACCATGAAGGCTGAGAACCGTCGCCCTGCCTGGCGCTGGGATCCCTGCCACGCCACCCGAGACAACTGCGTTCTTGCTTCCGAGAGCAGCTGCTTTCATCTTTGGACTGCTCTGCCGGCTAGAGAGTTCCAGCAAGGAGCCAGAAATCTGTGTTTTGGAGGCTCCCACGGGCTGGTGGTAGACTCACCCCTCGCAGTTCGGAGCCTCTTCCAGGTCCGGAAGACAGTCATCAATCGCCCTTTGTGGTGGCTCCGGGAGAAGCAGCCTGTCCTTCGCGGCGGGTGACTCACGTGCATGTGTGTGTTTCTGTGTCAGCCAGTGGTCTGCGGGCAGCATTGCCCAGCCAGAGACCTTACCGCGGCTTTTCCAGGAACCAGGAGATTGTCTCCAGGCTCACGCTGAATCTGAGAAACTCATTTTGTTGTTGCTTTTCTCAAAAAATTATTTCCCCCCCATTATAAATCACACATGCTTATGAAGGAAAAACAGGCAGGTAGAGAGAAAAAAAAAGAGCCTTAAAAAGGAAAGTTGAGTGACAGTTAGCCCTGACTTTCTTGTCCTGGCATTTCCCTTTCAGGCTTGCCCTGGATGCCATGCTTTCCAAACAATCCCTAGGAGCAGATCTGTGCTCCCCTCCTCCTGAGGCCGGGCTGCACGGTGGAGGGGAGGCTGTCTGCCCGTCTGTCTGTCTGTCTGTCAGTCGGAAGCCCTTGAGCACAGCTGAGGAGGGCACTCACAGGGAACAGGAAGCTCCCGAGAGCGCTTCTGTCTGAAGGCCCTTTAGGTCAGATCCCTTCAGGTTATGTGGGGTCAGAGGGGACAGAGATTTGATTACAGCAGCGATTGGTCAATTTTTTTCTGCTTTTTTTTTTCACATGTAAAATATGAAGTTCTTTCAGAAATTCTACTTCTGAGAATCTATCCTATGGAAATGGTGACTTAGATGGCACTATGTACGTGTCTATCGTTATTCATAAAATTTGGAAACAAACTAAATGTTTCACAAGAAAGGTTTATTCTAGAAACTATCTGGAAGGGGTAAGAGGGCATATGGGAAATCTCTGTACCTTCCATTTTGCTGTGAACCTAAAACTGCTCTAAACAAAATGAAGCCTTAAAAAAAGCTATCTGTACAATTGTATAGTCTATGCTGGTTTAAAATAATAAATGATATTTATAAAGTCATTTAAAAAAAAATCCTCACCCAAGGATATTTTTCCATTGATTTTTAGAGAGAGTGCAAGAGAAGGGGAGAGACAGAGAGAGAAACATCAATATGAGAGAGACACATCAATTGGTTTCTTCCCGCACGCATGCACCCTAACTAGGGCCGGGGATCAAGCCTGCAACCGAGGTACGTGCCCTTTACTGGAATTGAACCTGGGTCCCTTCAGTCGACACTCTATCCACTGAACCAAACCAGCTAGGGCTATAAAGATTTTTTAATGACATGGGAAAATTAACATAGAGCATTGGTTGCCTAGAATATGACTAAGCATATAGTTTTAAAATAAGTATTTGTTGATAGAAAATTGAATAAGAAACTGTATATACAGGTCAGTCTCGATTATACAAATATTTTTTGTAACAAAGTCAAAAAAAGGTTATCCTAATGGTTGGCACTAATATATCTCAGATGGAGGAAACTGTGTTTATGAAAGTACTTTGAAATGCCCAGCAGACACAGATGTCAGCAGATACTCAGCTCAGAAGAGGGGAAGCTGCTTTGCATGAAGCAAAGAGAGAATTGGTTTAGCACTTGTGAAGTGGGGGGGGGGGGGGGGGGGTGGAGGGGTGGGAAGAAAGAGGGTATTGGTCAGCACTCGAAATTGCAAATAGACATTTAACTCAACCAAGCTTAAGGAGAAAACCCAGATATCGAGTTAGATGTGGTTAAATTCAGGGACTCACACTTTGTCATCCATATTTGAGTTCTTGCTCCATCTTTTGATTTTGTTTTCTGTTGTCTGATTCACTCTCCAGCAGGCTCCTCACATGTGGTAGCAAAGATGGGCACTAGCAACGCTAGGCTGACCTTTCTACCAGTTCTGTGACTCCAAGGGCAAGTGTTCTTCACAAGCCTGCCCCTGAATAGCAGTCTGGCCGAGGTCATTATCTGGGCGTGGTCACTTGTTGGATCCCTGACATAGGGTGGGGTCAGCCCTGCTCAAGTCATTTGGAAGTTTCAAAAAGTTATTTGCCAGGTTCCTGGTGTAGAGTTTCTAAAAGTCTTGGAATTTCCTGCGTGATAAAAGTATCTTTATTATTCATCGTCCCTTGAATCATTCCTGAGTTCATGCTGATGAGGTGACTCATGGTGGGCCCCTATCTAGCTTCAGGATGGACACTGGTCACCAGAAAGACCAACCATTGATGAGAAGGTTGGGACGTTGAGCCAGCCCAACCTCCAGGGAGGGGAGAGGGTTGGAGATTGAGTTCAATCATGTGGTCCATGATGTAACCGGTCATGCTCAAACAATGAAACTCTAATAAAACTCTGAACACCAAAGCTCAGTCAGTGGAGGTTCCTGGTTGGTGAACACATTGTTGGGAAGATGAGGTATTCTCGCTCCATGGGGAGATGGCACAGAAGCTCTGTGTTTAGAACCTCCCAGACCTTCCCCTACGTGTCTCTCCTGATTTGGCTGGTCTGATCAGTCTGCTTTAAAATAAAACTGTAATTGTAAGTACAGTGCTATCCTCAGTTTTGTGTCATTTTAGTGAATTATAGGACTTGGGGGGGGGGGGGTAGGAACCCTCTGGATTTTTAGCTCGTGGATCAGAAGTATGGGTGGCCTGGGACCCTACTTGCCATTGGTGTCTGAAGTTGGGGTGGTCTCGTTGGGAAATGTGCTCTTAAACGTGTGGAGTCGGACAGTATCTCCTCTGGGTGCTTAGTGTCGGAATTGAATTGCAGTACACCAGCTGAAGTCAGAACAGTTGGGGTTGAGACAGAATAGGTTTCACTCTGAATCCGTATCTCAGAGGACAGGGTGTGGAACCAGGAGCCCAGAGGCCAATGGGCTATGGTATCAGAAGGCCACAGGGAAAGAAATGAGATCTTGAGGAGGGCTTGGGATTTCCTCAGGGTATGGAATTGGAGAAGGGCTGTTAGTTTGCAAACTGACCCCATACACAGAGGGCAGGGAAAAGAACAAAAAATAAAGAGTCACACCATTCTGGATTTGTAGGTGGCAGTTTTAATAAGCAAGGGGACTTACTTATAAGGCCTGTCTTGGGTGGCCACAAGACAAGTAGGTCTCCACTCCCTCCCTCCAGAATCTTAAAAGTTCACGTAGAGGCCTTAACGGGGTTCAGTCACATATACCACCCAGATGACCTCAACAACACACCATTCTCCAAGGCTACGTCCTTGAAACGGTTCCCACGTGGAGTGGTAGGCAGAGCATACATTCCAAGGACATGAGAGGGGTGAATAGTCTCCAATTGCCTGGGTCCAGCCTCGGGTCAATGGGCGGTCAAGTCCTCTTGATTGCCTCCTCCAACACTCCACCCCTTGTGACCGGCTCCTATAATCTCACACGCCGCCGCCCCTCTTCTGCAGTGGGCCCTGGGCGGTCAGCAAGGGGCTTCACCAGCACAGGGCAGCCTGTTTGGTGCTGTCTGGCAGCACTGGAGGCAGATGCCACAGCAACAGTGCAGGCACCTGCAAGGAGAACAGAGATTAAGACGGTGATACTTAAACTCAGTGACAATCGTTTTCACCAAGAGCCGCATGATCTGACCCTCTAATCTTTAAGCCGCCTAGGCAGGGGGTCGGATCACTCAGGGTATTCACTTGTGTCCTCAGGTGATTTAATAAAGACGATACATTAGCAGACACATCAGGTGTGAACATACAACATTCTGTTTGGATAACGGCACAGCCTTGGGAGGCAGTGATAATGTCCAATGCCATCCTGTTTTGAAGGTCACCTTTTCTCATTAGAAACACTTTAGTGTTCAGTAAGGGCAGGCTTTGTTGGCTACCATTTAAGGCTTGCTGGGCTTCTATAAGTGCTGTAAGTCCTTCAGGCCAGTGGAGGGCAGAAAGATGGCAGCCAAGTGATTCTATCAGTCACCTGGGCTTGAGGTTGTGCATACCATAATGGGAGAGGCAGATCTGTCAGGCCTGCGGAGATGGACTAGGGGTGGGATATGGTAGACCAGGACTCCACCTTCTCCCCTCTCTCCTTGGTGCACTGCATGTTCCGTTCCAGGTTTAGGGCTTTTCATCAGGTCCAGCTTACGGCAGGATAACGGGATGCCGGTGGAGATTGAGTAGTTCCCCCTCACCCAGGTGTGTGAAGAAACTCACCCATCCCAGCAGGTTGTCCCATTGCAGATTCCAGTAGAGAACTCCTTTTCCAGGTGTGATGGGGCTTGGTGTTCTCAGCAGCATAGCACATTGATCCATGGTGAGAGTCAAGGCAATGGCTGTCTCCCGTGACATCCATATCTTTACAATGTTGGGGGTCTTGGCAGAGGTCCGCAGCCTGGCATATGGGCTTCAAATGTATTTGAGCTGGGGAAAATACTTGTTTAGAAAAATAATCATTTTCTTTTTATTTTTAAATATACCTTTATTGATTTCAGAGAGGAAGGGAGAGGGAGAAAGAGATAGAAACATCAATGATAAGAGAGAATCGTTGATTGGCTGCCTCCTGCACGCCCCCTACTGGGGATCGAGCCTGCAACCTGGGCATGTGCCCTTGACTGGAATCAAACCCGGGACCCTTCAGTTCGCAGGCTGACGCTCTATCCACTGAGCAAAACCAGCTAGGGAGGGGAAAATACTTCAGTCCACCTGGCCAAGGTGGTTTTACGTGTTAGTAAGTTAATCTGCTGCTTTAATATTTCATTTTCGTTGCCACTAACCCTGCTGCTTGCAGGTTATAGAGGAAATGGAACCTCCACTCAATGTCATGTTCTTTTTTCCAATCTTGTATATCATGACCTTTGAAATGTGGTCCCTTGATCATTGTCTAGTTGGCAAGGGTATCTGTACATGGCAGTCAACGTCTCTAATCCCCCAATGGTGGTAGCCTGGTTTGTGAGGTGACAGAGGAAAACTTGGGTAGGCTAGATGTGGTGTCCACACAAACCAGGGCATATTTGGAACCCTCACGTGAAGGGAAGGGGCCCACGTCATCAATTTGCCAAAACCTCACAAGTCGGGAACTCTTGTGGATGGCCCAGACGTCTTTGGTAGTTGTCTTGGTGTTGTTTAGAACACACAGGATCTGCTGTTATTGCCTTAACCAAGGTCCTGTATTTCAAGGGCAATCTGACATCCTTGGCAATACGCCAAACACTGAGATGCTAGTGGCCACTCTTTCTAAGCATCCATTCCGAAGCCTCTACTGACCTGTCAGTTGCGAGGGCTCATACCTGAGCAAGGGCATCAGCTTCCTGCTTGCTGGAGGCTACCAGCACCGATGAGCCAGGATGTGGAAAACAGTGAGGACTGCCTCAGGCTCTTGCAGACAAACCCCACTGTCTTTCCACATACCCTGCCCCTGCAAGGCCTTATTCATGATCATCCACCTCTTAGCTCCCCATTTCCCAACCATAGCATTAATCCCTGTAGAATAGCCCAACTGTCAGAGCAAAGGGTTAACACAGAGGGCTCCTGGCCAAATAAGTTCCCAAAACTTTATGGTGGCTCCTGGGCCTTCAATTTTTTGTGAGTTTATTTCCCACCCTCTCCCTCGCAGATGCTCCCGCAAGGCCTGTAACATGTGAAGACGTGCCTCTCCTGCAGCAGAGGCACGTCTTCACATGTTAATGCTATCAACAATTTTCCTGTACGTATACTGACATATCTTTTACCTTCATTTTATTTATTTACTAGAAGCCCGGTGCACGAAATTCGTGCACGGCGGGGGGTTGTCCCTCAGCCCAGCCTGTACCCTCTCCAATATGGGACTCCTGGAGGGATGTCCGACTGCCCGTTTAGGCCCGATCCTGGTGGGATCGGGCCTAAATGGGCAGTTGGGACATCCCTCTCACAATCCAGGACTGCTGGCTCCCAACTGCTTGCCTGCCTGCCTTCCTGATTGCCCCTAACCGCTTCTGCCTGCCTGCCTGATCACCCCCTAACCACTCCGCTGCCAGCCTGGTTGATGCTTAACTGCTCCCCTGCCAGCCTGTTTGCCCCTAACTTCCCTCCTCTGCCAGCCTGGTCACCCCTAACTGCCCTCTCCTGCAGGGTTGATCACCTCCAACTGCCCTCCCTTGCAAGCCAGGTGCCTCCCAACTGCCCTCTCCTGCTGGCCATCTTGTGTTGGCCATCTTGTGTCCACATGGGGGCAGGATCTTTGACCACATGGGGGCAGCTATATTGTGTGTTGCAGTGATGATCAATCTGTATATTACTCTTTTATTAGATAGGATAGAGGCCTGGTGCATGGGTGGGGGCCAGCTGGTTTGCCGTGAAGGGTGTCCCGGATCAGGGTGGGGTTCCCTTGGGGCATGGGGTGGCCTGAGAGAGGGGCCTGTGGTGGTTTGCAGGCCGGCCACGCCCCCTGGCAACCCAAGCAGAGGCCCTGGTATCTGGAATTTATTTTCCTTCTACAATTGAAACTTTGTAGCCTGGAGTGGAGCCAAGCCTGGGGCTCCCTCCGAGGCCCACAGCCATTTGTGTTGGGGTTATAATTGAAACTTTGTTGCCTTAAGCGGGTGGGCCCAGCCAGGGTGTGTGGAAAGCTTTGCTTCCCCTGTTGCCGGCGGCAACCCTGGGCTGCTCTCTCAAGCTCCATTCTGCCACCATTTGTTTGAATTTGTTTACCTTCTATAATTGAAACTTTGTAGCTTGAGTGGAGGCTTAGGCCTGCAACGGCTATGGAAAGCTTGGCTTCCTCTGTTACCTGGGAAACCTTGCTCTCTGTGGCTGTAGCCATCTTGGATGGGGTTAATTTGCATACTTGCCCTGATTGGCTGGTGGGCGTGGCTTATATAGCGGAGTGATGGTTAATTTGCATATTACCATTTTATTAGAGAGGATTGTTTAAATTTTTAAAAATGTTCTTTATTGATTAAGGTATTACATATGTGTCCTTCTCCCCCCCGCTAGTACCCTCACCCCCCCTGGTGTCTTTGTCCATTGGTTTGGCTTATATGCATGCATACAAGTCCTTGATTGATCTCTCCCCCTTCCTCCCACCATCCCCTGCCTTCTGAGGTTTGACGGTCTGATTGATGCTTCTCTATCTCTGGATCTGTTTTTGTTCATCATTTTAATGTTGTTCATTATATTCCACAAATGAGTGAGATCATGTGATATTTATCTTTATCTGACTGGCTTATTTCGCTTGGCATAATGCTCTCTAGGTCCATCCATGCTGCTGCAAATGGTAGGAGTTCCTTCCTTTTTTATAGCAGCACAGTAGTCCGTTGTGTAGATGTACCTTACCTCCATTTTGAAAAACAAAATGAGATCATGTTATACAAACTGCTTGCAACTTATTTATTTTTTATTTTTTGCACTCAACAACATGTAAAAGGACATGGTTTTAGGCCAATATATAGAGACCCATTTAATTCCTTTTAGGAGAGAAGGGGCGTCCTAATATATGGTGACCAGAGAAAGATTTGACTTTGGGTGGTGGGCACACAGTGCAATATACAGATCTTGAAACATAGAAACCCACACCTGAAACCTATATGATCATGTTGACCAATGTCATCCCACACCTTTAACAAAAAATAATTCCTGCATAATATTTTAATGCCTGCATACTATTCTGCTGTATGGTTGTATCATTTATTTATTTAATCAGTCACCTATTGATGGATATTTAGGTTGATACCAGATTTATGTAGCTACAATGCTGCAATACACATTCTTAAACTTTTTTGCTGTTCTTTTCTTGGTAGGATAGACTCCTAAAAGTAGTATTGCTGGGTCAGAGCAGATGCGTGCTGTTAATATTATTAGATGCTGTCAAAGTAACTTCCGGTAGGTTTATACCACTTTACACTTCCACCAATAGTGTATGAGAATGTCTGTTTTCACACACGATTGACATTAGCAATCATTTTAGTGTTTGTTGAAGGAATAGTCTTAAGTTCATCAAACTGAATGTGGCAGAAATTGGATTGGTTCCCTCAGTGTCCAGTCCAAATGCCTTCAGGTGTGTTTTCCTGTACTGGAGGCTGGAAAACCAACCACGTTCCCAGATTTGTTTCCAGGGAGCGTCCACAATCAGATGCACTCTTGCAAGACTTGAGTTTGGCACTGAGTGGCGTGTTGGGGGGTTGGGGGGGGGGGCAGGCAGAGGGTAACCAGATGTGCTGATGTGAACTGCGGTGGAGATGGCAGGGTTCTGAAGCCGTCGGCCTCAGGAGGGGCCTTCTGATGGTGGCAGGGCTGCAGCTTCACGCCCGGAAGCTCACTCCTGACGGCTCAGCCTGGCGTCTTTCCTTCAGCACCGGCAGTGATTCTTCAAGTGACTGCACGCCCTGAAGTCACTATTTTTATGCTTTCACTGTCCAGAGTGGATCCTCTGAGCTTGTTTCCCGTTATATTCAATTGTGTGACGCTGGCCCACCCTCGTTATTTGTAAAAAAAAGGAGATAATAATACCGACCTATGGGGATGGTGTGAGGGCTAAGTGGAATGATGCCTGTAAAGTGACTGGCTCACTTTTAGTTCCACAGGCTCCTGGGCGGCGGGGCCTTTCTCTCTTCCTCCTGCTTAGGCTCACGCATCCTGCAAGACCCAGCTTCAACGCCATCTCTTCATGCCGCTGGGAAGGCGGAATTATTGCTGGGCTCCCCCTATCCGATTGATTTCCTTTTACAGGTCACAACATGCTGTGCCGTTATTTTTTCTATATGTGTTTGTCTCCCCAACTAGCTTTTGAGTTCTCTGAAGGCAGGCGTATTAATGAATTATCTCTGTATTTCCAGGGCCTGACACAGAGCAGGGAATGAACGAAATGCGTTGGTTGAACGGATTAGCCCTAGCTCAGCCTCACTGAACTCTTCAGTTTCCCACCCCTAGTCACAGCAGTCAAGCGCGGAATGCCCCCGTTGGTACCTTAGCTGAGTACCACCTGGCCACAAGGAACAGGAAGCCTTTTAAACCAGCTCAAGCAAAGGCGGGCATATCGGTTAAGCTGCAGGTGCAGGAAACAGAAATCGCTCTAGCTATCGTAAGTCAAAAAAGACTTAAAGAGAAACGAGGCCCTTATGAATGTTGTTGCAGATATTGGAGGCGTGAGTTGTAGGCTGGACTTCGAGGAATGACTCGCAGAACAACACTGCCCACCTGACCTCTCCAGCAGCGCTGCCACCTCTTGCACAATTAGGGAGGCGGGGGAAGCCCACCCATGTCTGAGGGATGTTCAAGAATACACAACATCCGGCCAGCATGGCTCCGTGGTTGAGCATCAACCTATGAACCAGGCGGTCACAGTTCGACTCCCAGTCAGGGCACATGCCCAGGTTGCAGATTCAACCCCCAGTGGGAGGCGTGCAGGAGGCAGCCGATCAATGATTCTTTCTCATCATTGATGTTTCTATCTTTCCTTCTCCTTCCCTTTCTAAGATCAATAAAAATATATTAAAAAAATACATAACACAGTGCATCTAGACACCCACAACGTTAGTGACTGTCCACTGAGATACTACTGCAAAACAACAACAACCCCAAACACCCCGTCTCCCTAACTGTGCTTCCCAGCAGCCACAGCTAGAGCAGCCTTCACAAACTATGCGTGCTTCTAATTCTTGGAGCTGCCCGCCCCCCCACCCCCACCCCTTGTTAGTTTTCTATTGCTCAGTAACAAATTATCACACTTAGTGGCTGAAAACAACACATGATTATTATCTCAATTTCTGCGGTTCTGGGTCTGGTCCTTTGCTCAGGGTCTCACAAGGCTACAGTCATAGGGTTAGTGGGTTGCATTCTCATCAGAGGCTGCCAAGCTCCCTCAAGTTGTGGGCAGATTTCATTTTCTTGCAGCTGTAGAACTCATGGTGGCATGCTTTTTAAAGGCCACAAGAAAACACACACACACACACACACACACACACACACGTGCACACACAATGAGTGAATGAGTAAATGAATGAATGAATGAATGAATAACAGAAGGATAGCGAGAGTGAGTTGTCTTGGAGTCTTATATAGACTGAGAGCCACTGAGAACAGTGCCATTCCACAGTAATGAGCTTACTTAGTGCATAGATTTTGGGTTCTACATTCTATTCTTCAGTGAAAGGAATCAGAACTCTTTGGAGAAATGGCTGATTTGAGGGCTGGGTCAAAGAAAGGACAAGAAGAGCCTAGAACATTGTGGATCAAAAAGCAAGGATGTGCTCAAAGAATGATGGGGACATGTCAAAAGGACACTGAATGGCATGGCTATTTTGGAAAGCAGTTTAGCAATTCTTAGAGTTAAATATACACTTACCCTACAACCCATCCATTTCACACCCAAGAGAGATGAAAACATATATCCACACAAAGACTTGTACCCAAATGATCATACTAGCTTTATTCATAACTAGAAGCCCGGTGCACGAAACTTGTGCACAAGGTGTGTGTGTCCCTCAGCCCAGCCTGCACCCTCTCGAATCTGGGACCCCTCTGGGATCCACTGGGATCGGGCCTAAACCGGCAGTTGGACATAGCTCTCACAATCCAGGACTGCTGGCTCCCAACAACTCGCCTGCCTGCCTGCCTGATTGCCCCTAACTGCTTCTGCCTACCAGCCTGATCACCCCCTAACTACTCCCCTGCCAGCCTGATTGATGCCTAACTGCCCTCCTCTGCTGGCCTGGTCATCCCTAACTGCCCTCCCTTGCCAACCTGGTCACCGCCAACTGCCCTCCCCTGGTGGCCTGGTCACCCCTAACTTCCCTCCCTTGCCAGCCTGGTCACCCCTAACTGCCCTCCCCTTCAGGCCTGGTTGCCCCCAACTGCCCTCCCCTGCAGGCCATGGTTCCCCCCAACTACACTTCCCTGCAGGCCTGGGTCCCCCCCCCCAACTGTCCTCCCCTGCAGGCCTGGTTGCCCCCATCTGCCCTCCTCTGCAGGCCTGGTCACCCCTAACTGCCCTCCCCTGCAGGCCTGGTCCCCCCTAACTTCCCTCCCCTGCAGGCCTGGTCCGTCCTAACTGCCCTCTCCTACAGGCCTGGTGCCTCCCAACTGCCCTCCCCTGCTGGCCTGATTGCCCACAATTGCCCTCCCCTGCCGGCCATCTTGTGGTGGCCATCTTGTGTCCACATGGGGGTGGCCATCTTGTGTGTTGGAGTGATGGTCAATTTGCATACTACCTCTTTATTTTATAGGATAGCCCCAAACTTGCAATTTGATCAATAATTGAATAAACGAGTTGTAGTATATCTCTGAAATGGAATACTACTCAGCAACATAAAAAGGAAGAAGTACTGATTGACACATGAAACGACATGGGTGACCTCCAAAATATTATATTGCATGAAAGGAACCAGACACAAAAAGTACATACTGTATGGTTCCATTTATATGAAATTCTAGAACAGGCAAAATTAACTTAAGATGACAGTAAGCAGATGATCAGTTGCTGGGGGAGTGGCAAGGGGACTGACTGCAAAGGAGCACAAGGGAACTTCCTGTGTCAGAAGGGGTGACAGTGTTTACAAAAGATGTGCATTTGTCATAACTCATCAAGCTAAACACTTAAAGTAGGTATATTTTTATTATGTGTAAATTATGCCTCAATAAAGTTGATTTTAAACGCTTGAGCAAAAGATATGAACAGACACTTCACAAAAGAGAATAGTCAAATGACCACAAACTTGGTCTCATTCAACTGCGTTAGTAATCAATCCCTACATAACCAACTGAGGGATTAAAATAATAAAGATGGACAATACCAAGTATTGATGGGGATGTGAAATAACTGGAACTCTCATACATTACTGGTAGGAGTGTGTTGGTTCAAGTCGTTTGGAATATAGGTTTGGCACTATCTACTAAGGTTGGTTTTGCAATGTGAACCCATAATTGAGACCTGTTTAGTCTGTAGCAGGTATTTCTGGTACTTGCTGTCACATTTCCTTAGCCCACCTCCGACTGCGGCCACAATTGTGGTGGACAGTTCCAACGCTCCGCATGCTGCTAAGCTGTCACCTCAAGTACATACCTAACGTCTTTTTTATTTTTTTCAATTCTGCTCTAGGATCTTCTCTGACATCTGCAAGCAAAGCCACAAAGTCCAGGGGAGTCAACAGCCCTGGGAACACCTTACCAATGAGGGATGGAAGCCAGTGGGTAAAAGGTCTCCTCTTTCAGGCCGTCTGTCCTGGGAGGCATTCTGTCTGCTTCTCCGAGGTTCTGGCAGAAGTGAGACCCTCGATAACACACTCTACATTGACCTTTTCCTTCCCCTTGTTTCATTCTCGTTACCTGGGATTACTTCCCAAATAAACAACCTGCACCCAGCTGTGTATCTCAGGCTCTGCTTTGTGGGAAACCTAAACGGAGGCAGTTGGTACCAGAAGTTAGCCCAGAGTGAACACCTCGGGATCGGACTCTAGAACGGAGTCGCTCACTGCCCAGGTGGCAACAGGACTCTGGTGAGAAGTTGAGCAGTGACAGCCCCTGATATGCTGAGCTCTTCACCTGGGGGAGACGGAAGGACAAGTGGGGCGAGAACATTAGATTATGCAGTGGCTCTAGCATAGGAATTCTTAAGCTTTTCTTAAAAAAAAAATTGGCTTCATATGGAGAAAAATTACATTGATAGTTTCTCAGGTTTGTGGGGGTCGTGGGCAAAAGGTGCGAAGGTGGTCAAAGGTACAAATTCCCAGTGACAAGATAAACAAGGTGTTGGGGATGTAATGTGTGGCATGGCAACCACAGTGAACAGTCCTGTTTTGTACATTTGGAAGTTGTTAAGGGAGTAGATCTTAAAAGTTCTCATCACGCCCGGCCGGTGTGGTTCAGGGGTTCAATTCCAGGCCAGGCCACCTACCCGGGTTGCAGGCTGGATTCCCCAGTAGGGGGTGTGCTGTGCAGGAGGCAGCCAATCAATGATTCTCTCATCACTGATGTTTCTTTCTCTTTTCCCTTCTCCTCTCTGAAATAAATAAAAACATATATTAAAAAAAGTTCTCATCATGAGAAAGAAATTGTAACTATATGTGGTGATGGATATTAACTAAACGTAGGGTGGCAATTATTTTGTATATAAACATATATCAAGTCATTTGTACACCTAAACTAATCAGTGTGATAATTCAATTATCTCTCAATAAAAATAAATAAATTGACCCACAGAACTGTAAAGTAATATGTATCCCTAGCCAAAGAGATTCAATACTAAGAAATAAGATTTTGTCTAATAGGGTTGAACCTTGCAGGCCCCAAGCCATTGTAATATTTAAGATGCTTTTTTTTCCCACTTAAGAACAAGTTTTCACTTCCTTGGGGAGATATCACCCACATTGAGAATTCATGCTGTAACACTGGAATGGTATGGGGTGATGCTCATTATAATTTCATGAAATTGGCTGGATTTTGTTAACTACATTAAAAGCCTAGACAAATGAAATTTTCAGGCTCAGTTATCTACCTGTCAATTCAGGACATGGTAGGAAATCCAGAGACCTTTGTGGGAGACTTTTTAAAACCCTCTTCCCCTCCGGGGAGAGCACTGCCTGAAAACCAGGTGAGCATGTCCCCGCGAGGGTGGCAGAGATCCTTGGACTGGTCTCTTGTGCTAAAGTCATGGTTCCCGTGGGTAGAGAGTGGGACCCTGATGCCTGGGATGGAGATGTTTGGGTGGATACAATTGAGAACCTTGTACCGCTAGCCAGTAGCCCCCTCGCACTTGTTAGCATAGAGTTGGCACCCTTGATTTGAGACTGTATTAGTTTCTTTTTTTAAGAAGTTTTTTAAAAAAATATACCCATATTTTCCTGCATATAAGATGACTTTTTAACCCAGGAAAATACGGTACTCACTCTCAGATCCAGCACCGGGACAGCGGCTTGCGGGGGGGGGGTGGGGGGGTGGGGGTGGAATACAGGTACCGTATTTTCCGGCGTATAAAACCCTGGCTTTTGAGAAGATTTTCCTGGGTTAAAAAGTCGTCTTATACACTGGAAAATACGGTATTTTTACTAGAGGCCCAGTGCATGAATTTGTGCATGGGTGAGGTCCGGCCCACCCAGCCCCAATAGGGGCAGATTGGGGCCGGGCCTGTCGGGAGGAGGAGACAGTGGGAGTTGGCCAGCCGGCCCCACCCCTGATTGGTGTGTGTGTGGGGGGCGATCAGGGGTGGAGCTGGCTAGGGGGAGGGGCCTTGGGCCTATCGGGGTGGTGGGGGATGATTGGGGGTGGGGCTGGCTGAGGGGAAGGGCTGTGGGGTCGGCTCGCCCTATTGGGGTAGGGAGGTAATCAGGGGTGTGGCCGGATGGGGGGAGGGGCTGCGGGCTGATTGGTGTGGTGGGGGCCCATTGGGGATGGGGCTGGCCAGGAGGAGGGGCTGCGGGAGGTTGCCCATGGGCCCTTCCCCCAAATCAGGGTGGGAGAGGCCGATCAGGGGCAGGGCCAGCTGCGGGGAGGGGCAGCGGGAAATTGGACAGCTGACCCTAACCCCGATCAGGCCTGTTTGCTGGCTGCAGTGGGCGTCATCGCGACTGGTCGTTCCAGTCGTTATGGCGTTCCCGTCGCTGGCTTTTTATATATATAGATTGATTTCAGAGAGGAAGGAAGAGGGAGAGAGAGATAGAAACATCAATGATGACAGAGAATTATTGATCAGCTGCCTTCTGCAGTCCCCCTACTGGGGATCAAGCCCACAATCCAGGCATGTGCCCTTGACCAGAATTGAACTCAGAACCCTTCAGTCCACAGGCTGACACTCTATCCACTGAGCCCAACCAGCTAGGGCAGTATTAGTTTCTTATTGCTGCTGTAGCAAACTGTCACAAATATAATGGCTTAAAACAACACAGATTATTTTATTTATTGTGGTTCAGCCTGCTTTATTTGAGGGGGTTTGTGGATATGTGCATGGGGGTGGGGGTGGCTTTCATTCCCTCCACAAGGGCTTGGCCCTCTGATCTCACTCTTTACCCCCACCGCCTCCCTACCTGCTGGGTGATACATTCAGTGGTCACATCCTGTTTCAGTCAAATCCACATGACAGTTCTGTGGTTCACAAGTCTGAAATGGGTGTCCCTGGGCTAAAAGCAATGTGTCTGCAGAGCTCTGTTTCTTTCTGGAAGCTCCAAAGCTTCTGTTGTCTTGCCTATTCTAGCTTTTGAAGTTTTTGTTTGTTTTTGTTTTAAATTCTAACCCAAGGACATGTTTTATTGATGTTAGAGAGAGGGGGGGAATAGGTCGAGAGAGAGAAACATCCATGTGAGAGAGAAACATTGATTGCTTGCTTCCCATACATGCCCTAACGTAGTATGTGCCCTGGCCGGGAATTGATCCCACAACCTTTTTGTTGTATGGGAGGATGTTCGATCCAACGGACCCACCTGGCCCATGCCTGGAGCTCTTTTTATTCCTTAGCTGTAGCTCTCTTCCTCTGTCTTCAAAGGGTGAGTGGAGTGCTTCTCACATTGAATCACAACTCACATCTGACCTTTTCTGCAGCCTAACCGACCTCTTCCTCACTCTTCTGCTTTCCTTTGTAAAGATCTTTGTGACTACATTGAATCCACCTGGGTAATCCAGAATAAACTCCCCATCTCAAGATCCTTAGTTTAGCACTGGCCGTGGGTCCCAGCCTGCTCAGTGATCCTGCAGTGCCTCCTCCAAGACCTCACCAAAGTGCCTTCTCAAATGGAACACCCCATGGAAACCATGATGTTCACGTTTCACAAAACTGCTGGAGATAAAGGCTTCTTAACAAAGGAGGACCTGAGAGTACTCATGGAAAAATTCCCTGGATTTTTGGAAAATTAAAAGACCTTCTGGCTGTGGACAAAATAATGAAGGACCTGGAGCAGTGCAGAGAGGGCAGAGTGGGCTTCTAGAGCTTCTTTTCGCTAATTGCTGGGCTCACCATCAGGGGCGATGACAATTTTGCAGCATACATGAAGCAGAAGGGGAAGAAGTCGGCAGCACTGAGCAGTTCTCCCACCCTGATAAGAGTTTTCCCAATGGGTTGCTTAAGGAATCTCTGCCCCACAGCTTCCCCCTGTATAAGCTTCATGAACAGATTGGGAACCTTAGAAAATCCTCCTTCCTATATAATAAAGAGGTAATATGCAAATTGACCATCACTCCAACACACAAGATGGCCACCCCCATGTGGTCAAAGATGGCTGCCCCCATGTGGACACAAGATGGCTGCCACCAGCAGGGGAGGGCAGTTAGAGGTGACCAGGCTGGCAGGGAGGGCAATTAGGGGTGACTGGGCCAGCAGGGGAGGGAAGTTGGGGGCGACCAGGCCTGAAGGGGAGGACAGTTGGGAGGGGCATCCAGGCCTGCAGAGGAGGGCAGTTAGGGGTGACCAGGCCAGCAGGGGAGGGCAGTTGGGGGTGACTAGGCCGGCAGGGGAGCAGTTAGGCATTGATCAGGCTGGCAGGGGAGTGGTTAGGGGGTGATCAGGCTGGCAGGCAGAAGCGGTTAGGGGCAATCAGGAAGGCAGGCAGGCGAGCGGTTGGGAGCCAGCAGTCCTGGATTGTGAGAGGGATCCCAGATTGGAGAGGGTGCAGGCTGGGCTGAGGTACCCCACACCCCGTGCACGAATTTTGTGCACCAGGCCTCTAGTGTACAAATAAAATCCTATCCTCATTCCACATGAGAAAGAAAAGCCAATTAAAGCCAGATAAACTTTTGATTTTTAAATTGCTTGTATTCTCAATAAACAATTTTCTTTTTTAGTTCCTTAAAAAAAGATTCTTAATGATACCTTTAAGATCCCCTTTGTCATGGAAGGTAACATATTTATAGGTTCTGGGGATTAGAATGTGAATATTTTTAGGGAGTCATTATTCTGTCCGCCACAGAGACCATACAAAACGTTTAGATTAGGATTAATTTACTGAGTTATGATTTTGAGTTAAGTTACTTAACTCCTCTGTGCCTCAGTTTTTTCATAGATAAAATGGCTGGATAACAGTAGTCTACTTCAAAGGGTTGTTAGAGGCCTAAAGGAGATAATGCTTAGAACAGTATCTGACACATAGTAAGCACTATGTTAGTATTTGTTTGATACATTTTTAACTTTGCTTCTATAACGATGTGTCAGGCACCGTTCTAGATACTGGGGATATGGAAAGTATGGGTAGGAACAGGACTTGATCTCAAGGAGCTCAGGGAGTCAGACACACAAATACATTTTTTTAATATATATTTTTATTGATTTTTTACAGAGAGGAAGAGAGAGGGATAGAGAGTTAGAAACATTGATGAGAGAGAAACATCGATCAGCTGCCTCTTGCACACCCCCTACTGGGGATGTGCCCGCAACCAAGGTACATGCCCTTGACCGGAATCGAACCTGGGACCCTTGAGTCCGAAGGCCGACGCTCTATCCACTGAGCCAAACCGGTTTCGGCACACAAATACATTTACTACAGAGTGTGCTATATGCCATACAAGGCATGGAAGTACTATAGGATTACAACATTGTGAAGGCGCAGGGAAATTTAAGAAATATTAGTTGAATGAATAAATGAACATGGCATTCAAACTGGGCTTTGTAGAATGAATAGGTATTGGCCAATGAGATAAAGAGAGAAGGGCTCAGAGCCAAGAAAATGTGTGTTCAAAGAACATTAAGTAGCATTTTGTGTAGCTGGAACAAAAGATAAAAGCTAGAAAGGCTGATGTAAGCACCAAGGTTGAACAGTGTCAAGTTAAGGAGTTTGGACTTTATCCTGAAAGCAACAAAAGCCTTCCAGAGTGTTTAAACAGGGGAGGACATCATCAGATTTATTGTTTTAAAAGGCTACCCTGGTCACCAGTAAGAATGGATTGAATTTGGAGAGACTGAAAACTGGCCCAGTTGTCCAGGTGATGGTAGTGAGTGAAGAGAAGGGCAAGGACTTGAGAAATATTTAGGAGACTGTACAGGATTTGGTGACTAATTTGATGAGGGTGTTGAGAGAGGAAGGATAGGCATCATGTTCAGGTTTCTGGCTTATGAGCATGTTAATAGGTACAGCCATAATTCAAAGGTCTTAATGTGTGCTAAATTGTAGTTACTATTATTATGGTAAAACTAAGGCTTGGAGATCCCATGTTAAGGATACACAGGTACTACATATTATGGAGAAATTGTTTCTTAGAAGTGTTAAGGTCCTGTCACTAACATTTGTACAGCTGGGATTTGAAGGAGAACATCTGATTTCAGACCTTCAGTCACTAATGTTTCAGGTTTGGACATGTGGGATTTCCGGTACAGTTCAGGGTAGGTGATGCTGTCCAGGAGGCATCGGGAAACACAGACCTGAGCTCAAGGGAAAGGTTGGGGTTGAACGTAGTCTCCGTGGTAGGAGAAAGACGGGAAAGGAAGCCCATTTTTTTCAATGTCAGTTCAAATCTCTATTATTCTTTGTTCCCCAGCCCCTCCCCCTACAGAACTCCAAGTCGTATTATAAATGCCGGGCTCTGGGGTCACAGGAGATGGGGTGGTTTGCAAATTCTGCTCTTGGCAATGATCTAGCTGATGCGGTGGTGCCTGGTAACCTGAAGAGGACCACCAGACCAGGGGCTTAAGCAGTCTTTTTCCACCTTGACCCGACCATTATCGCCCCGAGAATCGCCCCCTAAACTTCCCCAAAGAGCCAGCGGCAGTAGAGCTGGAGGCGAGAGGACAGACGCGGGGGCCATGACGTCACGCGGCCGCCGGGTGATTCCCCAGCCTGTGGCGTCATGCGCCGATGACGTCACTCCAGGCGCTCGCCTGCCCCCACGCCGGGGCCGGCCGCGCTCACGTAGGTCTGTCCGGGCCTCCCCGCCCCCTCCCACCTGCGGGAGGCGGGGCGGGCGGGACGGGCGGGACTCCGCCGCCTCGCCCGGGAGGGGGTTGGGGCCGGTGGGAGAGGCGGTCGGCCCGGCCCCGCGGCGCACAATAGCGCGGCAGCGGGCGGGGCCGCGGCTGCAGCTGGAGCCCGAGGTGCCGGCGGCCGCAGACGCCCCTCGGCCTCCCCCGCACACGCCTCCCTTCGGCTCGTCCACCGCGCCTCCGCGCCGCCTCCCTTCCCGGCCCCGCCGCCCAGCTCCGCCGGCGCTCTCCCCTCATCCTCTCACCCCTCGCCCGCTCCGCGCTCAGATCCCCTCCAAGGACCGTCTCCCACCTCCGGCCCGGCGGCCCGCGAGCCCCCGCACCCGCCCCGCAGCACCCCTGCACCCGCGGCGCCCGATCCCCTCCCGGCGCGAGGGGATCCCCGGCCCGGCCCGACCCGACCCGAGCGCGCGGCGGCGGGAGCGAGAAAGTGAGGCGGCCCCGCGCACACCCCGGGCTCGGCCGCCGCCCCCGGCTGGAGGAGGAGGAGGAGGAGGCGGAGGAGGAGTAGCCGAGTCCAGCCGAGCGAGCGCGGAAGGTGAGAGCCGGCCTCCGCCGGTGCCCCGGCGTCTCGGGCAGCTCGGCTGGGGCGCGGGGTGGGGGCGCGCGCGGCGGGGGCCCGGGCCCATTCATTCCCCGCGGCGGGGGCGGGCGGCGGCGCCAGGTGAGCGGAGGCGGGGCCGTCGCCCGCGAGGTGGAGGGTTCCGTCGGGCCAACAAAGGCCCCCGTGGCACCCGCCCGCGCGGCCGCGGTCTCGGACTCCGGAGCCCGGGAACCCGAGAGGGGGCGGGCGGGGAGGGGCCGGGACCCCGGACAGGTCCGGGTCTGGGAGCGACGCCTTCCCGCACTTGGCGGTCCTCCGGCGCGAACCTTGGCCCGCGGGCGGGAGCCTCGCCAGGCGGCGTCCGGTGTGCTCGGCGCGGAGAGGTCGCCCCTGTGCGGGCCGGGGAGTCAGTCACCTGTGGGTCCCACTCCGGGAAGAATTCGTGTGGCCGGAGCCGGACTCCTCAGCCCCTCCCCCACCGCGGGAATGCGCTGTAACTTGTGGAGTTTAAAGCCAACAGGGAAAGGAGAGAGAATTATTTTATGCTCATGATTCCATTTCAGTGATGGTAGCCTTTACTGTCTTGAACATTTTGAACGGCAAACGCGGGTGGGAGTGTTTTTGGGAGAATACTTGAGAAGTTGTGGGTGTTTGTGGGTGTTGGGAGCAAAGTGCTTGTGTTGGTTAAACTCCAGGGATAACTGTCTTATGCTGCCCCCCCCCCCCCCCCCCCCCCGGCACTGTGAAAGGTGAGGGGAAGGGTTAGTACTATGGTTCCCAATGAAATTCAAGTTCATGAGACTAGCCTTTAAGAATGGCTCCTGAGAAAAGCCTTTACTTTTTTGCCTTCTGTGTTTGGGCTCTCTCAACTTTGTCTGGAGACAGCAGGAGCCAGCAGTACACCCAGGCCTCCTTGATCTTACCTTGTGACTTCACCTCCTTCCTGTGTGACCTTGAGCGGGTTACTGCCAGCCTTAAAGGTCCAGGAGTTTGTTTTTATGCCCTGGACACAGACAGGTATCAAGCACCTACTCAGCTTTGAAGACTCCACCGAAGAATCCCCCCTTCTCCCACTTGGAAGTCTTTGCTAGTATCCACTCCCAAACTCCTCTCAGGCAAAACCAACTTCTCACGGGAGCCCTCAGCGAGCGGCCTGTAGGATTTACCACAGCATCAGTACCATTTGTTGTTGTCGTCGTTATGTTTCTGTTTGGGAAATCCTCCATCAGGTGCATGTGAAATCCACCTCACCTTAACGAAACTCTGCTTCTCAAAAAGGGTTTTGGGAATATGGACTCTGAAACATTCCCTGAAGTTTATGCATATCCTGACCTCTAGGAGCTCATGGGTTGATCTGGTTAATTTGCTTATTCAGTCATCCGTTGACACTGCATTAACTGGAGTCAGGAGAGCTCCTGTGTCCAGGCCTCCTGTTAGGGCGATGGGGATTTAGAGTCTATTAAGACATTCCGTGTCTTCAAAGAGCTCAAAGTCTAGTGGGTGAGGTAGACGTGTAAACAGTAAGACCTGCGCTAATCTCCGGGGGACTCCCGAAGTACAGGGAGTAGTATGCAATAATGGAGGCTGCTGGACCTGTTTTACAAGGTTTGTCCTGGACAAAGTGAGTCGCACTGGGAAGGTGGTGACCTGTCTCACATCCACAAGACAGCGCTTGATAAAAAGCTTGTCTAGCCCGGCTGGTGTGGTTTTCCGTTGGTTGAGCATCCAGCCATGCACCAAGAGGTCATGGTTCAGTTCTGGGTCAGGGCACATGCCCGAGTTTTGGGCTCAATCCCCAGTAGGAGGCGTGCAGGAGGCAGCTGATCGATGTTTCTCTCTCTCTCTCTCTCTGAAATCAATAAAAACATATTAAAAAATCAAAAAAAGCTTGTCCAAGTCACTTCAATACACATTCACTAAGCACATGTTATGAGGCCCTGTGCTGCTGGGTTTGGAGGAAGCAGTGCTTTCTGAAAGGAGGGCACTGTGTAGCCAGAGAAATCTTTGTAAAACAAAACCCATCATATGAATTTTTCCCTACCCCAGACTAGTCATTGCCTAAGGACACACTTTCAAACTCGAACCTGAATAAGACGTTTTCAGAGACCAGACTGCTGCCTACCGTCGCAGCCTCGCCGTCTGTAACTCCCCTGCCATACGCTTCCTTATCGCTGCTTCCTGCGTGGGCTGCTCTTTCTCCCCCAACGCCAGCCTTCCACCCTCTACCTGCCTGTGGGGATGTGCGTGTTGGACCTCCGGAAGCGGCAGTCCCTTAGTCTCTCCTCCTGTGACCTCCATAGAATGAGTTATTCCTTTATTCTCTGGCTCCTGCACTCACCACGCTTACAGCTCTCTACAGCACTACTGGCAATTACTTGAGTTTGTGCCTGTCTTTTCCATTAGCCTGTGAATTTCTTGAGGGCAGGACCTGTTTAGTTTTAGCGTCTTAACAAAGTTCCGTGCACTGATAGGTGTTTGAAATGAATGAATGAATGGATGGATGAAGAAGCAAGTCAAGGCCCAGGAGATGATAGAGGATGCCTAGTCCTTTGGGCTAGAACAGTTATCCCTAAGGGTGGTCTCAGCACCAGCGGCATCAGTGCAGTCTGGGAATTTGTTAGAATTGCACATGATTTGTCCCATCACTGAAAAACTCTGTGGTTGGGGCTCTAAATCCTCTGCTTTAACAAGCCCTCCAGGTCAGCGGTTGCCAACCTTTAGGACCTCACGGAGGACCACTGGTTGGTGGGTTGGTGACCGCTGCTCCAGGTGATTTCTGATACTTGATAGTTTGGTTAAAAGATCTGCTTCGGATAAGACCAAGTCCGTGCCATCTCCCCTCCCCCTCCCTTCTTTTTCAGAGCACTTACTGCCTGGCAGTCCATTCCAGTTCACCTGTGTATGTCTTTCTTTTGCCACTAGATTGAGAGCTTCCTGAGAGCAGAGAATTTTGTCTGTTTTGTTGACGAGCTTTTCTTCCCGTTTATAGGTGTCATTTTCCAACAAGCCTAGAATAGTGACTATATGCAGGCACTCAGATATTTGTTGAATGAATAAGATGATGTAGTCCCATTTACTGCCAGCTGCTGCATTGGGGTTTTATTCAACACTAGTTCTCAGATTGAAGAGGAACTGTGCTTTAATTCGAAAATCCAAGTGGATTCTAATGTTTTTTTTTGGGAATTTATTTTAGACTGAGCTTTTCTTCCCTTTTATATCTGTCTTTCTCCACCAAGCTTGCAGGATTTTTTTGGCTTTTGTTCTTGTAGTCAAGACCTGAAAACTGCTGTTGAAATACCCTAGGCCAGGATTGTTTCTTAGGAATTTGCAGCTTGGTTTTGCAAGTCTAAATAAGCACCCTAACTTTTGAGCTTTTAACTTGAAACTGTCTCTTCCGGATCTCCTGTGGTTTTGTTTTTCTCTAGTGATACTTAAAGCCCTACAGGGGCCTGTTTGACTCCAACCAAGGTTTTTCTTCCTTATGAAGCTCTTAAAATATATTTTTTCTTTCACTTTCTTATTAGCCCTAAGATACAATATCCAGTTTTCTCCTTTCCTAACTTCCCTCTGGGAGATTGGCTTCGTTTGTTCATTCATTTATTTATAAACATTTATTGAGTCCTTCCCTACCATGTGCCAAGCCCCATGCTGGGACAGGGTGTTCAGATATACATACTCAAGACTTTAAGGAGTTAAAGATATCACAACATGGTATGATAAATCTTAAAATGAAGGGATAAAATGAGGGATAAAAATGATGTATACTCATAAAGATGAGAGAAGGCTGTCTTTCTAACACCCCCCCCCCCCCCCACCTCAGTTTAGGAATAGTTTATCAAACAAGCATTATTTTAATAAACAGACTTTAAACACATTTTTAACTAAGAGGTTGAAGGCTTTGGGGAAAACAAAAACGAAAATCAAGGTAGAATCAGCAATTACTAATCTGAGATAATTCTCAATTCTGAGAGAGGGGAGGGGGGGAACATCAATGATGAGAGAGAATTATTGACTGGCTGCCTCCTGCAGGCTCTTTACTGGGGATTGAGCCCCTAACCTGAGCATGTGCTCTGATCTGTAATAGAACTGTGATCTCTTGGTTCATGGGTTGACGCTCAGCCCTTGAGCCACACTGGCCAGGCCCTTTCTCGCTTTTTATCTTTCTAAATCATAACCAGAAAGTAGGGAAAAAACTTTTTTTTTTTTGTATAGTAAAGAGACATTTAAGGTTATCAAAAGGACATACTTTTTCATAGATGTCCTTTTAATTCCTAAAGACTAAGGTAATTTGCAGACGGGGGAATAATGAAACCAGGAGAAAGTCAGGAAACCTTAATTTGTTTCTATATTACTGCATGACTGTACGAAAGTAATTTATCTCTGTGCCTCTTCTCCTAACTGTAAAATGGGAATAGTAAAAGTTTCTATGACCAGCTTACAAGGTTATGAAGCAACTAAGTAAAATATTGAATACTAGAGGCCCGGTGCACAAAATTTGTGCACTCCGGGGGGCGGGGGTCCCTCAGCCCAGCCTGTGTCCTCTTGCAGTCTGGGAGCCCTTGGGGGATGTCTGACTGACGGCTTAGGCCCGCTTCCCCCAGGGAGAGCGGGCCTAAGCCATCAGTCGGACATCCTTAGCCCTGCCACAGAGGCAGGAGAGGCTCCTGCCACCACCACTGCGCTTGCCAGCCATGAGTCCGGTGTCTACCCCCTGGTGGCCAGTGTGCGTAATAGCGATCAGTTGTTCTGCCTTTTGGCCGATTTGCATATTAGCCTTTTATTATATAGGTTAAAGAAACCTTTGAAAAGTATAATTGGCCAGCTAGTGTTAGCTGGTCGTAAACTTAATTCAGTAGTTTATTGCACACCTGTATGTACCAGACACTATGTGAGATGTTTTCTTTAGTCTTCAAAATAAGCATACAGGATGATGGTTAGCACCTCTCTTTCATGCATAAGGAGGTTGAGGCTCAGACTGGCAAAGGGAACTTGTTCAAGGTTTTGCTGAAAGTAGGTGGCAGACTTCAATTTCAGTCAATATCCACCTGATACCAGTTATGTGTTATGTTCATTACCCTGGTGCTGTAATCCATTCATATGGAGGATATAGGAATGTTTGGCAAGTATATTGCTGTGAGAGTTAAAATACAATTTTTTTTTTTCCATTTAGCCTGCTCCCTTTTTCTGTGCATAGAACGATGGGTGAGGACAGATGTGCATGCATTTACATTTATGTTTCTACAGGGAAAAGGCTAACATCTTGCTCTGCTGCATCTGTTCAGTCTTTACAGCAGTCCTGTGAGAGAGGTATTTCCATTTTACAAGAGTTAGGAGACTGAGGATCATCACAGTCTTGGCTTGCTCAGAAGCACATGATTAGCAAATGACTAAATATTGTTTTAAAACTACATTTTAAGAAATCTAAATGTAGTCCTTTACTTTTGCCACTATATCATATTGCCTTTTAAACTCTTTCAAACTAAGTTGTGGCACACTGGAAATGTCACTTTAGAATGCTTCCTGATCTCTCTCTTTAAAAAAAAAATATATTTTTAAGGATTTCAGAGAGGAAGAGAGAGGGAGGGAGGGAGAGAAACATGAACAATGAGAACCATCTATGGGCTGCCTCCTGCACGCCCCCTACTGGGGATCAAGCCCACAAGCTGGGCATGTGCCCTGACTGGGAATGGAACCAGTCGCCTCCTGGTGCATGGGACAGCACTCTACCAATTGAGCCACACTAGCCGGGCTATATCTGTGGTTTTTCATTTGGCCATGTATTTGAACCACGTCTGAAGATGTTAAAATAAATTGCCTGGGTTCTATCTCAAGTCTACTTAATTAAAATCTCATGGGATCTCTATTTTTGAAGGTTTATAGCTAATTCTGATATGCAGTCAAGATTGAGAAGTACTGCCATATATTATATTTTGCATAAATTCGTGCACGGGTAGGGTCCCTAGGTCTGGCCAGCGATCATGGCCGATTGGGGCCTTCCGGCTGCCGGCCTAGGGCCTTTTTTCGTTTCGCACCGCCCCCTGGTGGTCAGCGCATGTCATAGCGAACAATTGAACTCCCGGTCTCCCGGTCCAACTCCCGAGGGGACACTTTGCATATTAGCCTTTTATATGTATAGATTATATGAAAACGAATGTTTTAATTTTTATTTAAAGTTCATTTCCTAAACACATTAAGCCTCAGGCATTGTCATGGGCTCTGACTAAACAGATGAATCATACATACCTGGTTCCTACCCTTAAGTTTACGGTTGAGAAACAGAGATGTCCATAGGCAATAATGCTATATTGAGATAAAAATGACATATGGAGATTTGTGCTGTGCAAAAGGCATCTACTCCACCTGAAATGGGGATAGCCTGGCAAACCTTAAGGGAAGTGTCACCCAAGTTGGGTTCTGAGAGTTGAGCAGAGCTTAACCCAGTGCAGTGGGGGAGGGGGAGGAAGAGAGGGAAGGAAAGACCTTCCTGAGAGAGAGAGCAGTATGAGGGCTAGCAGCTTGAGAGCATGTTTGGGGACCCTGATTAGTTCAGTGCACCTAGAGGACAGATGCAAGGTGGGGAGTAGTAAAACTCTCTGGGTTAGCTAAAACAGGTATTGCTTTACCTCTGTTTTATAGAGGCGAACACAGAAGTTAATGGGATTACCTGTGGCTCTGTAGCGAAGCTATGATTTGACTCTTGACTTCAGACTCTTGAGCTTCTGATTCATGCCTCTTCCATTACATCAGAGCTGCCCCGAACCTTTGCAGTGTTGTGGGGATCAGATGAGCTCCCTAGATAAATGCACAGCAACTGCTAAGTTGTAAAGTGCTTGACTCACATTGCCTAGTAGTTGGCAGTTTGGACTAAGTGGTCTATAAGAGTGCTTTTAGCTGAAGAATCTGTGGGCAGTTTCTAGGATTTTCCTTAATTGCTGAAATAAACATTCCCCTCCTCCCCCGAAATTTATAACCAGGGTCCAGTGAGCTAAAATCTTGTCAGATAAGTAGTTACTCTTCCAATTTGAGTGTCTTCACTCAACTTCCCATGTTTGTTTTTAAAATACATTTACATATATATATATATATATATATATATATATATATTTAAATAATTTTTATTGATCTTAGAGAGGAAGGGACAGGGATAGAGAGATAGAAACATCAGTGATGAGAGAGAATCATTGATTGGCTGCCTCTTGCACGCCCCCTACTGGGGATGGAGCTCACAACCTAGGCATGTGCCCTTGGCCAGAATCGAACCTAGGACCCTTCAGTCTGAAGGCCGACGCTCTATCTACTGAGCCAAACTAGCTAGGGTTACATTTATATTTTTAAATGTAAAAACGATACATGAAAGTGATGCATGGTTCTCAGAAAATTTGGAGAATGCAGAAGAATAAAAGGTAAAACAACAAAACCACCACCACCACAAACTCCATCAGAGTTTTATTGTAGAACTATAACTGGTAGTAGCATTTCATCTATTTCCTTCTAATCTTTAAAAAGAAACAAACGAGTTTGGGATGTGATTTTCCTCTTTTCCAAGTATCCCCTTTCCCCAATCTTATGTTGAAGATAAATGAGATTAAAAAAACCGATCGACATCATCAGCTTCATTACAACTGACCTTTAAGGTGTTTAGTGCCAAACACCTTACATTTGATTTTTCATTTAGATTCTGTAATATTTTGCTGTGTTTGCTTTATTGAATATCTGCCCTCCCTTAATCTATTTATTCATCAATCCATCTTATTTCGAAGCATGTATCAGTACACTTCACCTTTAAACAGTTTAGCATTCATATAATTATTTGTTTACATAGAACCACAGTCTTACTATTTACACTATGGCATTGTTTGATGAATGTCTATCTGCCCTAAGCTCCAGAGAATCGTTTCTCTTTAAGGCATTCTCCAAAGAGAATGAGTTTTAACATAGCACCTTTTACCTTAAAATAAAAACTGTCTTTCTTTTTTGGTCACTGTTGTATTCACAGTTCCTACCATATAGTAGGCACTCAAATATTTTTTGATTGAATGAATGAGAGTGGAGCCAGCATTCAAGCTGAGGTCCATATGACTTCATCGCTAAGAACATTTGATTTTCTCAAGTTCAACAAACACACAAGAATCCCTTCAGTGTCTGGTGTTGGGAGAGAGGAGGAGAGACCTTACTGTGCTAAATAGTTAGCTGCCCAGGGCAAATATCTCTGACCCGAGTCAAAGTTGAAGGCAGGCCCTTCAGCGAGGGATGTGGAAAATTCTTAAACCAGTCACCAGCTACTTTGCCGTTGTGTGTGGGTGCTCATTTTATTCGAGTTGAGGCATTACATGTTCCTGAAAGATGGCCCTGGACTGAGGCCTTTGTAGGGATATTTGCCTTCCAGGGGGTCCTTTCTTTTTTTGTACTTACTGTCAAAGGCAACATTTCAAAATGGGCAGCTGTGTGTGTGTGTGTGTGTGTGTGTTTTAGGTTAGTATGTGTTTCTTTAATAAGGCCTAACATAATGTTAGCTTTCTTCCATTAAAAATAACAGAGCTCTATCTCACAAACTGTTTTGTAACTATTAAGACATTTAAGATTCAGCCATGATTCCACCATTCTAATAAATGAACTCTTTTGTTCCCTCTTTTTCTTTTATATATAAACATACAAAGTTACATAGTTGTAATCACAATGTAGACCTAAGTTTATTTGCCCTTTTTTCTTGACCTATAAACATTTCTCCATATAACTTCTTAGTGTTCGTTATAAAATTTAAGGTGATATTCCAATATTTGCTTGAAGCCATTGTATCTCTTATACCAGAGAAACATAATGAGTAGAATTCTTTCTCAGGGAAATCTCAGTTATGCTCTTGAGGCCTTTCAACTGACTAGATGACGCCTACCCAGATTATGAGGGGTAGCCTCCTTTCTTTCTTTCTTTCTTTCTTTCTTTCTTTCTTTCTTTCTTTCTTTCTTTCTTTCTTTCTTTCTTTCTTTCATAATCCTCACCAGAGTATATATTTTTTCCATTGATTATCAGAGAGAGTGAAAGGGGGGGGGGATGGGAGGGAGGGAGGGAGAGAGAGAGAGAGAGAGAGAGAGAGAAAAGAAAGAGAGACCTTCATGTGAGAGAGACACAGCCATTGGTTGCCTCCTGCACACACCCTGACTGGGGCTGGAATCAATCCTGTGCCCTTGACCAGGAATCGAACCAGCCACCCTCTGGTGTGCAGGCCGATGCTCTAACCACTGAGTCATGTGGGCCAGGGCTAGCCTCCTTTATTTAAGTCAGTGGATTGTAGATGTGTCCTACATCTATAGAATGCATTCACTACAGCACATAGATCACTTCAAATTCAATAAGTGGATACTATAGCCTGTCCTAGTTGTCACATAAAATTCAAACATCACAGTCATTTGGGTCTTTCTTTTCCTGTTGTAAATTACACCGTAATTTTATCTATAACTAGAGGCCCAGTGCACGAAACTCGTGCACTGGTAGGGTCCCTAGCGGCTGCCGGCCGGGTACTCCCTCCCTTCCCCCCGGCCTGCCCCGCCCCCTGGTCGAACTCCCGGATACCTCCCAGACACCTCCCAGTCAAGGGGACAATTTGCATATTATGCTTTTATTAAATAGGATACTATATATTGCTTTTGCCTTTCAAAAATTATTTTTTATAATAAATTCCCATAGGTGGGAATACTGGGTCAAGGGGTCCGCAGCCCTAATGGGTTCTTGACAAGATTTGATATTTGCAAACTGAAAATACCACCTCAACCTTTCTCTTAATGACGTCTTAAGGGACCTGCTCATTTCCCATTTCTACAAACCTGATTTTCTCCCTGTGATTTTTGGCTCTGGAATCAGCTGCTTTTCTTCAGGGGTTTCTTCCGTTTTCTCCTCAGTCCCCACTTGTCCCTTCTCCACTGCCTTCTTCTCACCTCTCTCTGTGCCCCAGACTTTGGTTCACATACCACGTAAAATTGAAGCTTCATATTCCTACTATTAAATCGAAGAATCTACTTGGATTTGCACCCATTTTTGCCTTTGCCCCTTCCTTTACAAGGAAGGAAGTGATTCAAGGAAAGGCCTGCTCCTTCATATGCTTTTAGATTTCTTCCCAAGTTTCCGTCTTAGAAACCTCACTTCATTGTATCTTTACATTTTGCTTTCTACTGAGTTACCATAAGCAACATTCAAATGCTCTGTTTAAAGGAAAACAATTTCCCCCTTCCCCACCAATCAAAAGCATTCTTGAGATCCTGTCAGGCTCCAGCTAAACCCTATCTTTGCTCTCCTTCAAATCCAGTCTTTTTTTTTTTTTTAAAAATATATATCTTTATTGATTTCAGAGAGGAAGGGAGAGGGAAAGAGAGATAGAAACATCATTGATGAGAGAGAATCATTGATTGGCTGCCTCCTGCATGTCCCCTACTGGGGATCAAGCCTGCAACCCAGGCATGCGCCCTTGACCAGAACCGAACCGGGGACCCTCCAGTCCGCAGGCCGACACTCTATCCACTGAGCCAAACCAGCTAGGGCAATCCAGTCTTTTTTTAAATAACTGTTTACAACTTCTGCTTCCAGTTTCTTACCTCCTATTTACTTGGCAGCCTACTCCACTCTACTTCTATCCCACCAGCTTATCACAACTACTCTCACTAAGGCCCTTAATAACCCCTATGGTGTCAAATGTTAAATAATAAGCAAACACCCTCCCTCCCAGCCTTAACTACCCCATCCCCCAATAATCTCCTTAACGTTATCATAATATTTAATTGTAGCTCAAATGTCATCCCTTTTTTTTTTTTTTTTTATACTTTGAAACAGAATCCAGATAAGGGCCACACAGAGAGATTGGTTGATATGTCTTTCCTGTCTCTTTTAATCTCTAAATCCCACATCCCCAGCCCTGTCAGTTTATTTGTTGAAGAAACCACATTGTTTGTCCTGTAGAGTTTTCCACTGTCTGGATTTTTCATCTTTCTATTATAGTTTAGAAAGCTCCTTGGTCCTGGAGGTTGGCAGTTCCAGGGAGCCCTTGGGAGTCGGAAAAAAAGAAGTTCCTTGGTTCTGCATATATGTTACTTGTAAGTTAGTATCTAGAGGCTTGATCAGATTCAGGTTTTTGTTTTGTTTTTATGACCACTCATAGGTTTTGGTGTGTTCTTTCATTAAGAGGCTCATAGTGCATGGATGTCCCTCTTTTTATGATGTTAGCAGCCATGGAATTTCCTTTGCCATTTTTTAAAAATATATTTTTATTGATTTCAGAGAGGAAGGAAGAGAGAAAGAGTTAGAAACATCAATGATGAGAGAGAATCATTGATTGGTTGCCTCCTGCACGCCCAACACTGGGGATCAAGCTCGCCACCCAGGCATGTG
The DNA here is from genome assembly GCF_951640355.1 of Cnephaeus nilssonii. Lineage (NCBI taxonomy): Eukaryota > Metazoa > Chordata > Mammalia > Chiroptera > Vespertilionidae > Cnephaeus > Cnephaeus nilssonii. The sequence continues at coordinate 46,618,331 of NC_137084.1, read as the reverse complement.
TCCTGACCAGGAATCGAACCTTGACCTCCTGGTTCATAGATAGATACACATCCACTGAGCCATGCTGGCCCAGCAAGCTTGGAATTCTTTTCTTCTTTTATACTTTTAAAATTCTTCATTCTTCAAGATCCAACGTGGATGCCATTTTTTCTATGCAGGCTTCCAGTCTGATTATAATTTCCTTGAGGGTATGCAGACTGAATTTTGTGTCTCCCCTCAATTCATATATTAAATCCTAATGCCTGATGTGATGACATTTGGAGATGGGGCCTTTCGGAGGTGATGAGGTCATGAGGGTGGAGCCCTGATGAGTGGGATTAGTGCCATGATAAAAGAGACCTCAGAGAACTTCCTGGCCCCTTCTGCCATGTTGAGGACACAGGGCGAAGAAAGCCATCTGTGAACCTGGAAGAAGTTCTTACCAGACACTGAATCTCCTGGTGCTTTGATCTTAAACTTCCTAGTCTCCAGGACTGTGAGAGGTAAATCTCTGTTGTTTGTAAGCCATCCAGTCTGTGGCATTCTATATGGGCAGCCCAAATGGACTAAGACAGGGTAGGACTTTGTGTCTTCACTTGCATCTTTAACAGTGCCTGGCATATAATAGGCTCTCAACAAATACTTCTTGAATGATGGAATACAGTCATTTACTTATCTACTCACTCAACAAATATGTATTTTTTAAAATGTATTTTATTGATTTTTTTTTACAGAGAGGAATGGAGAGGGATAGAGAGTTAGAAACATCGATGAGAGAGAAACATCGATCAGCTGCCTCCGGCACACTCCCTACTGGGTATGTGCCCGCAACCAAGGTACATGCCTTGACCGGAATCGAACCTGGGACCCTTGAGTCTGCAGGCCGACGCTCTATCCACTGAGCCAAACCGGTTAGGGCTCAACAAATATTTATTAAGCTTTTCTGAATTTCCAAAGCACTCTCCCCATTCTTTGCACTATAATCACGTATATAGAAGTTCATTTGTCATCCATAGGAACTGATTACTTATAAAATTAGTCCCCACTCAGACATCCCTCCCAGCTGACCATTGGGCTTACCATTACCTTGTCAATAAATGCCTTTCTAATGATAGGACAGTTAACACCCAACAATACAATGCAAATAGATTCTAAAGTGAAAACGGACATTTCTGCAGAACTTGAAGAAATTTATGCATTTGAAATAAAGTGATCCTGGAGAATGGCTTGAAACACACAAAATTGATAAATGAGGGTTAGGTAAAGTTAAGACCAGTTTAAATCGAAGGGCAAATTAGCATGAGTGAGTAATGACATAATAGGAGATTCAGAGGACAATGATTTGAGTAACAAAGGATTAAGAGAGACTCTGGGGAAAAACTGGTGAAGCTCTTGAATATTTTGACAGAATTGATCCTCTTGATCAACGTGTGTTGAAAGCCAAATGTGAGTGACAGATGTTCTTTGTTTTAGGAATTACCTTATTGGCAATTATAACATAAATTTTGTTAAATTAAGAATCACAAAAATTTTGTTTTGTGTTTATCTTGATAAGTTAAAGGCCCAAACAACTTTAAAAAATTTTATTAGGAAACTATGATCCCTAATGAGTTAACTTAAATGGCATTTGTGGATATTAGTTGTCCTCAGATAGCAAGAATCCCTCTGTATGTACCTGTACCCCATGGGATTTCGTTCCCTGAGGTTGGGGTTGTGCTTATTCATTATATTCCTGTGGGGCCTAGCTCAGAATCTGATACATGGGAGATACCTAATAAAATATCTAACAGTGCAGAGAGATAAGAAGTGAATAATAATTGAAGGGATTTGGAAAAGCTCCTTGAAAAAGAGTACTTGATACAGAGCTATTATGGCAGGTGGGTGAGTAGGGTTTGCCGATATACTTTGTTAGGTCCGAAAGGAAAACCTCTCTTCTTCCTTTTGCCAGCTCCTGCCTAGGTTATGCTTTGATATTCAGAGTCTGTTGTCTGCCCCGATGGCTCTTGTTCTCATTGTAATTCTTTCTGGAGATTGAGATGGAAATGAGGAAGGTTTGGGGCTGCTGCCTCAGCATCCACATTCATGAGAACTTAGAAATGCAGAAGGACCGAATGCCACGCCTGACCTAAACGAATCCAGGTCAGCCAATCACTGCTTTCCCGGCTCCCTCTTTGTTCTTGAGCCTCCAGCCGCCTATCTGCTGGAGGTTTGTGCTACAGCTGTTTATCGTAATTACTGTAATGCTAATGTGCCCCTTAATGAAGGCCTGGAAGAGCACGGTCCCAGCTGGTGGCCAAGAGCTGTGCAGTGCCAGCCTTCAAAGGACCTTTTCACTCACAGCCATTGGACAAAGCACCTGAATACCTTGTCCCATTGTTTTTGAAACCATGGAAACAGAAGCCGAAAAGTGACCACAGCTTAGGGAGTGTAACTCCTCATTTCATGAGTTGAGGGGAAAAAACAACCTCTTCTGAGATGTTAAAGCTCATGCCAAATGAATAATTCCATGCCTCCCCTTTTAACCAAGTTCTGTCTCCTGGAAATATAATTTTGTCCTCTCTGCATATCGCATAGCCGTGAAAACCTCTGCCCCAGACCTGACTGAATCCTGAGGCCCTGCCACTCCCTGACTGTGTGACCTGGGGGGAGTTCCTTAACCTCTAGTTTTAGTTTCCGTATTCTTAAAATGCTGCTAATGATAATACCTGCGGTAGAGGTTTGTTACTAGGATTCCATGGGATAAGGCTTGTCAAGCACCCAGTAGATTCTGGCACATACCAAGTGCTTAATAAATTTGGCAAGCATTATTATTATTACAGGGTAAAGGACGCTAGAATGAACCTAATGGTCAGTGCTTTCATTTACAGCCTCGTCCTTGAAACCGTTGGCCCTAGTTCTCCTCCTGTGAGAATCTAGCCTTGTGAAAGCAAGGACCTGTCTGCGTGCTTCCCTGCATCCTCAGCATCCGGAATAATTTTCAGTGTAGAGTGGACACTTAGTAAGTTTTTGGTGGATTAATGAATTCTCTTAGGGGAATTTTCCCTGAAGAACACCTACTTTGAGATACTCCAATGACTTGAATCTTTTTTTTTTCTTGAAGCTGTTTATGTGAATTTGTACTGGTCTTTATAACATGTGTGTCACGTCCTTGATCTTTTCAGATATCTTTGTTTCCCTATGCATTGTAAGTCATTAAGAGCGGGGATTGTGATCCCTGCTATGGTTACTTTCCTATAGCTCCTAGTATAGTTTTTGTTTGTTTGTTTGTTTTAGTTATTAGTGCTTAGTAATTACTGATAACTGGCTGTAAAAATCATTTGTATTTAACATTAATCTACTGAGCAAAAACCATTAGAGACTGTGGCATCATTTCCAACTCTAAGAAGTTGGGAATTTGCAGGGCCAGTCCTTGGTGGCCAGAGGCACCTTATTGCCTTTGTGAATGTTGTTCTTTACGGTTGAAATACCCTTTTCTTCTTCCTTGTCCCTTCTGTGCCAGATGTCATAGTGCTCATTTTTCAGGGCTCCCCTGTCAAGTTGATTTTCTTCCTTTCCTCTGTGATTAACTCCTCTTTCTGTAAATCTCTTTGTGGAGTAAGTGGGTAACTTTTGCAAATGGAATGATTTTGAGGGAGGACGTTTCACATCGAGGGAAGAGTTGATACAAAGATAAGGAAGGATAAGAGTGAATATTTTATGTTATCTTCAGTGTAGGGAAGTTTATTGGTCAGGGTTCTTACTAATAGGGGCAAGCAGCAGAATCCACTCTAGCAAGTAGTTCAAGGAAAAAGGACTTATTAAAGAGTACCAGGTGTAGATTAAAGAGTTTTTGGGGATTAAAGAAGAAATGGACCCAGACTGAGCTTCCAGGAACTAACTCCCCAAACTGCACTAAAGAACTGAGCTCTCAAGGATGCCATTGTCTTTGCCATAATGTAGAAGCTGCAGAATCAGGAAGCTGTTGCCACATCTGCTAGATCTAGATCTATGCTGCCTCCGCTGCAGTTGGTTCCAGCAAAAGGGATGTCCTGTGTCCAGTCTCTCTCCTCACCTAATCCAGTTCCAGTCATTGCCTAGTGTGAGAGCGTCTGATGAGCAGAACCTAAATCACATTTAGAAAAGTCTGGGAAATATAGTGTTTTGCTCTACAACAGGTGTAGTACCCAGAGCTAGAAGGGGTTTGGAATAGATGTTTAACAAATCAATTTACAGATTCTGTCATAGAGAGTATTTAGGTGGCTTGTACGCTTTTCTAGTACCAAATTCTATATCATTTGGAATTCTGTAAGCAGAATTTCTGCTCAAATTTGGCTTAAATCATATTGACATTTGTATCAAGCTTGTGTTACTTTTATCCATGAGCTGGCTCCCATCATGGTAATGAGTTACATTTCTTTGTTAATCAATGATCTCTCTCTCTCTCTCTCTCTCTCTCTCTCTCTCTCTCTCTCTCTCTCTTTCTCTCTCTCTCTCTCTTCTTTTCTCTCTCTACCTCTCTGTCTCTTCTCTCTCTGTCTCTGTCTCTGTCTGTCTCTTCTCTCTCTGTCTCTGTCTCTCTCTCTGTGTGTGTGCGTGTGTGCATGTGTGTGTGTGTGTGTGTGTGTGTGTGTGTGTGTGTGTGTGTGAGGGAGAGAGGAGACAGAAAGAGAGGCAGAGAAGCAGACACTGACTTTATCACCCAAAATGGTAAAAGAATTCTTCACTTCCATCCAGTTGGATCAACTGAGGCCACTTGCCCATCCCTGAACTATAAGCGTTTACTGACATGCCAGATGCTAAGCGGTTAAGCCTCATTTCTTGAGCTAATCAGTGACAAGGAGAATGGGATTGCCATGTTAGGTTTGGATGTAGAATGAAGCCCTGCCCCTGGAGCTATGTTTGGGGGTTAACTTTCCCTTAGGACAGCAATAGTTTTCAAACTGTGGTCACTGGGGCACTTATTAAAAATGCAAATTCTCAGGGCCTTGCTAGCCCTACTGAATAAAGCCTCTGGGTGGGGGCCCCAGGACTCTGTGTTTCAGCAAGCCCTGCAGATGGTGATGACTGTGATGACATGGTAAAACTTGAGAACTGCCTTAGTAACAAGCTGCTGAGGGATGGCTATGTGATAAAATCTGGAAGGAAGAGGGGAGTAGATGCTGAGTAGGCAGCCAACAGCATCCATTTCAAAACTGTAAAGGTGGGTAGGGGTCAGTTCATGAGGAATCTTGAATGTCCATCTCCCAAGGTTGTTGAGAGATGTAAAACTGGATAATGTATGTGTGAGGGACTGTATAATGAAGGCCTTAGATTATAACAGGGATATAGAAAGTACATTGAATCCAGCTAGCATGGCTCAGTGATTGAGCGTTGACCCACGAACCAGGAGATCATGGGTTCGATTCCCGGTCAGGGCACATGCCCGGGCTGTGGGCTCGATCCCCAGTAGGGGGCGTGCAGGAGGCAGCCAATCGATGATTCTCTCTCATCATTGATGTTTCTATCTCTCTCTCCTTTCCTCTCTGAAATAAATAAAAATATATTTAAAAAAAAGAAAAGAAAGTACATTGAACTTGGATTCAGGAATTGGGTTCTTACTTTTTTTTTTAATTTTTTACCTCTGAGCTTCAAACTCCTTTTCTGTAAAACTGCTGTGTTAGGGGAATTACATGAACAGATTATGTGGAAGTGCCTAGTTCATCACTTAGCATATTAAGAAGTAAATATATATGAAAACGATGACGCGTGGCTAACGTAGTATGGGCTTCATTCCTAGGACAAGTCTAGATGTGCTCCCTAGGGCTGTCTTTTCTCTGCAGACAATTCCCTTGTTCTCAGTGATTGTTTCAGGTCTTGGGTCCCTGATCATATTCAGAGCTGCTCTGGTTGTACTGAATGAGCAATGGTTTCTGCCTCTGCTGTCTTATCCTGAGGCATCACATGAATTATTTACTTCAACTGTCACTGGGATATAGAGGTTTCGTTTTGCTCCTATAACTAATATGTATTCAGGGTGACGTGACCATACATATTTTATGTTCTGTCTTGGCAGTGTAACTTACTCCTTTTTATTTTCTTCGAGGTCGTTTTAATTTGTAACACTATGTCCTCTTCCTCCTAATTTTTGTTTTTTGTTTTACACATTTTACATTTTATAAATATACAATAATTATAAATTCCTGTTAAGTTAGAGTGGGAAAGGTGTTCAGGATTGATTTGGACTTTCTCCCTATTTATATAAAGAAACTGAGACAGGGAAGTAATTTGTCCAAAGTCTTGTATCCTGCTTCTTGCCCTCTTCCTACTTCTTAGCATGGAAGAACTTACTTCTGGGATTAAATCCCATTTTTAAAAACATTTTTATTGATTTCAGAGAGGCAGGGAGAGGGAGAGAGAAAGAAACATGAATGATGAGAGAGAGTCATTAATGGGCTGCCTCCTGCACACCATCCCCACTGGGGATCAAGCCCGCAACCCAGGCATGTGCCCTGACCAGAAGTCGAACCTTGAGCTCCTGGTTCAGAGGTTGTCGCTCAACCCCTGAGCCACGCCAGCAGGGCTGTTTGCTCTGTAATATTAATTAGTCAGAAGTCACTTTTAAATTGTTTATGTTTGATTGGATTTAGTTAGACATAAGCCTGACCTGCTGTAAGTGAAGCAGAGCCAAGTCCCAGTCTAGGAATAGGGGTTAGCTAGTGAATAGAGTGTCAGGAATCCAGCAGTGGGACGGAGGCCCCACCTGGACACACTCCTCCCCTCTAGACATATCAGCATGTTGTGCACATGTGCCAGTATTGGATGCGCCAACGTTGTGTTATTAGGTGGCTTGTGGCATTTTCTGTGTGTACATCTGGGGTGTTTGAGGAAGGAATGAAATGAATTGGGTAACTTTTACTCTGTGGTGCTGAGTACTTCTCACATCATCCATACTACAAATAACAGTTAATGGTTTTAAAAGTCTTTTTTGTTCTTTTTTCTTTTAGAGGGTTACTGTTGGGTGGCCAAGGAAACCAAAGAAACTGCTTTTCATAAACTTGTTGGTACTAATTAAAGCCTAGATTGCCAGCTAAAGGGGAACCTAAGGATTATCCAGTCCAACACCCTTATTTAATGAATGAGAAATCAGGCCAAGAGAAAAATAAATAAATCACTCAAGCCCTAGCCAGTTTGGCTCAGTGGATAGAGTGTCGGCCCTCGGACTGACATATTTTGGGTTTGATTCCAGTCAAAGCTCGATCAGGCTCGATCCCCAGCCCTGGTCGAGGTGTGTGCGGGAAGTAACCAATCCATGTGTCTCACATCGATGCTCTTCTGTCTTTCCGCCTCCCTTCCACTCTCTCTCAAAAGAAAAAAAAATCAATGGAAAGATATCCTCGGGTGAAGATAAACAAAATCAATCAATCGATCAATCAATGTTATACAATAAGTTAGTGACAGAGTCAGGACTGAATTTCTGCAAGGCACAATGTGTAAGAGGAAATGTGGGGTAGTAGTACAGATCTGAGGTCAAAAGGTCTGAGTACAAACCATTGTTCGGCCCCTCACTGACTCCTTCCTGGGAGAAATAACACTTCCTTAAGTACCAGTTTCTTCATTTGTAAAATGGGTTAATGCTGATACCTCTTTTACCTGCCTCATAGGGTCATTATTAGAATAGAATGTGAGATGCAATGGAAAAAAAGGAAGGCCTTAAATTGGACAGGGCCAATTTGCTTATGGATTTCAACGTTACCACCTGTTAACTGTGTGATATTTGGGCAAGTCATTTAATTTCTGTAAACACAGTTTCCTTTGTAAAATTGGGACAGTTATAGCTCCTTAGCAGAGTTATTTATTTATTTATTTATTTATTTAATTGATTTTTTTACAGAGAGGAAGGGAGAGGGATAGAGAGCTAGAAACATCGATGAGAGAGAAACATCGACCAGCTGCCTCCTGCACACCCCCTGCTGGGGATGTGCCCGCAACCAATGTACATGCCCTTGACCGGAATCGAACCTGGGACCTTTCAGTCCGCAGACCGACGCTCTATCCACTGAGCCAAACCAGTTTCGGCAGCAGAGTTGTTTTGAGGACATTATATGTAAAGCACTCAAAATGGTGCATGGCACATAATGGGTGTTCAGTAGGTGAGATCTTCTCAGAAGACTTAGTTCTGTCTTCTCAGAACCCTTCCTCTAAAGGCTTAAAATAGACATAGCAGAACTTGTTCTTCTGTGGCTTTAAAAGTGTTCTGTAGAATTTGATTTGGAGGCTGTAGGTGGGGTAAGGTATGGCTTTACTTTTAGTCAGGTTTCCATTTTAAACTGTAGCGGCCCATGGTCAGTCTCTTATGTCCAGGGAAGAGCCCTTAGAGATGGGAGGCGTTGAATGTGGTGAAGTGAGTGGAGAAGAGGTGGAGGAAGCGTGGCTGTTGGAAAACCCGGGAGGGAGAATGTGAAAAGTGGTGCTACTTTTGGTCAGCGCTGCCTGCAGCCCACTGAAGATTATGCCAGGACCTTAGTGGTGAAACATTTTTCCATTATGATCTTAGTTTCTGACACTGTAAGTGCCTCGAAGTCTTGGGAGCATGTCCGAGTCCTCCTTGGCCCCAAACACATGACCACAGTAGATATGTAAGATATTTTCAGTGAAAGAATGACTATTTGAAGTGGCCCCTGGCGGACTCTATGTCTCTGGTGGCCCCTAATCCCTCATCCAGCTCCACCTGGCAGAGGTACTTGTATTTAACTAGGCGTTTCTAGTTTTTAATCTAAAGGATTTGCAGGATTTGGGGTGTTGGGTTTTTTTAAACTTTGCTCTACTCCTGACTTCCCTTTGCAACCTTGGTCAGGCCAGACACCTATTTCCTTCATCCTCCGTCACCTGTGGGGCCTGCCAGGTTCCTCTTCCTGGTTTTTACTGCTGGGATGGGGTCTGTGGTTCTCATGCTCAGTAGCTGGGGAACATGAAATCTGCATGATCATGCAAACGACATTTCCTCAGAGGTTCTCGGAAAGCACAGCGCGGATAGGTTCTCGTCTCCTCCAGTCAAAAAGGATCCTCTCAAACAAACCATTAATTCAGTAAGTACCTGCAAGGCATGTACACTGTGGGTCACACACTCTCCTGGGTGTTTTAAATACATGATCTCATCAAACGGTAATAACTCTGTGCGTTAGGCTGATGAGATTGCTCTCAGTGTCACAGGTAAGGAAGATGGAGTTTGAATAAAGGAAATGACTTGCCTTAGCTACTTAGGGTAAACTCGGGATTTGAACCCAGGTCTTTATAACTCAAAGATAATTACTGATTGCCATGTCTGTGGACCTTCCCAGAATGGGAGTTCCTTGAAAGCCAGGGTCTTGTCTGATTCAAATTTGTGTTTCCTATTCTCAGCACAGGAACTGAAATATGATAATTTTTATTGAGCATTTAATACATTGGAAAGTCATAGATGCAGAGAGGAGGACAATTGGGATGAGGTATTGAGAAACTGTTTACTAGTCTATGTTATTTGTCCAGGAGAACCCTAGTCCTCAAGGTAAATTTTTAAAAATTAAAGTAAAATGAGGTATAATCCTATCTAACAAAGAGGGAATATGCTAATTGACCATTACACCCTCACAAAGATGGTGGCACCCACAGCCAATAAGGAGGGAATATGCTAATTGTCTGCCACGCCCTCAAAGATGGCGGCACCCACAGCCACAAGATGGCGGCGCCCAGCCCCCTTAGCCCCCCGACCTCCCAGGGCCGGCCCGAGGCACAGGCAAGCCTCAGATGTCGGCTGCCCAGCTGCCCAGGGCCACCCGAGGCTCAGGTAACCAGGGCCGGCCGAGGCTCAGGTAACCAGGGCCGGCCGAGGCTCAGGTAACCAGGGCCGGCCGAGGCTTGTGCTGCCGGCAGTGGCGGCAGCAGAGGTGTGATGGGGGCGTCGCCTTCCCCTGATCGACGGGTAGCCTCCGGCCCCTGAGGGCTCCCGGACTGTGAGAGGGGGCAGGCTGGGCTGAGGGACCTCCCACTCTAGTGCATGAATTTTCATGCACCGGGCCTCTAGTTGACATATAACATAATATTAGTTTTAGGTGTACAATATAATTTGATATTTGTCTGCATTGCAAAGTAATCACAACAAGTCTAGTTAACATCTGTCTCTATACATAGTTGTAATTTTTTGTGTGGTGAGGACTTTTGAGACCTGCTCTTTTAGCAACTTTCAAATATGTGAATTATTAACTATTGTCACCATGATGCACATTACATCCCCATGACTTACTGTATAACGGAGACTTTGTATCTTTTGATTCCCTTAACCCAGTGGTCAGCAAACTCATTAGTCAACTGAGCCAAATAGCAGCAGTACAACGATGGAAATTTCTTTTGAGAGCCAAATTTTTTAAACTTAAACTTCTTCTAACGCCACTTCTTCAAAATAGACTCGCCCAGGCCGTGGTATTTTGTGGAAGAGCCACACTCAAGGGGCCAAAGAGCCGCATGTGGCTCGCGAGCCGTGGTTTGCCGACCACTGCCTTAACCTGTTTCACCTACCAACCCCTCCTGCCCCAGCAACCACCAATCTGTTCTTTGTATCCATGAGCTTGTTTTGTGTTTTAGAGTCCACATATAAGTGAGATCTTATGGTATCAGTCTTTCTTTGTCTGACTTAGCATAAAGCCCTCAAGGTCCATCCATGTTGTTGTAAATGTTGAAAGGTCTTTTTTTAATGACTGAATAGTATTTTCTATTATATATAAGGTGTATGAAATATATATAACCATATATATGTGTATATATATATATACACACATATACACACATATACATACATACATATATATATAACATTTTCTTTATCCATTCATTCATTGATGGACACTTAGGTTGTTTCCATATCTTGGTTTTTGTAAATAATACTGCAGTGAACATATATCTTTTCAAATTAATGCTTTCATTTTCTTCACATAAATACCCAGAAGTGGAATTGCTGGATTATATGTTGGTTCTATTTTTAATTTTTTTGAGGAACCTCCATACTGTTTTTCATAGTGGCTGGACCCATTTACATTATTTTCAACAGTGCACTAAGGTTCCCTTTTGCATACCCTTGCAACACATGTCTTAAATTTTTGATATTAGCCATTCTGACAGGTGTGAGGTAATATCTCACTATGGTTTTAATTTGCATTTCCTTGATGGTTAGTGATGTTGAGCATCTTTACATGTACCTGTTGGACATTTGTATGTTTTTTTGTGTTTTTTTTGGGAAAAAAATGTCTGTTCAGCCCTGGTTGGTGTGGCTCAGGTGGTTGGAGCGTGGCCCATGTGCCAAAAAGGTTGCCAGGTTGCAGGTTCGATCCCTGGTTGAGGTGTGTACCGGAGGCAGCTGATCGATATTTCTCTCTCCCTCTCTTCCTTCTTCTCTCTCTCAAATCAATAAAAACATTTAAAAAAATGTTCAGATTCTTGCCCCCACCCCCCTTAAAAAATATCTTTATTGATTTCAGAGAGAGGGAGGGAGAAGAGAGAGAGAAACATCAATAATGCACATCCCCTATTGGGGATCGAGCCCTCAACCTGGGCATGTGCCCTGACCGGGAATCGAACCCTGACCTCCTGGTTCATAGGTCGATGCCCAACCACTGAGCCATTCCGGCCATCTTTGACCATTTAAAAAAATATATTTTTATTGATTTCAGAGAGGAAGGGAGAGGGAGAGGGAGAGAGAGACAGAAACATCAATGATGAGAGAGAATCATTGATCAGCTGCCTCCTGCACGCCCCCTACTGGGGAGCAAGCCTACAACCTGGGCATGTGCCCTTGACCAGAACCGAACCTGGGACCCTTCAGTCCACAGGCCAATGCTCTATTGATGAGCAAGACCCGTTAGGGCCCATTTTTTAATTGGATTGTTTGTGTGTTCTTTTGCTAATGGGTTGTATAAGTTCTTTATGACATTAACTCTTTATCAGATGTATGATTTGCAAATAATTTCTTTTATTCAGTAGGTTGCCTTTTCACTTTGTTGATGGTTTCCTTTTCTGTGCAGAAGCTTTTTAGTTTGTTTATTTTTGTTTTTGTTGCCTTTGCTTTTGTAGTCAGATCCAAAAAATGATCGTCAAGATCGATGTTAAGGTGCCAACCATCTATGTTTTCTTCTAGGAGTTTTAGGTCTTATATTCAAGTCTTTTTTTTGAGTTAATTATGTGTATCATGTAAGATAGTAATACACTTCATTCTTTTGCATGTGGCTGTCCAGGTTTCCCCAACACCATTTATTGAAGAGATATAAATTATCCTTTGGTATAAATTAATTTATCATATATGCATGGCTTTATTTCTGGGCTCTCTATTCTGTTCCGTTGATCTGTATATGTCTTTTTTTATGCCAGTACCATACTGTTTTGATTACTTTAGCTTTGTAATATATTTTGAAATCAGGGAGTGTGATGCCTCCAGCTTTGTTCTTTTTTCTTAAGATTGCTTTGGCTATTAGGGGTGTTTTGTGATTTTGTACAAATTTTGAGATTGTTCTCCAGGTGAATTTTTTTTTTTTTTTATAACCCATGGGATCAAAAAGGAAAGCACCACTCTTTCCCAAGTTCATAAAAGTAATTCACACACAATTATAATGCTTTATAGAACTTAGTGTTTCTCTGGGAAAATAGCACCTCATTCACTGTGGCATCTTGAGGAAAATGGAGATACTATGAGGAAAAGAGCTTACCTGAAGTATAAGCTGTTATGTTGTTTTTAGGCCTAGCTCTACCTGCCTTATCCCCTCTCTGGACTTCAGTTTGTCTGTACAGTGAAGTGCTGGACTGAATGACCTCTGTGGTTCCTGACAAATCAAGGAACTTTTTTTTTTTTTTTAAATTTCTTTATTGATTAAGGTATTACATATGTGTCCTCATCCCTCCATTAATCGCCCCCCTCGCCCCCCACTCATGCCCTCACCCCCCTGGTTTTTGTGTCCATTGGTTAGGCTTATATTCGTGCATACAAGTCCTTTGGTTGATCTCTCCTCCTTTCCCCCACCCTCCCCTACCTTCCCTCTGAGGTCTGGCAGTCTGATTGATGCTTCTTTGCCTCTGGATCTGTCCCTGTTCATCAGTTTATGTTGTTCATTATATTCCACAAATGAGTGAGATCATGTGGTATTTGTCTTTCTCTGACTGGCTTATTTCACTTAGCATATAATGCTCTCCAGTTCCATCCATGCTGTTGCAAATGGTAAGAACTCCTTCTTTTTTACTGCAGCGTACTATTCCATTGTGTAGATATACCACAGTTTTTTAATCCACTCATCTGCTGATGGGCACTTAGGCTGTTTCCAAATCTTAACTATGGTGAATTGTGCTGCTATGAACATAGGGGTGCATATATCCTTTCTGATTTGTGTTTCTAGTTTCTTGGGATATATTCCTAGAAGTGGGATCACTGGGTCAAATGGGAGTTCCATTTCAGACATTTAGATAACGGTCTTGCCGCTGTTCTATTGCTAATTTCCCCTGTTAGTACAGTAACAGGGCATCGATGCCTGTCGTGTTCTGCAGCCCCATTTCCCCTCTCTCTAAGCCCACGGCCTAGTTTCCTTTAAAGCCCATTGTCTGCGTTAGTTTAGTTTTCTCCTTTAGGCGGTTTCTGTGTGGGCGAGCGTTCCCTTTTGCGGTGGAATTGAATTGTGTAAGGCTGAAGGAAGTGGCAGAGGCACCTTCCCCAAACCTGGTTGCACCAAAAGCCCATCCAGTCAAGTTCTGTCCCCAAAGAGGAAGAGAAAGCCCCGAGTTCCTTAGCCAGTAGATAAGAATTTCTTCCTGAGCTCTCAGGGCTCATTTCACCAGTTTAAGACGGGACATTTTCTTTTAAATTCCAAACACCCCACTCTGTAATGATTAATATGCCTGGGCCATTTGGGGATCACTCTTCAATTTCCATCCACCATCTTAAGACTGACCCCTGGGTCATACAAAATAAATTCAGGCTCTCCTCCATGTTGCAGTTCTTTGGAAGCACAATGGTGATTTCGTTTTTGTTCTTTCCTAGTAAATATGTTTTTCAAGAGTTTCTCCGATGATTACCTCTCTTTGTCTTTCATATCATTTTTCTCTCCACAGAAAATTTCGATGGGCAGGCTCCTCTTCGTGCTAATCTTCTGGTCCTGTGTAACCCATTCACTTCTATTCTCTTAAGTTTTCTTACTGTTGCTTAAATAAGCCATACAATCTCTTTCACGTCTCCCTAACTTGTTTCTCATAATTTTTTGTTGTGGTTCTTCTTCTTCTTCTTCTTCTTTTTTTTTTTTTTACAGAGAGGAAGGGAGAGGGATAGAGAGTTAGAAACATCAACGAGAAACATCGATCAGCTGCCTCCTGCACACCTTCTACCGGGGATGTGCCCGCAACCCAGGTACATGCCCTTGACTGGAATCGAACTTGGGGCCTTTCAGTCCCCAGACTGATGCTCTCTCCACTGAGCCAAACCGGCTAGGGCTGTTGTGGTTCTTTTTTGTTTGTTTGTTTAAGATGTTTTCATTTGTTTGCTGTACTTCTACTCAACAACCTCAAGGCTCAGTTAAGTATCTCTGTCCCTGAGACCTTCCCTGACACTCTCCTGTTCCAGACAAAATTATTATCCCCCTTTCCGTGTTTGTATACTTTGTCCCAATGGCTATGACAGCATTTATTGCATTGTACTTGTTTTGTTTCTACTGTATTGTATTATAAATATTTATTCGCCTATCCTGCCTTGCCCAAAACACTTCCTCAAAACAAATAGCCCTTTCAAGGTTTGAAGTACCTGGCTTATCCCAGGTGATCAATAAAAGTGGAAACTAGCATTTATTGAGTGCCTTACTGGTGTGTAAATTGCCTTATAGATACTCTCAATCCTTATAACAAGTCTCTATGTAGGTATTATGCCCATTTTACATATAAAGTGATTGAGGCCCAGAGTGATTAAGTGGTTTGTTTGTGATCTCAGCTGATAACTCAGAGGACTGGGATTCAAACCTGTTTACTAATTTCAAAGCTTGAGTTGTATTGAAAACTATTCTTCTGACTCTGAATTCAGCACTCTTTCTATGCACACCAGAAAAACACAAATTGAGATGTGTTTAGTTCAGTGGTGGACAGACAGGAGTTCAAGTGGGAGGAGGGTGTGAATAGCTGTGGCTCTCACGTAATTGTGTATCAAGAAATGGCTCTAGAGTCATTATCGCCTTAATTGGTACTGTAGGCAATTCTATAATTTGGCATTTAAAAGTGAATCTGTTTTAGCTGGTTAGCAGATGTAACAACACCTACCTTTAGGCATGTTCTGTTCTAAAAAGGGATGAGAAGCTGCTTCTCTCACACTGTCACGGGCAAGATGGGTGAGCTCAGCTTTGACCTGAAACAGTGTTAGTGCTTCTGAAACTTTTCGCATCCAAGTTTCGCCATATTTTGTCAGGTGCTGGTAACCTGCTTTTTCAGAGCTGCAGAATCAGATAATTGGAAGATGGGGTTCTTACCCCAACTGTTTGAACAGGCTAAGCTCTCACCAGGGAGGGCCTAACACGAAGGACTTTTTTTTGGAGTTGGTAAAGGAGGCCAAAAGGTAGAACTTGAGAAACACCTTGGCCTCCTTATTTTTGTGACATGGATTTGTAGTGTCACCCTGTATTCTCTTGGGTCAATGAACAGCAAATGTGTTACAGAAAGGTAACAAAAATAAGAAGACAGAGCTCAAGCTCTTGTTGGCCCTTGGTAATTTTGGGCCTATTCCTTCATGTGTTTTAATCCAGTGATTCTTTCCAGGGGATGTGACCCCGCTGTCCAGGTACCACGCGTCTGTGCTGCCCCGGGATTATGCCGGGCTCTAGGTTACAGCTTCCTTTCCTCTTCTTTCTTTAAGTCACCAATCCTCTATCACTGTCTATAGTCTAAAAATATGTGGTTGTCTCTCATCTGATGTTCTTTCACTTATTCTCATCCTTGTTGAGTTTTATGCCCTTTTTTATATCTTTACTGTCATTTTAGTGTGATTTTGGGTGAGAACATAGGTGAATATATTTTTAATCTGCCAAATTTAACTAGAAGCACATTTCAAAGCAAGTTAAAAGAACAGAAAGTAAAGTTGCATTTATATCTGATGTTGCAAGAACTTCATTGTGAGAGTAAATGAGAGCATAGACCTTCCCAGGAGATGCCCTGGGTTCACATTTTGGCTTCCTCATTTTTTGAGATTGAATTTTTTGTTTTAAAAAAGAGAAAAGGTACATCAGAAATTGTAATGAACTAGGAATCAAAACACACGTTTGTTTTTAGCAGACATTGACCAAATCCTTTCCCTTTTTGGGTCTCAGTTTCCCTCTCTGGAGAA
Source organism: Cnephaeus nilssonii (assembly GCF_951640355.1). Classification (NCBI taxonomy): domain Eukaryota; kingdom Metazoa; phylum Chordata; class Mammalia; order Chiroptera; family Vespertilionidae; genus Cnephaeus; species Cnephaeus nilssonii. Next base: position 46,602,031 of record NC_137084.1, on the reverse strand, counting down.
TAAGGAAGTTGGCCTGGGTGCCCTCTAAGTTTCTTCTAGCCTTACTATTTCTGAGGAGTCTGAGATTCTCCTGATTTCTTGAAGAGCACTGGTCCTTTAATGCTAACTTCCAGTCTCTTGTTCAGGACACAAACAAACAGGATTGAGTGTTCTGAAGTCTGCGTATCCGCCTACCATACCGACCAGAGCATGACACTTGAAAAGAAAGAGGAATCACAGTGCAAAATCCATGGCTCTTAGACAATACATGGTAAGCAGGCAGCTATTGGAACACTTGCCCTGTTTTTCTTTTCCTCCTGGGATTCAGACAAGCCAGGGTACCTGAGGTCTTGGTACGGGAAGGAGCAGCATGATGCTCTTTGCAGTTAACGATTATTGTCTGCTCTAGCAGGAGAGAGGGACTGTAGAATCATAATATTCAGTGATGAATGTATGATAGAGGGTTGAACATAATATTATCTGAGAAAGAAGGGGAGAGGGGGAGGAGAGGCAATAAAGACTTCACAGAGGAGGTGACATTTGAGTGTGGAAGAATGAGCAGTTTTTGCCAGTTTGCACGTGTTGAGTTGCTCTGCCCTTTCTCTGGGTTTCAGCACAACCGAGAGGACTCATTCTATAGCAAGTCTGTGGAGTCTGTTGGGAAGTGAAAAATTCTTTGGAAGTCTGAGTTAGGGTTTTTCTTTTTCTTTTCTTTTTTTAAAAAAATATATTTTATTGATTTTTTACAGAGAGGAAGAGAGAGGGATAGAGAGTTAGAAACATTGATGAGAGAGAAACATCGATCAGCTGCCTCCTGCACACCCCCCACTGGGGATGTGCCCGCAACCAAGGTACATGCCCTTGACCGGAATCGAACCCGGGACCCTTCAGTCCGCAGGCCGACGCTCTATCCACTGAGCCAAACCAGTTTCGGCTGAGTTAGGGTTTTTCTGATGCGGGCTTGGACTTCTCTTTACATGAGTGGGGACATGGAGCAACAAGATATTTGGCCAGACGGTGTGTAGTTCTTAGTTTGTTTGAGGTTTTGGTGCTGTCCCCATCAACTTAAAAGATTTTTTCCAGTGCTTTTTGTTAAGCTGTGCTCGAATACCTTCTGTGTTAGATACTTTCAGGCTCCTTGGTGTAGTGAACAGCATATTGGTTTAGTGGGAAGAACATGGTCTTTGGAGTTGTGTGGATATGAAGTTTAATCCTGGCTCCATTACTAACCAGTCATTTTACCCTCTCTAAGTTTTAGTTTTCCTATATGTTAAACGGAGTATTAAATGAGAAAATAATGTGAAAACACACAGCCCGATGCTTGGTATATCAAACACTGGTGATTGTTAGTTACTGTTATTATGAGAGGCAGTGATAGAGGGAGATACTTTAAAAAATATTTTTATTGATTTCAGAGAGGAAGAAAGAGGGAGAGAGAGAGAAACATTAATGATGAGAGCAAATCATTGATTGGCTGCCTCCTGCACGCCCCACACTGGGGATCTGAGCCCACAGCCTGGGCATGTGCTCTGACCGAGAGTCGAATCGTGACCTCCTGGTTCATAGGTTGGTGCTTAAGCACTGACACATGCCTGCCAGGCGAGGGAAATACTTTTATTTTTTTATTTTTATTTATTTTTTATTTTATTTTATTTTATTTTTTTATTTTTTTTTAATTTCTTTATTGATTAAGGTGTCACATATTTGTCCTCATCCCCCCATTCCCATCCCACACCCCTCCCCATGGATGCCCCAACCCCCTGTTGAACTTAACCATTGGTTAGGCTCTTATGCATGCACACAAGACCTTTGGTTGATCTCTCCCTTCTCCCCCCACCCTCCCCTATCCTCCCTCTGAGGCCCGATAGTCCGATCGGTGCCTCCTTGTTTCTGGTTCTGTTCTTGTTCATCAGTCCATGTTGTTCATCATTTCCCCTAGATGAGCGAAATCATGTGTCACTAGAGATGTACTTATAAGAATTGAATGTGCGACGGGCAATAATAGTTATGCTGACAGGCAAAAAATCAGTCTGTAGTGAGTTTCTTTCTGGACCAACAGTTCTTTTGAGACCCAATATCAATGTCCAAATACTTTTATTTTTTATTTTTTTTTAAAAAAATATATTTTATTGATTTTTCACAGAGAGGAAGGGAGAGGGATAGAGAGCTAGAAACATCGATGAGAGAGAAACATCGACCAGCTGCCTCCTGCACCCCCCGCACTGGGGATGTGCCCGCAACCAATGTACATGCCCTTGACCGGAATCGAACCTGGGACCCTTCAGTCCGCAGACCGATGCTCCATCCACTGAGCCACACCAGTTTTGGCGGAAATACTTTTAATAGCTCAGTGGTACAGTGGAGGCCTTTCCACGTGACTTCACTGGGCAGAGTCACCTCCTTTTGGGGGCTGTTGGGAGTGGGCCTGGTTGGGTACCTCCCAGAGTCTTCATCATAACAACTTTAATTTGTATAGTTCTATACTGTTTTAAAGAGACTTTTACAAACTATTCTCATTTAATCCTCATGGTCATCTGCAAGGAAAGTGTCCTTATCTATTCTACAAGAAAAGCCCGGCTGAGAGAGATGAAGTGGCTTGCAACCAGTCACCTTATGAATAAGTAATGGAGACAGTTACTGTTTAAGGGAAAGCCCCAACCCTTGAGGCCTTGGGTTTGGTTTCAGCTGGACTTTTGGTTTCGTAACGGGCTTTCTGATGTAAACCCAGGAAACCTTCGTTTTGTAGTTGTATTAGTTTGCTCTTGCTGCATTAAAAAACTGCCTGTAAAACTTAGTAGCTTACAAAAACCCCAAAACACTTACGATTTTATACCGTTTCTGAGGGTCAGGAATCTTAGAATGGCCAGGCTGGATGGTTCAGCCCCATGAGCTGTTGCCCAGGGCTGCAGTCACCTGGAGGCTCTCCCCGGCCTGAAGGTCCCCTTTTAGGTTCACGCCCCTGGTTGTTGGTCACCGTAGTTTCTGGCTGGCTGTTCTTGGCTCCGCGGCCCCTCCATAGGATAGCTCACAACGCGGCCGCTGGCTTCCCCAAAATGACTGACCCCAGAGAGAAGAGACCAAAACAAAAGCTGCAGTGTCTTTTATAATTTAATTTAAGAAATGACATACCATTGCTTCTGCTGTGTTCTTTTGCTCACACAGCCCGCCCCTTCTACCCGCTGGGAAAGGACACCTAAGGGTGCAGATACCAGGAGGCAGGCATCATTGGGTGCTGTCTTGGAGGCTGGCTACCACAGCTATAGAGAAACCTTGAGGCCAGCCAGGCTATGCACATCATTTATTAAGGAGTTAACCTTAATACACAGGTTCAGATTCTATTCTGCGGTCCTGGCATGGTGAGTTCCAGGATTCCCTTATGCCTTTAAGGGATGGTCTCAGGATGCAGGGAGCAGGGCATCCTTCAGGAGCCTCCTATGTCTCATTTATCTACTGTCACTCTTTCTGCCTGTTTTTACGGCCAGAGACACTCTGCTGAGGGGTTGGGAGCCATTGGATGCTATCTGGTGAAATTGTCCTTGAAAATCTGAACATTGTGATCCCTTTACCTGTAGAGAAAGTTAGCTGCAGGAACTGTACATGCCTCCAGCACATAGTGTTTTAGAAACCCTTTCACACCCTGGCAGGTGTGTACAATGGTTAGAGCATTGACCTATGCACCAAAGGGTTGTTTCCTGGTCAAGGACATATACCTGGGTTCCAGGTTCGATCCCTGGCCCTGGCCAGGGTGCTTGTAGGAGGCAACCAATTGATGTGTCTCTCTCACATCACTTTCTCTTTCTCCCTCCCTCTTCATCCCTCCCTCCATCCCACTCTCTCTAAAATATCAATGGGAAAAAAATATCCTCAGGTGAGGATTAACAACAATAACAACAAAATAAAAACCTTTTCACATTTATCATCTCAAAGTAGCACAGTGGTGTGGTGAGATGGGAAATTGCCCTTTAAGTAAGTACATCTCGAATTTGAGTTCCAGCGTTAGCACTAATTGACTGTGTGATTTTGACAAAGTCATGTTTTCTTTCTTGACCCCAGTTTTCTTAAGTATAACATGAAGGTGTTAAAATAGAGTCTTGGGGTTTGAAGTGTAACCTCACAGGCCCTGGGGTGACATCAGGAGGTGGGAGGAGACTGAGAAAGTGGAACTTCCCTACCCCCCTTTCAGCCAGAGCAGCTATCTACTCTTTATCTGTTTAAATATTGGTGTGTCCATGAGATTTAATTGGAAACTGAGGTTGCAAGGTTTTAAAAACTTAAAAGCCACTGGATTGAGTGATCTCAAAGGACTTCTCTGTGTAAAGAAAGAGGCTGTTTTTTTCTGATGCCATTGGGCAAGCAGTAGCTTAAGAAGCACTAGATCACCCTCTTTTCTACATTTTTCCGGAGAGTAACAGCAGAGCCGTGGGCCTGCCTGTCTCCTAAGAAACCTAGACTTTTCTATCATCCTTTCCTCCTTAGATTTATTTGTTCCAGTGTTGGGAGAGATGGACATTTGTTGCTGATGGCTGCATCTCCCGTCCCTCAGGTGGCGTAGCTTCTTCAGGAATCAGGATCCAGATATGGAGGGTGAAGGCCTTCCCTGGAGAGGCAGAGGCTGTGAAACAAGGTTCCCGGGAGAGGAGGAGGCTGGGTGCATCAGCAGCAGATGAGAAGGGCTTGTCTTCTACATGGGCCTCTGGCTCCTCTGGATTACTTGGATGTAAACATACTTTCCCTGGCCTATCATTGGTCCCTAAGACCATCTGTTTTTTGGAAACTACACTAATGGGGTAGGTAGAGGTGGGACGGATTCGGATGATCTTGCTTTGAACAATTTGGGAGGGCTCTTGCCTTTTGGTGGCTCTAGCACTTTTTGTTATCTCCCCGTTGGCTGTAGAAAGCAGATCTTTTTTATATATATATTTTATTGATTTTTTACAGAGAGGAAGAGAGAGGGATAGAGAGTTAGAAACATCGATGAGAGAGAAACATCGATCAGCTGCCTCTTGCACACCCCCTACTGGGGATGTGCCCGCAACCAAGGTATATGCCCTTGACCGGAATTGAACCTGGGACCCTTGAGTCCTCAGGCCGACGCTCTATCCACTGAGCCAAACCGGTTTCGGCAGAAAGCAGATCTTTGCCAGCTGATTGAAGCTACTCTATAGCCATCTTTGCCCTCCTCTCTGTTCTCTTACTTTCCAAGTAAATATTCTTTTTGGAACAGAAGCCTGGAGATGAATGATTTAGTGGAAAGAGAACTGGACTTAGAATCAGTAGCTGTGGGTGAAGTTCCTGCTCTCCTTGCCTATGTGAAACTGGGCAAGTTTCTTAATCTTTTTGTTTTTTTTCTTTATATATCAAATAGGATTGCTGTGGAGATGAAAGGAGATAAGCATGCACGGTACTGCACTTGCTCCATAATGCATATTTATTAGGTGCTAAGTATTTCTGTGTTATTATTTTTCTACTTATATCTTTGAGAATTTAGGATAGATGCTAATTAAAGTATAAAAATAGCACTTATCTATATATATAAAAGCCTAAGCGACTGTTATGACTGAATGACCAGTCGCTATGATGTGCACTGACCACCAGGGGGCAGACGCTCAATGCAGGAGCTCCCCGCTGGTGGTCAGTGCTCTCCCACAGCCAACCTCCCATGGCAAGCCAACCTCTTGCAGTCCCTCCCCCCTGCTGGCCAACCTCCCGTGGCCCCTCCTCTCCCCCCCCACCCCTCCCAACCCTCCTGGCCGGCTGGCCCCTATCTCCCCAGTAAGGACTGGGCAAGACGGCACGAATTTGTGCACGGGGCCTCTAGTATTAAAATAATAAAATAATACCAGAAGAAATTGTCCAGATCATCTTGCCTTATATATTTATTTTACAGTTGGCACATTGTATAATTTGAATTGCTCAGAGTGAAGAAGAGAATGGCCCAAGGTCATCCAGGGGAGGCAGCGGGAACTCAGTTTACAATGCCTGGTTCTCCAGGGACAAGGCTGTCTTAGACTAGCCTGGGAGGCCGGCCTGCATTCGCCACCCGCACTAGGTTCCTCACTGTATGCTTTGAGGGCCATTAATCTGTGTGCCCAGGGAAACCAGTGGCTATCTTGAGTTTGGATACTGCTGGGTAGAGTCAATCTGGCAACTTGTTACTCTCCTGAGAAGTATTCCTTGGTGTAGACCTTGGCCCCTGCAGATATACTTAGTGGTTCTTTCCTTGACAGCTTAACCCCTCCTTTCCTTTTCATAAATAAAAAATGAATCCTGATTTGACCCGTGATCCCACTTCTAGGAATATATCCCAAGAAACTAGAAACACCAATCAGAAAGGATATATGCACCCATATGTTCATAGCAGCACAATTCACCATAGCTAAGATTTGGAAACAGCCTAAGTGCCCATCAGTAGATGAGTGGATTAAAAAACTGTGGTACATTTACACAATGGAATACTATGCTGCGGTAAAAAAGAAGGAATTCTTACCATTTGCAACAGCATGGATGGAACTGGAGAGCATTATGCTAAATGAAATGAGCCAGTCAGAGAAAGATAAATACCACGTGATTTCACTCATTTGTGGAATATAATGGACAACATAAACTGATGAACAAAAACATCCAGAGACAGAGAAGCATCGATCAGACCGTATTACCTCAGAGGGAAGGTAGGGGAGGGTGGGGGTAAGGGGGAGAGATCAACCAAAGGACTTGTATGCATGCATATAAGCCTAACCAACGGACACAGACAACAGGGGCGTGGGGGCATGAGTGGGGGATGGGGGGGCAATGGGGGGATAAGGACACATATATAATACCTTAATCAATAGAGAAACAAAACGAAACAATCCTGAAAAGAGCAGGCAAGTATAGCCGTGATGTCTCTGGGAGTGAGTGACCTAGTGGTGTGTGATGGATGGAACTATAGGAAGAAGGAGGGGAGGAGAATGGAAAAGATCAGAAAATTCCTTGGATGTTCCCCCCTTCCCCCCCTCTCAAATCTGCTAAAGGCTATTCTTTCTTGTGGTGTGAAGAGAGAATTGCAGAATTTTAGAACAGAAAGTTCCCTTTAAGGGCATTAAGCACAGCCTTTACCCCGTGTTCGAATTCCTTCTGCCAAGTTCTTGCCAAGTATTTTTCTAGTATCTGCTTGTGTGCTTCCACAGTGCAGAGCTCTCTACTGCTGGGGGCAGTCATTTTCATAGCTTGACTGTGGCTCTTAAAACTAAAATCTGCGCTTCTACGGCTTCTAATCACTGGCTTCTCACGGGAGGAAACTTGGGCTCAGGCAGGTGAAAGGGTGCACGTCAGGCCATTGGGTGTGCGTCTTCCATCCACCTCCAGCTAAGGGATCGGGCAACACAGACCCGGCGTCTCAGTGCCAGAGCCTCGAATTCATCCTCATGTCTTTGTGGGTGACTGGTTTTTATTAAAATTATTTGTTCTTTTCATGGACTTGTTGACTTTATTAGAATCATTAGGCATTACTATTTTTAGAATTTTTTTACTACCAGAAAGAAACTTGCTGACCATATGGTGTGTTTTTATCATCATTTTATGGATTGGGAACTGAGCCCCAGAAAGGCATCTGCCCAAAGTGACCCAGAAATTCTGTGACAGAACTGGGTTCAGGACGCTGGTCTCCTGGTAGCCTGTCCTGGATGCCTTTCTGTAGGCAGCACGTCTACAGACGCTGTTACCAAACGCAAGAACTTTGTTTCTTAAGTGCCACGTGGCCTGCACCTTGAGATTTCTCTGAGGAGAGACAGCATCAGTTGAAAATCACATAGATTTCCACCTAAAAATATCATATTGTTTCATCTAAAAATAGCAGGCTATTTTTCAACATGTCAAAAGAAGTAAAAGGGTTCCAACCACAAATAGGTATAGTACACCTATAGCAGCTCATGCATCAAATTCCTGAAAATTTCTATTTCACGACACAACTCAGAAATCTTCACTTTTGTGAAACTTCCTGACTGCTCCCTTTCTCCAACCCCATCCCTCATGGAAATGTTCCTCGTTATGGAACTGATGCTGCCCTGTCAATATGGTGTAGTGAGAAGACTATGGACATTGGATTCAAACTAGCAGATCAGGGTTGATCTTGGCTCCAAATAATTCATGTAAAATGCTTATCAGTGTGCTAGGGCACACATTAAGAATTCCAGAAATAGCCCTTGATGGTTTGGCTTAGTGGATAGAGCATCTGCCTGCAGACTGAAGGGTCCCAGGTTTGATTTTGGTCAAGGGCACATGCCTGGGTGGTGGGCTCGATCCCCAGTATGGGGCATGCAGGAGACAGGTGATCAATGATTCTCTCTCATCATTGATGTTTCTATCTCTCTCTCCCTCTCTCTTCCTCTCTGAAATCAATAAAAATCCTATATAATAAAGAGATAATATGCAAATGGTCATCACGCCCTCACACTGTCATGCCATAACGGCTCAGACACTCAACACTGGGGAGAGAGGTATAGGGACCAGCCAGGCACAAATGAGCTCACGAGAGAGGAATGGGGACCAGCCAGGCTGTGGCCCAGGAGAGGGACAAGCCGCCCACCCTGCGGTCCCGGGCACCAGTGGCTGCGCCTGCGCCTGTGGCCCAGGAGAGGGACAAGCTGCCCGCCCTGTGGTCCCGGGTGCCAGCGCCTGCGCCTGTGGCCCAGGAGAGGGACAAACCGCCCACCCAGTGGTCCCGGGTGACTGTGGCTGTGGCCTGGGCGAAGCCGCCCGCCCACAGTCCCCTGTGGCTGCGGCTGGCCCAGGTGAAGCTGGTGAGGGACCTGGGTGCCTGAGGCCAGCTAGAGGGAGGGAAGCCCAGGTACCAGGTGCCTATGACTGGCCAGAGGAGGGAATCCTGGGTCCCAGGTGTGGGGCGAGGCAGAAGCGGTTAGGGACGATCAGGCCAGCAGGGGAGCAAGTTAGGGGCGATCAGGCTGGTAGGGGAGCAGTTAGGAGCAATCAGGCAGGCAGGCAGAGATGGTTAGGGGTGATCAGGTAGGCAGAGGTGGTTAGGGGTGATCAGGCAGGCAGGCAGGTGAGTGGTTAGGAGCCAGCAGTCCCGAATTGTGAGAGGCAGTCGGACATCCCCTGAGGGGTCCCGGATTGGAGAGGGTGCAGGCCGGGCTGAGGGGACCCCCCCACCCATGCACAAATTTCGTGCACCGGGCCTCTAGTGTGTGTGTGTGTGTGTGTGTGTGTGTGTGTGTGTGTGTGTGTGTATATATATATATATATATATATATATATATATATATGAATTACAGAAATGTTACCTACTGTTACGGTGATTATTTTTATTGTTACTTATGTATTATCTCCCCCTTTAACCTGGGAGCTTTCAAGGGCAGTGTGGGTTTGATATAGTAAGTTGGACTAGTATTTTTAAAAAGTCAAAAAAAAAAAAAGCCAAATAGAATTCATCAGAGAAAATATCAGGACACATTGTCTATAGAAGGAGCAAGGACTGTTTGTGAGACATTTGTTTCAGTGTTGTATTTACAGATGTGTTGTCTGCATGTTTGTGTGAGCGCATGTACATGAGGACTGGGTCTCCATATACACTGTGCCAGTGATGGGCAACCTTTTGAGCTTGGTGCCAAAAAACTGAGCATAACTCAGGTAGTGTGTCACTTTGAGGAAAAAACATTATTTCGCAAATGTTTCATCCTCAGGAGCAGCAAATGTTTCATCCTCGGCATGCAGCCGCCTGAGCGGCTGCGTGTCATCAGAAATGGCTACGCGTGTCAGTGCTGACACGCGTGCCATAGGTTCACCATCACTGCTCTAGGCTGTAGTCAGAACGGTTTGAGAAAGCATGCTTTAGGGAAGAGACTGCCTGCTATCTATATCTCTTATTCACAGGACCTAGCACCATGGCTGAAACAAATCTGATGCCCATGTAATGAAGACAAGTCAGCCTGAAATTAATTACTTAATATATGATATAGACAGTAATTGCAACATAGGTTCAAAACAAGGGGTATAATTGTCTTGAGAAACAGTTTAGTGAAGTAGTTGAGAGTTTAGTTTTCTGGTGTCTGAAGATCTGGGATAAATTGAAGCTCTGCTACTTCCTGGCTAAGGCAATAAGGCAAGCGACTTCACTTTCCCTATCCTCATTTTCTTCATCTCGGAAATGGGGATAATAATGACCTCAGGTTGTGAGGATTTAAATGAAATGAAGTTACTGTAGAGCCGACACGTAGTGAGTACTTGCATGATATCTCCATGGGCTGAAGTGGTCATGGGAGGCTTTTTTGAGGAAGCAGGCATTTGTCTTTGCAGTACTGGTCAGAATGAGATGTGGGGTGTGTTTGAGATGTCCTGTGTGTGCCTGAGTGCTCTGTGAAAGCCCTCAATGTCCTTTTCTCTTATGGATCCTTCCTCTGTGATCTCCGTCATCATCATGCCCACAGCCTTTTTTTCCTCTTCAAAACCACTTCCTGGGAGAAAGTCCAATGTAAGCTGTTACAACTTGCCTTCGGCCCCTCCCAGAGGCCAGTGTTTTCCCAGACAGGGAAAAGAAAAGTAATCCAGGTAGCCTAATCTAAGTAATCCTTCCAGGCGACCGCCTGCCTTTGCCTCGGAAAAGAGCAGCAGCAGCAGCAGCTCCGTTTAGCCCCTGTAAGAAAGGACCCTGGGCAAGGTGCACAGGAAGAGTTCTTGGCCTCTGGTCCAAGGCCCAGGCTGGAGCTCCAGAGGGCAGGTCCTGAGAAGGTAGGCAACTGAGAAGGTGGGGAGAAAGGTCAGCCTCGTCTCTGACTTCTGATGATGCTGGAAAGGAAATAGATTCTGTTTCCAAACCTGGGGAGGAAGGGGAAGGGGGGGCAGGAAAAGGGAGAGGGGCAGAAAGGGACTGGGGAAGGGAAAGAGAAAGTGCTTGCAAGGTGTTTGATTTAGTTGTGGAAGCAGCACCAGCCTGGGAGTCTGGAGACCTGGGTTCCAGTTCTGACTTTCCTGCTGAATCTCTGTTCTTTTGTCAACTGCTTGCCCAGTTGAAGCCTTGGTCAAATAAGGCTTTCTCTAAAACCTGTTTTAGGTCTGAAACTTTCATACCTGTTTCATAAAGTCTAGAAGAGAGATTCAAATAAAATACCCTCGGAGCTCAGAGGCGGATGAGAACGACGGATCTGTGTAGTCCATGTCAGAGGTTCTCACCCTCGAGACTGTTGTATGGTTCTGTGTTTGGGAGGAGGTTGTTCTGTACATTGTTTAGCAGCATTATCGTTGTCCTCTACCTACTAGATGCCAGTAGCACCTACCTCCTCCCCGGGTGTGACAATGAAAAATGTCTCTAGGCATTTTTGTCCCCTACATGCAAATTGTAGGGACAGCTAAAATTAATGAAAACAAACATAATTTCATACTTATATAGCACTTACTATGTGCCAGACACTGTTTAAGCCTTTAAATATATTAGCTTGTTTAATCTCCCAAATAATTCCATGTGTTAGGTAGTATTACTGTCTGCCCATGTCGACTAATGAGGAAACGGAGTGGAAAAAGGTTAAGTGAATTAATTGAAGTTAATGTTTTTATGAATTGCTATGTGTCAGGGACTCTGCTCAATACCTTACCTCTATGTTATCTCTTGTAATCCTCACCTCACTCTGCGAGGTAGGCATAGATGTTAGTGCTGTTTTCCAGACGCGGGAGCTGTAGTGTGCCTAACTCTGTACTGAGCACTGGGGACTTTTTCCTAATTTATCTTACCTACTGTGAAGTAGGTAGCCTCATGACTAACCCCCTCACCCGCTTTTCGAGTTTGTTTTACACCACTTTGCTTTCACAGAAGACCTGCCTCACTGCCTATTTTTGCTAACCAAAAGAAATCCGAAGAGGATTTTCTCTGTTATGGGGCGGGAAAAAAGGCAAAAAGTGAAATAGTGTTCAGTGTTCTGCAGCGAGTTGTCACAGAGGCAGTGCATTCGCCCCAAGCAGCGAGAGTGGCAACGCCGTCCTCCCCTGGGACCACGCTCAGCGCCCCAGCATCAACCTCCGTGGCGGTCAGCGGGGTCTGGGAACATCTGGGCCTTGCCTTGATTGATGTCGTGCATGTGTCAGCAAGATGTGTCCTGAGGCCATTGCCTTTTTGCTTTCCCCCCTTTCAGCTTATGAGAGGTTTCATGGGAATGCTCTACTTTTGGAGAGAGCAGGGGAGACCCGTCTTCACATTTTATACCTGAAAGGCCCTGCGACTCAGAGAGAGAAAGGGGCAGAAACCAGTGACTGGCATTTGCTGGATGCATGTTTTATGCTTTTGTGGTTGGCTATACTGCTTCCAGCCACACAGAGCAGCAAGCAATAAGGTGACAACGTGTGGCAAGGAAATACCGAGCCCCTGGTGGTGATGGACGGAGAGCCGAGAGGAGCTCCTGATTGGTTATCTGAAGTTTGTGGGTGAGTTTTTCTTCTGCAAATGTGCTCTCCCACCCACTTCTTCCTCATTGACATTGGCTGTGTATCACAAGTTAATGGTTATAATGGGTTTTTTTAAAAAAAAAAAATTTGATTTCTGCAATATTCTGCACTGTAAGCTTCTGAAGTGTAGACGTATGTGTAAATAGACTCTGTTTTGTGTACCACAGTATCTCAGCACAGTGCCTTGTGTGCAGTAGCTACTTTTATTTGTGGAATTTCTGAATCAATAGGTAGATGGGAAGGGGACTGAGAGTGAGAGAGATTGATTTATTCAAGATTAGACAACAGTGCGGTATCAATTTTGGGATTAGATCAGGGTTTCTCTATCCTCGGGCCCAGAATTCTTTGTACAACAGTGTGCTGCGTGCCATATACCTATCATATCATACGATTGGGCCTGCTAGATGCTCTCGCTGTGTGGCCTTAGGCAAATTCCCCAGTTTTCCCTTCTATAAACTAAAGTATTAAACAACTCTCTTTTCTCCTTTCCATCTTTGGCTGTCCACGTGGCCTCCAACCACAGGGTAAGTGTCTACCAAGAACCCGGGAAGCCTCATTCCATTCTCCTTGCCAACCCAGCGCTAGAAATCGTGTAATCGCTCCTGAACAACTACTTCCTGTTTCAGTGGTGGTGTGGTTGTGGTCAGGGTATACAGATTGAAACAGAAAGTAAGTTTGGGTTCTGAGGGAAGAAGGCAATTGGGGTACCTACTTATGCCCCTTCTTTACTCAGGATGGCACGTTGAGTGCCCGGGTTCATCATATACTTTGGAGCTTTTTTATTCTTCATTATAAATGTAGGGGTCTGCTCATTTTCTTTCTAACTTGTGGAAGAAAGCCACAAAGCTGTTCTCTGTAGCCCCTGATTCACTGGCTGCTCCTCGAATGCACACAACACACAACATGTGGCGCTGCACCGAGTAGACACTCAGGGCGGGCTGATGGGACCTGTGGAGGGAATGGGTTCTGGGTTGTGAGTCTGCTGCTCTTATTTGAAGTCTGTTTACAGGCCCTGCAGAGGTCTAAGAGGCTCTGACTACAAGAAGGGGTTTGGACCGTGGCACTGCGGGCCAGAAGCCTGCCCTGTGCCAGAGCTCTAGCTGAGAAAATTATATATTTGCTCTCCAATTATGTTTTTAAATTTTTTCTCTACAGCCCTGGCCAGTGTGGCTCAGTTGGTTGGTGCATCACCCCATGCACCAAAAGTCGGATTCAATACCCAGTCATCAGGGTGTGGGCAGGAGGCAACAGATCTCTCTCTCTCTCTCCTTTCCTCTAAATAAATAAATAAATAAATAAATAAATAAATATTTTCTTTACATTCTCATCCCAAATAAAATAATTCCTGGCTATAGGTTATTGAGTATTTAAAGCTGGAAATAATAGCAGCCACATTCCTCTACCAAAAATCTTGCCTCACACTGTGTGAAGGGCAGTGTAGTGACAACGAGACTTCAGACAGCCTGTCTGCCACTTAATCTGTCTCTGGAGAAGCATTTAGGCTGAAGTAGCAGCAAAGGAGGGTCTTGGACTTTCTCAATGGCTTACTAATTTGTACTTTCAGGTGCTGTGGAGAGAAAAGAAGCATGACAGGTTAGGTTCTTTGCAGGATTTGGGGATGTCTGGGAAGGAAGAGAAGGACAGAGGGCCGTATTTTCTTAGGTCTCATCTCACTACCAACATTGCTCCAGCCATAGTCACGTCTCCATCCTCTCTTGTTTGCTGATTCCCTCCTCCAGGGCTTTGTCCAGGTTTTTCTTTTCTACCCAAGTTTGGGCTGTGTGATCTCAAAGTGTAGGCTCTTTCCCATGCGTCATAATCGTAGCATTGAATGGCGAAAAGTGGATTGTTCCCTTTTGCTTTTCCTGTCAGACTTTCAGTCTAGTTAAAATAATTTCAAAATTGAGGTCAGAACATTTTCTTATGTACATATTCAGATTTAGCTCATCCTACCGTGGTGAGGCACCACAGGGATGCCAGTCAAGCTGTGCTTATACAAGGCTAACTCTTGGTTTGATTTGGCCTGAGAGACAATGGAATGTTCTTAAATCAAGACCAGCACTGTTCCATCTGCCTAGTGGTAATTGAAATTAATGAGGAATAACAGCTTTCCTTCTTTTGTTTTATGTTGGGGAAGCAATATGGGAAGATCCTGAGGATGTAATGGATCTGGATTCTGTTCCCAGCTCTGATAGGTTTGCAGTATTTGGGAAGTGTTAAGCTTTCTGTGCTTCATTTTTTCTCAGGATAATAAAGCTGATTTTGCCTGACCGGCATGGCTCAGTGGTTGAGCCTCAGCCTATGAACCAGGGTCGATTCCCGGTCAGGGCACATGCCAGGGTTGCTGGCTCGATCCCCAGTAGGGGATGGCCAATCAATTATTCTCTCTCATCACTGATGTTTCTATCTCTCTCTCCCTCTCTCTTCCTGGAATCAATTAAAAATTGAAAAATAAAAAAAACAAACTGATTTTTTAGAGTTGTTAGGATAAATTTGATTCTCCAAGGGCAGACTCTGAACACTTTATCAGTGACAGTGGAAGTCATTGACCTAAGCATTGTCTCTAGCTTAGTATATCATTTCACACTTCTCAAGCCGCTTTTATTCACATAATCTTGTGTAATTTTCACAGTATGTTCAGAGAGGGAAAGACTATGTGATTATTCCCATTTGACAAATGAGGAAACAGGCTTAGAGAAGTGAAGTCGCTTGTCTGAGGACCAGGGACTTCTGAGGTCTAGTCTGGACTCCTTTGTGCACTGACCAGTCCTCGGAGAGGGGAACGTGTAAGAGTCTGTTCATGAAAGTCAAGAATACTCTGGGTATAGTCTTAGCTGGGACAATTTTGGAAAGACATCCCAGCTTCTACTTTATTTTATTATTACTATTTTTGAAGGTAAATTGTTCTTTTTTACTCTTTATTTATTTTTTACAATATACAGAATAAATCTATTATCAGATTGTAGCTACAAAATAACTAGCCATTTACATGCAATAAACAATATTTCAAGGAAAACGATTTTAAATATAATATTACATGCAATAAACATTAATATTTCAAGAAAAAAGATTTTAAATATAATATTACCAACACTGTACTAACATAGTATAATATCACAAAAGTTGTAGGAGATATTAAAAATCTGCAAATAACAGGATTACTTCTATTACATTTTAAAATATTTTTTTTCTCTGGCTCTATTTTCATCAATTTATGTTGTTCATTATATTCCACAAGTGACTGAGATCATGTGATATTTATCTTTCTCTGACTGATTTATTTTGCTTAGCATAATGCTCTCCAGGTCCATCCATGCTGTTGCAAATGGTAAGAGTTCCTTCTTTTTTAGCGCAGCGTAGTATTCCATTGTGTAGATGTACCGCTGTTTTTTTAATCCACTCATCTGCTGATGGGCACTTAGGCTGTTTGCAGATCTTAGCTATTGTAAATGGTGCTGCTATGAACATAGGGGTGCATATGTCCTTTCTGATTGGTGTTTCTGATTTCTTGGAATATATTCCTAGAAGTGGGATTATTGGGTCAAATGGGAGCTCCATTTTTAATATTTTGAGGAAAAGCCAGACTGTTTTCCACAGTGGTTGCACCAGTCTGCATTCCCACCAGCAGTGCACGAGGGTTCCTTTTTCTCCGCATCCTCGCCAGCACTTGTCATTTGTTGATGATAGCCATTCTGACAGGTGTGAGATGGTACCTCATTGTCATTTTGATTTGCATGTCTTGGATGATTAGTGACTTTGAGCATATTTTCATGTCTCTTGGCCTTCTGATTTTTGCTTTTCCTGGCAAGTGTTGAGCTTTTTCCTTTTTTTGAAAAATGTCTATTTAGGTTCTTTGTTCATTTTTTGATTGGATTGTTTAGCTTCCTTTTGTTAAGTTGTATGAGTTCCCTGTAAATTTTGAAGATTAAACCCTTATTGGAGATAGCATTGGCAAATATGTTTTCCCATGCAGTGGGCTTTCTTGTTGTTTTGTTGATGGTTTCTTTTGCTATGCAAAAGCTTTTTATTTTGATGTAGTCCCATTTGTTTATTTTCTTCTTAGTTTCTATTGCCCTAGGAGCTGTATTGGTAAAGATATTTCTATGACATATGTCTGATATTTTGCTGCCTATGGATTCTTCTAAGATTTTGATGGTTTCCCATCTTACGTTCAATGCAGTCCCCATTAAGATACCAATGGATTATTTCACAGACCTACAACAAACGCTCCAAAAATTCATATGGAACAAAAAAAGACCCGAATAGCCACAGCAATCCTGAGAAAGAAGAACAAAGTTGGAGGGATCACAATATCAGATTTCAAGCTGTATTACAAGGCCACTGTTCTCAAAACAGCCTGGTACTGGCACAAAAACAGACATATAGACCAAAGGAACCGAACAGAGAACTCAGAAATCAACCCAAGCCATGATGCTCAATTAATATTTGACAAAGGCAAGAGCATACATACAATGGAGTCAAGATAGTCTCTTCAATAAATGGTGTTGGGAAAATTGGACAGATCCATGCAAAAAATAAAAATAAAACTAGACCAGCAACTTACACCATACACAAAAATAAACTCAAAATGGATAAAGGACTTAAATGTAAGACAGGAAACTTTTATTATTATTATTTTTAAATCCTCACCTGGAGGTATTTTGATTTTTAGGGTAAGGACAAGACTGAGAGAAATATTGATGTGAGAGAAACACATCAATTGGTTGCCTCCTGCATGCATCCCGACCAGGGCTCAGGCTGGGGAGGAGCCTGCAACCGAGGTACATTGCCCTTGACTGGAATCCAACCCGGGACCCTTTGGTCTGCAGGTTGACGCTCTATCCACTGAGCCAAACCAGCTAGGGCCCGGTTTTTACTTTATTAAAAGAAAATTCTAACTGTTCTAGCTACCTCCCTTTGTTTATTCATAGACAGTTATGGAGCATTTACTTTGCTCTATACCTCCTGGGCCTGGTTTTTAGTAGGTAATCTGTTAAGTGACAAGGGCAATAGCAGTAGTGTGTGTGCGTGCGCGTGTGTGTGTCTGTGTGTGTGTATGTGTGTGTGTGTCTGTGTGTGTATGTGTGTGTGTGCGTGTGTGTGTGTGTGTGTGTTGGGCAGAGGGGAAGAGGTGGCGCTGGTGGTGGTAGCGGTCCAGGAGAGGCGGCTTTGGGACGGAGCTTTGTTTGTGAGAAGTCTCACAGGGTCGTCTGTAAGAATTAAATTGGTTAATGTGTGTGACTGTGCTTTGTTAACTGTAAAGAGCTGCATAAATGTTAGGGATTGTCCTATCTTCTAGAAGGTACTCTTTTTCTAAAACCTTGCTGACCCCGGGAAGCACCGCAGTTGGAGCCTAACCTTAAAGTGAGAAGAAATATTTCAGTGGCAAGAAAGATTGGAAGCTTATTAAAAAAACTCTGCGTCTAAAGTGTATTGTATCTAGGAGTCCTTAAAAGGGGATATGCTTATTAAAACGCTCTTCTGCTGCGATGATACAGTGGCCTTTCAAACTGCTTCTGGCGTTTTAGAGAACTTAGAATCAACTTTTTAATAAAGCCACTTGTTCTGCTGCAGCATTTAAAATATTGAGGAGAGATAGCTAAGGCAGCCTTGGAAACAAGCTTATATCCTGGGGTATAAAAGGATTCAGAGCAAGACAGAAAGATTGTGTGGGTGAATTAGATGCCAACACATATGTGGTGTTTTTATTTTTAGATTTGTCTGGGTTCAGTAGATTTAATTGTTGGGAACCTTCTATGTCCTAGGCTTTGCTTAGGTACTGAGGGGACAGAAATGAGTGAAACATTCCCAAACCAAAGGGACTTATAGTCTGGCTGGAGATATAAGACACCTGTAGAAAATAAAGTGACAAGAGATTTCAGGAGGTGCTGTAAATGAGGAGGACCTACTCAGGCCTTTGTGCAGGACTGTATCAGAGATAGCAAGTTGAAGGAGATAACACTAATGGCGATAAGGCTGTTCCTGCGAAGGGTAGTATCTGGGACTTAAAGCACTTCGAATTTAATGCTGGCATATTGTAACTGATAAGACATAGGGTTGTTCCCTTTTTCGGTAAGAGCATTTTTAATTTGTTAGGCTTGGTGACAATACATTAGCATGGAATATTTTAAGAATCTGTGTTTTTAAAAATTGGTTTGAGAGAGAAAGAGGAAGTGGGGGAAAGAGTAAGAGGGAGAGAGAGAGAGAGAGGGAGAGAGAGATTTGTTGTTCCACTTATTTATGCATTCATCGGTCACTTCTTATATGTGCCTTGGTGTATTGACACTCTAACCAGCTGGCCAGGGCTGGAATATTTAAAAAAACCAATTTATATATGGGAATAAAAGGTATAAGTAAGAGATAGTTGTCATTGTTTTACTGCACAGCATTTTGTGTGCCTCAACATGGAGGTTTGGGCAGGATTCGGTTTCTCATGAGAGCTGTAATAATAGTGGCACTATTGTTCCTGGCTTGAGAGATTGATTCTGGTGACTCTTCCTGTTTTATAAGGACAGCACCTCCATTGGATCAGTGCTCCTCCCTTATGAGGTCATTTAACCTTAATCACCTCCTTAAAAACCTTATCTTCAAAACAGTCACAAAGAAGCATATGAATTTTTCTGGAGAGGGGCGCACAGTTCAGTACCTAACCATGTATTAACAAATACTTTTAATAAGTTGGAGTAAGCATAGATAGATTGCTCTGAGGGCCATAAGAAGGGGTGATTCTAGAAAGCCTTTGGAGAGTTTTGAGCTGAGTCCAAAAGGACAAGCAGAGAAAGAAGAAAATTATGGGAGAGTAGTTTCTTATTGTATCCTCCCTGTAGAGAGGCTGGTTGGGGATGTTAGTACCTTCAAGTTTGTCCATTTCATTATTAGACACCTCTGATTATTGTAGTATTCTTGTATTGGTACAGTATAGAATTTCACATCCATGCATTTCTCACTCTCCTTTCTCCTCTCGTCCCCTCCCCCCTCTCTCTTAGAGGGCACAAGGTGATTTGTATGAGCAGCTTCCTCATTAAGCCAATTCTAAGATTGCATCCACTGCCTTCAAGGTTCTCTGTGGTTGCTTCTGACTGGTGTTTCCGGCTCCATTAATTCATTCAGCCATTACTTAGCAGCCACATACTGTGTACAAGGAATACGTTTTGAGGTCTGGAGATAAAGACAAAGTCTTTGCCCTTGTGAAGTGTATGTTCTATTGGAAGGAGCCAACCAATAAGCAAATATGTCAATTGATGATAAGTGCTATGCATACAAATAGTCCTCGGAGACCAAAGTCCATTAAGTTTAGTGCCTATATTTTTTTCTATGTATTTTATTGTTTCAGGTCTTAATATTCAAGTCATTTTGAGTTGATTTTTGTGTGTGGGGTCAGATAGCACTCTAGTTTCATTCTTTTGCATGTGGCTTTCCAGTTTTCCCAGCATCATTTATTGAAGAGGCTTTCCTTTTCCTGTTGTATGTTTTTGGCTCCTTTGTCGAAAATTAGTTGCCCATATATTTTTGGGTTTACTTATGGCCAATTGAGAGTCCTTAATAGGCAACTGGCCCTGCTATCTGGTTGCAAGAAAGAATGGTATATTAGATGACTATTTTATAATCAAAATTATCATTATTGACTGACTTCTTTTACATTTAACTGGTGATATCAGAAGATTATAATTCTCAATCTATAAGTGTATTGTTCTTAAAATTATTTGTGGTTGCAAAAAAAATCAATTTTCAAATCTTATAGGCAGTATGATCATGGTAGTCATGAGTTAAATTTTGTCTAAACAAAATGTGCTAATTATTACTGATCATAGTGTTTCCAGGGGTTGCAAACCCGTATACCTGCAGAATCCAGGTGAATGACTTGAAAGGAACTGGTCAGGCCTAAGATGACCACACAGACAAAAGCATTGCTGATCAAGGTTCACGGAAGATTAACTTGTAAATTATTTACTTTGTAAACCAAAGGACTACACCAGCGCAAGGAGTTACTGCACTTAAAACAAGTTAACTGCTAACTTGTGTAAATGTGGGCAAGTCATTTGGTATCTCTAGGATTTAATTTCTTTCTTTGAAAATACAGTTTTATCGATCAAGTCCCTTCTACCTCACTTGATTCTGCTTTTTCATTTCTTTAGCTAATACTTTCTTGTACGAAGGTCATCTTAATCACTATAATCTTTCCTTCTTGATTATCTGGGACCAAGAAATCTCCCTTAGGGTACCAGGCAGTAAGAAGTACAGTGAGTATCATGTCCCCTTAGGTACCAGGCAGTAAGAGGGTCTCAGGACTATGTTCAGTGGGAGGTGCCCTAGATCCCCACTGCTCAAAGTAGCGTCTGAACTGTTCCAGGCTGCAATGAGGAAAGCAAGAAATTTAGAGTGTTTAGAAAATTTCATAGCAGTTTGATAAGAGTAATGTTTTTGATGAATCTAATAAAAAAGGAAATGAGGTTTATCTTATATATCTGTTTTTGCTTGGTACATAACATTTTTATTTTAATAGACTTTATTTTTAGAGCAGTTTTAGGCTTACAGAAATATTGACCTGAAAGTACAAAGAGCTGCTGTATACTCCCTCTCCACCCGCTCAGCACTTCCTCTATTAGCAACTTCCTGCGTTCGCGTGGTACAATTGATGAACCAATATTGATACATTATTATTAACTAAAGTCCACAGTTTGTACTTGCGTTCACTCTTTGTGTTTTACAGTTCTATGGCTTTTGACAAATGCTTATCATATATCCATCATTGTAGTATCATACAGAACAGTTTCACTGCCTTAAAAATGCCCGGTGTTCCATCTCTTCATCCCTATCCTCAATTCCCTTTTGAAACCCTGGCAGCCACTGATCTTTTTGCCCTTTCTATAATTTTGCCTTTTCCAGAATATCATAAATAGTTGGAATCAGCCTTTTCAGACTAGCTTTTTTCATTTAGCAATATATATCTAGGGTTTTCTCATGGCTTGATAATTCATTTTTTTATTGTTGTTATGCCATTGTATGTTTGTTATCCATTCATCTGTTGGAGGACATATTGTTTGCTTCTGAATTTTGGCTGTTGTAAATAAGGTTATTTCTGAATTTTGGCTATTGTGAATAAGGATGCAATAAATATTTATGGACATATTTTGTGTGGACATAACTAAATTTTCAACTCATTTGGGTAAGTACCTAGGAGTGCAATTGCTGGATTGTATGGTAAGCCTACATTTAGCTTTGTAAGAAACTACCAGGCTGTCTCCCAAAGTGGCTATAAGATTTTGCATTCTCATCAGCACTGAATGAGAATTGTAGTTGCTTCACATCCTCACCTGAATTTGGTGTTTTCATTGTTTAGGATTTTAGCCATTCTAATAGGTATTTAGTGGTATCTCATTGTTGTTCTAATTTGCATGTCCCTAGTGTCATATGATGTTGATTATCTTTCCCATATGCTTAATTCCCATCTCTATATTTTCTTTGGGTAAGTGTCCATTCAGATTTTTTTGTCCATTTTTTTTTGATTGAGTTGTTTGGTTTCTTCTTGTTGAGTTTTAAGAGTTCTTTGTGTATTTTGAATACCAGTCCTTCATCAGATATGTGCTTTGCCAATGTTTATTTTCTCAAGTCTGTGACTTCTATTTCTCTTAATAGTGTCTTTGCAGAACAGAACTTTTAAATTTTAATTAATTGAAACTTATCAACATTTTCTTTTATGGATTGTGATTTTGGTGTTGTACCTAAAAAGTCATCACCAAACCCAAGGTCATCTGATTTTCTCCTATTTATCTTCTAGACATTTTATAGTTTTGCATTTTACATTTAGATCTATGATACATTTTGAGTTATTTTTTGTGAGAAATGTAAAGTCTGTGTCTAGATTAATTATTTTTTTTGCATGTGGAGATTCTATTTCTAGCACCATTTATTGAAAAGACTATTCTTTCTCCATTGAATTTCCTTTGCTCCTTTGTCAAAGATCAGTTGACAGTATTTGTGTAGATCTATTTCAGGCTCTCTCTTCTGTTCTATTTATCTATTCTTGCACCTATACCACACTGTCTTGATCACTGTAGCTTTATAGTAAGTCTTGAAGTTGAATAGTATTAGTCCTCTGATATCTATCTATCTATCTATCTATCTATCTATCTATCTATCTATCTATAGTTTTATCCTTAAAGATATATTGCTAGGCCACACCCCAGACCAGTTGAGTCAAAATCTCTGATAGGACTTCAGTATATATTTTTAAATCTTCCCAGGTAATTTTGATGCACAGGGAGAGTTGAAAACCACTATAATAAGACCATAAACTCTTTGAAGGAGTGGCTTGTATGAGATGCTTAGTTGTTGAATGAACAAATGATGAAAAGAACCGAGGGTATTTTTTCTGGAGAAGAGAACAAGTATAGGGGCTTGATAGCTCACCATACACACATATCTGAAAGCTTTTAATGTGACATTTCCTGAAGGATGCTTTCTGAGTACTCCAGGAGGCAGAATTGGAAGTTTACAGAGGCACCTGGCTGAATATTAGGAAGCACTGTCTTACAGTGTAACTTTCAAGTGAGCTCTTTTTTCCTGCACATGTTCCAACAGGGCCTAGAAAACCCTCTATCGGAGGATGCTTGCTGCATTTGGTGGGGAATTGGGTAAGATCAGATGCTATAATTATTGATCATTAGTATGAAACACTATGTCCAAGGCAGAGCACTGTTTCTGGGACTTCTGGTAGTTGGAATAGCACAAGTACTCAGGGCTTGGGAAAGGCGAAAGATATTTAACAGAAGAGCTCTTTCTGTCCTCATGGAGTTCTTCCTCTATTCCCTTCTGCAATTAGATTAATTTGGGCACATTGAATGGAGGTGTAGGTATCTGTCAGGAGAAATGGATAAATACCATAAAACTTCTCTCTACTGCACTTAAATAATTGATCAGGCATAACGTTGGTTACCTGCTGTTTGCCAGGCAGTAGGAAGAGGGATAAGCAGTTGATATAAAATCGACTACCATGGCAGAGAGAAATAAAGCATAGGTGTAGGAGTCAGACTAGAGTTGGGACACTTTGGCCATTTACCAGCTGGGTAGTCTTGGGGAAGTCACTGCCCTCTCTCACGCATCATATTCTGTTTTTCAGCAAGTTCTGCTGCTTCTTCCAAGCTGTGTCCTTAGAATTGACTTGTTTCTTCTTATCTTATCTTCCAATGTATTAGTCTAAGTCATTACCATCCTCTCTTACCTGGAGTCCTGAATCTAATAACTAGATTCTATCACCCTCTCCTCTATTTTTCATCATTTAGTGATCTTGTAAAAATGTAAATTAGATCTTGTCCTTCTGCTTAAAACCTTGCAAAAATTTAGGACAAAATCCAAGCTCCTAGTTTATGACCTGGAGGAGGCCCTGCATGATCTGACTCCCGCCATCTCTATCAAGAGGAGGATATAGAAGGGGAGTTGGTGAGGTAATGTTACCTCCGAGGGGGTATTTGGAAATGCGTGTGTTTTTTTATAGTTTCAATGATACTTACTGGCATTTAGGGGGTGCTGGGCCAGGGTTGGCACATGTCCTGTAATGGGTTGTTTAGCTCAGGGCCCATTCCGATGCCTGATTTACAATAGGTGTTTAAGAACACTTGTATGAAACCACATTCTTCTGGACCTCAGTTTTCACACATGTAGATTGGTAGCGTGCCTACTTCCTAAGACTGTGGTGAGACAGACGGACCATTTTATGAAGCACCTGGTACACAATAACACTTAATCAAGGATAATTGCTGCTGAGCTTCCTTTGCTTTGGGTATAAGCGCCAGCCCATCATGTTCCCTAGGGCATTAGAGTTAGACCCTGACCCCTTTGTTGTGGGTGGGAAGGTGGGTGCATCCTTTTTTCTGAAGCCTGATCTGAGGGAGCCTAGGTTTGCCTTCAGTTGTCCTGGAGTCCAGACCCAGCTGCAGGAACTAAGGCACAGAGGTTCTCTTCCTCGACTCTGGGGCTCATCCAAGACCCGTAACTGGCTGGTGGAAAGCCTAAGTCTCAGTGAGAGGATGACCTCCTGCTGGAGACGAAGTGGGGAAGAAGAGCTGAGAGGGTAGGAAGGTGGTAGTCGCCCCTCCCCGCCCTCCGTGCTTCTCAGAAAGGAGAAGCGCGGCTTCCTCCCGCCTCCCTGCCTCCCAGCTTCCCCCGCCCCTTCTGCTTCGCCAACCCCGAAGCAGCGCCTTCACTGCGCCCTGTGGGGGCGGGAGCGTGCTGCACCCGGGAGCTGGGGCGCGGAGCTGCTGGAGCCCTGCTCCCGCCGCCGACTGGAGGCTCGGGTGGCGCCCGGGCTTTGCGTGGCCAGGCCCGGCGGGGGAGAGGTGCGGCTCTGCGGCAAAAACAGTGGCCAGAGATGCCGGGGCCAACGCTCCCCACCAGGTATTGCCGGCCCCGCGGGGCGATGCTGGGGAGGGGGTTAGTCTCCGCAGGCTCCGGGGCAGCGGTGATGCAGGGTTTGGCAGATTTAGGGTCTCTTCCTTTCAGAGATCCCAAATGGGAGAAGGGCTGAAGGTGGAATCCTCCGAGGAGCCTACGCTGGGCTAGGCCAGCCCTGGGATCAGAGCTCTGGCAGGGGAGGGCGTGAAGGGGAAGCTGGGTTTTGGGGAACTGCTCTGCCTCGGGAACCTGGCTCCTTTACCGGCACCCTTCTGCTTGGTGGCTAGCGTGACACTTTTTCTCTGCCTGG
This sequence comes from Cnephaeus nilssonii, assembly GCF_951640355.1. Taxonomy (NCBI): domain Eukaryota; kingdom Metazoa; phylum Chordata; class Mammalia; order Chiroptera; family Vespertilionidae; genus Cnephaeus; species Cnephaeus nilssonii. Next base: position 46,576,926 of record NC_137084.1, on the reverse strand, counting down.
GCTTAGCTACCTGCCAGCTGGGATGGTGGGGTGTTTCCCTCTTGGGTGCTGGGGAGGGGCATTGTATTATAAGGGACCTGTTAAGAGGTCCAGTAAACCGGGATATGATAGGAAACTTGGGGGGCTGGTCCTGTTCCAGTAGCCTCTGTGGGCCTCAGTTTCCTTGCCTCCTCAGTGAAAGGGCTTGACATTCTGTTTGTAACGCGGGCTTTTCCAGGCTGTCAGATTGCCTTCTGGTAAGGGGAGCTGGTATGAAGTCCTTCCAGTGGGCGGCAGAGAAGTCCCCTTAACCCTGTGGGAGACAGGTGAACTCAGGAAGCAGACCTGGTGTCCTGTCTTCTAGCCAGGCTTGTGGATGGCATCTTGCTGGTCTGCTTTATGGGCAAGGCAGAGGTTGAGAATGCTGATCATTTTGGTGTTGTGTGTAGGTGTGTTGTGTGCCGGGAGGTGGGATTAGGAAGAAGCGGGGCAAGGTATGTTAATGGTTTTTCTCAAAACTGACCTGTTGCCCTAGCTGGTTTGGCTCAGTGGGTAGAGCGTTGGCCTGCCGACCAAAGGGTCCCGGGTTCGATTCCGGTCAAGGGCACATGCCTGGGGGTTGCAGGCTCGATCCCCAGTAGGGGGTGTGCAGGAGGCAGCCAATCAGTGATTCTCTCTCATCATTGATGTTTCTATCTCTCTCTCCCTCTCCCTTCCTCTCTGAAATTAATAAAAATATATTTTAAAAAACTGACCAGTTTTTTGATACTTAGATATAAAGCTGTTTTAAACTAAGCTGTCTTCTCTGGAACCCCCTTCTTATTCTGCCAAGTTAATGACAGACTTGGGATCTGTGTAATGTCTTAATCACTATAATCTTTCCTTCTCGATTATCTGGGACCAAGAAATACATGTCAGGCCTGGTATTAACCTACTTGATTATTTAGGACCTCCTTCCTCCCTTCAGTTTTTCTATGATTGCCTCCTTGTCTTCCTCTTTCTACTTTTTCTTTCCTATTCATGTTATTTTTTCTGTCCTGCCCCTGACCCACCTTTTCTCCCAGCCTCAGTTTCTCTCTTCTTCCTGCTCCCTCCTGCGTCCCCTTTCTTATCCCTTCCCCTCCATTGCCAGTTTTTCCTTCCCTCTCTTGGGCCCTTCTCCTGCTTGGTTAGGCTTTCTTCTCTTCCTTCTAGAAGTATTGATAAACTTTCTCATTAGTATTGGGTTATTGGTTGTAGGGACCTTTGCTCTGGTGTTTGTGTGGACCAAACACTCTCTAACTCCCTTCTAACTCCCTGGCGTTTGGCTTTCACTTACAAATCCTTTCTTCTCCCCAGTGTCACCCTCTCTCCTTACTGCCTCTAGGCCTTGCTTTGGGCCTACCAATAAGCAGTCTTTCTTCCTGGATTTGTTCCCCACCTCCTTCCTGGAGGGACCGGGGCAGCAGCAGGCAGTGGGGAGTACGTAAGTTGGGAGGTGGGGAGCTTGAAGACTAGCCTGGGAGGAGAGCAAGAGGGTCCAGTAGGACTGGGCAGAAGCTCACATTCTGGTGAGGTTGACTGGGAGAGGAACAAGACTCTTGGGCAGCTCTGAGGTGTTGCTGACCTGGAGGAAAAGAGGGAAACCTTTGTGAGCCCAGGGAAGATGAGGGGGACAGCAGGGGTGAGGTGGAGGCAGAGAAGGGGGAGAACAGTGGTCTTTTAAAGAAGAGGGTGGCCTGGACAAGGTGGGGGTTCTTTGTGGATAGTGCTGTGAAAGAGGAACATACAGGTTAATTCTCTTTCCCTCTGAAGGCTGGCTTTTTGGACTGTTTTGTTTCTGCTCAGCAAACTCTTCTTGGGCCATGTTCTCAAAGTAAGAGAGTGAGCGGGGAAGCAGAGATAAGACAGGATGGCAGCTTTCCTGGCACTAACTGTCTAGACTAGAATGAGGAATGTGTATACCTACAAAAAGCTTTGAATATGGCATCCATCCCTCCTGAGACATTCTCTGAACCATCTCTTCTATGTTAGTTATGGTGTCAGGTGCTGGGGGGTTGGAAATTGGACTCAGTTGCTGCCTTCCAGGACAGGTCAAGGAGTACGGATATCTGTAACCTCATGCAATAAATATATGTGATATAAGAGAAGTACAAGGGGCTGTGATAACACAGAGGGAACTTTTGATTCATCAAGTCAGCGACAGAGCTGGGTCCTAAACTCAAGTCTTCTTTAAAGGTGACACCTAGTCTCTTCTACCATGTTATCTTCTGGCCCTGTGTGTGCATATAGTGTACTTAGAGTTTCCTTACATTCTCATTTCTGCCTACCTGTGGGGTTAGACTCTAGGTTCTGCTGAGAAGGAAGAAGAACAGTTCTGTATGGTAGGTCACTGTGCCATGGCCAGACAAACACTCATTACCTTGGAAGGGAAAGAGACTTGGTCCCTCTTAACTTCTCCTGGCTCTAGGCCATTTGGGTGACTCGGTGCTGAGTTCCCTCTATGAGTCATTGGCTCGCTTCCTCTCCTTCCAGGCCCCCCCTCCCTCCCCAGTTTTCTTCAGTTCAACTTCTGGCGGGCAGTGCAGTTCAGAGACCAGATGAAGCTAGGCTAAGCATTTTACTTCCAGCTCGTAGAACTGGTGAAGATCAAGTGAAATAATGAATATGTGAAACTGCCTTGTAACCTGTAAAGCGCTCTGTACAAATGTTACTGTAGTTGTTCCCGAATGCATGTTCAGCCATGAAAAGTGCTCAGATGCTGCAGCCTGAAAGAAGTGCTCAGGGTTGCTCACTGGCTACAGCTGAACCTCAACCTTTAATAATAAAGGAAAAAGAGGGGGCTAGAGAGTGATTTGGAGACTGGTAATTGAGCCCCATGCTGAAAACTGAGGTCAAGTGGTATAGTGGTTTGTTTAAGGTCAAGCAAATAGTAGGTGGCAAGTATAAAAAAGTATTGTTTTTAGTGATGCCTTGTGATATAGGGAAATAAAAAAAAAGAAAGAAAGAAAGAAAGGAAGGGGGAGGAATTTAAAAGCAGACTGACCTCAATTCAAATTCTGGTTCTACCACTTACTAGCTATCTGGTTTTTAATCTTTCTGAGCTTCATATATAAAATGGGAGATATTTATACTTACTTTGAGGAGCTATAATAACGTGTCAAAATAATTATATAAAAAAGAAAAATATATATAGTAGGGACCTGATAGGTATACTTATTCTTATCTTGCAAAAATAAACTCTGAAGTCACCTTCTTAAGGAAGTCTCCCCTCACTGTGGGGCTACTAAGGGCCTCTCTTTTGGATTCATGCACCACTCCTGTGCTTCCTCTCATCACGCAGAGTGGCACTTACCATGCTGTCCTATCATTGTGGATTGTGTGTCTGCTTCTCCCGTTAGTATGTGAATATTTTGAGAGCAGCCACGGTGTCTAGTAAATCTTGGTGTCTCCTTGGTGTGTACTCCTGCTAAACCCTATTTAGTTGCTAGGAGTACATTGGTAAACACAGCAGACTTAGTTGCCCCTTTGGGAAGCGCACTGTTTATTGAGGCAGATGTATGATAAGTAAGCAAATAGAATTAAAATTAATGCTGTGAAAAGCAAGAGTTCCCTCTCCCTTCTTCTTTGAGGTCAATAAAAATATTTTTAAAAAAAGAGTTCCGTTTATTCATGTCAGGTTTAAGATACTTATCAGAAATACAGGTGGGGTGGTCTAACAGATTGTTTTTAGTCTGAAAGACAGCTTTTGGGCTAGAGGCTGACACTTGGCTAGAGATGGCAACATATAGGTGATATGTAAAGCCATGGGAATGGATGAGATCCCATTCCCATGTATGAAGTGTATGAAGAATGGAGGTTCCTAGTCTTGGACATATAGAGGATAGTTAGTGAAGGAAGATAGGAGTAGACAGAAAGATAGAAGGAAAGACAGGTGAATGTGCATTCCCAGAAGCCAAGAAAATAGAGCATTTGAAAGAGAAGGGAGATCAGTTATGTCGAATGTTGCTGAGGGATTGAATAAGGTGAGGATAGAATAGTTGATTTGGTTTTTAATTTATTTTTTAAAATATGTTTTTATTGTGTGTGTGTGTTTTTAGAGTGAGAGGAAGGAGGAGAGAGAGAGAGAGAGAGAGAGAGAGAGAGAGAGAGAGAGAGAGAGAGAGAGAGAAACATCCATGCAAAAGAAAAACATCAATTCGCTGCCTCCTGCACACCCACACTGGGGATCAAGCTCAAAACATGGGCATTCAATTCCCTGACTGGAAATTGAACTGGTGCGACCTTTTGGTGCATGGGAGGACGCTCAACCAACTGAGCCACACTGGCAACTTGATTTGGCAACATGGACATAATTGGTAATCTTAACAAGACTACTTTTGGTGAAATAATAGGGTGTTAGTTGGCAAACTGAAGGGGAGGAAGTGGGGTAGTGTAAGTACCAGTAGACACTTCTTTTGAGAAGTTTTGTTATAAAGGGGAAGAAAAGACCTAATGGTGTTTGGAGGAGGATGTTGGTGTCAAGGGAAAGGGTTTTGTGCATGTGTGTGTGTGTGTGTGTGTGTGTGTGTGTGTGTGTGTGTGTTTGAATAGGAGACACTATAGGATATTTACCCAGTGTTCTTATATCAGGCCAAAAAATTAGATATAAAGCTTGATTTTTTCTTTTTCTTTTTTTTTCTCACACTGTACGTTCACTCTCTAAATAACTAATTTGGCTCTACCTTCAAAATATATCAACCTTTGCAATACTTCTTTCTACTTACTACCATTCATTCAAGCCACCATCAGTTCTCACTTGGATTATTGTAATTACTTCTTAATGATCTCACTACTTTTCCTCCCCTGAGATCACTGCTAAAAACTCTTCACTGTTTTCTCACACTTGCTGCAAAATCCAAACTTATTGTGTTCTGTAAGGTCCTGCATAATCTAACCTCTGGCTATCATCTCTAATCTCACTCTCCGACCACATTTCTCCTTGTTCACTCAACTCTTGTCTTATTGGCCTTTTTGCCATTCTCCATGCCCAAATATTCTTATCTAGGACAATTGTACTTACTGCTCCCTCAGCTTAAAATGCTTCCAGGTATGATTACTATGATTGCTGTCTTATTCATTCAGATCTTAAGTGTCTCTTTCTTAGAGAAGCCTGTTCTGATCACCTTATTTTATGTACCACCTCCATCCCTGTCTCCCCTCCCTCGTTTCACATATACTACTCCTCAGTTTTCATTATGGACTTGAAATACATATTTATTTGCTTATTTCTCTGTTTGCCTCTCCTAACTAGTTCATACACTCCATGAATACAGGAACTTTGTCTTATTCAGCTGGATTAGTACTGGTACATTGTAGATGCTCAATAAATATATGTTGAATGACTGAATATATCTAAGAGAGATATATTCAGTCTTTGTCAATCACCATTATATTTTGTCTTTATGATTTTGACCACTCTTAATACCTCATGTAAGTGGAATCAGAGAGTAAGAGAGAGAGAGAGAGAGAGAGAGAGAGAGAGAGAGAGAGAGAGAGAATGAATGGAGCTGAAAGAGGATATCATTCCAGGTGAGAGAGAGAGTGCAAGTGAAGGAGTAGAGAGAATGGCTTTAAAAAAAAAAACAACTACATATATATTATTGATTTCAGAGAGGAAGGGAGAGGTAAAGAGAGATAGAAACTTCAATGATGAGAGAGAATCATTGATCAGCTGCCTCCTGCATGCCCCATACTGGAGACTGAGCCTGCAACCTGGGCATATGCCTAACCAGGAATCGAACAATGACCTCCTGGTTTCATAGATTGATGCTTGACCACTGAGCCACACTAGCCAGATGAGAGAATGGCTTTTGATGGGACACCTTTACTGTAACTGGATGGTGCAGGTGCAGGGAGGCATCTAATTTGGGGGTGGGAAGATGGAGTTCTCTTGCAAAGATTTCTGTTTTCTCATGGAAGGAAATCTTATCAGCTAAAGGGTGAGTGGAGAGTCCAGTTGAATGCCCATTTGAGGTAAGATAATCATAGCTAGGGAGGTACCATAATTTTCAAGTGAAACCAGGTAATGTTCTCTAGGGCATTCAACTGCTTCAGTGTAGAGACAATTGGGAGATAGAGTAGTTCAATTTCCAGATGAATGTTGGAAACAAAGAAAAGGCAAGGGGGTGATTTAGAAAAAATCAAAGTTGTTTAGATTGATTGATCAGATTTGTTTAAAGTATCCAACAGATTTTACTTAGATTCAGTTATCCATTGCATTTAAGGTTTAGTTCACTGATCCCTACCTCATTAACAGGCTCCTACTGTAATATGACGGTCCATACCATTGTGAAATTTTGGCACATTGTATGTATTTATTATATAGTAATTTCTGATTGCCCTTACTTTTTTCCTTTTTCTTATTGTGATAAAATATGTATAACATAAAATTTATCATCTTAAGTATTTTTAAGTGGACAGTACAGTGGTGTTAAATACACTTATATTGTTGTGCAACTGTTATCACCATCTATCCCCATTACTCTTCATCTTGTAAAACTGGAACTCTATACCTGTTAAACAGTAACTCCCCATTCACTCCTTCTCCAGCCCCTCTCAGCCACCATATTTTCTGTCTCTATGATTTTGACTACTCTGGGTACTTCATATAAGTGGAATCATACAGTGTTTGTCTTTTTGTGATTGGCTTATTTCACTTGCATAATGTCTTCAGAGTTTATTCATGTCATTGTATATTGCAGAATTTCCTTTCTTTTCTGAATAATATTGCATTGTATGTATATACCACACTTTGCTTATTCATTCATCTGTCAATGTATTGCATCAACATTTTAGCTATTGTGAATAATGGTGCTATGAATATGGGTATACAAACATCCTTTTAAGACCCTGCTTTCAATTCTTTTGGGTATATACTTAGAAGTGGAATTGCTGGATCATACAGTCATTATATTTTTATTTTTAAACTAGAGGACCGGTGCACACGGGTAGAGTCCCTAGGCCTGGCCGGTGATCAGGGCCGATTGAGGCCTTCCAGCTGCCAGCCAGGGCCTTCCTTCCGGTTGCTGGCCAGGACCTTCCTTTGTTCCGCACCACCCCCTGGTGGTCAGCTCATGTCATAGCAAGCGATCAAACTCCCTGTCTCCCAGTCGAACTCCCAAGGGGACACTTTATATATTAGCCTTTTATATATATACTAGAGACCGGATGCATGAAATTCATACAACAGTAGGCCTTCCTACTCCCAGCTGCCGACACCGGCTTCCCTCTGGCACCTGGGACCCGGGTTTTCCTCCAGCCGCCGGCAGGCACCTGGGACCTGGGCTTCCCTCGCAGCCCTGGCTTTGTCCAGAAGGTCATCTGGAAGGACATCCAGTCTAATTAGCATATTAAGCTTTTATTATTATAGATTATTATTTTTTTAATCCTCACCAAGGATATTTTTCCACTGACTTTTAGAGAGAGTGGAAGAGAGAGGGATAGACAGAGAAATATAGATGTGAGAGAAGCACATTGATTGGTTGCCTCCTGCACACGCCCTGACCAGGACCCAGGCTGGGGAGGAGCCTGCAACCGAGGTACGTGCCCTTGACTGGATTTGAACCTGGGACCCTTTGGTCCGCAGGCCGATGCTCTATACACTGAACAAAACCAGCTAGGGCTTGTAATTTTATTTTTAATTTGTTAAGGAAGTGCTATTTCTGTTTTCCACAGTTGCTTTATCATTTTACATTCCCACCAACAGTGCACAAGGGTCCCATTTTCTTCACATCCTCACCAACACTTGTGTTTTTTTAATAGTAGCCATCCTAATGGGTGCGAGGTGGTATCTCATTGTAGTTTTGACTTGCGTTTTCCTAATGATTAGTCATGTTGAACATCTTTTTATTTGCTTATTGGCCATTTGTATATCTTCTTTGGGAAAATGTCTGTTCAAGCCCATTGTTTTTCTTTTCATTTTTAAATATATTTTTTATTGTTGATAGTATTACAGATATCTCCCCTTTCCCCCCTCCTCCCCCCTCTTCTCAGCCCTTACCCACCACCCTAGGTCTTCACTACCCTATTGCCCGTGTCCATGCATTGCCCATTTTGGAATCAGGCTCTTTTGCTTTTTGTTGTTGTGGCTGTTGAGTTTTAGAAGATTGATGTTGTGGCTTTTTCTTAAAAAAATTATTTATTGATTAGAGAGAGAGAGAGAACATTAATTTATTGTTTCACTTAGTTATGCATTCATTGGTTGATTCTTGTATGTGTCCTGTCTAGGGATTGAACCCAGAAGCTTGGTGTATTGGGACCATGGTCTAACCAACTGATCTACCTGGCCAGGGTTGAGGATGGATGGTTTTTGATTTTTGAGTGATTTTGACAGACTATGATTAGGGAAAAAGAGAAGCGAAGGCAGGGGGGACTAATGGATAGTGCATTGGAGCTTAAAATGAAGTCTAGGAATTGTGGAAGTTCTTGAGTAAATGAGCTGTATGAATAAGAGGTTGTGTTTGGAGTATATATGACTCATTCCAAATATTGGAGTTGATGCACATTTTGGTGATAAGGTCCAGGGTGTGATCTTGGTAGCACTGGCTAACTTGGACTGGAGGTCAGCAACGAAGTGGCCAGCGTGTTGGAAGATCATTAATGTGGCTGTTGAAGTCACCTAGCATGGTAACTGCGTGGTGCAGAGGAAGGCTGATCTAGGAACTAAAGCCTTTGAGTGGGGTGGCCAGGAAGTGAGTATGAGACAGCAAGGAAGTGTGATAGCAGCCAGTGGAGGCTACTTAAATGAATAGAGGTTTTTACAAGAGGAAGAGAAAGAAATAGTTTTATGAAATGGCACTGAAAATTAAGGACAACATTGATTGGTTGGTTATGAGAGAGAACACAGCTTCCAGTAGAGAGGGCTGCTAGAGAGGACTCTTCTCAGCCAGGTTTCCTTTAAGGCAAGGAGACAAGGAGTCGGAAAGGGGTGAGGAATTTGGTCAGAGTAGAGGGTATACAGAAAAGGTTGGGGATGAGAGTTTGGGTGATTAAGAGTGACTGAAGTAAGTGGGCACTGGAAGCTTGATTGGCTTAGTCTGGATATCTTTTAGAGGCAAGAGGGCAGTCCATTTTCATGCTATGGTTCTTAATACTTCCAAGAGAAAATGTTCCTTTGAGGCAGCATGTGGCATAGTGGGAAACCACCGGATATGTTCAGGCAGAGATTACCTGGAAGATCATCTATTTAGGAGACAGCAGAATAGATTCCAGTGTTTCTTGGAAGGTTGAACCAGATTGCCTATTGATTCCTTCTCAGATTGTATGGGCTTTTTTAGTGACGATTTTCTCAGTTCGGGCCATTAGTTAAGAGGTCTAGAGGTTCGAAGCTTACTTTGGGAGTAGCTCAACTGATGCTGCAGGTCAGGAATTTCCCAAGAAGGCAGGGAGAGGATTATAAGACCTTTGGTACTGGTTTCTGGAAGTAACTCTAGGGACTATTTTCAGGGGTGGTAGGAAGGAGGAAGATGTGCAGGTGTGATTGGTGGGGGGAGGAGAGGATGAAGGTACCAGGCCAACCTAGGTGAACTTAATTAAGTCTGACACCAAATCTCTCTGCCTTTTCCATTTCACTTTGCTGCCTCTCAGACCTCGCCAATTGCAAGAAGCCTCCCAGGTACAGTTCTTTGTTCATTCCGTCTAAAATAGTAATCAGTGTAGAAAATATTTGTAAGGGAACCAAGAGTTATCAGAGGCTAGTCATGACTTCCTCACTATTTCATTGAGTGATCTTAGATAAATTGCATATCCCTTTGGGTTTCAGGTTCCTAACTATAAAATAAAGATTTGGAACTGACTGATTTTTCAAGATTCTTCCAGTTCCTAGTGTTTCTTTTTCTCTTCCCACTAAACCAGGTTGCTTTTTAGTGAACCTGTACTATTACCAGGTCTGTGCTGGGCCAAACTCTGGAATACAGAGGTTAATCAGATTCAGTTTTATCCCTTGATTTGCTCATAGCCTGGTGAAGTTAATACGATGAAATATGGAAACTGCTGCTTAGAAGTATGTATAAAATGCTATTAAGTTGGGGGAAGGAAGATGTAGAAGTGGGTGTTCTGTGAAGGTTTTCATAGAGGAAGTGAGTCAAGCTGGGTCTTGAAGATTGAGTAGGACTTTGTTTGGCAGACAAGTTGGGACATTTTCAGCAGGGAGAACAGTGTGGGCAAAGGCAGGGGCATGAAAGCATATTGAGCTGGGACAACCCGTTTGGGGAATAGTGGAGAAAAACTGGAGAGATGAGTGGGGGATGTGAACAAATATTTATTGGATATTTATTTTGTGCCAGGTAGCATGCTAGATGCTTTTATGTATGCTTTTTAATTCTGATAACTGTGTAAGTAGATATCCTTATTGGAATTTTGCTAAGAGGAAACTGAGGGTTAGAAATTAAAGGAGCTTTCCTAACCGCACAGAAACAGCCTCCAGCTTCCCTCCCTGCTACCTCAGCAGTTGCTTTCTTCTTGCTAAAGTGGCTGGAGGCTGCATAACGGGAGTGTCTTTGACATGTCAGAAGGACATCCCTCAGCAAATTCAAGACTGCAGCATTCTAGGCCTCTGCCAAAGAAAACCTCCTGGCACAATTTAATTAAAGATCAGATTCTCATAACTAGGTGTCAAGGGCATGCAGTACTCCCCAGTCTTGGGGGGGAGTATAGGTCATGCCAGTCTCAGCTGCTCTGAATTGTTGGAACTGAGAAATGTGATTAATATATGTTTGGAATAGATTTTATTTCTTCTTTTTCCTTTCTCTCCTTCATTTAAAATAATGGCCTGAGGGGTTATTAGAGGTTATCTAGTCCGTCCCTTTGCCTCTAGCGTGAACAGTGAGGTGTGATGTGGTGGAAGGAAAGGAGGTCTTGGTTATAGACTTCATTTCAGGTTCCTGCCTCTGCTGCCCACTAGCTATGTGACCCTGGGTGACTGGAAACATCTCTGAGATTTTGTTTCTTCTGACTTGCTCACTATTTTATCTCCAGCACCTAGCACAGCCTGGCAAACAGTAGGTAATAAATAAATACTTGCATGAATGACTGAGAAAATTGATAACAGTTGAATAGATTTCTATGTGTTCGGTAAACTCCCACATGTGATCTAATGTTAATGGTTATTCAAATATCAGCCCCAAATGATGGCAGAAATCCTATTTGTAAAGATAGTTTGTCCAGAAGGTTCTCTGGGGAAACTTTTTTAGAATTTTAGGCAAGTCTCTCGGGCAGTGTGAAGGACTCTCCCAGACTCCCCAAGTCTCATTGTATGAGCTCTAGGCATCACAGAGAATTCACTGCAGAGGGGTAGCAGCTGGTCCCTCCTTCAGGCAACACCTCTTTTTTCATTGTCATCTCTTTACAGCCTTTAAAAAAGTCAACAGTGTCATCTTTTATTTTTAACAGGAGACATTCATTGCACAGATCTAGATTTGCTAAGAAGGGACCATTTTCTGACTAAAAAAATGCTGTGAAAGACCCTCTGTGATTCCTGCACCCTACTTTTTCACCTTCACGGTGCATTCTTCCACACTGTACTCTCACACTTACGTTATTCCTGTGGTCTGGGATGCATTTGCCATCATTGTTCTCCATCAAAGTCATTTATTTATTGTCTGTTTTCTTTGGTTCAGGTATTAGACCAGTGCTGTTCCAGACCAATTGCATCACAGCTTAAGGCACAACTTCTTAATAGGAAAATTTTCAGACATATAGCAAAGTTCAAAGGATTTTATAGTGAATAGCTGTATAACCACCACCTAGAGTCTTCTACCATAAACATTTTCATTTACTTGTTTTATCACATCCATTATATATTATATATTGACGTGTATAGTATATCACATCCCTATGTTCATCCATTAATCAGTTTTATTTTTATAAATGCATTTCAAAGTAAATTGCAGATATTAGTATACTTCCCCTTAAGTACTTCAGCTGGTGCTTTAAGAAGCTCATAGGGATTCTAATAGTCAAGAGTCAAAGACCATTAGTCTGACTTATGTATTCGTTAAGCCCCTACTCTTAACACCATCTCTTCTTATGAAGCCTCATTGATTACCTTAATTCAATATAGGTATTCCTTTCTGTGTCTTCTGACATTTTATTGCTTGCACTGTTCTATGGCACTATTTTAAATGGCCTGGCATTGTGGTTTTCTAGGTCCTGTCTATCCTGCTTTCTAGACTGTGAGAATCTCTAGAGTTGGAATCATATCTTATTCATTTATTTGTCTCCAAATCCCTGGTTTCTAGCATAGCACCTTACATGTAAGTACTTAGTAAAAATTTGTTGATTTGAATTGTACTTCAATGAGGAACCTGCAACTACAGCAAAAGGTGTATATAACTTACATGTGGCTGATTTGAGGACCAGGAATTTGTATATCTTCTCTGGTGCTTATTAGCTCATGGAAGAAATTTGGTGAATATCAATCAAGTCCAGCCCAAACATGTTTATATATTTCTGTATTTGCTATTGGCTGGATGTGACCAACCTAAACATAAATCAGAAGTAGAATTCAGGTCAGAAAAGGGACAAAGGGGCTAGAATTACCTCAAATACAGTTGGAAAATCCTTTGGCAGAGAGTCTGAAGATATGGATTCTAATCCCCATCTTTATTTATTTATTTTAAAAAATACTTTTATTGATTTCAGAGAGGAAGGGAGAGAGAGAGAGAGAGATAGAAACATCAACGACGAGAGAAAATCATTGATCGGCTGCCTCCTGCATGCCTTCGCACTGGGGACTGAACCCGCAACCTGGGCATGTGCCCTGACCGGGAATTGAACCATGACCTCGTGGTTCATAGGTCGACACTCAACCACTGAGCCATGCTAGCTGGGTGAAAGATGATTTCAAGTTCTGTCTGGGGAAGAGGCAATAATCTTTTCTGAATAGCCCTAAGAGATAGGATTTAGGACTAATAGATGGAAGTAGTTTTTGTTTGTTTATTTACTTGTTTATTTGTTCACTTGTTCTTTTATTTGTTCATTTGTTCAACAAGTCTTTATTGATTACCTATTCTTTGCCAGGCCTGGGGTTGGGGATTGAGAAGTAAATAAGACTGGATTTTGTTTTGGAGGTGTTCATAGTCTGGCAGAGGAGAGGAGTGAAAGGGAAGGCAAATGTGTAAACAAGTAATTGCAATGCAGTGTGAGGTAGACAGAACTTAATATATGTGAGAACTCTCTAAGTGAGGTGACCAAAGATAGAATAGGCTAACTTTTGAGACTGTAGATTTTTTTATCACTGGTTTTCAATCATAGGCGGGATAACCTAGGCTGGAATACGGTGCAGTGAATTCAAACATTGTATTCCAGCAGCAGATTTTATGTTTTAAGTAACTTGGGCTCTTTTTTGAAAGTGGAGCTCTACCACCAAGAATTCCCCAGGCACAGTGAACGAACTGAGAAATGAAGAAAAGCCGTATGTATCAGGAAGGCTGATGAAGCCTTTTTTGGCACAGTCCTGGGCTGTGGTCATAAAAGGGAGTTACAGTCAATGAAGTTGTTGGCTGAAGAGGCAAGGAAGGGCCTGCTTAGAGTATCAGGTGGCTGCAGGGAGTATAATTTTGGAACTGGCAGTTCGCAGTGGGAAAGTATACTTGAGAACTGAGCCGGTAGAAGTTCTCTTTGGCGGTGCTGGGGACTTGAGTTGGGGCTGGTAGGGAAAAGCAAAAGCAAAGCTGCAAAGTGAAACTGGAAGAAATGGATACAAAGCACACCAGAGCGGTTGTCTAGATCCGTGGTCGGCAAACTCACTAGTCAACAGAGCCAAATAGCAACAGTACAACGATTGAAATTTCTTTTGAGAGCCAAATTTTTTAAACTTAAACTTCTTCTAACGCCACTTCTTCAAAATAGACTCGCCCAGGCCGTGGTATTTTGTGGAAGAGCCACACTCAAGGGGCCAAAGAGCCGCCGCATGTGGCTCGCGAGCTGCAGTTTGCCGACCACAGGTCTAGATGAACAAGATTGTCTTTGCTTACTTGATTTATTTTGTTCAAAAAGAGAAGTAAGGAGCAGTTGGCTTGCCAGAGGAAGGTCAGGATGAATTATACAAAAAGATGAAGTTCGAATTTGACCTTGAAAGATGAGTAGGAGAAATCATTGACCAGAAGCATTGGGGAGTCAGGAGTGGGGTAAGAGACTACTTGGCAAATTCAGGAGAACAGAGATTTCTGAGGTATAGTTTGAATGCAAGCTGGGTCCAGGTGTGATGGCTTAGTTTATAAGGTAGGTCGATTGGGAAGAACCTTAAAATTTCATCTGTATTAAATTCCTTAATGGCAAGGTATATATCCCTGTGTAAACTTTTGATTAATTAAAACATTTATTGAATCTACTGTAAGTCAGATACTGTACTAGGCACTTTTGGATTGTAAAGGTGACAAAATAGAGCACAACCTTTGGGGAACACTCTTGCTTCTGGTGAAAACAATTATAATCTAGTAAAAATAAATGTAATAACCTAGTAATATACCATTGCCCTGTGTCTGGAGGAGACACCTAATTGCTTAGAGGTGAGAACAGTTCCAAAGGGCACATGGAGAAAGGATTTCGGGGGTGGGAGGGAGGAGGGAGGATGAGGGAGGGATGAATGCAGGGGATCATTTAGTTTGGCATTTATTAGAAAATGTTAAAAAGACTCCTATAGATTTTGTTTATAGCATTTAAGCAATTGATATGTAAGGCAGTGCTATTCAAATCTGGCTGGTATTAAGATCACTAGTTTTTTAAATTACAGAATTTGGCCTAAGCCCAGCCAAACAAAATCAAAATTTATGGGAGTTAAGCCATGCATCTCTATTTTCTAAAAAGCTCTGGGTAATTATTATGCTGATTTTTTTAAAAATTAGAAACTTTAGTCTTAAAAACACTGTTGTGTTTGATTTCAAAGAGCTTACACTCTAAGTAGTCATGGTTAAAGATATAATATCCTCTGGAGCATGGAAGAATAATGAGAAACTTTATTAATTCTGGAAACATATCTATCCATTGACACTTATTTGAGGTAGTAACATCTATCTTCATTAAAACTATTGCTACCATGTAATAGGGGATTTTACCTCTTCCCCCCTTTTTTATTCTTTCTATTTTCCAGAAGCATTGGAGATTGCCAATAAATCCAGCATCATATAGGATAGGATGGTTACTTCATTGACCATCGTATATTTAGAATAAGGTCAAATTTTAGAGGAAGGAGATAGTGCAGAGGTGATATAGGCCAGGTGTCTGCAAACTTTTCCTGTAAAGAACTAGATTGTAAGTATTTTAGGTTTGTGGGCATACAGTCTCCGTTGCAACCACTCAGTCCTGCCATTGGAATGCGAAAGAAGCCATAGACCTTTGTAAATGAATGGGTGTTGCTATGTTTCAATAAAACTGTTTACAAAGCCTGCAGCTTTACAGACCCTTGATAGAGTGATACAGTCCATTCCAGAGAGGGAATGTGATTTTCTTCAGGTTACAAATTAGAGGTAGGCAGAAAATTCACTATGTGGAATGCTGTTAGCAGTTTTATTTAATCTTCATGTGAATGAATAAATGGCACACAATGACTAAAGAATTTTTCTAAAGCTAATAAATGGCACTGGGATTCATACTTAGCTCAGCTGGGCTAAATTTCTGTCTTTTAAACTACATCATCATGGTTTTCTGTGTTCTCCAATGCCTGAGATAGGGGAATGCAGAGAAAAGCAAGAACCTTGTGAATTTTCAGCCGTGCTTGGCACAGAGTAGGCGTTATATCTTTGAGTACTGTTGACTGAATACGATAGTGGTAGTCGTGGTATGCAGAGAAGGGCTTGAACAGGGCCCTGGAGGAAGGATTGTATAATTTGAATTCTTTTAAATTTTTCAACACATTTCTTTTTGTTCAAAAATAATAAAAATGCTATGTTCTTTTTTTCTGATTCCAGTAGCTGCTGGTGGTGGTGACAATGTCAAACAACGGCCTGGACATTCAAGATAAACCCCCAGCCCCTCCAATGAGAAACACCAGCACTATGATTGGAGCTGGTAGCAAAGATGCTGGAACCCTAAACCACGGCTCCAAACCTCTGCCTCCAAATCCAGAGGAGAAGAAAAAGAAGGACCGATTTTACAGATCCATCCTACCTGGAGATAAAAGTACAGTATTTCACTTCTTTCTCATAATTTGTATACTTAATTTTTATTTTTTTTGTAACTTGGAAAAAAGATTTGTTCTTTCCTTGACTTCATTTTTTTTTAATACCTCCTTCCACGCTATTAAATATTTCTCTTGTCTTTCTTGCCTAAAGTGGCTGGAGTCAAATGGAAAATAGACCTATTAAACTCTTATTAACTAGAGGCCCGGTGCATGAAATTCGTGCACTTGGAGAGGGCGAGTCCCTCAGCCTGGATTTCGAGAGGGTGCAGGCCAGGCCAAGGGACCCCACCGGTGCACGATTGGGCCTGAGGAGGGACACAGGAGGTTGGCCAGCCAGGGAAGGACCACGGGAGGGCTCCAGGGTGTGTCTGTCCCATCTCGCTCAGTCTCGATTGGCTGGACCCCAGCAGCAAGCTAACCTACTGGTCACAGCATCTGCCCCCTGGTGATCAGTGCACATCATAGCAACTGGTCGACTGATCGACTGTCTGCCCCTGGTGGTCAGTGCATATCATAGTGAGCAGTTGAGTGGCCTTAGCATATCATTAGCATATTACGCTTTGATTGGTTGAATGGCCAACTGGACAACTGGACACTGAGCGTATTAGGCTTTTATTATATAGGATTATTCTGAGCAAAATTCTAAGAAAATAATTACGCTCTTGCCAGACTTTGGACAATCTGTATATGTTCATTTACTTAAACTGTTTATGAACTCTCAAAATGTAAGAAATATTGACATGTGCTCATTTGAAAGTGTTTTGTTTCCAAACTAGTTTTATTTGGTACGTCTTTTCTCCAGTTCTTGATGGCCTCCTCTTTATTCATATTTCTTGAGCTCACACCTAGATTTGGGGATTAAATATAGTAAGAAGGGCAAGCAGTAGCTGAGGAAAGGAAGCTTGGAAAAGGAAGCAGGACTCAGCATGAGTTCACTCTGAAAAAGTCATACCAGCTGGGCTCATTTCCTTTCTATTGACAAAACTCCTAGAAGAATAATCAGGATTTTGACAGTGTATTTGATAAAGTCACTGAAATCCTATGGACAATAGTGAAATAGAGGTTTGGGTGTCCACATGGGTAGATGACTTTTGTTTGACACCCCCAGCCCCAAATATTTATTTAAGTGTCTGTTGCTATGAAGTGAAATTCTCAGTCATGCCTACAGGGCTGTGTTCTTGTTGCATGCTGAAGAAATTGGCTTTCTGTCTGTAATTAGTTATCATGAGCTTCTGACTTAGGTGGACCTGGTTCAAATTCTGGATTCATCACTTACAGCTCTCTAACCTTAGGTATGTCAGTTAACTCCTTTGACTTTTAGTTTTCTATCTCTAGGAAAGAATGGGATTATCCTATCTCTAAAATTGGGATAATATCTCACAGGGTTGTTGTGTGAAGATTCCATTCAAAGTTCCTAATACAGGACCTTCTGCACAGAAAGCACTCAAATATTAGTTCCCCTTCTCTTTACTGGTTTGTTGAAGGTGGGATGCATGGATAGTAGATTATATGACAAAATCAGAATTGGGATTCTGAAACAGCAGGCCAAATATAACAACCACATTGATGAATTGCAACTATCTTGTGTTTCAGAAATACATAACTGCATAACTACAGATCGGGAGAGATGGTAGATGATTGCATCATTTACCAAATAGGGAATCCAGGAAGAGAAACAAGTTAAGAGGGCTGGTGGTTGGAGAGCAGGGAAGATGATGACTTTAAACACCTTGCATTTGAGGTGAAAGGATAATTGTAGACACTTTGCATTTGAAATGTCTTGACATAGAGATGTCTAATAAGCAGTGGTCTTACAAATAGAAAATGCTTGGTGAATAACTGAAATGAGAACTAATGAGGCTTTTTATTGGGTGCATTGGGCTTGCATCTTTGTGTGTTTACCCTTTCTGCTACTCCACCTTCACTGTGAGCTCTTTTCAGGTCTACATAAAGAAAGGTGGGTAAGTTGTGTAACTTGAATTTTCTGGCTAATTCATTTACATAGCAGCTACCAATTTCCTAGGTACAGGGGCTATGATGCAGGTGGTGTTACCCGGCCCTGGCACGTTCTCCCACATATAGAGCCACTTTGTTTATCTCTCTATTTAGATGTGCGCTTATTTTTAATATTGTGCTTTTATCAACCATAATTGTTAATAAGATCTCTATAAATAAGGAGGCCTTCAACCCAACTTTCCACATGTAGTGAAGAGGGCAAGTAATTGCTGAGGAAAGGAAGAGGACTTTTAAAATTAAAAGCTTGGGCCCTAGCTGGTTTGGCTCAGTGGATAGAGCATCAGCCTGTGGACTGAAGGGTCCCGGGTTCAATTCTAGTCAAAGGCACATGCCCGGGTTGTGAGGTTGATCCCTAGTGAGGGTGTGCAGGAGGCAGCTAATCAACGATTCTCTCTCATCATTGATGTTTCTATCTCTCTCTCTTTCTCTCTTCCTTTCTGAAATCAACAAAAATATATATAAAATACAAAATTAAAAGTTTGGAATTTTTCTTGCTGACAAACTAGGAAGATATTAAAATTTCTGCTCACTAGGCATCATCAATTAAAACCTTGTGCTTCAAATGATACCATCAAGAAAGTAAAAAGGTGACCCACAGAATGGGAGAAAAAAATTTCAAATTATATATCTGATAAGAGACTTGTATAAAAAATATATCAGGAGCTATTGCAACTGAACAATAAAAAGACAACTTGATTATAAAATGGACAAAGTATCTGAATAGACATCTCTCGAAGAAGATATACAAATGGCCAATAAGCCCATGAAAAGATGCTCATAATCATTAACCACTTGGGAAATGCAAATCAGAACCACAATGAGAGACTACTTCACACCCACTAGGATGACAATAATAAAGAGAGATAATAACAAGTGTTGGCAAGGACCTGGAGAAATTGAAACCCTCATACACTGCTGGTTGGAATGTAAAATAGTATAGCCAATGGTGGAAAAGTATGTCAGTTTCTCAAAATGTTAAACATAGAGTTAGTTACCACATAACACAGAAGTGAAAACATGCCCACACAAAAACTAGTACATGAATGTTTGCACTAGCATTATTCATAATAACCAAAAGTAGAAACAATGCCAATATCCATTAACTGATGAATGAATGGATAAACAAAAAGTAGTGTATCCATACAAAGAAGTATTATTTGGTAACAAAGAGAAATGAAGTTCTGATCCATGCTACAACATGGGTGAACCTTGAGAACCATGTTAGTGAAAGAAAGCAGTCACAAAAGACCACATATTATATAATTCTTTTTATATGAAATGTTCAGAATGGGCAAATCCATAGACAAAAAGTAGATAAATTGTTGTCAAGGGCTGTAGGGGAGGCAGATAGAATTGGGGAATTTTGGCTAAGTGGTATGGGTTTTCTTTTGGGGGTGATGAAAATGTTTTGAAATTGATTGTGGGGATGTTCGCCAGGCTCTGTGAATATACTAAAAGCCACTGAATTGTACACTATATAGGTGAATTATATGGTAAATGAATCATATCGCAATAAAACTCTTAAAAAAAAAAAGAAGATTCCTGCTTATAGCAGCAGATGGAAGCAAAACCTTCAGACATCATTGGGAACTAAAGGGATGATCTTAGGTACTGAATAGGGAAGTGGGGGTCTGGATATCTAGGTTATAGTCTTGGTTCTCCCATAAATTGGCTGCCTGATTTGGGTTGATTACTTCCCTGAAGACCTCATTGTCTTCATCTAAAACATTAGAATCAATCCAGTGGATAAATATAGCCTCTTATACCTTTGAAATCCTATCCTATATAATAAAAGCCTAATATGCTAAGTGTCTGGTTGTCCGGTCGGCCGTTCAACCAATCGAAGTGTAATATGCTAATCATATGCGAAGGCCGCTCAACCGCTCGCTATGATGTGCATTGACCACCAGGGGGCAGTCAACGGTCGACCAGTCACTATGACATGCACTGACCACCAGGGGGCAGACGCTCTGACCGGTAGGTTAGCTTGCTGCTTGGGGTCTGGCTGATGGGGACTTAGCGAGACAGGCTGGACACGCCCTGGAGCCCTCCTTCGGTCCCTCCCTGGCTGACCAACCTCCTGTGTCCCTCCCCGGCCCCGATCTTGCACCAGTGAGGTCCCTCGGTCTGGCCTGTGCCCTCTTGCAATCCGGGACCCCTTGGGGGATGTCAGAGAGTTGGTTTCGGCCTGATCCCGCAGGCCAGGCCGAGGGACCCCACTGGTGCATGAATTCGAGCACTGGGCCTCTAGTAATTAGATAAATGAGATATTATAAAGGTGAAGTTGGATCAGGTTGTCTATATAGGTGAAAACAATCTAGGCCAAAGAGCTGTAGCCCCGGAGGTACTTCTAGAAATCCTTACTGAGTAACCTCAGGACAAATCTGGTCTGAAAACAAATCTCTTACCTCAAGGTTAAAGCTGCATCTTTATAAATTCAAAGAATAGAGTTATAAGAAGTTGTTATGAAATGATCTAGTAACTTCTCTTTCATTCTCTAGTTATAGATTTTCCATACATGCCCTGAGCTCATAGGTTTAAGATCCTAGATGGCTATGATTCATGTGTACATCAAGATGAAATTTTTTGAAAAGTGATTTTTACCTTTTGTTTGGAGCTTTTATTCAACCTGATTTTGTGCTCAGTTGATATTGCCATTCAACCAATCAGCATTGTTGATCTGCTGCTTTGTGCTTAACTTAGTCCTAGCAGGATACACATTGTCGCAGTCTTTAAAGTAGTGTGCCCTTTGTAAAATATTTGAAAATGTATACCAGCTGCATAGAGAAATGGCCTAGAACTGGACTTAGATCACCTAGATTGAGTCCTGCTGTGGTTGGCAGTTAGACAGACGTGAGCAGACCAAGGACGCTGAGCCAGATACAGAAGGTCACCCGGGTCCAAAGCCCTGGGTGCCTAGCAAGGAGCAAAACTGGGAAAACAAGGACCTCACCCCCTGGTAACCTTTCCTCCTCTAGCATATTGCTGGTCATGTGGTTTAGACCCCCTAATCCTTCATATTGATGGTCATGTGGTTGGGGCCCTCCCCTGACCTTGCCTCCCCTGGCATGTTGCTAGTAATGCCCGTTAGACCCCCTTAGACAGGGAATGAACAAGGGGGTCAGAGACTAGCCCAGGACAGCGGTCGGCAAACTCATTAGTCAACAGAGCCAAATAGCAGCAGTACAACGATTGAAATTTCTTTTGAGAGCCAAATTTTTTAAACTTAAACTTCTTCTAACGCCACTTCTTCAAAATAGACTCGCCCAGGCCGTGGTATTTTGTGGAAGAGCCACACTCAAGGGGCCAAAGAGCCGCATGTAGCTCGCGAGCCGCAGTTTGCCGACCATGGGCCCAGGACAATGAAGTTTTGACCCACATCAGATATGTCTAGGCCTCAGCTGAGTTTCAGTGCTTGGCCCAGAAAAGCAACAAAACCAGACAAGCTACGCTATGGCTGATATCAGGACCAGCTGCATTGACTAATGACCCCTCCCTGGAGCTGACCAATCAGTGGTCACACCTGGAAAGCTAATGAAATTCTGTTGAGATATTGAGATCCCCCTCTGGGGCTCTCCCTAAAATCTCCATCCTTAACAGCCCTTCCGAGGAGGGCCAGTGGGCTCTCCCTGGAGTTGGCCCACACCTTTCCCCTCCCCTTTTCTTCCCTCCCTGGCGAGTTAGCTTTACCTTTCTCTTTCCCAAGCTCCAAGGACCCTTCCTTTGCCTCTGTAACTTGTTTCCTGAGCCCATTTCTCCTACGGCTCACTTCTCTTACCTCTGTGACTTTCTAAATAAACTTCCTCATACAGTTTCAGTCGTGGTTCTGAATTCTTTCTTAGCCAGAACTCAAGTACCGAGGTTGCTGAACCCAAGGTCCGGTCTGGTCTGGTCTGACTCCACTGGGCTAACCCCTGGTGTCATTCTTGCCGCCGACACTGCCTCTGACATTTACTGTTATCCCCTCCCCCCTGCCTTACCTATTTATTTTAATCCCAGTATCCTTATCTGTAACATGGTAATAATTATAATTTCCACCCATCCTATACCATTAGTAAGCTTTTGTCATTTGACGTAGTGGGTGCAAAAGCACTTTCTAAACTGTAAAACACTGTACAAATATGAAGTGTTTGTGTGTGTGTATGTTTTACTAAAAACCTTATTGTTTTAGCTGATACCCACAGCAACTCATTTTCTGTGGGGGCGGCTGAGGAAAGTAAGTTGTTCAAGGCCTCACAGCTGGGACGTGGCAGGGATGAATGTGGAACTAAGTCTTTCTAAGTATGTGTTACATCCTAGCATAACATCTCTGTCAGTTGTTCTCAACCCAGATTACACATCTGAGTCGCTCATGATGCTTTTAAAAAACACAGATGCCTGGGTTTCAGCCAGACTTTGGATCCAGAATTTCCAGAGGGTACGTTTGGGTCTCTGAGAAGACTTGGGGGATAAGAAAGAAGAGTTCGCTGTGGGCTGTGGTGGTGACTGAGATGGGAGCTGGCAGTGGGGAGGATGCCTGTGGGCATTACCTAATGCTGACCTCCAGCATGGCTTCAGTGTGTGCCCGGAGGGATGCGTAAGTGATGGGAAGAAGCTGTCACTCAGGGCCTGTGATAGGGGGTGCTGAGCTGCAGAATTCCATGTGGGAGAGCCTGGTTCCTGTGGTCAGGGCCTGGAGCCTTTGGTTTATTCTAAGAAGTCCTGCAGCTTTTCGTTTGGAATCTTTTTCTGGCTACATTTTCACAACCAAAGTGGAATTATCTGAGCTTGGGAAGCATTTAGCAGAGTTAATTTTAAAACTGGACTACGTCAGTGTTTATCTCTCCAAGTTTGGAGTGTTTTACTGCCTTGAGTTCAGATTAGCTCAGCTGAACCAATGAGAGGTGCTTCTTAAAAATAAATCTTTTAAAAATATAAATAAGGCCAGTGTCTTGTGCTGAGAATTGGATGGCTGTACAGCAGCATGGGACTTGAAATTGTCAGCCTCGTGATTCAGAAAGCTGAGTAGACTAGGCCACAGATAGGGTTAAAATTAGGATGTGTGAGGTTGTAAGCTTGTTTCTCCACTTTATGTCCTCAAGCCAGTGATCTCTAGTTACAGGATAATTCTGCTTTCTGTTAACAGTTTTCTGTTAATGAGTGAGATAGGAAATATTACTCTAACACTCTTCCCTTCTCTTTCCTTTCCTACTTTTATTTATTTATTTAGCATCTTAAAACAACAAATATTTATTATCTCAGTTTTTGAGGGTCAGGAACCCAGCTGGGAAGTTCTGACCCAGGTATCTCATGAGGTTGCCATAGAGATGTCTCGGATACATTCTTATGTTAAAGATAACTCAACTTACAAAGGTAACTTTAGCTTACAAAGCACATACATTTTCTTTACCTTAGTGATCCTCAAAGTAACAATAACAATAATAAAGCAGTAGTTTATAACAGTCATAACACAGCAGTAATAACCTTAAAATAGTAACAAAAGCATAGCTACTATTATCATGTGGACCATGATTTTTTTGCCCTCAAGAAGTTTACATCTTAGGTTAGGAGGTAAGCCTTAAAAAACCTCAAGGAGCCAAAACCGGTTTGGCTCAGTGGATAGAGCGTCAGCCTGCGGACTGAAGGGTCCCGGGTTCGATTCCGGTCAAGGGCATGTACCTTGGTTGCGGGCACATCCCCAGTAGGGGTTGTGCAGGAGGCAGCTGATTTTCTCTGTCATCGATGTTTCTAACTGTCTATCCCTCTCCCTTCCTCTCTGTAAAAAATCAATAAAATATATTTAAAAAAATTAATTAATTAAAAAAAACAAAAACCTCAAGGAATCATACTAGATAGGAAATAACTAAATGCTGACTCAGTGTCTTGGGAATTCACAGAGGGAGGAAAGGTCAGGAAATCCATTTGGGAAGAAGTGGGACTTGAACCAGTCTTTAAAAGATGGCTGACTGTTTAAAGGGAGAAGGAGAGGAAGAGGTACTGCATATGAAGGTACTGTGGGAGGTACTGCATATGAAGCAGAGCCACCTTCAGCACTGCCCTGTGTGTTTACTAGTGTGTGTTAAAGGACTTCATTTCCCTGGTGCTCTGTTCTGTACACTGCTCATCCTCTGAGCCATTCTCTGTCTGTGACTTCTTTACCAAAATTCCTTTTGCATTTGCCATTCCAAGCCTATGATGATATATTAACATAATATAAATAATATGTAAAAATAGAGTGATATAAATATAAAACAAAAATATAAATAACACATAAAAATAACAGTTATTCTTAAGACACTTTTAAGTAACTAGATCAAAAGAAATTCAGGCACAGAAAGCAATTCCAAAGCCCTGCAACATGTCCCATGCATTCCTGTAAGCAAGGCAGATGGATTTATGTCATAAATGACAGCTTACTTTCGGCCTTGGTAAGTCCTTAGCCTTCCCTCCCAGAGCAGCTGCTTCGGGAAGAAACATTGTCGAGTGGGTAAATAGCTAAAACCTGTGGTCTTTCCAGATCAGTTTCTTTCACCTAGTAATGTGCTTTGATGGTTCCTCTTTTTATGGTTTGATAGGTCATTTCTTTTTTTATTTTTAACAAAAATAAAAAAATAGGTCATTTCTTTTTTTATTTTTATTGACTTCAGAGAGGAAGGGAGAGGGAGAAAAAGATAGGAACATCATTGATGAGAGAGCACCACCGATCAGCTGCTTCCTGCATGCCCTCTATTGGGGATCAAGCCACACAACCTGGGCATGTGCCCTGACAGGGAATCAAACCATGACCTCCTGGGTTACTAGTATGGGTCAATGCTCAACCACTGAGCAACACCGGCTGGGCTTATTTTATCTGTTTTAATTTTTATTGATTTTATTGGGGTGATATTGGTTAATAAAATTATATAGGTTTCAAGTGTACAATTCTATAATACATTATCTGTCTATTATATTGTGTGTTCACTTTCCCTTTAGTAATAACCATACTGTTATCTGTGTCTGTGAGGTGTTTCCCCCCCACCCCCTCCGGCTTAATCCCTTCACCTTTTTGACCCAGTTCCCCAAGCCCCCTCCCCTCTGACAGCTGTCAGTCTGTTCTCTGTATCTATGAGTCTGTTTCTATTTTGTTTGTTTGTTTTATTCATTAGATTCCACATATAAGAGAAATCATGACATTTGTCTTTCTCGACTGGCTTATTTCACTTAGTATAATACTTGTGACATACTGTCACAAAAGGTAAGATTTCCTTCTCTTTTATAGCCAAGTAGTATTCCATTGTGTAAATGTACCACAGATTTTTTATCCACTCATCTACTGATGGGCACTTGGCTGCTTCCAAATCTTGGCTATTGAAAATAGTGCTGCAATGAATATAGGGGTGTATATATTCTTTTGAATTAGTGTTTCAGGTTTCTTTGGATATATTCCCAGAAGTGGGATCTCTGGGTTATAAGGCAGTTCCATTTTTAATTTTTTTGAGGAACCTCCATTCTGTTTGCCATAATGGCTACACCAATCTGCATACCCACCAACAGTGCATGAGGGGTCCCTTTTCTTCACTTCCTCACCAATGCTTGTTGTTTGTTGATTTATTGATGATAGACATTATGACAGGTATGAGGTGATATCTCATTGTGGTTTTAATCTGCATCTCTCTGATGGTTAGTGATGTTGAGCATCTTTTCATGTCTCCTGGCCATCTGTATGTCCTCTTTGGAAAAGTGTCCATTCAAGTCCTTTGCCCAATTTTTAATCGGATTGTTGTTTTTTTGTGTGTTGTTATATAAGTTCTGTATAAATTTTGTGTATTAACTCCTTATTAGATGTATCATTGATGAACATGTTCTGGCATTTAATGGGTTGTCTTTTCATTTTGCTGATGGTTTCCTTCACTGTGCAAAAGCTTTTTAGTTTGATGTATTTCCCTTTGTTTATTTTTCTTTGTTTCTCTTGCCCGAGAAGATATATCAGAAAAAATATTGCTAAGAAAAATGTCTGAGATTTTACCACCTGTGTTTTCTTCTAGGATTTTCATGATTTTGTGATTTACATTTAAGTCTTTAATCCATTTTGAGTTTATTTGTGTGTGGTATGAGAAGGTGGTCTAGTTTAATTTTTTTCATCTATCTGTTCAATTTTCCCAATATCATTTATTGAATAGACTGTCTTTACCTCTCTGTATGTTCTTGCCTCCTTTGTCAAATATTAATTGACTGTAAAGGCATCGGTTTATTTCTGTGCTTTCTATTCTGTTCCATTGGTCTATAAGTCTGTTTTTGTGCCAGTACCATGCTGTTTTTATTACTATGGCCTTATAGTATAGTTTGATATCTGGTAGCATGATTCCTTCAACTTTGTTCTTCTTTCTCAAGATTGCTGTGACTGTTCGGGGTCTTTTGTGGTTCCATATAAATTTTTGGAATATTTGTTCTAGCTCTGTGAAATACGCCATTGGTATCTTGCTAGGAATTGCATGGTATTATAGATTGTTTGGGGTAGTATAGACATTTTAATGTTGATAATTCTTCCTATCCATGAACACTGTATATGCTTGCGCTTATATGTATCTTCTTCAGTTTTTTTCTTCAGTGTTTTATAATTATCCGAGTGCATGTCTTTTACATCCTTGGTTACGTTTATTCCAAGGATTTTTTTTGGATGCAATTGTAAATGGGATTGTTTTCTTAGCTTCCCTTTCTGATAGTTCATTATTGGTGTATAGAAGTGAAACAGATTTCCGGATATTTATTTTGCAGCCTTCACTGAATTTTGCAGCTACTTTCTGAATTTATTTATCAATTCTACTAGTTTTTTGGTGGGATCTTTAGAGTTCCTTATATACAGTATCATGTTATCTGCAAATGATGACAGTTTACTTCTTTTTAAATTTGGATGCCTTTTATTTCTTCTTCTTGTCTGATTGCTATGGCTAGAACTTCCAGTGCTATGTTGAATAAGAGTGGTGAAAATGGACATCCCTATCTTGTTCCTGATATTAAAGGAAACACTTCATTTTTGCTCATTGAGTATTATGTTGGCTGTGGGTTGATTCTCAAACTTTTATATACACACGAACCATTAGGGATCTTATTAAAATTTAGATTCTGGTTCAATAGTCTATGGGGAAGTTTAAGATATTAAAATTTAGATTCTGATTCAATAGTCTATGGTGGAGTTTGAGATTCTATGTGTTCAATAGTTTCCCAAGTGATGCTGACTGATGCCGCTTTGAATAGCAAGTCTATAGATTACTCTAACTGTTGTTTTCATTGGAGAGGACCAGAATACAGATGATGGGCAACTCTTAGAATGATTCAGGCCACAGATAACTGCCTGATATAGGGTGGTGGCACTGAAGAGAGAGAAGAGTGGATAAATTTGACCACTGTGTAGAAGATAAATGCATTTGGAGAGAGCGGAGAGAGAGAGCAGAATCATAGCAGCAGCAATCCATGAGAGGCAGAGTGACAGAATAGAAAGGCTATAGAGCTGGAAGTCTGAACGCCTTAGTTCTGGTCCCACATTTGCTTCTGAATTGCTCTGTGATGTTGGGCAGGTTACTTAATTTCTTATAACCTCCGTTTCTTCTTCTGTCAAATGGGCACCATAATCACTGCCCTGCTTGTCACACAGTTGTTTTGAGACTCTAGAGAACTAATATATGTGAAAGTGCCTTGCAATCACTAGAGCATGATACAAATACAAAACTAATTACATCTTCAGTGACCTTATTTCCAAATAAGGTCACATTCTGAGGCACTAAGAGTTAGGACTTATGATCTTTGGGGAGACACGATTCAACCCCTAACAAGGGTACTTCAGCACTACAACTTTTCTGCGAGGCCAGCAGGACTGTAGTGAACATCTGCTTTATGCCAGACCCTACAAGTATTTGGACTTAATGAGCCTTTAAGGTTTTAACCCAGGGAGGCAGCATAGCATAGTGGTATAGAGGTCAGGCTCTGAGCCAGACTGCCTGGGTTTGGGTCTTGGCACTGCCAATTACTAATCATCTGATTTTGGGCAAATAACTTAATCTTATTTATCTGTAAAATAAGGATGATAGTACCTAAGTGATAGAGTTGCTGTGAGGCTAAAGTTAATTAATACATATGAAAGAATTTGAGCCGTTGCCTGGTAAGCGCCTGATAAAATATTAGCGACTCACATTATTAAATCTACTGCCAAATATAAAATTCTGTAATTGAACCTTAAAGAAGTCCATGGTCAAAGACCTAGTAAGTAGGACGCAGGCTATAGAAGCTCATTGAATATAGGATGTCAGGGCTGGAAGTTTCCTTGGAGACAGCCTACTTGAGCCTTCTCTCTTTACAGACGGGTGGGAAACCAGGCTTCAGAAGAAGGAAGTGAATTTCCCTGGATCAGAGGGCTCATTAGTAGTAGAAACAGGACTATTAACTCTGATGAGTGTTCTTTCTGTGCCTCCCTTACTTTAGTTTGACAAAAAATTAAGTCTTCACTCGTGCATTGAGCATCTATTCCAATTTAAGCCCAGCATTGGGCTCTGTAAGTACAGATATGAAATAGATAGTTCTTGGCCTCTAAAGGAGCCTACGGATCAACAAAGAGCTAAATAAGCCTAAACATGTAATAATGTTTCTGTTTTTTAAATTTCCTTTTCTCTGTTTCTTTTGCAGCAAATAAGAAGAAGGAGAAGGAGCGGCCGGAGATTTCTCTTCCTTCAGATTTTGAGCACACGATTCACGTTGGGTTTGATGCTGTCACAGGGGAATTTACAGTAAGTCCCAGGCCACAGAAAGGCCTTCAGAGTTCTGGCTGGGCACTGTGAGAGGCAATCCTTTCTAGTCTTCCTGATGGCTTCTGTCTGCTTGAGACCCTCATTACTACCTTCTTTTATTCACGAGAGGGACACTTGACTGGTCTCCAAAATTGCACCAAAGAAATCCTTTGAATCTCCATTTCTTAAATAGAGCTCTGTGAGGTGGCCTTTTGGCAGCAGGCTCTGTTCTGGGCACCATTGGTGCGGAGACAAATCAGACATGGTTCCTCTTCTAAAGGAGGATTAGCCTGGTGAAGGAGCAAAATCTCAAGAAGTGACTAATACAGTGAGATAAGTCTTATAAAAGAGGCTTGTGCAGCACTCTGAGGGTATAGAGAGAAAGGAATGACTGAGTTGCCCTTGGCTGCTAGCAGGTATCAGAGGAGCGCTGATTTCCCTCTAGGGCCCCCTGTGACTATCCTCCTGACAGCTTTGCATGTCTCTCTTATAGGGGATGCCAGAACAGTGGGCCCGCTTGCTTCAGACATCAAATATCACGAAGTCGGAGCAGAAGAAAAACCCGCAGGCTGTGCTGGATGTATTGGAATTCTATAACTCCAAGAAGACCTCCAACAGCCAGAAGTACATGAGCTTTACAGGTACAAGATGGTGAACAGGGCAGCCTGGGAAAAAGGATTTTCTTGTGGGTGGAAAAGAGCCTGCTGGCCTGGGGTGAGAGAAGGAAGTATTGGAAAGAGTGGAGATGGTACTTCCACTAAGACAGGATTTTGGAATTTGAGAGCCAAGCCAATGGGTTTTGCATCAAACTTGAGTCTTTACTCTGAAACGGCATAATTAAAAAAATGTGACATGTAAATGCATACACTTTGTGCTAGAAGATCTAACTTCTGACACTCACTAGCCTTTAACTGTCACTTCATTTCTTGGAGCCTCAAAATGGGAGTAATAATTCCTATCTCTGGAGGTTGTAGTGAGGAGAAAATGAGCTCATTGATGCGAAAGTCCTTTATAGGTTATACATGACACCATGGAAATGTAGCTGTCATTATCATCAGTATCTTTAATATTGTTAGATTATTTAGTAACACATTTAATGTGTATCTTTTAAGTAGGCAAGCCCAATTTCTTCATTAAGGCACTGATTTTTATCAGTCAAGTGAAAAACAGGTCAGTAATAATAAATGTGCTTTTAGATGTACTCTCTATGTAAGGGACGATGGTTTTCAGGGTTGCCTTTTATAGCAGAATTGAGATTAGAAGCCAGGTCCCCTAATCCTCTACCAGCACCCTTTGAGTTTACTACTTGCCTCTAGTAACTTCATTTGGAGAACCTCTTTTCATAGCAGAGAAATTTTCTTTTCCTAGACAAGTCACGAGAAGGCCTACATTTCTGGAGACTTACCTTTTGTGTAGCATCTTAGAATGTCAGAGCAAGAAATAGCCTTAGTGGGTATACCACTTCTAGTTCCCCTTGTTTTGCAGACAAAGCCAAAAAGGCTTTTCTGATGTGTCTGATTTAGTGGCAGAGCTGGTCTCTTACCTCCGAGTTCCGTGCTCTTTCCGGAGTCCATGCTGTCTTTTTTGAAGGGCAGTATTACCGGGGAAGGTGAGAACAAGGATGAACTAGCTAATTTTGAAGGATGCTTTCCCAGCAAGTATCTGGCTTGTATCAAAGGGCACAGATGGCGAGGATGACAGATTGCAGCTTCACTCATGCTGCCATCGTGGTGCCCAGGAGAGGGTCATGCATGTTCCCAGCAGTATTTCCTTCTTCACGTCTGGCCCCGCTGGGTCTGTCTTACTTCTCGCATTGAAGGACTGGGGCATTCCAAGGAGGAATTGGGATTGAGGGGTGGTGCGGGGCGAGTTTTCCAGGCAGGAGATTAGAGCTTGTGTTTTTAGGGATTTTGTCATGGAGATACGAGATTAGAGCTGGCTTTGAAAGCCTCAGCTGCAAAGTCTTTGGAAGACTTTCTGTTTTATGTTTACGTGTGTGTAGATGTGGACAAGTGCCATATATGTATATGGAAGCATAGCTCTGTGGGTTTGCATATGTTTGGAATTAAAGCCCACTTAAGTATTCATGAATGAATGCTTATACAACCCAGGTAATTGTGTGTGTGTATACTCACCTTTGTATGCATATGTGAGTAACATTAAGTATATGTGAGTGAAATTTTTAATTTTCTAGAAGTTGAAGACCAGGACCAATTCCAGGCAAAATTTTATGTTTAGCTTGGTTTATTTTTAAAATCATCTTTCTCCTTTTCCTGTTTCCCCTCTTCTCATACTATTATGATAACACTACCTCAATCTCTATATGCTTGCATATATATGAGTGATCTCATTTGATTCTCATCATGGCCTTGTGAGATTGGTAGGGCGAGGATTATTATCCCCAGTTTACAGACTCAGAGAAATTAATTAGGCTTAGAGAAACTAAGTGAATTGTTCTGGGTGATTCAACTGATATGTGATGGAAGTGTGTTTTAAATTCGGGCCTTTCAACCCTTTGTGGTTTATAACCCAAGCATAATCTTCCATGCCAATTTTTGTCAACTTTTCTATTTTTTTCAGCATTTTATTTTCTGTGCTGATTAACAAAAAGTAGTATAGGGAGTTTAGCCCTACATTGCCAGTGATTTATGTAATCTTTAAAAAAAAATTTTTTTTAATTGATTTCAGAGAGGAAGGGAGAGGAGAGAGAGATAGAAACATCAATGGTGAGAGAGAATCACTGATTGGCTGCCTCCTGCATGCCCCCCACTGGGAATCGAACCTGCAATCTGGGCATGTGCCCTTGACCAGAATCGAACCCGAGACCCTTCAGTCCACAGGCCTACATTCTATCCACCAAGCCAGTGGTCGGCAAACTGCGACTCGTGAGCCACATGCGGCTCTTTGGCCCCTCGAGTGTGCCTCTTCCACAAAATACCACGGCCTGGGCGAGTCTATTTTGAAGAAGTGGCGTTAGAAGAAGTTTAAGTTTAAAAAATTTGGCTCTCAAAAGAAATTTCAATTGTTATACTGTTGATATTTGGCTCTGTTGACTAATGAGTTTGCCAACCACTGCACTAAGCCAAACCGGCTAGGGTGATTTATATAATCTTGAACCCATTTCTTTTCTTCTCTGAACCTTAGTTTCCTCATTGGTAAAATGAAGGGATTGGAAGTCCTCTCTGCTCTGTCCTTCTGTGCTATGGAATTTGATTTTGATATGTAGACATGGTACATCTCAGTTAAAAGGAGCAATGCTTACTTGTTTCTTATATGGACCAGATATATTTATTATCACAATACCAACTCCTCAAAAACACTAACATCAGGTTGGGGTTGTGCAGTGAGGACATAGTATTGCACTTTGTTTTGCCCTAAGTTGATGTTCTTTTGGACAAAAAGAACCAATGAGTTATGTTTAAAGTACATCCTGAATTGATTTCACCAGAGTACAGCTGGCTATTCAGGGTTTGTTTTAAGAACATTTTGTCATAGCTTGTGGGTCCATTATTTGTCATAGGACAGAAGAAGTACTACCTGGTACTTTCTTATATAATGGGAATTGGGGTCTTGGGACATTCTCTGGGCTTGGTTCTTGGTGAGGAATGTGTTGGATTTGGTAGAATATTTTTCCTCTTTAATTCCAGCAAAGTCTCTTGAACCAGCAAAGTCACTTTCTTCTTGGGTCTTTAGGAATTAAAGAATAAAACCAAATGCAGTACTTGGTCTTTAAACTTATTTTCTTGCTAAAATCTCCATTGAGTGTATGTTTCATATTTCATTAAGTCTAAGATATCACTGATTTTAAGAGACATCATTATTTTATATACCACTAAAGAAAAAAGATTGCTAATTAAAACATGAAATGTGCCCTGGCTGGGTGGCTCATTTGGTTGGAACATCATCCAGCACACCAAAAGGTTGTGGGTTTGATCCCCAGTCAGGGTACATACGGAAAGCCACTGATCGGTGTTTCTCACATAGGTATTTCTTTCTCTCTCTCTCTCTCTCTCTCTCTCTCTCTCTCTCTCTCTCTCTTCCTCTCTCTCTCTCACTTCCTCTCTCTCTAAAAATCAGTAAAATATATCCTTGGGTGAGGAATTAAAAAAAAAAAGCCTTTATAGGACACATCTCTGTTTTAGAGATGTTAATGTGAAAAAACATCTCAGAATCAGTGAAATATGGTAATTACCTTACTGTGGGAGCTTGGCTCTATTATTAGAAATAAGATTCTGCCTTTAATTAGACTTGACATGATTAATGCCTCTCATTTCCTGAGCCTTCGTCTTTCTCTCCCTGTGGGGAATAGACATGAATGTAGAGGATCCTTTCTGGAAGCCCAAGCTGCAGGCTGGTCATAATTTGTCATGGGTGCTCAGGACAACCCAGCCATGAATCCTTTCTTTCTTTTAGATTCAGGCCTGATGACGATAGTGTTGCTGATGTGGATACAGTTCTATCACAGTATTTAGAGTTTGACCAGAACTCAGATCTTGACTCCTATTTAACAAGTGTGTGTACCCTGGGCAGATTTCTTAACATCTCTGAACCTCAGTTTCCAAATCTATAAAAGGAAACCTAATAAGAGCACTCAGAAATCTATTGAGGATAAGGGAGGTAATGTGTAAAATGTGCCTAGCATGGTATTGGGCCCATAGAACCAGGAATACTGTTGTTATTCTCTGAGCCTGGCAAGGGCTTGACTGGCTAGGCTTCCTTAGCTCTCAAGAGCAGATGCACTGTAATTGTTTACTGACTGAGTCCCTGGTCTTTTTTCCTTTGCAGATAAATTAGCTGAGGATTATAATTCTTCTAACACTTTGGTAAGTCTTTATTTCCTCTATTCTGATATGGGCAGGTGTGGTGGTTAGGGTTAAAGATAGTGTGGCAGATGCAGAGCTTAGGCTGGGAGGCCCTCATCTTGGTCACTCCCGCACTCTGGGCCTCAGAGTCCCTATCTATACAGGGAACTGCAAAGGAATTGGACTCAATCAGTAGATATCCCTTCCAGCTTTAAATTTTTTTTTTTTAATGTTCTAGAAATCCTAACCTTGGAACCAGAAGAACTGGCTTTTGGGCTCAGTTTTTCATTTGCCTTTGAAAGCCAGCTGGGTTTTTTAATCAATAAAAAGAGGATGATATACTTTGCCTTACCTGGACATGTCTTCGAAAACCTGAATTTAGAAGAGAATTCCCGCTCTTTGGTTTGGGTATACAAAACCAGGATTAGGACTGATGGTTGAGGGCGGCATATTCTGTCCATTTAAGGTGTCCCCTGAAGCTGTAGTGAATGCCCTGTCAGGAAGGGCTGAGGAGTAAAACTCAATGACTTTTAAGATCCCTCTGGGGGGAGGGAGAGACAATGGGAAGATATGTACACATGTAATATCTTAATCAATAAAAAAATAAAAAATAAAAATGATATTAAAAAAAAGATTCTTCTGCCTCTTTCAGCTTTATGAGTTCTGTTTTCCAGAGCAAATATAATATGACAATATGTTTGAAAGGGTCTTTAAATAATAAGCTGTGATATATATATATATATATATATATATATATATATAATAACTACTGTTATTTACACCTGATGCTGTCTCTTGTACAGAGGTGGTTATGTCATACTGGTTTGCTAAACACTTGCAGAAGCCCTACTCTGTGCCAGGTCTTGTGGAGAAGTGGCAATATGGGGATGAATCCGGCATTGTCCCCATATCCGATAATCTCCTAGTCTTGTGAGTGACAGGAAGACAACAGTAAATAGTTACAGTGCTGTGTGCTTGAAGTTTATGAGGCCAGGGGTTAGGTCTGATTTGTTTGTTGCTGTATGCATGGCATCTGACAGGTAACCACTTACTGAATGAAATTGGATGTATAAGGAAAGTTTCTTGGTGATAGTCTGAGCTGAATGGGCTCGTAACCTAGGGTGTAAGAATTAAGAAGAGATGAGAGCATTCCAGACAGAGACAGAATAAATAGCATGTATCAAGGCAAGGGTTCGCAAGCTATGCTTGTATGGGAAACTGCAGGTAGTTTGTTATGGCCAGGATGTGAAGGGTGAAGGGAATAGAAGTGGGTGACAAGGAGGAGTGGTAAACAGGTCCAATCATGTAGGAGTTTTAATTTATCTTAAAGGTAATGAGAAGCTCTTGAAGAACTTTAAGCAGGAGAGTAGTAAGTTCTAACACAATATTGAGTCATCGTTAAAATACTTTGAACCGTGTTTCCAGGAGTGTGGATTGGTTTACTCTGAGTCATTTATGCTGTCATCATTTGCTAGTATAAAAAATGTTCACCTGTCCAATGCCTAATAGCACACTCAGTCCTTTCTTATTTACTATTTATTTTAATCCTCACAGGTGCTTAATGAGGTCAGTTATTATTTTTGCTTTATAGTTGATAAAACAGAAATTGAGAGGGGTTGATGGCAATAGGTATCAGATTCGCAGTCTGCGTTGCTTTCCCCTATTCACTCTTTCATCGAATGGAAGATACGTAATTAAAAGATAGGGAAGCATTTGCAAATGTTAAGATGTCTGGGAGGTTCTTACCACTGTTGAATAGTAAATTATTGGAGAAAGCTGAGCGGTGCTTTGTAGTTCAAATATCTTTATGCTTTTATGGGAGGAGTGGCAGCTCTCATATATTGAGTGGCTAATATGTGCCAGGCACTGTGCTAATAATTAGACCTCACAATTACCTTGTGAAGAAAGTATTCTCATTCCCATTTCACAGGTAGAAAAACAGTTTCCTGGAGACTCATAATTAGCTATTATTGTTACAGAAGACCGGAGAAAAACCAAGCAATCCTTCCAGAAATGGAGAGTTACACTTTAGTATGCGCCGGCCCAGAGGAAAAAAAGTATCTTTCAAATTCTGAGCAGCAACATGGAGGAAGTTGTCCCTTTTTATATCTTTTTCAGTCCTTTGTCTCCCAAATATGGGGTTTTCCAGTCCCCTTTGCAAGCTCTTAAAGAGCCCTATGTGCTGGGGCTTTGAGACCTCAACCAAAGGCCTGGCCTGGTGCCAGCACTGGTAACTTCGTCTGGGGAAGGTTTATGGCCTCTCTAAAAGGGGAGTAAATAGGTCTTGCAGGACCAGACAATTAAAGGGGCAGTGACTAGATTCAGATTGCTAGCCCCCCAAAATGTCTCTTTCCCCCCATCATTATGGCAGAACCAGATTAGAACTAGGGTCTTCCAAGTGCTAGTCCAGGGTTCTTTTCTCACTGAGAAAGAAGATGGCAGAGAGGTCTCATAAAGGAGACTGCAGTAAAGCCATAGCGCGTTGTTCATTAGTGAGGAGGAGTGGGGGCCCTGGGGCTCAGGCCATATGGCAGAGAGGATAACACCTGCTTGCTGAAAACCTGTACTGGCTTAGTAACTACAATTAAAGCCACTCAGGCTGTCAAGGACATTTTCTCTCCCAATTCAGAACATTTGTCCCTGTGGCTCAGTACACGATATTCTTACTAGTTTTACCTGAGGGATATGGTTTCCATTGTGGTAGCATGTCATTATTTCCCATATTGGTTTCATACAGGTAATTTCATTTGATTTGTGAAATAATTGGACAGGATTGTTACCCCATAACACAGGTTAAGAAATTGAGACTCAGAGAAATTAAATGACTTGCTCCCTATCCTTGAATGAGCTA
The DNA here is from genome assembly GCF_951640355.1 of Cnephaeus nilssonii. Lineage (NCBI taxonomy): Eukaryota > Metazoa > Chordata > Mammalia > Chiroptera > Vespertilionidae > Cnephaeus > Cnephaeus nilssonii. The sequence goes on along the minus strand of NC_137084.1, from coordinate 46,540,404 downwards.
ATAGTGGAAACCAATGCAAAATTCAGTTCTCCTGACCACTCATTTATTCCTTCATACTATAAATATTTACTTAGCACCTTCTTTGTGCCAATGTGTTGGTGATCCAAAAATGTATATGCACTATCTCAGTCCTTGAAGGAGAAATTAACAGAAGACTATAGGGATAAAGGCTGCAAGAGAGGTATAAATAATGTACATTGGGAGTCATATTTGATGGAGTGATTTATTCTGCCGAGTAGTACAGAGAAGTCTTAACAGAGTTGTTGGGACTGAGTGATTTGTTCATTTAACAGACATGATTATTAAGGGCTTCTGGCTCTAAAATTTTATTTGTGGCATTGGTCTGAGATCTCAGATTGTATGCCTTATAGTTCCTGACTTCTCATTTATGAAATGAACACCTACTGTGTGATAGACTGGGGAGTCAAAGACTGGTAAGGTTTTTGCTCTTGATCTCACAAATTTGTGAGGAAACAGGACACATAAACAAGGATTTATAATATAGTGTCAGGTAAACACAGGTAATGATACCAGGCAGAGAAAAGGGCAATGCTTTTTTTTTAAAAAAAAAAATTATTTACTTATTGTGTGAGAGAGAGACATCGATTTGTTGTTCTACTTATTTATGCATTCATTGGTTGCTTCTTATATGTGCCCTGACCAGTGATCAAACTGGCAACAGTGGCGTATTGAGACAACACTCTTACCAACTGAGCTACCTGGAAGGGCAATGCTTTTTTATCTGAGGTGGCATGAGCAAAAGCCAAGTTGAGGATCCATCATTTCAGACCAAAGAACTTGGACTTAGTGCTGGAGCTAAGGAATATTTTAAATAGGAGATTGGTACAGTTTGATGTGCATTTTAGTCTAAACTAACAACATCTTAGAGGATAAAAAATAATTCTTAGAAATTAAAAAATATTATTGAATAAATAAATTCACAAGGATTAAAAGCCAAATACATCTAAGGGTACATTAATGATATAAACTATAAAAAAGATGGAAAATCGAGAATAAAGGACACAGGGGGTTTAGGCAAGGAGATTCAAGAAGATTCAGAGAACCGAGGCGTTAGAGTGAAAAATAATCAAAGGAAGAAATTGGAACCCTCATAATTGCAGGTGGGAGTGTACAATGGGGCAGCCTCTGTGGAGAACAGTCTGGCAGTTTCTCAAAAGGATAAGCATAGAGTTACCATCTGACCTCGCAATTCCACTCCTAAGTACATATCCAATAGAAATGAAAACATACATTCACACAGAAATGGGTGCATGAATGTTCATATGAGCATTATTCATAATAGCCCCAAAGGGAAACAACTCAAATGCCCATCAATTGATGAATGGATTTAAAAAAAAGTATTATATCAATACAATGGACTCTTAGTTAGACAAAAAGCAATGTAGTACTGATAAGATCACAATTTGGATGAACCTTGCAAACTTTATGCTAACTAAAATAAGCTATATACAAAAGACTGTATGTTGTATGAGTCCTTTTATTTGTTTTATTTTATTTTTTATTCTTGTATTATTTATTAATTATTGTGTTATTTTCTTTTTTTAAAAATTCTTTAAATTATTACATAAATCTCCTTTTTCCTCCATCGACCTCAACCTGACCATTCCCACCCCCCTATTGTCTGTGTCCGTTGGTTATGCTCATATGCATGCATAACCACCCCTTCCCCCCTGCCTTCCCTCTTAGGTTGGACTGACTGTTCGATGCTTCTATGTCTCTGGCTCTATTTTTGTTCATCAGTTTATGTTGTTCATTAGATACCACAAATGAGTGAGATCATGTGATATTTATCTTTCTCCAACTGGCTTATTTCCCTTAGCATAATGCTCTTCACGTCCATCCATGCTGTTGCGAATGGTAAGAGCTCCTTTTTTGCAGCAGCGTAGTATTCCATTATGCAGATGTACCAGTTTTTTAATCCACTCATCTGCTGATGGGCACTTAGGCTGTTTCCAAATCTTAGCTATTGTAAATTGTGCTGCTATGAACATAGGGGTGCATATATCCTTTCTGATTGGTGTTTCTGATTTCTTGGGATACAGTCCTAGAAGTGGGATTACTGGGTCAAATGGGAGTTCCATTTTTAATTTTTTGAGGAAACTCCATACTGTTTTCCACAATGGCTGTACCAGTCTGCATTCCCACCAGCTGTGTATAAGGGTCCTTTTTCTCCACATCCTCGCCAGCACTTGTCGTTTGTCCATTTGTTGATGATAGCCATTCTGACAGGTGTGAGATGGCACCTCATTGTTGTTTTGATTTGCATCTCTTGGATGATTAGTGACTTTGAGCATGTTTTCATATGTCTCTTGGCCTTCTGTATGTCCTCTTTCAAAAAGTGTCTATTTAGGTCCTTTGCCCATTTTTTGATTGGATTGTTTATCTTCCTTTTGTTAAGTTGTATGAGTTCCCTGTAAATTTTGGAGATTAAACCCTATAAAATGTCTAGAAAAGGTACATTTATACAGACAGAAAGAAGATCTGTGGTTTTTTAGGGCTGGACATAGGAGCTTGAATGACCTATGAAAGGCACAGGAGAACTTTTTGGGGGTGATGGGGATGTTCTGAGACTAGATTGTGGCAATTGTTGCACAAGCTTATAAAATTAATAAAATCATTGAAATTATGTGGGTGAATTTTATGGTATGTAAATAATAACTCAGTAAAGCAGTGTTTTAAAAGTAAAATTTAAAAATTATATGTAAAGCCAGTCAATTCACATTATACATTTAAAATAATCCTCTCTAATAAAATGGTAATATGCAAATTAACCATCACTCCGCTACATAAGCCACGCCCACCAGCCAAGCCACGCCCACCAGCCAATCAGGGCGAGTATGCAAATTAACCCCAATCCAAGATGGCTACAGCCACAGAGAGCAAGGTTTCCCAGGTAACAGAGCAAGCCAAGCTTTCCATAGCTGTTGCAGGCCTAAGCCTCCACTCAAGCTACAAAGTTTCAATTATAGAAGGTAAACAAATTCAAACAAATGGCTGCAGAATGGAGCTTGAGAGAGCAGGCCAGGGTTGCTGGCGGCAACAGGGGAAGCAAAGCTTTCCGCACACCCTGGCCGGGCTCACCCGCTTAAGGCTACAAAGTTTCAATTGTAGAAGGTGAATTAACTGCCACAGAAATGGCTGCCGTCCCAGGCTACAAAGTTTCAATTGTAGAAGGAAAATAAATTCCAGATACCAGGGCCTCCACTTGGGTTGCCAGGGGGCGTGGCCCGCCTGCAAACCACCACAGGCCCCTCGCTCAGGCCGCCCCACACCCCAAGGGAACCCCACCCTTATCTGTGACACCCTTCAGGGCAAACCAGCTGGCCCCCACCCATGCACCAGGCCTCTATCCTATCTAATAAAAGAGTAATATACAGATTGACCGTCACTCCAACACACAATATAGCTGCCCCCATGTGGTCAAAGATCCTGCCCCCATGTGGACACAAGATGGCCACCTCAAGATGGCCAGCAGGAGAGGGCAGTTGGGAGGCACCCGGTCTGCAAGGGAGGGCAGTTGTGAGGGACCAGGCCTGCAAGGGAGGGCAGTTGAGAGGGACCAGGCCTGCAAGGGAGGGCAGTTGAGAGGGACCAGGCTTGCAAGGGAGGGCAGTTGGAGGTGACCAACCCTGCAGGAGAGGGCAGTTAGGGGTGACCAGGCTGGCAGAGGAGGGAAGTTGGGGGCAAACAGGCTGGCAGGGGAGCAGTTAAGCATCAACCAGGCTGGCAGCGGAGTGGTTAGGGGGTGATCAGGCTGGCAGGCAGAAGCGGTTAGGGGCAATCAGGAAGGCAGGCAGGCAAGCAGTTGGGAGCCAGCAGTCCTGGATTGTGAGAGGGATGTCCGACTGCCCGTTTAGGCCCAGGGTGGGATCGGGCCTAAACGGGCAGTCGGACATTCCTCCAGGAGTCCCAGATTGGAGAGGGTACAGGCTGGGCTGAGGGACAACCCCCCGCCGTGCACGAATTTCGTGCACCGGGCTTCTAGTATAGAAATAAAAGGAGTTAAAAGTGAAACATTCCTCAGGAATGCCTAGTAAAGATGGCAGATTGAACATAGGCATCTATTTATTGAAATCTCACTAGAACTATAATAAAGGAATGATCTTTTAAAGGCATTAAACCCAGAAGGATGGAGAGAACAGGGAAAGAGGAAAGAGCAGCAAAATAGGAGGCAGTAACAGTATTTGATGCCCGGAGCCTGAATCCAAAGCTGACAGTGGGCAAAGCTGACCTGTATACCTAGACCGCAGAATCCTCAAAAGGCTCAGGAATTGGTAGCACTTCTGAAACTGGAGATGAAGGGGAGTGGGCGGGGAGAGAACTAATGACAGATGCAATTAAAGTTATTTAAGATGCAGTTAGATGCCTAAATCTCTTCCTCTACTTTACGCCATTGAGTGATTGATTGTCCTTCCCTGCCCTAGCAGAAAACTGGCGGTTTATTCTCTGGAGAAGGTAAAACCAAGGTTTTCTGGATAGGATGTCAGACACAGTGAAATAGAAGAGTATCATACCAAAACCAGGGTAATTAAGTGAGTATATGCATACCGCGTGCTCACCCTCTTTGTTAACGAGGCTCCTAGAATACTAGTAGTCAAACTTTTATTCTTAAAGCAGGAGATTAGGAGATTCTTCTCTGGATCTGACTGGCCTACATTCTAAAGACAAAACGGGGTGCTTCTCCAGATGGTCCAGTTGGATTCTTCTGTAGTGTTACTCACCAACAAACAAACAAACAAACAAACAAACAGAAAACTAGATTATGGTGATGACCACACAACTCTAAAAATTTGTTAAAATCATTGAATTCTTCCTTCTGCCAGGAATATTCTTTTCCCCAGTGAGTCCCTGGCTTGTTCTCTCAGTTCATTCAAGCCACTGCTTATATGACTTCTCATTAGAATAATTTTCATGAGTACTGTATTCTGTTCAAAGTAATAGTTCCCTACTCGCAACCAATCTCTACTCTCATAGACTATCTTATTACTACTACCTGAAATGGTTAATTTTGACTGTTTCCTCTTCTAAAATGTAAGGCATAGACCAGGGGCTTTATTTTGTTCTTTAGTATAGCCCCGAACTGTCGAAGAGAGCCTAGTAGTCAGTGAATGAATGAATGAATGAATGAGTTAAAATCACTGGCTTTTTTAAAAAACAGAGGTTTGTGGTTATTAGACAGAATGATAATTTAATTGATTCCTTATATCTTCCTAGCTCCTTACTGTTTACAAAGAGTTCTTATACTCACCTCACTTCATTTCATCCTCCTAAGGGCCCTCTAAGAATTTTAATTTCTAAGAATTCTTTTTTATCCTCCAAGATGTTGTTAGTTTAGACTAAAATGCACATCCAACTAGGGAGGCAGAGAGCTGCTGTCATTATCCCCATTTTAGAGACGAGAAACGTGTGGCTTAGAGTAGAACAGCTTTACCCAAGGACACAGGGATAAGAAATAAAAATTTGGGACAAAAACCTACAGCTCTTGATTCTGATAGTTGTGAATACTACCACCCAAAGCTTCCCCCTGGGAAAACAAAATGTTGCTAAGGAAGATGATGAAATCTCCTTCTCTACAGAGTTTTAGAGAGCAAACAAACCTAGTGTTTATAGTATGCATCAGGGTGCCCCAAGGCAACAACCTATGTGAAGAGGCAGCCAACTTAATTCCCATTTTGGGTTTCTGGTTAAAGTTTGTTGAGAGGAATAGTGGGTAGGAAAGAAATTAGTATAGCCCTAATCGGTTTGGCTCAGTGGATAGAGCGTCGGCCTGCGGACTGAAGGGTTGCAGGTTCGATTCTGGTCAAGGGCATGTACCTTGGGTGCGGGCAAATCCCCAGTAGGGGGTGTGCAGGAGGCAGCTGATTGATGTTTCTTTCTCATCAGTGTTTCTAACCCTCCCTCTCCCTTCCTCTCTGTAAAAAATCAATTATATATATAAAGAAATTAGAATAGAAAAATATCAAAATATATGTTTTGAGCCCTGGCCAGTGTTGCTCAGTGATTAGAGATTCGGCCTGTGGACTGAAGGGTCTCAGGTTTGATTCCCGGTCAAAGTTGCATACCTGGGTTGCAGGTCCAATCCGATCCCCAGCCCTGGGTTGTGGCTCGAGCAGGAGGCAGCCAATTGATGTTTCTCTCTTTTTCTCTCTTTCTCCCCCTTCCTCCATCTCTTTCACTTTCTCTAAGAAAAAAAAAATCAATGGAAAAAATATCCTTGGGTGAGGATTAGCATCCCCCCCAAAATATAAATATATATGTATATTCATTTTGACAGGGAAAGAACCTCTATTGCAGTGGTCGGCAAACTCATTAGTCAACAGAGCCAAATATCAACAATACAACGAATGAAATTTCTTTTGAGAGCCGAAAACCGACTTCTGCTCATGGGCCACGAAGTTTCAATCGCACTGTATGTGTGCGCCCGCATGTGGTATTTTGTGGAAGAGCCACACTCAAGGGGCCAAAGAGCCGCACGTGGCTTGCGAGCTGCAGTTTGCTGACCACTGCTCTATTGGATTGTAGGACTGAAAGTGACTTATTATAATTATTCTACTACTTTTCTCCACATTCCTCAAGTGATAAAACTTGAGACCAAAGGGATAAATTCATTGCTGATGGTGACACAAAGCTTGTTGCTTACATGTGCCTGGCACTGAAAGTTTTTAAGTTATGCCCAGTACCTTAGTATGTCACATGTGGTAAAGGCCAGCCTGCCACACGGTAACAGTAGCTCTAGTCTCGTATTCCTCTCGGTAAGTTTTTCCACCTATCCCCTGTCATTCTGACTCCCTACTGTCCTCTCTCTAGAGGCCCCAAATGGCAGGCAAAAGGGGAACTCACCCTCTGTCTCCTCTATTCGATGATGAGCTGCTTCAGGACATGGACCACCCTTTTCATCTTTGTATCTTTATGTCAACAGTATCCATCATGGTATCTTACTGAGCACAAAGTAGGTGCCCTGAAAATATCTGAAACTGTTGAATCATGTCTATATGTATTAAAATATCTCTATTGCCTCTTGGGTCCTATGCTGTGATCATTTAATCTCCATCAAACATCTCAGGTTTTGGAGCTATTTTGTCTCTCAAATCTGTGGTATAAACAGCAATGGTATGATATTTTTGCCTGGACCTGCCCCCAAACATGCTGTTCTTGGCCCAGCTTTGTTACAGTTTGCATGTGAAAATCATGTTGCTGAGATTATAGCAGATCCAATTAGTCATGCTGGTGAGGTTCATTCCAGGACCAGTGAAATGGATAGTAGCCAGTCTTGGGAGAAACTCATTGTTCTCTCGAGACAAGGGGCTCCTGAGGTTCTGTATCTTCAGGTTGAGGCGAGGGCACCTGTGGACATACTGGGTGTGTGATAGCTTTTGATAAGGAAAGGAAAAGGAGAGGCAAGTGCCTGTCTGGATTTCCATTAGCCATATCAGAAAGGAGTAAGGAATGTAATGATAAACTTGGTAGAATTCCAAACTTCTCATCCCTTCCCTACATTTTGTATTTTATTACCTGTTCAGGGTGGAGAGTAAAATTTATAGACGAAGAAGGAGCTACGTGCTTGTCTTCAGGGTCTGGATTGGGGAAGGCAGGTAGAAGAGCTGTCACCTGGCTTCCCAGTCCCCAGTTAGCTTTGGATGGGAGAAAGGGACTGAGTGGATAGTGGTAACTGAAAGAGAGGGAAGCCGGCCGAGTTCCTGACTGGCTGCACAAAGGTGAAGAGCTTGGAGGCTGATGTGGGTTTCAGAAGGGGTGTCAGGATGAGGTTTCTTTGGTGAGGGGTGGGGAGATTTTGATCCTGTATCTTAAGGCTGGACCTGATGAATCTGGCTTTTTCTCCACTGTACAGAATGTGAAGACTGTGTCTGAGACCCCCGCAGTGCCTCCTGTCTCAGAAGATGAAGACGATGATGATGATGCTACCCCACCTCCAGTGATTGCTCCACGCCCAGAGCACACAAAATCCGTGAGTCTTTGGGGACGTGATTTATTAAAGTTTGGAAGGGGAGGGAGGAGGCTGATGTTCGGGGCCTAGAGGTTTTATACTCGGGTAGTGGTCCTTAGACTTAGGCGTTGGTGAGATCACTGAACCAATTTGATTGAAAGGTACTTTCTTTATAATTAAAGACAATAAGTCGTATATATATTTATCATGGGTTTGCAGATAGCCCCAAAGTGTCCTAAATAATTGGTGTTTATACCAACCCAAGCCCCTCGTTAACTTAGTCTGTTCTCCACAGACAGGAAGATATACAGAATTGATGTTGTTTAGTGCAGGACTAACATAAATGATTCCAGTCTCCCGGGAAGCAACAAATTAGCCGGCTGCAGATCTTTTCTTCTCTGTTAAATGCACAGCATACAGCCTCTTAGAACATCATCGATGATACTGAAAGACCCAAGAGAGTCGATAAATACGTTAGTGCTATTAATATGCTGGATATCCGGATGCCTGATATTGGCAGTGATTTTTATTTAACTTCCTAGGAGGTTCTTCCTTCTCAGAATAGCCACAGTCCTTCTGCCCTCTCTTTGACAACAGGGGTTCATGCCTTTTACTTAATTTAGCTTCAGTGAGCATTGACCTATTATCAGATGATACTCTGCTGGTATATATATATTTTTAACTTGGACTTTTTATTATGACAAGAGCTTTGTAACAAAAGAACAATCTAGGGCTTAAACTCTGTGGTAGTACAAAAAAGGCTGCCTTTGGGTTAAGCATTCAGGGAGGTGTTTAAGCAGAAGTTGGTTGGCTGATTGTGGGAGATGCTGTGGAGGAAATTGAAGGGGATTAGATGACCTTTTAGGATAAGGATTTATAATCTGTGGAATCACCCTTGCGGTAGGTCCCCATAGCAATCGTTTCTATAAAGGCACTGATGATTCCCAATTTATAGAAAAAGAAGCTGAGATTTGGAAAGGTAAATTGAGCTACCTAAAGTCTCTTAGTAACTAAAAGAGCCAGGATTGAAAGCAGGTAATTTATTCTAAATCCAGGCTGCTTTCCACCATAGCACAGTGGCCTTTTTGTGTGTGCAGGTCTGTGCTGAGAGCCAGACAAGGAGACTATTAGAGAAGGAAAAGGCAGGGTTTGTACCCTCAGTGAGCTTTTAAAATTCAGAGAACCAAACAAGAAGGACAAGGCATGCCCAGCCGGTGTGGCTCAGTGAGTGTCGACCCATGAACCAGTCAGGGCATATGTCCTGGTTGCAGGCTCGATCCCCAGTGTGGGGCATGTGGAGTTAGCTGATCAATTAATCTCATCATTGCTGTTTTTTTCTCTCTCTCCCTCTATTTGAAAAAAAAAAAAAAATGACAGAGCGTGGAAGTACAGGCCTGAGGTGCTAGGGATATCCTTTGTCTATAGGTAGAAGATAGAAAATGAAGAAGTCATTACGCTAGAAGTCAGGAAAGAAGCTCTAGTCTCTGGTCTCAGTGTCTTTACTTAAGTTCTCTCCCATTTGCACCTATTAAAGTCCTGTCTGTCCTTCAAGATCCAGCTGAAGAATCCCATTTAGTATTTATTCATGAAACATGTATCTAAATGCATGCTTTTTGTTAGGAACTGCTTAGATACAGGAACTCAGGGATGAATGACACATTCACTGTCTTCAGAGAGCTTATAGACTAGCCAAAATATAGTTGTGATATTTTTATGAAAAAAATCTGATAAATGCCTAAAGTGATCTTCTGGGAAAGAGAGTATAAATTATCTAATCCTCAATAGTATATAGTTTGCTCATTTTTAAAAATATATATATTTTATTGATTTTTTACCGAGAGGAAGGGAGAGGGATAGAGAGCCAGAAACATCAATGAAAGAGAAACATCGATCAGCTGCCTCCTGCACACCTCCCACCGGGGATGTGCCCGCAACCAAGGTACATGCCCTTGACCAGAATCGAACCTGGGACCCCCCAGTCCGCAGGCCAATGCTCTATCCACTGAGCCAAACAGGTTAGGGCAGTTTGCTCATTTTTAAATGACATATAACATTTTCACAAGATTTAATTCACAAGAAGATGGGGCAACATTTTGTACAGCCAGGCAAAGAGTGGATTCTCAGTAAATGAATAGGAAATATAATAGAATTAGCAAAATTTTAAAAGCTCAGTATCTGTTGGGTATGATTTTAATAATTTCACGTGTTAATTAATTTATTCCTACAACAACCCTATAAAATAGGTATCATTAGTATCACCATTGATAATGAGGAAACTGAAGCACAGAGAAGCTAAGTAACCTGCCCAAGGTCATACATATGGTAAAAGTAAGAGTTGGGATTTAAGCCCAGGCAGTCAGATTCTCGAGTCTGTGGTCTACATGACTACATCCTACTGCTTCTTCAGCAAAGAACAATTGTAGTTCCTTCTCTGCAAGCGTTCAGGATTTAAAGAGGGAGCAGCTCAAAAGAGATAATGTTGTATCGTATTAGTGCAAAATGCTCTGCAAATACAAGATATTCATTTCAGCTTGGGAAAGAATAGAATTTTGAGATGAAGGGGATCCCCATTCCATGATAGAATTTCCTTTAAATCATTTCTGTTGAGAGTTGTCTAACCTGTATTGAATATCTTCATGGTTCAGACCCTCACTAACCCTTGCCGTGTATACTGAGAGCAAGGAAGGCCATTCCAACCACAGAGGATGGGCCTGGCGCAGAGGAGGAGGAGGGACATAGACTTTGACCTGGGAGAACGAATGAGTTTGCTGGGATTTGTTTTTCTGTGGATGTTCTAACGCACATTTACGAGAGGCTCCTGAGCTTCCCTATGCTAACAGAGGCTGGCCTTGTCAAATTCTTATACCAACAATGCAGGTCTACACACGGTCTGTGATCGAACCACTTCCTGTTACTCCAACACGGGATGTGGCTACATCTCCCATTTCACCTACGGAGAGTAACACCACTCCTCCAGATGCTCTGACCCGGAATACTGAGAAGCAGAAGAAGAAGCCTAAAATGTCTGATGAAGAGATCTTGGAGAAATTACGTAAGCACTTTGTAGCTTTCTGAACCTTCCTCTGCTATATGATTGGTTGAGCACAAAGACAGAATTTTGTTGCTATCAAGATCTCTGTCCTAGGCTTGCTTTATGTGGCTGGCTAGCTGTGCTTGATATCTTAGCCACAAACTGTGCTTCTCTTCACCCTACCCTTGTTCCCACCTCCTCCGAGTCACTAGCTCTGATTGGATGCCACATTAAGATGGGAATGTGATGAGAGAGAATGCGGATAGCTCACTTCAGGATCTAGGTATCTCTCACCCTTAGGCATGGGTTATATACTAGTACCGTGGTCGGCAAACTGCGGCTTGCGAGCCACATGAGGCTCTTTGGCTCCTTGAGTGTGGCTCTTCCACAAAATACCACAGCCTGGGCGAGTCTATTTTGAAGAAGTGGCGTTAGAAGAAGTTTAAGTTTAAAAAATTTGGCTCTCAAAAGGAATTTCAATCGTTGTACTGTTGATATTTGGCTCTGTTGACTAATGAGTTTGCCGACCTCTGTACTAGTAGATGATAAATAGCTTTTATCTAGTGAATAGTCTATAATGTTGTATTGACAAAGGCTTGATGCCTTGTCTACATGTGGTGGGAAAGAGTGCTGTGATTGATTTTTAAAATTAATTATTTGTATGTTTGTCATTGACCCTAGGAGAAGACAGATCTGCCATCTTGGTTGTAGGAAAAGAGGGAAGGGAAAGTAACATTTTGTGAGCTTGTACTATGTACCAAATGGCAAGCAAGGTATTTTCTTGATTTTTTTAAAAAATGTATCCCTGCCCTGGCTGGTTTGGCTCAGTGGATAGAGCGTCGGCCTGGAGACTGAAGGGTCCCAGGTTCGGTTCCGGTCAAGGGCATGTACCTTGGTTGCAGGCACATCCCCAGTAGGAGGGTGTGCAGGAGGCAGCTGATCCATGCTTCTCTTTCATCGATGTTTCCGGCTCTCTGTCCCTCTCCCTTCCTCTCTGTAAAAAATCAATAAAATATATTTTAAAAAAATGTATCCCTCATATTAGCCTTGTGAAGGCAGACATTATAATCCTCATTTTTTTTTTTGCAGTTCAGGGATGCTCAGGGATGCTAAACATCTTGCCCAAAATTATACAACCAGAAAAGGACAGGGCTGGGGTTAGAACATGACTTATGTTCCTATAGTTAGAGCATGCTGCCTCTGGCTCTCAGGGGCTGGGGATCGAACCTGTAACCGAAGTATGTGCCCTTGACCAGGAATTGAACCCGTGATGCTTTGGTGCTTGGCTGATGCTCTAACCACTGAACCACCGGCCAGGACTTGTTCGACTTAAAAAAAAATTCACTCTCTTAAAGGTTGCCCAGAGCCCTTACAAACTGATGAAATAAGAAAAGCTACTTACACAGTCATCTATTTGTTCCTATATGTAGTCTTTTTTCTTTGAACCAGGTTTAAAAAAATATATCTAGAACATAGAATTATGGGAAGCAGACTGCCATCTTAGTTAAGGACACAGGATTGAAGCCCCAGCCTTGCTTGGTTCTAGGGCAATTTCCTGCTGTTCTCTGGGCCGCCTCTTTCTTATCTTTTAAATAGGGATGTTACTACCTGTCTCATTTGCAAGTCTCATTTGCAATTTGAGATAATGTATATGAAAAGTACCAAGTCTTAGTAATTGGTATTAGTGGAAAGCACTTTGGACTGGGAGACGGAAAACCAAACTCCTAATCTTAGCCCTGACACCAGGGTGCTATGTGACCTTGGGAGGAAGTATCTTCCCTTCTGTGGGCCTCAGTTTCACCATCTCTGGAATACAAATTGTAAAACTCAGTGACCTCTCTCGTACCTCTTTCTTGGCACTTGATGTACTTCCTTCTGTGACCCCTTCTCAACTTTCCCTCCCTAATTCTTATCTACCCTGTAAAAATCAGTCCACATATCACTCCTATCTGAAGCCTTTCCAGTCTGTATTTTGTACCTCTTTCTGTACCCCTTTGCCGTCTAGCACAATGATTATTATTTTTTCATGGGACTTTATGCTTGTCTGTCTCCTCCAGGAAATTGAGCTTCTTGAGAGCAGAGACGGTCTTAATTGTCTCGTCTATCTTTTTATTCCTAGCACTCAACATAGAGCTTGGCACATAGCAAGCATATTAAATGAGTAAATGTTTATTGAATGAATTAATTAAAAATTAATAAGTGGCTGTTAGGAATTTAGAAATGGAAAGATTACTATGAATAAAAGGGTAAGGAGATGAAACTTTTGGGTGGAACTTACGGGGGAAAGCTTAGGCCCTCCAGAGTATGGTTTTTGGGTATTGGAGGTACCTTTGCCAACTCCAGGGTTTGGAGAAACATGGGGCCTGTTTCGTATCTTGATCTGAGAAAAAAAAAAAATGATTCCTGGTCTCTGTTTTTTTTTCAAAGGAAGCATAGTGAGTGTGGGCGATCCTAAGAAGAAATATACACGGTTTGAGAAGATTGGACAAGGGTTAGTAGGGGCATTTTCTTTCCCTAGAAAAGTGACTTAAAATTGTGTGTACTGGTGTATGTGATTTTGCTTTTATTTTGCCTCTCAGAAACCTTGTTCTTCTTTCTCCACTTCACCCCTCACCCATCTGAAGGTGTTATGTTAGGCTGATTTCGGGTTTGGCAGGATTATGCTTAAAAGGAGAGATGTGCCATTAGCCAGCCATGTTGCTAAAAATACCCCTGCAGTGAGAATTGGAAAACCATTTATTTTCTTAGTATAAAACATGCTTCCCAAATAACAGCTCTGCGTTTTCAGACTAATCCTGTTTACCTGGTGCTCAGCTCTACCAGCACAGTGTGAACTGAGAGACTCAATTGCAGACCCTTCTGCTAGTGTAGCAGGACCTGTTTTTCTAGGTGGACAGTCTTCTCCTCTCTGGTTCCTTCTCTGCATCTTGTATGCTGCCCTGTGTACTGAACTCAGCAAATCTTAATTGAGTCCTGTTCTGTACTAGGCAGTGGGAATACAGCTATGCGTCAGACATGATCTTTGCTTTCAAAGACCTCATGTCTACAGGAGATAGTCAAACAAAGAATTACAATACATTTGACCCTTGGACAACACAGGTTTGAGCTGCACGGGTCCATTTATATACAAGTTTTTCAATAAATACTGCAAATGTATTTTCTCTTTCTTATGATTTTCTTTTTTTTTAAAAGTATATCTATAGATTTCAGAGAAGAAGAGAGAGGGAGAGAGAGATAGAAGCATCAACGATGAGAGAATATCATTGATCGGCTGCCTCCTGCATGCCCCACACTGGGGATTGAGCCCGCAACCCAGGCATATGCCCTGCCCAGGTCTTCCTGGTTCATAGGTTGATGCTCAACCACTGAGCCATGGGGGCCGGGCTGCTTTTCTTAACATTTTACTTTCTCTAGCTTACTTTATTGTAAGAATACAGTATATAACACATCTAACGGGCAAAATATGTGTTAACTGACTATGTTATTAGTAAGGCTTCCGGTCAGCAGTAGGCTTTTAGTAGTTAAGATTTTGGGGAGTCAGAAGTTGTACATAGATTTTTGACTACGCAGGAGGTCAGTGCCCCTGTGTTGTTCAAGGGTCAGCTATATACTGTGATTTCTTAAAAAGCATTTGGCCATTATTTTTGAGCAAAAGAAGCCAGACATAAAAGAACAAAACCTCTATGATTTTATTTATGTAAATACTAGAGGCCCAGTGCATGATTTAATCATGCACCTGGTGTACCAGCTGGCTGTCTGTCCGCTGGTGCCCTAGGCCTTCCGAAAGCCTCCCGCGCGGCGGAGGCTTTCGAAAGGCCTTGCGCCGGCGCAGACAGACAGACAGCTCCCCCGCTTTGGCTTTTGATCGCGGGGGAGCCGGCTGTGTGTCTGTCCGCCGGTGCCCCAGGCCTTCCGAAAGCCTCCAGCTCCGCGGAGGCTTTCGGAAGGCCTTGCGCCGGCGCAGACAGACAGACAGCTCCCCCGCTTTGGCTTTTGATCGCGGGGGAGCCGGCTGGCTGGCTGTCCGCCGGTGCCCCAGGCCTTCCGAAAGCCTCCAGCTCCGCGGAGGCTTTCGGAAGGCCTTGCGCCGGCGCAGACAGACAGACAGCTCCCCCGCTTTGGCTTTTGATCGCGGGGGAGCCGGCTGGCTGTCTGTCCGCCGGTGCACCAGGCCTTCCGAAAGCCTCCGGGGCAGCCATGACACAGACGCTGAGCTCGCGGTGCCACTGGCCAGCGTCCTGCTGGCCCAATCAGCTACCCCGGCCACCCTGAGTCCCGCCCCCTGCGCCTCCTGCTGGCCCAATCCTAGCGGAGTGATGGTAATTTACATATTACCATTTTATTATGTAGGATAAGTTCAAGAACAGGCAAAACTAATATATGCTAATATAGAAGCTAGAGAAATTGTTGCATCTGAGAGGGGAATGCTGACTGGGAAGGGGCATGAAGGAACCTGCAGGGGTGATGTTAGTGGTTGCACACATGTCTACCTATTGAAAAGTCAGCAAGTTGTTCACTTAAGATTTTTGCAAATTACTTTAGGTAAGTTATATCTCTATATGAAAAAGAAAAATAATGAGATTTTTTATAGACCTACAGAAATAGCTAAAGTTAAAAAGAAACAATGAAAAAATTACCTGGCTTATGGAAAGCTCTCATCTCAGTGTTAGTTGAATGAAAGCATTGTTGCTAATGAAGTCATTGAAATTTTCTGTTTTAGTTTTTTCCTTATGATTCCAAACCCTCCTGGAAATAAAATAAAGTATTGTGTAATATACTGATGTTTTAATTATACAGCATTCTACAGCTTACATCAGTTATTTGCATCTATTGTTTAATCCTTAAAACAACCCTGGACTTGAGTGAATCTCATTTTTTTTCCTGATGGAGTGCTTTTTCTACCAGACATGCTTTCGTGAGTCTGAACTCAATGAAAGGTAGTTAACATACTGAGAAGAAAGTAAGAGTAATCTGGCATGGCATTTCCTGTAGCTAATTACATTGAGGTACTGAGAATGTAGCAGAAAGGTACACAGGCAAGTGTGGGCAAGTCAGGTCCCATCTCTGGACTTCAGTTTCTTCAGCCATAAATTTAAGGGAGAGCAATTGTAGATTCTGTGCCTTTCACATCCTGAATTTATGATTTTTAAAAAAAATTCAGATGTGTGAAGCCCATAAATAGGCAACATCTACAAAATGTGCTTTCCTTGCTTATTGATAGGTTTGTTAGTGTAAGGGAGGAATGAAATATTTATTAATCACCTGTGCTGATGATTTCACATTCCATGATTTTTTAAAAAAAATGCCACATAAGTATGATGAATTAGTGCTAATTATAATTTTTGCTTGTTCTTCCCTTTAAGACCTGAAGATTTTTTTTTTTGCCCCAGAATTCATATCTAAACATATGTCTATTCAAGGTAGAAATAATCAAGTACTAACCAGTGGGTCTGATTCGTTTCCTAGACTCCTGTAATCATAGAGATGTCCATCCCCAAGGCCTTTGAAGAATGGTGCATCTGGTGGGATGGGGGAGGATGGGCACAGGAAGTGAGACACCAGCTTTATGAAAGAAGATGGCTAGAGGCAGGATGATGAGTCAACGGGAAATAACTGCCAATGCAGATAATCCAATCCTTATTTGATAGCCCTTATATAAATGATCACATTTTTTTTGTTATGTAACTAGGGTCTCAACCAAAGAGTGGTGGCTAGGAAGCTGGTGACCATAATTTCTAGCTGTAAGGCAAACTTACAAGTGACTTTTCTCCCTGAATTGTCCTGACTTCCCTGTGAAGCATAATCTCAGGGCTTGCTAGAATGCTTTTTTTTTTTTTTTTGCAATACATGGAATTAAATATCTTCAAATTACATTTTATATATATGACATATGATATGTAAAGTTACAAATATTTCTGCACATCATGACCTACAAATATACAGGGTTTGTGGTTATAGGCATAAAATTAGTTTTTTAGTTATTTAGAGTGGACATGATTACTTTCCTAGCATTATTCCTAGTATTTCTCTCCCTCCCACTCTCTTTTCTCTTTGTGTGTGTGTGTGTGTGTGTGTGTGTGTGTGTGTGTGTGTGTGCGCGCGCGCGCGCATATATATGCATATGTATGTATAGTGAGGGTACCTTGGGGCTGGAGTAGAAATATCAGATTTTCTGGGAGCATATGTATTTAAAAAGCATATTTAATATTTTATGTTTGAAAAGAATGAAAAATACAAACCTGTTTTATAATACAAACTGCAAAATGAAATTCACATATCCTCTTGAGAGCATAAATAAATAATTGATTTAAATTCTCGTATACACCCTTATACTCTTACCTTCACTTTGCAAATGAGGAAAGTGAAGAGAATAACTTGCTCAGGATGGCATAGCTAGTAGATACGAGGTAGACGTTCCAGACTGGAACTCAGATATTTTGTCCACTGGAGCCTGTATTCTCTTTGCTACTCCATACTGCCCCTTAAATATGAGAAGGTGGGGGTGGGCAGTGGGGGATTATTTTTGCTGCTGTTATAAACCCTTGTATTGCCAGATTGTGTGTAGATCTGCATTTGACAAGTATCACCTCACTTAATACCTATGTTTTTTCCCCCCTCTCTCCCCGACCTGTTGTTCAGTGCTTCAGGCACTGTGTACACAGCAATGGATGTGGCCACAGGACAGGAGGTGAGTGTCTACAACCAACTATTGTTCCTTCAGCTCTACTGTTTTTTTCTTCATTTTGGTTAAATTTTAACCCTTCTTAGCTCGATAGGGACACTATGTGAAAGATTCAGTGCTTCCAAAGCACCGAGACATTACCCTCGTATCTAAATGGCTTTCCAGTGGTTGCGAAGCGGAAGATCTGGCTGGACAGAGGATGGCGGATCTCCTTGTCCTCCCAGCCCCTCAAACCTCTCCTGAAGGCCCTCGATACAATGGCTTTATCCCCTTCCCCCCCAAATCATATACAAATGTAAGAGACCATATTTTCCATTGTGTACCCATAAAAGACTTACAGTGCCAACAGGAACCTGTGTTGAAATAATGGTGAGGAAGGAAGGGTGGTATCCTTGTGTCAATTTTAAATATGGTGAAGTGGAGGTAGAGATCTGGAAAAGAGGGGGATATACCCATTCTAAAAGTCCCTTTGATATAGGGAACAGGGAGTTGAAATAACTTGTAGGGTTGTATAGTTCGCAAGGACTAGGTTAGAAACTTTTGATTCCAAAACTTAAAGCTGTGCTCTCCAGGCTGCAAGGCCACTGTAGAGCTCAGGTTAGGCACGAGGGCTCCTTGTCATGTTTCTGGCCTCTTGGGCCTTACCGCCCTTAATGGGAGGCTGGCTCGTGGTGGGCAGTTCCTGAAAGGCTGGAGGCTGCATGTATGAGAAGCTACCCACAGGAAACAGAAACTTGACTTCCCTCTGTGCCTGCCTTGTGGTTATAAAACTGTGAATGGAAGTCCATTAGGGTGGCTAATGAGTGTGGTCAGGAAGGCCTTGCTTCCTGCCCAGGGAGTCTAAATCTCCAGGCTTCGGGAGTCAGTGCTTACTAGGGGCTTCCCCGGGGGACGAGCAGAGCTCTTGTCTGTCACCCATAGGAAGACTGTATGTTAGTGCTGGGAAGACTTCCAGGGACAGATTGAACTATTATTTTTCAAGCCTATTTTTTTTTTAGAGGGAATGTGTGTAACAGAATAGACTGGGAGAGGCTTTGGAGTCATATGGCCCTGTGGGCACTGATGATGACTTTAGGCAATTTTCTCGTAAATGTTAAATCTCAATTTCCTTACCTGCAAATGCAGATAATGGTTTTTACTTACAGGGTTGTTGTTAGGTTTTCCTGGCATGATGTAAGCAGAGCACCTAACATCCGGGCCTGGTACATAGTAGGCATTCAATGAATAGTAGTGGTGGGAGGGTGGTTGGGTTTTGCTATTGTTCCTTGTTGATGTTGTCATTCCTGCCGCTCTGTGCCAGGTACTTATCAAATGCATTTATCATTGTTGCCTTACTTTATCATTTAAATTTCTTTTTGAATATGAGTAACACCTTGGCCACTACCTCATTTAGTCCTCAAACCAATCCTGTGAGGAAGGGAACCAGGGTTGGTATTATTATCCTCAGTGCGTTGATGAAGAGACTGAGGCTTAGAGAACTTGTGATTGGTCAAGATCAGTAAGTGCAGACTCAGCCCTGGAGCTTACGTCCTCAGAGTTCAAGTCCAATTCCTTTTCTGTAATAGGAGTGCTGTCTGCTGGCCCGAAGAGGAGGGATCTGATTAGGTGTGAAGGGCATGTAGCTATAGTTAGTCAGTAGCTATTACAAAGGATCCCCGAGGTCCTGCCACTGCCTCTATGTTATCTTCTGTCCGCCTCTGTTCTTCCTTTCTGCTGCCAGCAGTGACTTCTGTGAGGTTCAAGAATACTGTTCCATCCTTCAAGATGCCCTGAGGGAATTCCAAAGGCACTCTATGGCTCCAAATCTTAACATATGTTACAAGAGCTTACTATACGTAATGTAAGATGTCTTTAGGTCAACGTGTTGCCCTTTAGACACATGTTTGCAATTCACATATCCCTCTCAAACACAATTCCTTTATCTGTCAAAAGGGGTCAGTAGTAATGCTGAATTTGGTATTTCTGAGGATTAAATGAAATAAACTTGAGAATACCTTAGATAGTACCTGACACAGAAAAGATGGATACAAAGGTGCCTTGGAAACTAACCTATATTTGTATTACCTGGAAACTGATATATTTCTATAGACAAGAAGCCTATCAAGATGTTTTTTTATACACAAGTAGTATAGGGATTTTATCCTCTTTTTCTCTTCTCTCTTCACCTGGTCCACTCTGACTTGTCTTTCCACACCAAGTTTAAAAAGCCATCTTCCCCTCTCTGAAGTCTCTACATTACCAAACATGTTTCTATAGCACTTTGTATGGACTTTTGTTATAGCACACCTCTTTTATACTGTGATTTTTAGAAGTATTTTTTTAATAAAACTATTTTATTTAGTAGCAAGGTTGATCCTCAAACTGGTGTATATCAGAATCTCCTGGAGGGTTTATTAAAATACAGAATTTCTAGGACTGGCTAGAACCTGAAAATTTTCCATTTTCAACAAGTTTCCAGATGTTGATCCTGCTGGTCTAGGGACCTCATATTGAGTACCACTGGGCTATGTTAATAAATTGTGAATTCTTCAAGGGTAAGACCATATCTTATTCATCTCTGTCTGCTTAGTGTTTAAGGCCTGGTACTTAGTAGATGCTCAGTAAGTACTGAGTGACTCTAATAGCATATCGAATGTACTCTGATTTCAGGTGGCCATTAAGCAGATGAACCTTCAGCAGCAGCCGAAGAAAGAGCTGATTATTAATGAGATCCTGGTCATGAGGGAAAATAAGAACCCAAATATTGTGAACTACTTGGACAGGTATGGACAGGTCCTGTCAGAGAGAGGGCCTTTGGGACTGATGGATGGTGGAGTTGTTAAAGGAGAAGGCAACGCCTCCATTGAAGAATCTTCTATGATGCTTAGCTCTGTGCCTCCGACCCTGCATACTGCTGACACCTCTGCTTGCTGCACAATCTCCTGGGTTAGGCTGAACCCTACCACCCTATAGCTCCTAACAGCACTGTTTGTTCTGCCTCAGGGAAGCCCTTCAGCCCTTCGGCCTGGGTCAGACCTTTAGGCTTTTAAATCATTCCGTATCTCAAATCTTTCCTCATCATGTTCACCCTCCTGAATAAGTTCTAGCTTGTCTGGTATTCTCACAAAACGTGACACTCAGTATTTTTATTTCTGATTTGACCAGAATGGAGAGAGTGGGACTTCTCCTTTGTTCTAAATGCAACACAAGCTAGTGATTACATTCATTATTTTGTGTGTGTGTGTGGTTTTTTTTAAGGAGGCATGTTTCATTGTTAACCCCTAGTAAGTTGGAGTCAATTAAAATCTCTGATCTTTTTTGTTTTGTTTTACATGACCATGCCTTAAACTGGTAATGTAGAACTTCTTAGTTGTCTTCATTAAATCCCATTTTGATTTTTTTCAGCCTGTTGTTTCAGTTCATCAGAATTCTGTTCTTCAACATAATAATGGTGGTTGTAGCTAGCGTTTGTGTTATGCTTTACTTGTGAGGTAGGATTTATTACCTAAGAAACTAAGGTTCATAGAAGTTAACAACTAGTTCAAGACCAGTACATCAGTAAGTAGCAGATGAGGGTTTTGTATTTGAATATCCCTAGCACCATGTCATGTTCTTTCCTCCCACATATGAAAAAAGAAAATGAGCTTCTTGCCTGGATTTCAGAGACAGCACAGGTGGAGGTGCTATTGGACTGTCTTGGACTTTAATTCCTTTACTCTTTATACCATTGCATTGCCAACTGATTTCATTTCTGCCAGATTTCTTGTTTTGCATACAAAACATCAGTAAGCTTCAGTTTCTGTAAAGAGGAAAGGAGTTGGACTTTGACCTTCCCAGCATATGATGTTGGTAGCTGTAGAGAACAAAGCTTTCTCCTTTTGGGGGATGATTGTCTATGATGTGGGTCATGACTGGCTCTGAAGAACCTTCTGAAAGTTATTACCTTCCCATCTCTTTTAAGAACCTATTACACAGAGAATGTAGCTTGGACACACTACTGAGGGCTATAAGTATACCAGATTTATTTCTATAAGGGGCTCAGGATAAGGAAAAATGAAAACTGTCCAATAAGGATATGGCCTATCCCATAAGATAGTGAGTTCCTCATCACTGGAGGTGCTAAACAATAAAATGCATGACAATATTGTTGGAGAAATTTCTGTTCTGGCAATTGGATTAGAAAATTTATAAATGAATCAATCAAGCCTTTGCTGGTGTATCCAGAGGCTTACACTGTGGAATCAGAATAAATAAAGCTCAGTCCCTGCCTTCAAATAGCTTCTAGTTGGCTGAGGAAAAAAAGGCACGTGGGAGCACCTGTTGGAGGACAGAAGTGAGTAGCCTTCACCTGAGCACTCAGTGGGGTTATTGCAATGGAGATTCTGTGATTTTTGTGAGTTGTCCCAGAGGAGAACTTCTCCACATACTTGTTCTCCAGATATGTGATGCTCTGAGGCTTTATCTAAAGATGTGATTTTTGAAGGTACCTTGGTGCAGTGTGTAGCTACAGAGTGTTTAACACAACATGAATCTGGATGCCCATTGTTTTACATCTGTGCCCAGGTATATGAACTCTGCTTTGCATGTGTCTGGAGATAGTCTCTTGGCCCCTCAAACTTCTCCCTCCAATTAGTCCAAGTTGACAGATGTCTTTTTGATGTGCTGGGTGAGAGGCCATAAATGTGCATTGTTTTATTAGGGAGGAAATAGGTTCATGTCCCTGGAGGGCTTTTTACCCAGTTCTGAATTCTCTTTCGGTTCAAGTCACTACAGTCTTCTCTCAAAAGAGATTGTTGAGGAAAGATTTAATTTGTCATATTTATTCTTTATGCAAATTAAAAAACTACAAGACTTTAAATTATAAATAATATTAAGGAAGGAGTACTAGATTCATAGTCAAGAGAATAAGATTCAGATCTTAGCCTTTGCTTGAGACCTTTTCCTCCCCCTTCTCCCCCGACCCCTAACAGTGTCCCCATCTGCCCAGTAGCAGGATGAAGATAAGGTGACATACCATACAGCTCAAGACAATCCAATCTAGCTTCTTTGTCTGAAGCTAGCAGAGAGTCTGTAGGGCTCTGGGCCAGCCTTGTTTTTATTTGTCTTACTCTATAGCTGAGGATGTTAACCAGACTGGCTAAGTGATCTTTTCATCAGTGAAATTATGGGTTCTAACTCATGTCAAAATCATAATCTCTTTAGGGATACAGTACGAAGTGGCAGCCCTTGGCTTACCAGAAGAGGCTTTGGCCCTGAAGCCCTTACTGGACTCATTCCATTCCTGGAATCAGAGACACTCAAAATAGAGATCATTGCCAGAGTAATGACTGTGTGTATAATACTTTACAGCTTTTAAATGGCTTTTATAGCCTTCTTTTTTTTATTTAAATATTTACAGTTATCTTTTATTTTACCAACTAGAGGCCCGGTGCACAAAATTTCGAGCACAGGTAGGGTCACTAGGCCTGGCTGGCGATCAGGGCCAATCTGTGGGGTGACGGGCAGGGCTTGGGGCCTGCGGGCTGGGGGAAGCTCCTGCGTTGAATGTCTGCCCCATGGTAGTCAGTGGGCGTCATAGCGACCGGTCGTTCCACCAGTTGTTCTGCCATTCGGTCTATTTGCACATTAGGCTTTTATTATATAGGATTGATTTCTTCAGTAAATATTGGCACCTACTGTGCTGGATTCTGGGAGAGAGTCTTGAACAGGACCCGGTATTTGGTCTCATGGAAGAACCCTCAAGGAGGTTGAGTGACTCCCTGTATTGGTAACATGGACTCCAAATCCTGTCTTTGTTAAATGGTGGGGTGCTCTCTGCTGTAGTGCTTCTAGAGGTGTGGGAATTGTGTCAAATTTTAGGAGGCATTGCTTTGTGTTGTGACGAAATATAATTTTATATTTCATATCTTCAACCTAGTGATCTGTCCTTTGGGGCTTCACAGAATAGTCTGCTTTGTTTTCTCTGGTTGAATTCCTAAGAGCTATCAAGTTAGTAATTCTGTCCCCCAGATTCTGCTTTCTCCCAGAAAGCAGACTCTTCCAGAGCTGATGGAAATGCAGGTTCGCTCTGTGTATGTGCTGAGCCTTTGAAATCCAGTTCTATGGCTCAGTGTACTCTGTTCCTTCTTACCCTTTATCCTACAGTTACCTCGTGGGAGATGAGCTGTGGGTTGTCATGGAATACTTGGCTGGAGGCTCTTTGACAGATGTGGTGACGGAAACCTGCATGGATGAAGGCCAGATTGCAGCTGTTTGCCGTGAGGTAAGGCCAGTGGCCAAACCAGCCTTGAGCAGGATGTGGCCTCCATACCCATGTCTGTCAATGTTCGACATCTGGTGGGATCTCAGCCTGGGCACTGTGCAGGTGGGAGAAATGAGATGGGAAGTCAGACTCTCCCATCATTCTTTTATTATGCCTGTTTTGAAATTTCTATCACCATGATTTTTTTTCTTTAAAGATAACTTTATTCCGATTATAAAATTACTAGAGGCCCGATGCACGAAAATCGTGCAAGAGTAGCCCTCGCAGCCCCGCTGCCCCAACCCCCCACTGGTCATTCTGGAAGGTCATTCCGTGTCTGGTCTAATTAGCATATTAGCTCCATATTATATAGGATATACCCATTATAGAAAAATTAAAAAGTACCAAAATATATATCAAGTCACTCATAATTTCATCCCTTAAAGATAACTGCTATAAACACTTTGTAATATTTTCCTCTGTCTCTTTTATATGGGTATCTATTTTTAATCATATTTTTATTTTGCTTTCCTGCTTTCCTCATGTGCTATGGGTTTCCTGTGAAGCAGATAAGAAGGTGGTGACAGAGGAATTGCTCTTTTAGACAGAGTCATCAGGGAACGCTTTGCATATAGGTTTGAATAAAGATCTGAATGATAGGAAAAAGTAAGCCAAGCTAAAAATCCAGGGTAAAATATTTCCAGGCAAAGGAAATAGAAAAGCATAAATAGGTATTCTCCTTTCTCCTCTTTGCTATTAATTGTCTGAGGTCTATAATGTGCTGGAGTAAGAAGTGGGAGAAAACTCATAAAGGCTCCATGAGCAGCACTCAGAGGATAGCCACATTTTCATTAGAGCAAGAAGATGAAGGGAATATTCAGAGAAGCTGAGGATATCGGATGTTTTGCTGATATGAGACTGGAACTTTTCAGTATCCCAGAGAAAAGTTTGGGAATTGGGGAAAGGGAAAGTAGAAGAGTACATTAGGTTCAGAGTTTTATGGGTATGTGTCCAATAGTATGATTGAGGTTTGATGATGTAACACCTGGAGGCATACAGATGAATTTATGTAGTTTTATATTTAATAAGAAACAAAAGCATGTGAAATCAGTACTGTCCTAGAAAATATGATCACCTTTGTTTTAGAAACCGTGTGATCTAGAACAAGTACAATAGGATTAATACCAGCTTGCGATTCTTAGATCTGACTTCTTTTCTGTACCACGGATGCAGTGTTTCAACTTTTTCCCATTATCTCTGCCCTCACCCCAAAGAGCCTTTGAAGATATTTTTTCTCTAATCCCATTGCCCCCATGAAATTTTAATATCATAGATACATTGTAGTGAATATCTGTTTATGTACTGTGACCCTTTGGAAACCACAAACCATTGTAATGTCTAAGATGTTTTTCACTGGTTGAAAATACATGCATGATACATGCATGTGTACTCAAGGAAATAATTTGCCTCAAATTATTTATCTTTAAAATGGAAATGCACAGCGTATATACCTTAGGGGTGCCATATGGATCAAAAGGCACTTGGAAGAATTTTTAAATTGCAAAAATAGATGGCATTACTGTTTCATTGAGTTCTAATAGAGATCATCCCACTTTTTAAAAAATATTTAGTGAGATATAATTCACCCATATATGGTCCTGACTTATGATGGATCACCTATGATATTTTGACTTTATGATGGTGCAAAAGCAATATACATTTAGTAGAAACAATACTTTGGATTTTGGATTTTGGATTTTGATCCACTCAATCAAGGTATATACTTTTATTGTTTTTAGTATATTGAGTTGTACAACCGTCACCATAAACAAGTTTATCACCCCAAAAAGAAACTCCATACCTGTTAGCAGTCACTTTCCACTCACCCCACTTCTATAGATTTGCTTGTTTTGGATTTCATGTAAATGCAGTCATGTAGTATTTGCTTATTTGTGACTGGCTTCTTTCACTTAGCATAATGGTTTGAAGGTTCATCCATATTATAGAACATAGCAGTACTTTATTCCTTTTAATAGCAAATCAGATTCCATTTATTTATCTATTCATCAGTTGATGGACATTTTGGGTCATTTCCACTTTTTGGCTATTATGAATAATGCTATGAACATTCATGTATACATTTTTGTTTGGATGTATTTTTTATTATTTTTAATCCTCACACAATGTTAAGTTTTTCATTGATATGAGAGAGAGAGAGAGAGAGAGAGAGAGAGAGAGAGAGAGAGAGAGAGACACATCAGTTGCCTCCTGTACATGCCCAGACTGGGGATTGAACCCACAAAACCTGGGTATGTGACCTGACACTTCAACCAGCTAAGCCACACGGGCCAGGGCTGGATGTATGTTTTAATTTCTCTTGGATATATGCCTAGGAGTAGAACTTCTAGGCTTAACATTTTGAGGAATGGCCACACTGTTTTCCAAAGTGGCTGTACCATTTTACATTTCTCTTAGCAGTGCATGAGGGTTCCGGTTTCTTGAAATCATTCTTTTTGATCATAATTTTTGACATTCAGAGGCCAGGGTTTTCAGCCTCCTAAGGAAAACAACTATTACTTTCATAGGGAATAGTCACTTCTGGATATTGGTTTGTTTTTAATTTAGCCATTAATATGCTTTTTAAAATAAAATATTAATTTGAGAACATTTAAATATCATTTTCAAATTGGTTTATATCTTTACTAGAGGCCTGATGCACGAAATTCATGCAAGAGTAGGCCTTCCTTCCTCCGGCTGCTGGCACCCGGGACCTGGGCTTCCCTCGCAACCCTGGCTTTGTCCAGAAGGACATCCAGTCTAATTAGCATATTATGCTTTTATGATTATAGATGATTATAGACTAGAGGCCCGGTGCATGAAATTCGTGCACTGGGGGGGGGAGGTGTCCCTGCACCCTCTCCAATCTGGGACTCCTCGGGGGATGTCCAACTGCTGATTTAGGCCCCATCCCTGTTTAGGCCCACAGGGATCGGGCCTAAACCGGCAGTCGGACATCCCTCTCACAATCCAGGACTGCTGGCTCCTAACCACTCACCTGCCTGCCTGCCTGATTGTCCCTAACCGTTTCTGCCTGCTAGCCTGATTGACGCCTAACTGCTCCCCTGCTGGCCTGATTGCCCCCAACTGCCCTCCCCTGCAGGTCTGGTCGCCCCCAACTGCCCTCCCCTACTGTCCATCTTGTGACAATGTGGGGGCAGCCATCTTGTGACAACGTGGGGGCAGCTATCTTGTGACGATGTGGGGCGGCCATCTTGTGAGGGTGTGAGGGTCAATTTGCATATTACCTCTTTATTATATAGGATGGTTTTTAATTTGATAGAAGCTTCTAAAATTTTAGCTTTGGGTTCTGGACTTCACTTAGAAGATTTAGTTGCATTTTACAGATGGGAAAACAGTAGCCCAGAGAGTAAGTGATTTATCTAGAATGATTTTGTCCATCAGGAGTGGCAGAACCAGGCACTTTCATTCTGCCTGCTAAGTATAGGTGTTTTCTAAGGTTTTTTTCTTTCTCTTCTTATCTTCTATAACATTTGCCAGTTCCAACCATTTCTATAACTTAAAAAAAAATCTCCTCTTCACATACAACTCATAAATATTTATCTCAAGTCTAGACCTCTGTATAGAACTTAAGACTCTTATGTTTAGTTGCTTACTGGACTTCATCTATAAATATTTATAGGTATATAAAACTTAGCATACCCCACACAAAATAAATTATCTCCAAAATAAGATTACTCTCCTAACTTTACTGCTTCTAATATCAGTTCCAGATGCCTGGTTTCCCAAATATGACTTATTTGTCACTTTCCTCCAGTTTTATCATTACAAAATTCTTTCCATTCTTCCTCAGTAGTTTTTCTTTTGGGTCTCAGGTTCTTTGCCAAGTATTTAATGCTTTTTAAAAACTCCAAAATAAAGTATATTGGAGGAACTCAAGTATTGAAAGAAAACTGTTACATGGTATATTATAGTAAGGTATAATAAATAAGGTATAATCTATAATAATAAAAGCATAATATGCTAATTAGACCAGACAGCCAAACAACCTTCCGGACATCATTCTGGATGTCCTTTCCAACAAAGCTGCGGCGGCAGGGGCCGAGGCAGAAGTGGTTAAGGGCAATCAGGCAGGCAGGCGAGCAGTTAGGGACAATCAGGCAGGCAGGCGAGCAGTTAGGGACAATCAGGCAGGCAGGCAGAGTGGTTAGGGGCAATCAGGCAGGCAGGTGAGCAGTTAGGGGCAATCAGGCAGGCAGGCAGAGTGGTTAGGGGCAATCAGGCAGGCAGAGTGGTTAGGGGTGATCAGGCAGGCAGGCAGAGTGGTTAGGGGTGATTAGGCAGGCAGGCAGAGTGGTTAGGGGTGATCAGGCAGGCAAGCAGTTAGGAGCCAGCGGTCCAGGATTGTGAGAGGGATGTCCAATTGCCGGTTTAGGCCCGGTCAGTTGGACATCCCCCAAGGGGTCCCGGATTGTGAGAGGGTGCAGGCTGGACTGAGGGACCCTCCCCCCAACCCCATGCACAAATTTCGTGCACCGGGCCTCTAGTAAAGGTATAAGGCAGCATGGGATGTTAAAAGAATGCTTAACTGGGAGACAGAAGACTAGAGTCTAGACCTATCTATGCCGCTCATTTGGAGCAAGTCCTTTTACTTGTTGGGGCCTCACTTTATCGTAGAATTAGGAAGTTGGATTAGTTGATTTTCTGTAAGTCTTCGTATTATATGTCCTTTCTTTCTCCCTCTGCTCACACCACTTCAATAGTGCCTGCAAGCTTTGGAGTTTCTGCATTCCAACCAGGTCATTCACAGAGATATCAAGAGTGACAACATCCTGTTGGGAATGGATGGCTCTGTCAAGCTAAGTGAGTAGGAGTGATAATGCTTCTCTTTCCTGTGGGATCCCGTCTCCTGTGGGACAGTATTCATATAATAATAGCTAGAGAACTCACTGAAGAGCATTTCCTGGGATATGCAGGATCTTTATATGACTACTATATAGGGTGTCATTTTTATTCATTCATTTATACATTTAGCCAAAAAAATGTACCGAATGCCCCCTATGTGCTAGGTCTTCTGATGGACACGAAGGACGCTTTTGCCTGTCTTCAAATAGTTCTCAATCTACATGAAATACATAATTACAAAAATGAGTTTAGTGTAATTTTTGTCATTCAGTCATCCATTCAGCAAACTTTTATTATATGTCTGTTATATTCCACACCCTCTTGGAATAAAAAAATGAGTGAGAAGACAGTTCTTCCTATCAAAGGCCTCGTAATTTAAATAAACATATAATTGCAATGTAATCCAAATGAACTTCAGGCAGAATAAAAGTGTAAGGACCAATAGTCCAGACAAACAGGTTGTGTCATAGGTGGATGGGAAGACTGTTCTCAGTCTCTGTTCTGGTCACAGGGTGAGGAACTGATAAAAGTGGGGCCATGCCTCATTGTAAGTGAATAGAGTTTCAGTCTGAGACTCATGCCCAGGAAGTAAAGCAAGGACCTACTTGCTGGATTTTGGGATATGGAATTGTTTTCAAGAAGAAAGAAGAATTAGAGCAAGTAATCGAGGCCAAATGGGCACCTTGGACTTTAATGTCTAGTCCTTTTGGCTTGAGGATGGATAAAAGGCCAGGGGTGATATTTGTTATGTTGCTCCTACTTCTCTTTAAGGTTGAACAGGGGACAGGCTAGGGGCTGGGCATGAAAGTGGCAATTATGTGACTCCAGCTTTCGAGAGATGGGGAGTGAGGCAGAGATTGACACCCAGGGGTAGGCATGTAGTCAATACTCACAAAAGAGAACCCCAAATACAATTCCTTTCCTTATTTTCTTTTTCTAGCTGATTTTGGATTCTGTGCCCAGATCACCCCGGAGCAGAGCAAACGGAGCACCATGGTGGGAACCCCATACTGGATGGCACCAGAGGTTGTGACGCGGAAAGCCTATGGGCCCAAGGTTGATATCTGGTCCCTGGGCATCATGGCCATCGAAATGATTGAAGGGGAGCCCCCATACCTCAATGAAAACCCTCTGAGAGTAAGTGTTGCTAGCCCCATTATAAGATTTTGGGTTGTTGTCTTTAGTCCCAGGAAGTGGGACTCCGGCTATTCTCAATGGCTTTCAACCTAGATCTCTCTTTTCTGGATAAAACCAGCCACTGTTGAATTTAAAGTATAAATGCTCAAGGAAAAGGGATATTAGTAGTCACTCATTAATTTACTACAGTACTCAACAATTGAGCTCCTATCATGAGCAAGGAACCGTTCTAATATTAGAAAACAAATTAATATATAGTAACAGAGGTAAGTGCTGTGAAAAAAAGCAGAGTAAGCCCTGGCCAGTGTGGCTCGGTTGGAGTATTGTCCTGTGCACCAAAAAAGGTGGCGGGTTAGATTCCTAGTCAGGGCACATACCCAGGTTGTAGGTATGTGCGTGCAGGAGGCAGCTGATCAATGTTTCACTGGCTTGCACGTGGTCACATGGCTTTTTAATGTTAAATTTGACCCTTGGTCATATTCTTTCCAGTACACCGAAGCTGCCTCTTTGTGTCCTAGAAGCATAAAGCAGCTGACCATATGTCTAGAGGGCATGTCTGGGACCAAGTGAGAACCTCATTTGGAACCTAAGGTGATTTTCCACTTGTGTTGTCAGGCCTTGTACCTCATTGCCACCAACGGGACCCCAGAGCTTCAGAACCCAGAGAAGCTGTCATCTATCTTCCGAGACTTTCTGAACCGCTGTCTTGAGATGGATGTGGAGAAGAGGGGTTCAGCTAAAGAGCTGTTACAGGTAACTGGTCTATGCAGGGAAGCCCCTGATTTTTGGAAACCAAGCCTGTTTTGCTTCATTTTTGTGTGTGAGGTACGGGTTTCTATAGAACCTGGCTTCTCTCTTACCACTTTTGCACTCAGCCTACATATATTCCCAGTTCCCTAACCTTCTTCATCCTGGGCTTCTGCTCCTGTCATTCCCTTAGGCTCTTCTTCAGCCTGTTAAAACTCTACATTCTCCCAGGCTCAGCTGAAAAATCTACTATCTGAGCTCCTATTGAACTTTGCTTGTATCTTTCTTTAGCACTTGTTTTGTTCTGCCTGATTTAGTCTAGCAGAGTTTGAGTCTTTGGTAGATGCTCTTTAATGTGCAAATATTACAGAAGTTATATTTTACTCAAAAAATGCATTTTCAGTAAAGGGTATCAGAGGACATAAATTTGGGGGATGGTTAGAGTGCACCTTTTCAAGTCTTCCCTGTTTCTTCAGTTGAAACCCTCTCAGATGGTGGCAGTGATATTCTGCCAGACTTGGCGAAGCCTAAAGTCGGGGGTTTACCATGTCTTTTATACTACCACCTGCTTAATTCTGAATAGACAGCCTAATTGTTTCACATGGTTGCAAAAACTATCTTTAGCGGCCACATTATTTGTATGCAACATTTATGTTTCAGGTGCAATTTCCTATTGCTAGTATATTTTACTACATTGCCTATGGTGATTTAATAATAAGTATCACATAACTTTGTAACAGTGAGTAATCTGTAGGCATGCACAGTCAGTCATTTTTTGAGTTAGGACCAAGAGCAACTAAGCAGGGCAGGGCAGAGCAGGATCTACCACACTGCCCTGCATTAAAGTTAGGTAATGAACATTTCTGTTTTCCCCACTAGATTACAACCTCCATTTTATTAATCTCTGGGTCTCCTCTTCCACTGAACCAAACCAGTCAGGGCTTCTGGGTCTCCTCTTATAACTAGGACCTAGTTCAGAATAGGTATTTAGAAAAAAATTTGTTAAATTGAATGGAATTGCTTAAATTGAAATGTTACCCTCTGGAACATACTTAGCATTTCTTTGTAATTGGGGTTACTGGTTACAGAGCATTGGTCAATTAGATATGAAATCTGGGTTCTGCCAAGTGTAATCCAATAGTCTCTAGAATCTTTTGGGACTAAAAACCCCTTATAACAGGCAGTACAAATAGGATCCCTTTGCCTTTCATATGAGGTTTTTTTTCTGGAAACCATAGGCATTGGGAAATGTGCAAATACTATGTTAAGCCTGTGATGGAAGATATTGTTAATTAGGTACCAAATTGTAGTTATTGAAAGATTAGTGCCCTCTAGAGTTTTCCCGATATAATAATGTAACTAATAATAAATGCAGGATTTTGAACCTTTACCACACTCTAGGCACTAAGAACTTTATATATTTTCCATTTATGCTTTATAACAACCCTGAGAGTTATAGCTTCTGTTATTACCAAGTTTACACGTGAAAAAAAATGAGAATTCAAGCATTTAGTAGCTTTTTTATGATTGCATAACTGATAAGCGCGGAATCCAGCATTTCAACCTATGTTTATTAGGCGCTCAAGTTTGTGTGCTCTTGGCCACTGCTCTTTTGGCTCGAAGAGTGTGACCACTGGAAGGGCCTTAGGGTTTATCTTTGTTCACTACAGAGAGAAGGAAACTGAAGCCTCCCAGGTGGGTAGTTGATCATACTGCTTTCTCAGCTCAGAGGCTTATAGAACATGTGATCTGAGACATGGCTCTTTAACTTGTTACTGTACATTGTAAATATTTAAAACCACGACTCTCGAAATCTTAAAGAATGAAAGATTCACATCTATTTCTCCTGTGCAGACACATCTGTGAACAGAAGTACATAGGATCTTATGTTGGAATTCATATCTGCATGATTTAGCCAGATCTTTTATTCCTTTCATAATAATTGTAACTTCTTGTTCTCAGTATCTCTTTATGTCCTATCTCTGTCCAAAAGGAAGTTGAAGCAACTTGTTAGAAATGAATCTATATATATTGTCTCTGTGTGTGTCTGTACACATATACAACATGATTAAAAAGGGACTTATAAGGATGGCATAAAAAATCAAATATGCAAATAAATTGAGTTAAATTGTTTTGTTTAAACATCAAATTTGGTTCCTAGTTTCCTGGTAGTCAGGACAGAAAATGAAATGTGATAGTCCCTATATTCTTATCAATTGAAGAAATATCCCCTATTCTCAAGGCACAAAACTTTTTTACTATTAAATGTAAGGAAAATTATTTTTAGTTAAGAGACTGGATTATGTAAAGAATTGTTTTTCATAACAATTTTATTGAAAATGTACATTCAGTTTTCATATGGTGTTTTCTCCAAAAAGTCTTTAATAGTTGGGGATATGGCCCCGAGTACAGTCCAATGAAAGTGATTTGGGTTAGGACCAAGCTATTGATCAAGTCCTTACTGGATTAATTAGCCTTACTGGATTCAAGGATAGCACAACAAATTATGAGACCAATGCTCCTGAAATGCAGTATTTCAGTATATCATTGAGTCATGTTTAGTCAATACCTTCCCACAGAGGCAATTTTTGTTCTGATTATCACCATAGTTTAGTCTTACCTAATATAATATAAACTCCTTTGTATCTGGCTTCTTTCATTCAACATAATGTTTGTGGGCTTCATCTCATTGTCAGTGTACCAGTTATTTTTTTTCTGTGTAGTATTTTATTTCTGTGTAATTTTCTGTGTAGTATTTTATGACTATTATTCATCCTTCCATTCTCTTGAACATTTGGGTTCTTTTTAGTTATGACTATTAGAAGTAAAGCTGTGATGAACATCCTTACATCTGTCTTTTGATGGATACACAAACTCCTCTTGGAAATATCCCTAGGAGTGGAATTGCTGGGATATAGGATAGATTGTGTTTAGTTGAAAGTAGATACTGCCAAACAGTTTTCCAAAATGGTTTGTTATCCTTTAAAGATGTCCTTCAATTTGGGGATAATCTGAAGCTCTCCAGGTAGCATCTTTGTGCAAACATGGATGCCCTTAACATCTTGTAATGGTTGCTGAGGAAGAATGGTAAACAGTCATGTGTCTTTTGCTCTTTTTTTTCTTTTCTAGCATCAGTTCCTGAAGATTGCCAAGCCCCTCTCCAGTCTCACTCCACTGATCGCTGCAGCAAAGGAGGCAGCCAAGAACAATCACTAAAACCACGCTCACCCCAGCCTCATTGTGCCAAGCCTTCCGTGAAATTAATGCTAATTCCAGAAATTCCAACCCTTGATGCTCTCTCTTCCTTGCCTTGCCTCCTCCCATTTCCTGGTCTAGTGCTCTCAAGACTTTGATCCTTGAAAACCATGTGTCCAGCATTGAAGAGAAATGCAACTGACTAATCAGATGATGGCTATCTAAATAAGGAATTTCCTCCCAATTTGTGGATGTGAGGGTGGTTTATGATCCGGGCTTACATGAATAAACCCTTGGACTCCTATTTCTACCTAGCAAAATCTTCTTCACATGTAAACTCCTCCCAAACCCCCAGCCAATCAGTTTTTGGCTATATAAATTTTTGGCTTTATAGCATTATCAATTTGTAATTGGTTGAGGTTTCTTTAGTTCTTGATTTTCTGTGACTGAACTGCCCAAACACCGTATTGTACTTGAAAATTGGAACAGCTTGAGGAATGCCATGGTGGTTGATAATCTGTCAGGGACATGAAATGGCTCAACTTCCTGGACCATGACTATGGCGCAGCTGATACTGATATGGGAAGAGAGAGCTACCATTTTTCTTTGTGCTTCTACAGATGTTTGGGGGGATCTTGACCCAGTAGTGTTCCCCATGCTATTTCTTGTGAAATGGTCTTGGCTATCTATGTAGCAGCTTTTGACTCCCTACATCCTTTAGACTGCTGCTCCCCATTCTGTCCTTGTTTAGAACACTGAGAAGTTTCTTAGGGCCTATGCTGAGTGAGAGCAGTGTGAGAAGTCAGGGGAAAAAATTAGCTGCTTTTAGAACAAGGCTGGACATCAGCACCTGTCCAGCTATACCTATGTGATATTTTAAGAACTCAGTCTCTTTTTCCTTTTGGGATAAGGAGCTGAAAGATTAAGTGAGATCTTCTGATGGCCCGAATCTTTTGGTCAAAGGGAAGGATCTCCAAATCTGAGACTACATGTTAGATTGGATGGATTTGGTGGCTTGAGATGATACTTTGCCAGCTATGAGGGGACCCTGTTTTTACAATGCATGGCCAAGCTCTCTGCAAATGGAAATGCTTGCACTGGGTGTTTGGGATGTTTGCTACCTCCTGCTATCTTTGTGGTTTTGGTCTTGCCACTATGGTAGGACCCCTGGCCAGCATTGTGGCTTGTCATGTCAGCCCCATTGGCTACCTTGTTATGTTCTGAGGTACTGCTGCCTCTGCAGCACAGGTTTTATTTCCTTCAATAAAAGAAGATGAAAATACTCTACTTGGAGTATATGCCTTTCTTTTTTCCTTTATTTCCTGGTTTTTTATTTTGACATAATCTCAAACTAAAGGAAACAAATTTATGAAATAAATATATGTTTTTCTTCTCGAACCATTTGAGATTAAGTGCAGATAAAATGCCCCATTTACTCCTATATATTTCAATGTGTATTTTTTCTTTTAAAAATATTTTTTTATTGATTTTAGAGAGGAAGGGAGAAGGAGAGAGAGAGAAGCATCTGTGATGAGAGGGAATCATTGATAGGCTGCGTCCTGCACACCCCACACGGGACTGAGCCCACAACTGGGGCATGAGCCCTGACCGGAACCAAACCATGACCTGGTTCTTAGGTCGATGCTCAACCACTGAGCCATGCTAGCCGGGCTCTTTCTTAACACTTTTATTTTAAATCTAAATTAAGAGAAATAGGCCAAAATGTTTGTATATTATAAGGTACTAGGGGCCCAGTGCACGAATTCATGCACCTTGAAAGGAACTGTGGGCCTCGAGGCTGCGGTGGGCACAGGGGCGGGTCTTGGCCCATCCTCCGCGCCCCCACCTGGCCCCTCCTGTTGCAGCCCGGTCCCCACTCCTGCCGCCACCACTTCCACTGCTCACTGCGCCAGCCCTGCTCACACCCCTGATGGCGCGGAGCAATTGGGGCCAGTACCATCAGCGGGTGTGAGCGGCGGCTGCTGCCCCGATTACCCCTCAGGAGCAGGGGGAGGTGGAGAAGCCCTCAGGGGCGATTGGGACCGGCGCCGGGCGTTGGCAGCGGGTCTGAGCAGTGGCTCTGACGCCAGCTGCAGGTGCTAGTGGGCTGGTGCTGGCAGTGGGTGTGAGTGAGGCCATTGCCGGCAGCAGGTGCGAGAGGTGGCTGCCGGCCCGATCGCCCCTCAGGAGCAGGAAGAGGTGGAGAAGCCCTAAGGGGTGAACAGGGCCGGCAGCCGCCACTCGCACCCGCTGACAGGGCTGAGTGATCAGGACGGGCTCCGGGCACCAGCAGTGGGTGTGAGCTGCGGCTCCAGTGCTGACAACGGGTGCGCGTGGGGCTGGCGCCAGCAGCAGGTGCGAGTGCCCAGCGGAACCGCAGCATGGGGGAGCAAAGAATTTTCAGTAACCACTGGAGGCTCACCCCACTGACAGTGACAAGCGCACCACCTTGGTCTGGCGTCCCCACTCACCTGTTCCACCATCCTGCCGCAGCCAATGCCCACCATGTTCCACACTCTGCTGTCTGCTGCTGATGCCTGCCATGTTCTGCGCGCACCCCCTGGTGGTCAGCGCACGTCATAGTGACCCGTTGTTCGGTTGTTCTGCCGTTCAGTCTATTTGCATATTAGGGTTTTATATATATACTAGAGGTCCGATGCACGAAATTCGTGCATGGCGGCAGGGGGGTGTCCCTCAGCCCAGTCTGCACGCTCTCCAATCTGGGATCCCTCTCACAATCCAGGACTGCCGGCTTCCAACTGCTCACCTGCCTGACTGCCTGATTGCCTCTAACCGCTTCTGCCTGCCAGACTGATCACCCCCCTAACCACTCCCCTGCCAGCCTGATCAACACCTAACTGTTCCCCTGCCGGCCTGGTTCCCCCCAACTGCCCTCCCCTGCCGGCCCGGTCACCCCCAACTGTCCTTCCCTGCAGGCCTGATTGCCCCCAACTGCCCTCCCCTGCAGGCCTGGTCACCCCTAACTGCCCTCCCCTGCTGGCCTGATCACCCACAACTGCCCTCCCCTGCTGGCCATCTTGTGGCAGCCATCTTGTGTCCACATGGGGGGCGGCCACCTTTGACCACATGGGGTGGCCATCTTGTGTGTTGGAGTGACGGTCAATTTGCATATTAGCTCTTTATTAGATAAGATACATTGGTTCAAGCAGTTATGGAGCCTGAGAAGTTTAATGATCTGTGTCTGCAAGTTGGAGACCCAGAAAAACAAGTCGTTTGAAAGTCAGACAGCCAATGGTGTAGATTTCAGTCGAAGTCTGATGTCAGAACCAGGTGCACCAAGGGCAGATCAATGTCCCAGCTCAATAGTCGGGCAGAAAGCAACCTTCCTCCACCTTTTTCTATTTAGGCCCTCAACTAATTGGATGATGCTCACCAACACTGGGGAAGGCCAACTACTTTACTGAGCCCTTCAATTCAAATGCTAATCTCTTCTGGAAACACCCTGCAAATACACCCAGAAATAATGTTTAACCAGATACTATACTGGGCATCTTATGGCCCAGTCAAGTTGACACATGAAGTCAACCATCAACCTCCCCAACCCCACCTTCAGGCAAAAGATGCTGTCAGTTTATGGCTTTTAAATCAAGGGGTCAATGTGTTAAGATTGGTGACCCCCAATATTGTTTTGTGTAAAAAAAATAAAGGCACAGGAGATCCTCCACGCAGTTACTGAAAGGACAAGTACAATTGGATTGCTTATGTGTAAGAGGGAAGGAATGTTAGATGATGGTATGGAAGTGATGAGAACCCAAAGACAACCTGTTCACTTTGAGATTGCAATTGTAAACTGGTTAGTCTGATGAGGCCTGAGGAATTGTTAACTGATTGCCCCTCTGCACTCTTAAAGTTGTCTGATTAGTTGGATGTCAAAACAGAAGCATTGACTGTCCTGTGAACCTTCCATTATAGGGATGACTGTTTACTGCTGGGATATCTAGCCATCCACTCAGATAATGGAATATTCTTCATGCTTAGGCAGCTTAGCAGCATATCTTCATGCCTTTTTAAAAAATTATGTCTGCAGAGTAATGGACACAAGAGAACTCTGAAACTCTCTACTCATAGACAATTGCTACTTGTCTAATTTTATATTGGCACTGAGCATATCTGTCCCCTGTGTGTTAGTTTTCTATTGCTACATAACAAATTACCACAAACATTGTGGCTTAAAATAGCACAAATTATCTAAGTTCCTATACATCAGAACTCTGGGCACTGCACGGCTGGATTTTCTGCTCAGGGTCTTAGGCTTGAATCAATGTGCCATTGAAGAATTCTGCCCAGAACACCCTCCAAGGTTCTATCGGCTCTCAGCCATCTGTCAAGGACCCAGGCAGCTGGGTTTAGTGCTCAGAACTCAGGTCAAAGCTAGAGAAACAGAGGAATCAAAGAGTAAACAAAACTAGAAAAGGCTAGTTTTAAGCAGGTCAGGAGAAAAAAACAACAAAAAATGGTAATCACTGCATAACCGGGCTACAAAAAGTATTTAATGCCTAAACTGAATGATTGACAAGAACCAAGTTTATACTTTCGTTATTTTTATAAGAACCAAAGCAGAATCAAGCAGGGAGTACACTCTAAAGCAGTGATGGGCAACCTTTTGAGCTTGGTGTGTCAAACTTCGCCAAAAAACTGAGCATAACTCAGGTAG
Organism: Cnephaeus nilssonii; assembly: GCF_951640355.1. Lineage (NCBI taxonomy): Eukaryota > Metazoa > Chordata > Mammalia > Chiroptera > Vespertilionidae > Cnephaeus > Cnephaeus nilssonii. Next base: position 46,501,828 of record NC_137084.1, on the reverse strand, counting down.
TGTGTCACTTTGAGGAAAAAACTAACTCCAAGACTCTAGTCGCAAATGTGTCATCCTCAGGAGCAGCAAATGTTTCATCCTCGGCATGCGGCCGCGTGTCATCAGAAATGGCTACGCGTGTCAGTGCTGACACACGAGTCATAGGTTTGCCATCACTGATCTAAAGGCACATTTCAAATGTGCTGCTCCAAGCTAAGGTTGGGCTTGGGCTTTACATTCAGCCTCCCAGAACCCCACGGGGCCTCGGAGGCCACGCCCCGGCCACGCCCCGGCCACGCCCCGGCCACGCCCCCAGCCCGCAGGCTCGTTCTCAGCCCGGCCTCCATCTTGAGAGACGCTGGTCTCCTCAGTGCGAAGTCCAGGCCTGAGTTTGGGCTGTGAAGTCCCGGTAAGTAACGTGTCCAGCTCCCCGCTTCCCACGGAAGCATCTTCCGAGGTAGGAGCCACCTTCATCCTCACGTTGGCGGTCAAACCCGCGGCACGTGGACGCGTCAGCTCCCCAGGTCGGTTGAACCTGGAGCTGCCATTCCCTGCAGGGCTGGTGGGAGGAGGCCGAGGCCGAAGGGCTTCCACCTGTGCGGGCCCCTGGGGGCCACACCTCAGCGGTGGGGGTGGGGGTGGGGGTCGGGGAACGGGGCCCGGGGCCGCAGACCCAGGGCCGGCCTGCGGGTCGGCCTACCCGGAAGTCCCCGCAGGTGCGAAGGGCGCGGCGCCTTTGTCTGAGGACCACAGCCCAGCGCTGCGCGGGTTCCACGTCTGAACGTGGTTGTGCAATGAGCTCTGCCCAGTTTCCTGGTTTTGGGCGGGAGGCTGAGCCTTTTCTAGGTCCTCCATCCTGGCAGGCACGCCCTGGCTTTTTTAAAAAATATGTTTTTTAAATAGATTTTTAGAGAGAGAGGAAAGGAGAGGGATGGAGAGACAGAAACATGGAGAGAGAAGCACCCCCCATTGGCTGCCTCCTGCACGCCTCCTGCTGGGGACCCAGCTGAAACCCTGGCTTGTGCCCTGACGGGGAATCAGTCGGTGACCTCTTGGTTCTTGGGTCTAGGGTCAACCACTGAGCCACACCCGCCAGGCACCCCCTGTTTTTTTGTGTTTTTTTTTCTTTTTAAATTTCATTATTGATTAAAGTGTTACATATGTGTCCTTATTCCCCCATTACCCCCCTTACCTCCCCACTCATGCCCTCACCCCCCTGTCTGTTGTCTGTGTCCTTTGGTTAGGCTTATATGCATGCATACAAGTCCTTTGGTTGATCTCTCCCCCTTATCCCCACCCTCCCCTACCTTCCCTCTGAGGTTTTTTGACACAAGCAACTGGATGAACACTGGTGCCCTCTACTGAGATGGGAGGAACTTGGGGAGAAATGGGTCCTGGAGGGAAAATCAGGTGTTCAGTTTTGGAATATTACCTTTGAGAGACCCGTGAGAAATGCAAGTGGAAATTTCAATATGTCGGATATAGGGGATTGGAAATCAGAAGAGCTCTGGAAGGGAAACAATATTTATTGATTGTCGCTCCCCCACCCCCCGAAAAAAAAAGTTATTGAAATTTCAGTGTGGATTTGGCTACCCGACTGGTAGACTCAAATATAAAGGATATGCAGATATGTGGGAAATGGTGTGGTAATTATTCTGGTTAAAATGCTGCCTTTTGTCCAGTATTCAAACCGTTTACCATCCTCTTAGTCAAAGTAGTTTGTTCAAAACATTTTTCTTGGATAATTCGATATTTGCAACAAAGACACCAAGTTTGTGTAGTTTCATCATCAACTAGTTCAAACTTTTCTTCTCATTTCCATTGTTATATTTTTTTTTTCCTTTGACCCATGGATTTAAAAAAAAATATGGTGTGTAATTGTGAAGATTCCTCAAAAAAAAATAAAATATACATTCCACAAATGAGTGAGATCATGTGGTATTTATCTTTCTCTGGCTTATTTCACTTAGCACAGTGGTCGGCAAACTGTGGCTCGCGAGCCACATGCGGCTCGAGAGCCGCGGTTTGCCACTCTGTTAACTAATGAGTTTGCTGACCACTGGGATAGGGGCTTATTCACAAGGAACAACAACAGCCTGTAATTATTGGAATCGAGAGTCTAGGTCAGTTGTAGGCAAACTCATTAGTCAGCAGAGCCAAACATCAACAGTACAATGATTGAAATTTCTTTTGAGAGCCAAATTTTTTAAACTTAAACTTCTTCTAACACCACTTCTTCAAAATAGACTCGCCCAGGCCGTGGTATTTTGTGGAAGAGCCACACTCAAGGGGCCAAAGAGCCGCATGTGGCTCGCGAGCCGCAGTTTGCCAACCACGGGTCTAGGTCAGTGGTCAGCGAACTCATCAGTCAACAGAGTGGCAAACCACAGCTCGTGAGCCGCATGTGGCTCGTGAGCTGCAGTTTGCCGACCACTGACTTAGCATAATGCTCTCAGTTCCATCCATGCTGTTGCAAATGGTAAGAAGTCCTTTTTTATAGCAGCGTAGTATTCCATTGTGTAGATGTACCACTGTTTTCTAATCCACTCATCTGCTGATGGGCACTTAGGCTGTTTCCAAATCTTAGCTATTGTAAATTGTGCTGCTATGAACACAGGGGTGCATATATCCTTTCTGATTGGTGTTTCTGTTTTCTTGGGATATATTCCTAGAAATGGTATTACTGGGTCAAATGGGAGTTCCATTTTTAATTTTTTGAGGAAATGCCATACTGTTTTCCACATTGGCTATACCAGTCTGCATTCCCACCAGCAGTGAAGGAGGGTTCCTTTTTCTCCTCATCGTCTCCAGCACTTGTCATTTGTTGATTTGTTAATGATAGCCATTCTGGCAGGTGTGAGATGATACCTCATTGTTGTTTTAATTTGTATCTCTTGGATGATTAGTGACTTTGAGCATCCTATCTAATAAAAGAGTAATATGCAAATTGACTGTACCTCTGCTACACCCACAAGCCACACCCACCAGCCAATCAGGAGTGAGTATGCAAATTAACCCAACCAAGATGGCTGCAGCCACAGAGTGAACAGGAGGCTTGGGTTTCCCCGGCAATGGAGGAAGCCAAGCTTCCTGCACACCCTGGCCGACCCAGGCCTCCGCTCAAGGCTACAAAGTTTCAATTATAGAAGATAAATAAATCCCAACAAAAATGGCTGCGGCTACGGAGCGAACAGGAGGCTTGGGTTTCCCCAGCAATGGAGGAAGCCAAGCTTCGCGCCCACTCTGGCCGGCCTAGGCCTCCGCTGAAGGCTACAAAGTTTCAATTATAGAAGATAAATAAATCCCAGATACCAGGGTCTCCGCTTGGGTCGCTGGGGGGCGTGGCCAGCCTGCAAACCACCATAGGCCCCTCGCCCAGGCCACCCTATGCCCCAAGGGAACCCCCACCCTGATCCGGGACATCCTTCAGGGCAAACCAGGCGGCTCCCACCCGTGCACCAGGCCTCTATCCTATCTAATAAAAGAGTAATATGCAAATTGACCGTCACTCCAACACACAAGGTGGCTGCCCCTATGTGGTCAAAGATCCTGCCCCCATGTGGACCCAAGATGGCCACCACAAGATGGCCAGCAGGGGAGGGTAGTTGGGAGGGACCAGGCCTGCAAGGGAGGGCAGTTATGGGCAATCAGGCCAGCAGGGGAGGGCAGTTGGGAGGGACCAGGCCTGCAAGGGAGGGCAGTTGGAGGCGATCAGACTGGCAGGGGAGCAGTTAGGCATCATCAGGCTGTCAGGGGAGTGGTTAGGGGGTGATCAGGCTGGCAGGCAGAAGCGGTTAGGGGCAATCAGGAAGGCAGGCAGGCAAGCAGTTGGGAGCCAGCAGTCCTGGATTGTGAGAGGGATGTCCGACTGCCCGTTTAGGCCCGATCCTACTGGGATCGGGCCTAAACGGGCAGTCGGACATCCCTGGAGGGGACATCCCTAGAGGGGTCCCAGATTGGAGAGGGTGCTGGCTGGGCTGAGAGACCCCCCCCCCCCCGCCCCCGTCCATGAATTTCATGCACCGGGCCTCTAGTGTTTTCATATGTCCCTTAGCTTTCTGTATGTCCTCTTTTGAAAGTGTCTATTTAGGTCCTTTGCCCATTTTTTGATTGGGTTATTTATCTTCCTTTTGTTAAGTTGTATGAGTTTCCTGTAAATGTTGGAGATTAAACCCTTATTGAAGATAACATTGGCAAATATGTTCTCCCATGCAGTGAATATAAAGAACATTATAAACTGATGAACAAAAATAGATACAGAGGCAAAGAAGCATTGAACAGACTGTCAAACTACAGTGGGAAGGCAGAGGAGGGTTGGGGGGGTGGTGTAAGAGATCAGACGAAGGACTTGTATGCATGCATATAAGCATAACCAATGGACGCAAGACACTGGGGGTGGGGGTGAGGGCATGTGCAGGGGGGTAGAAGAGGCCGGTTATGGGGGGTCAATGGGGAAAAACATGAGACATATGTACTACTATTTGTAATACTTTAAATAATAAAATAAAATAAAATAAAATTTAAAAAATGTAGTTCACCTTCATCAATTAGGCAAAAATTTTAAAAGTCATAATACTCAGTACTTTTCATAAACTTTGTGGGATATGCAAACTAGGGTGAGTTAGTTTTGGAAAACATTTTTATAATTTATCTATGTGAATTAAAAATAAATATATATTTCAACCTAAAAATAATTTTATCTAATAAAAAGGGAATATGCTAATTGACCCTCACGCCATCACAAAGATGGTGGCGCCCACAGCCAATAAGGAGGGAATATGCTAATTGCCCCACCCTCAAAGATGGCAACACCCACAGCCAATAAGGAGGGAATATGCTAATTGACTGCCCCGCCCTCAAAGATGGTGGCGCCCACAGCCACAAGATGGTGGCGTCCAGTTCCCTCATCCCCCAGCCGCCCAGGGCCACCCGAGGCTCAGGTAACCAGGGTTGGCCAAGGCTTGCGCTGCCAGTAGTGGCAGCAGCAGAGGTGTGATGGGGGCATCACCTTCCCCTGATCGCCGGGTTGCCTTCTGCCCCTGAGGGCTCCCGGACTATGAGAGGGGGCAGGCCAGGCCAAGGGACCCCCCCTCCAGTGCATGAATTTTTATGCACCGGGCCTCTAGTAAAAAAAATATACAACTGCCATATAATTCAGCAATCCCTCTTGTGGGTATTTATCAGAAGAAATCCAAAACATGAATTAAAAAAGGTATATGCATTCCTGTTATGTTCAATGCAGCATTACTTACAATACCCAAGATATGCGAGCAACCCAAGTCCATCGATAGACAATTGATAAAGAAGATGTGTCCCCCCAAAATGTATACACACTTTAACAGCTGATAACTCACATAATTTTCACTTTTTCAGGTTTAACAGATTTGAGCCAGACTAATCTTTGAACAAAGAAAATTTATCCACTAGACTTTTTTATGAGGATACATAAAAGAGAAAGTTTACCATACAAAACTTGCAACAGTTGATGAATTGAAGGTGCACTAATACCGAAAAAAAAAAAAAAAAGATTCTTGATGTTTGCAATTCCATTGCTTTGTGTTAGCAGTGCCTGGACCAGAAAGGTCATCAATTTGAAAACAGGCATACAAAAAAAAAATTATTCATTTCTGTAGATTCTTTTAAATTTTGAAAATGAACTGTATGTTAATAAACACTGACTTTATAATCATTCAAAGTGTGTATACAGTTTTTTGGGTCACCCTCTATATACAATGCAATATTAGTTGGTCATAAAAAAGAATGAGATGTTACCATTTACACTAAACAGATGGAGCAAGAGGGTATCATGCTAAGTGAAATAAGTCAGACAGAGAAAGACACATAGTATATGTTTTCATTTATGTGTGGAATCTAAAACATAAAATAAATAACAAACAAAACAGACTCATAGATGCAGAGAACAAACTGATAGCTGCCTGATGGGAGAGGTTTGGGGGGCTGGGTGGAAAAGGTGAAGGAATTAAGAAGCACAAATTGGCAGTTACAAAATAGTCCCGGGGATGTAAAGTACAGCACAGGGAATATAGTCAATAGTATTGTAATAACTACTAGCATGTATGCTACCAGTGAGTACTAGAATTATAGGTGGGATCACTGCATAAGTTATAGAAATGTTTAAGCTACTATGCTGTACACTTGAAACTAATGTAATATTGAATGTAAACTGTAAAAGAAAAATTAAAAAATATAAAATAATGGTTTTTAATCTCCAAATGTGGAATTTTCCAGTTACCATTTTCTTCTTATAGACTTCTGGTATAATTGCAATGTAGTAGAAAACACACTCTTAAGATTTCAATGTTTAAAAGTTTATTAAAACCAGTTATGTGGCTTAATATATCATTTTGATAAATGTCCTATTTCCACTTGAAAAGAATATTAGTCATTGAGTATAGTGTTTGATAATTATTAGGTTAGTTTGTTAATCAAGTTGTTAGAATCTCATATTCTTACATACTTTTTTGTCTGTTTAATATATCTTATATTGAGAGATCTCCCACCATGATAGTGGATTTGTCTTTCTCTCCAGAGAGGCTATATGATTAAGTGCCTATAAATAGAAAATTCTTTTAAAAAATCATTATGAAATATCCCTCTTTGTCTCTACTAATGTTTTTTTCCCTCGAGGTTTTTAAATTTGTTGGTAACATAGTGAGAGATGACCCCAGTTCTCACCCTTCTTTTAGTTACACCTTTTGTGTTCACACCCTTTGCCAAGTAACTTTATAGTGCTCTCCTACCATGAGTTGACCAGGTCTGCTTTTGCCTTAGACTACACAACATCCCTTGAAGCAGAGGTGGTAAATGGGCTTGCATATGGGAACTTGCTTTCTTGGACATTTTCCATCTCCGTGACAATATGCTCAAGGCTAACCTGGTTGAGTGACACATGGAGCAGCACTAGGTCACCCCGGTCATTCAAGCCGAGGCCATTCTAGAGCAGCAGAATAGATAACTGTTCAGCTCAGATGTGTGAATCATAAATGCTTATTTTTATGTGTGATTGAGGTTTTGTCTTTGGTACTTGGCATTATCCTGATAATGGAATACTAATAAATAGCATATACAAGGTATATGAAATATTCAATTATATTTCATCACAATACAAAGTAATGCCTCCTAAGTTTAGACATGATTCCCACACATCTAGAAGCATTTCCCTGCTTCTGGCCTTTGAACTATTGTCATACATTTTACTTTTACAATTGTAAAATATCTATTTGGGTCATCTATTTCTTTTTTTAAATATATTTTTATTGATTTCAGAGAGGAAGGGGGAGAGAGAGAAAAATAGAAACATCAATGATGAGAGTGAATCACTGACTGGCTGCCTCCTGCACCCCAACCTGGGATTGAGCCTGCAACCTGGGCATGTGCCCTTGACTGGAATCAAACCCAGGACCCTTCAGTCCCAGGGCGAAGCTCTATCCATTGAGCAAAACCAGCTATGGTCAGGTTGTCTATTTCTTAATCATATTGTTTTTTATACTGAGTTGTATGAATTTAATTCAGCCATTGCTATTTTGAATATTCCATAATTCTTAATTGAGGTGGATTCTCACCAATTCCATATGGGAGAGGAGAGAAAGGGAAGGGGCAGGCAACTGTGTGTGTGAGAGTCACTTATTGGTCAAAGATTGTATTTTTCATATACCTCATCCATGCCTCTAAGTTCTCAAGTTATTCCAAGAGCATGTGTCAGTTAAAAAACCATATTCATGTATATTATCTAATATGCTTTCAGCACCTATTAATTGGCTGGTTCAGAGAATATGGTCCCATTTTAGAGCTGAGAAAACTAAATGGTACAATGACTGCAATAAACACATAAGTTATTAGGAAAGGTGAGATGAAACTCTAATCTTCTGCACTGAATTCAGTGCATTATCTTAGATTATAATTTTTAAAATTCATTTATTTTTAATGGAATTTTCTGTAGAATGGTGGGATAGAAAACATTTAAAGGAGTTACTAGATCCTTAGTGTTTTATTTGTCATTCCAGCAAAAGGGTGTACCATACTTAAGAATGTCAAGAAGGTTGAGGTAAAGAGCTGGAAGAAAAGACAGAAAAAGAATAAGCCATGGATTATACACATCTTCAACCACGAATGCTACGCCACCTACATTGCTGGTTGCTACAGCTGCTATTGGGAAACCAAGCTGGGGAAAAAGTCTAGATGTGGACCCTGCTGCTGCTCTTGGGTACAGAGAGATGGAAAGGAGCTGGACCACACTTCCTGAGATGTGGGGAACATGGGCTGGTCCCCGCCACCATGAGGGCTCATTAGCTCCAGAACCGGGCATGCTTGGGCTCTAGTTCTCCCAGGAAAGGTCTGCTGCAATTCTGGAGCCAAAGTTAACCTTAATGAAACATGTGCTCGTGTTCTCTCACTTTTACTCTTCATTTCTCCTTTTCCTTAACTACCTCTCTTATCATTCATTTATTCATTCACTCACTTTTGCTTTTATTCACTCAGTGAACCTTGAAGAAAAAGTGAAGTTTAAATACATTTAGATGTTTTTGTCTAGGGATTACAGGAATGCCTGCATATTTAATTTTCTCTTCATTGTGAGTTTCCCAAAGGAGCTCTGCTTATGAGGAAAAAAACAAAACAGCAAGTGGGAAACAAGGTGTTCTTTTATTTATTTTTATTATTTGTTAATGTGCTTTATTTTCATTTATTTCTGAGAGAGAGAGAGAGAGAGAGAGAGAGAGAGAGAGAGAGAGAGAGAGGAAGGGAGAGGCAGAGAGAGAAACATTGATTGGCTGCCTCCTGCATGTACTCTGATGGGGGATTGAGCCTGCAACCTGGACATATGTCCTGATCGGGAATCAAACCAGTGCCTTTTGGTGCATGGAATGACACTCAACCAACTGAGCCACAGAAGCCAGGGCAAGGTGCTCTTTTATTGATCAGGTTAATGCCTGGTTTTCCCTAAAGAAGAACTCGTAAGGCTGAGTGGTGGCATGTGGCCTAGCCTCATTGAGGGCCTGTTTCTTGCTCTAAGACATATGGTGGGCGATATGGTGTAAGAGATGAGAAGATGAGCATACTGAAGTGAGAAGAGGTGGCCATTTCATGTACCTTCACTTACTTGCAAACCTGGTCCAGCTAGGGTCTAAGATTCTGACCAATTGGATAACTAACTTTTTATGCCTGAAATGGGGAGCACAAGGAAAGGGGTGGAAATAGGAAGCTTTCCTGGATTAGGCAGAGTGTTCTGTCCCCTGTATCTTTTCTGCCCAAATATTTGGCTTCTATGCTCTTGACTGGGGATAACAGAAGTGCTTCAGGCTATCGTCACCACTCTCAAGGAATTCACAGAGTATTGGAGGAAAAGACAAGCACACACACTATGTCAGTATGGTGAGAGAAGTGCTATAATTTTGAGTGTGTGTGTGTGCACATGCGTGCCTGCATGCTAATATGCAACCATATGTCAGTGGAATGGTTGAAAATAACTTTATTTAGAAGGGGAAAGTTGATTAAGATTTATACAGGTAAAGAGTAGGGGATGGAAAAAGAAATGGCATGGGAGGAGGAGTCAAGGGCATTGGTGTGAAGTTTATTTTAGGTGGAGCGGGGGATGTAAATGGAGAAGTGATGGGAAACGAGGCCAGAGTGGAAGATGGGACAGATGTGTGGTTTTTAGAATTTGACATCTATCTGTAAGGAATAAACTGTCCCCGAAGATTCCAAGCTAGAGATGTTGTCTGAGCTATGTTTTGGAATGATTATTTGATCATATGGGGGATGCATCGGAAGGGACACAACTAATACAGGGCGACATCTATGCTTTCAAAGGAGCTATGCTTACGAGAAAAAGAAACTAGCCCGTGGGAAACAAAGTGCTCCTTTATTATTGGTCAGGCTGATGCCTGATTTTTCTGAGTGAAGAACTCTGATAAGCCTGAGTGGTGGCATGGGCTCAAGGTAAGAGATGTTGGTGGCCTGGATTCGAGAAGTGATGGTAAAAATGGAGAAGAGCTAATTGATTCAATAGATATTATGTGGGAAGAGGTTGTAAGTCACACGAGAGCTATAAAGAAGGACATAGAGGGAAAGAAAAAGGGAGGCTTCCTGGGAATGATGACATTTAAGGCAATGTGGCATAGTTGAAAACTCCCTGGACCAGAGCCTGGGGGTATGTTTGGGTCCTAATTCCAACTCTGCCCTTGGGCTGGTTATATGAATTGAAGTAGATAATTCTCATGGCCCCATTTCTACTCAGGGGAAGGAGTAGAGCATAGAGCATAAGAGCTAAGATCTTGGGTCTGGGAAAGATGGCCTGGATTCAATTTGTGGCTTCACCACGACTACCACCAACTTGGAGCTTTACCGCTGTGGGAACTTGGGCAGATTAATTAACATTCTGGTGCTTTAGATTCCTCAATAGAATAAGGGAGATGATAACAATAGTCCCCATCAATAGGGTTTGTTGTGAGGATAGAAGAGATAATATGTGGAAAACACTTAGAATTGGGCTCGGCACACAATTAGCACTCAATAAGTATTAGCTATTTTTATTAATATGTTGGAGTCTTTGCCTTTGGAAGTGATCTTCCACATATATCAATGATTGTGCAGGCAATTCTGACTAGGAGGAATGAGGTAGTTAGGAGTCCTGAGAAAGCGAAGCACAGTGGTGTGTTTAGGGAAAAAACAAATTTTCAATATTGAACTTAGTGACATGTAAGATCATACATGGTAAGTGGTGGGGTTGGAAAGGAATATTTTAATTAAATTATGAAGCTTTTCTATGTCATGCTAAAATATTTGAACTTTATCCTGTAAATAGAGGGGAGCCTTAGAAAAATTTGAACAAGAATGGCAATAATGAGAATCAAAATATGAAAACTTAATAAACAAGAACAGTTTTATTGAGCACTTATTATGTGCCACAGTGATGAGTACAACTAAGGCTTCTGGCCCTGTTGCGTCTTACATTGAGATGAGTTAGGTAATAAATAATAAAGAAAGATGATTTCAGATAGTGGTAAGAGCTTTGAAGGTAAGAAGAAGAAAGATGTATTAGAAATTGCATATACCACATTTTGCTATTCTACTTATCAGTTTGTGGATACTTATGTTGCTTTTACATTTTAGTTATAGTGAATAATGATGTATGAACATGGTTGGAAAATATCTGTTTGAGACTCTGCCTACCATGTACATTACATTTTCCTGGGCATTTTGAGTATCTCACAATCATAGATAAGGAATGACTAGGAAACATTTTTTTCTTCATTCTCCTTACCATTAAAAAAATACTTATTGAGTACCTATTGGGTACTAGATACAAGGAATACAATAATGAATAAACATACACCCAGCCTTAATGGAGTTCACTTATAATACATTGTGATAAGTGCTAAAATAGAGTCAATTTCAGGTTGCTAATTTCTGTTTTATAACTCACCAAGTTTGCAGTATATAGCAGCTCTTAAAAACTAATACAGTCAGTATAACTCATCTTTATATTATCTCCAGTTATTTTTATACCTAAACAATTTGAACTTTGGTTCTATTTGTTTAGGTATAAAAATAACTGGAGATAATATAAAGATGAGTTATACTGACTGTATTAGTTTTTAAGAGCTGCTATATACTATTTCTATTCATAGAAATAAGTAATGGCTTTCAATTTTTGAATCTTTTAGGAATTTTATATGCCATAATACTATAATAGCAAGTGTAACCTATACAGGGAAATATAATTGGGAATTAGACTGATTTATATAATCAAGTTGAGTCACACTCTTAAAGTATAATTGTGGCAATCTTCCACTGACTGTCTGTGTTTATCCATCCATCCATCCGTCCATCTATCCATCCACCCATCTTTTAAGGCTGTTGATTAGAATACAGTCCAACCTTGGTTCTCAAACATCTCCCATCTCTGAACAATTTGGTTCTTGACCAAGTTGTTCATGGAAAAAATGTCTTGGTTGTTGAACAACCCTTTCATGCTGATACATCAGCGTGACACAAAGCATCTCTCAGTCAACAAACAAAGGAGAGAATGCAAGTCAGTTTATTGCTAAACCTAAACATAAACTTTGTGTTGTTAACATCTCAGAAAATTGTGCAATGCATATTTTTTGTGGTGTTTTGGTTTTTGTTGCTGGCAAATGGATGCTTAGCACAATTTTAAAACATAAAGAGGCCATCAAGAGTGCTAATGTTGCTAAGGGTGTGAAAAAACAATGATCACAGGCAATTGAAGTAGAAAAACTGTTGTTGATTTGGGTAAATGAAAAGCAGTTAGTTGGTGACAGCATTTCAGAGGCAGTGATATGTGAAAAAGCAAAGATGCTGCATACTGACCTCCTGAAAGGCATCCCTATAATGAGTGCTGAAAGTGATTCATTTAAGGCTAGTAGGGGGTGGTTCGATAGATTTAAGAAGTGTTTATTTATAGACTAACATGTACTGTATATAAGACATGTTCTGTATATAAGAAAAGTTAAAACAGGCAATTATTTGGGGGGGGTGTCTTAAATGAATTAATTCAATTTACATTATTTCTAATGGGAACAAATGATTTGGTTTTCAAACAAATCACTTCTTGAACAGCCTTCCAGAATGAATTAAGTTTGAGAATGAAGGTTCCACTGTATTTTTTTTTTAAATCAAATTCACTTTAGAAGCATTAAGATTTCCTAGGAGTTGGCAAGGGATGGTATGTTCAGCATATTTTCTGTTATTATTTTTAAAAAGTTTTACTTTTAAATTAAATTTTACATTAATATTATTAAATAATCATGTACTTTATAAAGTGTTCCCCCAATATTTCTAGTACCACCTGGCAGCATAGTTATTACAATATCATTGACTATATTCCCTATGCTGTACTTTACACCTCCATTACCATTTTGTAACTAACAATCTGTATGTCTTACTTCTTTACCTGTTTCACTCATTCCCCAAAACCCCTCCCCTCTGGCCACCATCAGTTTGTTCACTGTATCTATGCGTCTGTTTCCATTTTGTTTAATCATTTATTTTGTTCTTTAGATTCCACATATAAGTGAAATCATGCAGTATTTGTGATTTTCTGACTGATTTATTTCACTTAGCATAATACCTGCTAGGTTCATCCATGCAAATGGTAAGATTTCATTTCTTTTTTGTGACCAAGTAATATTCCATCCTATCTAATAATAGACAAACATGCAAATTGACCATACCTCCAACACACCACAAGCCATGCCCACAAACCACGCCCACCATCCAATCAGAGCGAGTATGCAAATTAACCCAAACCAAGATGGCTACAGCCACAGAGAGCAAGGTTTCCTAGGTAACAGAGGAAGCCAAGCTTTCTGCCTGCCCTTGCCAGGCCTAAGCCTCCACTCAAGCTACAAAGTTTCAATTATAGAAGGTAAACAAATTCAAACAAATGGCGGCAGAATGGAGCTTGAGAGAGCAGGCCAGGGTTGCCGCCAGCAACAGGGGAAGCAAAGCTTTCCGCACACCCTGGCTGGGACCACCCACTTAAGGCAACAAAGTTTCAATTATAACCCCAACACAAATGGCTGCCGGCCTCAGAGGGAGCCCCAGGCTTGGCTCCGCTCCAGGCTACAAAGTTTCAATTGTAGAAGGAAAATAAATTCCAGATACCAGGGCCTCTGCTTGGGTTGCCAGGGGGCGTGGCCGGCCTGCAAACCACCACAGGCCCCTCGCTCAGGCCGCCCCACACCCCAAGGGAACCCCCACCTGCTCCGGGACGCCCTTCAGGGCAAACCAGCTGGCCCCCACCCCTGTAGCAGGCCTCTATCCTATCTAATAAAAGAGTAATATGCAGATTGATCATCACTGCAACACACAATATAGCTGCCCCCATGTGGTCAAAGATCCTGCCCCCATGTGGACACAAGATTGCCACCACAAGATGGCCAGCAGGAGAGGGCAGTTGGGAGGCACCCGGCCTGCAAGGGAGGGAAGTTGGAGGTGATCAACCCTGCAGGAGAGGGCAGTTAGGGGTGACCAGGCCGGCAGAGGAGGGAAGTTGGGGGCAAACAGGCTGGCAGCAGAGTGGTTAGGGGGTGATAGGCTGGCAGGCAGAAGCGGTTAGGGGCAATCAGGAAGGCAGGCAGGCAAGCAGTTGGGAGTCAGCAGTCCTGGATTGTGAGAGGGATGTCCGACTGCCCGTTTAGGCCTGATCCTGGTGGGATCGGGCCTAAACGGGCAGTCGGACATCCCTCAAGGGGTCCCATATTGGAGAGGGTACAGGCTGGGCTGAGGGACAACCCCCCTCCATGCACGAATTTCGTGCACCAAGCCTCTAGTTATATATATGTACCACAGCTTTTTTATCCTCTTGTGTTTTGATAGGCACTTGGGTTACTTCCAAAGATTGGCTATCTATATACATAAAAGCCTAAGCAACCGTTACAACCGAACAACTGGAATGACCAGTTGACCAGTTGCTATGATACGCACTGACCACCAGGAGGCAGACGCTCAATGCAGGAGCTGCCCCCTGGTGGTCAGTGCACTCCCACAGCCAACCTCCCCAAGGCCGGCCCTGATTGCTGGCCAGGCCTAGGCACCCCACCCATGCACGAATTCGTACGCCAGGCCTCTAGTTGTAAATAATGCTGCAATGAACATAAGGGTGCATATATTCTTTTGAATTAGTGTTTGGGTTTCTTCAGATACATACCCAGAAGTGGAATTGCTCACCTAGCATATATTCAAGTTGTCTACACTATTAATAGTTTGGTGGAGCTGAATTATAGTTAGAGTGATAGTTGTCTAGAAAATTCTTAAGTTGGGAAAATTATTGTTTTAAGTAAGAGGAACATGATAGGCTAAATCAGTAGTGTATAACCTGAAGCCAGTGAAAACAAAAGTATGACCACAAGATAAAGAACAAAAGTATTCAAAGGCAAGTTTGGCATTTATCAGGAGAATCTTTTCCTATTGTTTTTTGATGACAGCTGTTCTACTTTTTGTAGTTGTTTGCTAGTTATAAGGAGGTTGGTTTAGCTGTTGACTCATAGTGGTTCTCTGGAGAACCTAGGTTTATGATCTCTAATGGTTGTACCTTTCCAATCCTTATAGATGGGTGATGTCATTTTAGTTGAGAATGTGTATTCAAGGATCAATTCCTTCTGCTTTAACTGCTCTCCTGGAGTTCAGACTATCTGATATGGTCCTTTCCAGTGATGTTCAAGGGCAGTCTTTGTATGGGGTATTTTCCAGCCTGTTCCTGTTAGTGAGATATCTTGGTAAATCCTTTGTAATATTTAGCTAAATGAGTTTTTGTAAATGACCGATATGAAGTTTGGGTGGAGATATTCCCAGAACACATGGCTGCAAGTGACTAGTTAACAGGGAGATAATCTAGGACTTCCTGATGGGAAAGAACACAAAACGTAAGAGAAAAGGCAGTTGTGGAGGGCATGGAATTTCAAGGGTATTTTGCAGTTTGGCTGATTTCAGTTTCCACATTTCATGTATTCTTCCCACTTTTCAAGAATATGGTGTGTATAAGGACAGGAGATGTTTTAGTAAGGGGCAAAGTTTTGTATTATTTAAAATGAATATCTAAGTGAAAAGTTTTCCCCTACCACAGTGTAGTAAGTTAGAATGGCTTAGGTAGGGGATACAAATATATAATAGTTTTTAAGCCATTTTGAGTTGCAGTTACTATTTAATGGGGAAATGCTTTAGCCCAGTGGTCAGCAAACTGCGGCTCGTGAGCCGCGGTTTGCCGCTCTATTGACTAATGAGTTTGCCGACCACTGCTTTAGCCCATCCATAAAATAAACACACAATTATTTGTTACCCACAGAGAGAAGAAACTGTTTCAAGAAGCTCCCTTTGGGCAATCCATGTCTCACCTTTAGAGTTTTTTCAGGATTATGTTGGTTACAGATGAAGAGGAAACTGGTCACATTTTCGGATATCTTAGAAAAGTTTGCCCATCAGTGTTGGTTTAATACTGCAGTGAATTTATCCCTTCTCTGATGAGTTGTGTCATAGAGGACTTGGGAAAGTATCTATTTGAGGTTAATTGGTGCTACCAGGTGGCCATCATGAATCTGACAACCTGATTAGTTCTAGTGCTTCTTTTCAGATTTCGGGGCCACATTTTGTGCATTAAGGATGCAGTTCTTGAACCTGTATATTGGTCTTTTTTTTCTCTCTAAGAAGCCCTTTCTTGTCTAAGGACTTCAGTCAGAGCATTCCGTTCAGTATGATGATCTGCTAAAGCATTTCCTCTTAATGTTTCTTTCACTGTGGACCTCTACCTTTAGGACTGCAATTTATTTGGGAAGCTTCACGGCACAAGTAATTTGTGTATTGTTATTTATTTTTAATACTGATAACAAAAGAGGTTAAAATTATTCCCCCCCCCCCCCGAATAGCATTCTAAAATTGTGAACTACTTCAAAACCAAACAAGCAATCAGTGTAGATATAGTTACCCTTTTATTTTTAGCAACCTCATATCCCCTAGGGAGGGCCATATTTTGGCCACTTGAGTCAATTTGATATCTGGTAATGGATTTGAGATTCTATAAGAGAATCTAGAAAAATTGTTGCATAATCAACCTATTGCTATCTTTTTTCATTTTAAAAATAAAACCTGTCAATAAACAATTAAATGAAGATTTGATATAGGAGCATCTAAAAGAACTGTTCCAGGCATGGACAATTATCAAATTACCGAAATCATGATGCTGTATTAAGAATAGACAAGTGTGGTGATTGCGGGGGTGAGGGGGGTGAGGGAGGGCATAGAGGGGATAAATGGTGATGAGAAAAATAAAATAATATTTTTTAAAAAGAGGGCTACATTGGTGAGTAGTTATATGTGAAAGAGAATATATATGTTAATCAACTAACATAAAAATATTGGGTATTTTCAGTTAACAATAGGGATTGTGTTAAATATAATACTATAAAATAGAAAAGTGAACCCAGTACAGGATCTGAAGATACTTAGACTAATTTAGCCAAGATTGTATTTTTTTCTGAGGAAAGATAAAAAGCCTTGCTTTTGGATCAGGGAATAGATAGTAATAAGCAATGAGCCTTTGATTATGTGCCAGGTTGTGGAGTTAATGCCCTTAGACCATGGTCTCCC
The DNA here is from genome assembly GCF_951640355.1 of Cnephaeus nilssonii. Taxonomy (NCBI): domain Eukaryota; kingdom Metazoa; phylum Chordata; class Mammalia; order Chiroptera; family Vespertilionidae; genus Cnephaeus; species Cnephaeus nilssonii. The sequence goes on along the minus strand of NC_137084.1, from coordinate 46,484,725 downwards.
CTTTCAAAAAGAAAGGTTTATGATGATCTGGAGGATCAGCAAAGATGACTATTTAAGAAATATTTTGAGGGTAACTTAAGGTCTTTGGTTTCTGTGTTTTGTGAGAATGGTTCAAAGTTGTTTAAGTCAAATCACAGGGGCCTGTTCATTTCAAAAAAGCTTGCTACTTATAGTTTACAAGATCTAGTTAATCCCAGAAATTATCTTAATTGTCTTTAATGGTTGGCTTTGGATAAATTGTAGATAATTCTACAATTATCCAAAGCCAACCATTATAGTACTAGAGGCCTTTGCACGATATTCGTGCAAGAATAGGCCTTCCTTCCCCTGGCTTCGCTCCCGGCCGCTGGGGAGCCTGCAAGTCCTCACACCTGGCCGGAGTACCACTCCTGTAGCTCCCTCAGCCGCCCCCTCTCCCCATCATAGCAGGCGTCCTGCCCCTCCTGGCTGCTCCATGCCTACATATGCAAATTAACCTGCCATCTTTGTCAGGTTAATTTGCATACTCACTCCTGATTGGCTGTGGGCATAGCGGAGGTATGGTCAATTTACATGTTGGTCTATTATTAGGTAAGATAGCCTCAGGGTTGGCAAATTATGCCCTAATGTTCAAATCCAGTCCACTGGCTGTTTGTACAGCATGTGAACTAAGAATGGTTTTACATTTTTAAATGATGGAAAGAAAATAAAAAGAATAATATTTCATGATGTGTAAAAAATATATAAAATTCAAATTTCAGTGTCCATAAATAAAGTTTATTGAAACATAGCCATTCTTAATTCACTTATGAATTTCATATGGATGTTTTTACAGTATAATAGCAGAGTTGAATAGTTGTGAGAGAGACTATCTCACAAAGTAAAAAATATATAAATATTTAAAATTTTTCCTTAGGAACTTTGTGAATAGAGTTATAGAGTCAATCTCAGAATTTCAAGATAGATTGCTGCATGTCCTTAAGATTTTGGTTTGGCTTGAGAAGAGTAAGATGGGCCTTTAGTAAATACCTGAAGCATTTCCAGGTAAACTGTTGATTTTTTCCCTAGTGAAGGCAATAAATATTGGCTATCTACATCAGCTAGGACACAAAAGAAAGTAAAAACTGGACCAAAGAGAGTATAACTGGGCTAGGCAGTACTAGAAAATGAGGCATAACTCTTTGGTTACTAGCTCACAGACATTGGATGTATCTTTATCCTCTGCCATCTCAGTTTTGTTGTTGTTGTTATTGTTAATCCTCACCCAAGGATATTTTTTCCATTGATTTTTTTTTAGAGAGAGTGGGAAGAAGGGAGGAAGTGTGTGTGTGTGTGTGTGTGTGTGTGTGTGTGTGGTGGGGGGGGAGGGAGACAGAGAGAAAGAGAGAGAGAGAGAGAGAGAGAGAGAGAGAGAGAGAGAGAGAGAGAGAAAGAGAGAGTTGTGAGAGAGACACATTGATTAGTTGCCTCCCATATGTGCTGCAACCAGGACTGGGATCAAACCTGCAGGTACATGCCTTTGACCCAGAATTGAACCTGTGACCCTGCGGTCCATGGGGCCAACACTCTAGCCACCAAGTTATACTAGCAAGGGCAGTTTGCTTTTTTTTTTTTTAAAGCAGACATATGGCTTGGACTAATGAAAAGGATGATTAATCCTTGTTATATTAAGTCTATTATAATTGGCTCAGATCTTCCTTAACTTCACCATTAAGAGTATTTTAGGCAACAGTACCAACAGAGTCAATCTAAATTCATATGGGTTGGATTCTAGTTATTCTGCTTCTTTTCCCCTAAGAGGCTTTGGTACCATGGCCAATTATTTGGTTATTTTTTGAATCAATATACTAATATCTATCACTATCTATCTATAATAATAAAAGGGTAATATGTCAATTAGACCAGATATCTTATGGATGTCCTTCCTGACAAAGCCAGGGCCGGAGAGAAGCCAGCCCGGGTCCCAGATGCCTGTGGGCGGCCCGAGGGAAGCCAACCTGGGTCCCATGTGCCTGCCGGAGGCTGAAGGAGGGAAGCAGCCCGGGTCCTGGGTGCCTGCTGGTGGCTGGAGGAAGGAAGCCCGGGTCCTGGTTGCCAGAGGGAAGCTGGTGCTGGCAGCCCGGGTCCCCGGTGCCAAAGGGAAGCCGGTGCCAGCAGTTGGGGGAAGAAGGCCTATTCTTGCACGAATTTTGTGCACCAGGTCACTAGTATATATAAAACCCTAAGCGACTGGTTGCTATGACACACACTAACCACCAGGGGGCAGACGTTCAACACAGGAGCTGCCCCCTGATGGTCAGTGTGCTCCCACAGTGGGAGCCCGCTCAGCTGACCAACAGGTGCCAGATGCCGTGGTCACAACTGGTGAGCGCAGCTGCAGCAGCATGAGCCTCTCCCAACGCCATGGCAGCGCAACGGAGCGGCTTCAGCAGGCACAGTGGGGCCAGGATGAGCGGGAGTGGCGCCTCGCCAGGCCCGGGCTTGGGCTCCTCCCCAGCCGCCTGCTGCTTCACGCACTACTACATGAGAGTGTGCAGGCCAGGCTGAGACCTCCACCGGTGCACAAATGTGTTTTGTGATAATGTGCAGTAGAATTTTCTGTGACTCCTAAAAATAATTTGTCCACAGTACATTTCTTCTGGAGGTTCTTTTTACAAAGTAGATTTCTAATGATGAAGTTTATAGGAAAGCGCCATAAAGAAGAAAGGAGTGTGTCTGACAATAGCTTCAACATAAGTTATAGGTTGGGATAAGGGAAAGAACTTGGGATTGTTAGAAAGTACCACTACTTCAGTGCTACTCAGAGCGATCTGATTTTCTCTGATATAAATAGTAAAGGTGGTGACACCTTTATCAACAAAAACTGTATTGTTCATCTACATTTACAGATACATCTCAGATTATTTGTTGAGTGGTTTCCTTTAAGTGGCATTATTGGGCAGATTTAGATAATTGTCTGCTTTCTTAAACAGTATGATACATTGAATCATCCAATGTCCTTTCTGTTGTAATTTCTCTAAACACAGGCATAGAGAAATGAGGACCTTTTAGTATTCTTTTTAATCGAGGAACCTGGTGTTTTATGTGGAGAACTAGAATTTTGTTGTCATTACTATATTGTTACTTCCTAGGACTTTTGAAATGTTCAGCCACATATTGGAGGTAGTATAAACTGGCATGTCCTATTCCATTTTATTTTTCTGACTAAGTCCCCTATTTCATATACCAAAAAAAGACTTGATTTACTTCAGCTGTTAGATCTACCCATAATACCACTTAAGCCTTACTGGACTCTAGTTTTAAACTCTGTTGTTGATTAATCTTTCTTGTTTTTACTGTTTTGAATTTTTCATGACATTTATTCTTAAAGGAAAGGCTTCATAAATGTTTTCCTAGTGTGCATTTCCTATTCCTTTTGCCCATTCAGGGACACTTAAAAAATTATGCACAGCTTAGTCATTAAATTCTGTCTTGGTCTTACCCATCTTGTTCTTACAATTTTCCCCACGTAAAGGCCTAACAAATTAGTCAGTTGGTCTAGATCTGGTATAGAATCAAACAAAATCTTGAATCCTGAAGCAAATTTCTATTTTTCCGAGGTGAAAAAAACTCTCACAATAGACCTCAGCTCAGATATAGACTATATTTAATTCAGCTTCTGTGATCTGCCTTACAGTCTAGCATAGGAATATTGTGAAATGTGATTGTATATATATCCTGAGAAAAAGGTGAGAAATGGCAGCTTGTTAAAGAGGTCAACGGAAGGAGAAGAAATAGTGTGAGAATGAGAATGAAATGAAGTTGTGCAGAGAGAAAGAGATTGAGTTACGCCAGTGGTCGGCAAACTCATTAGTCAACAGAGCCAAATATCAACAGTACAACGATTGAAATTTCTTTTGAGAGCCAAATTTTTTAAACTTAAACTTCTTCTAACGCCACTTCTTCAAAATAGACTCGCCCAGGCCGTGGTATTTTGTGGAAGAGCCACACTAAAGGGGCCAAAGAGCCGCATGTGGCTCGCGAGCCACAGTTTGCTGACCATGGAGTTACGCTAATGTGAGGTGGCTACTGCTTGCTTCACTGACTTCACCCACAAATAATCTACAACTGGTAAATGACAATAAAAGCAGCCATCTGTTACATTTAAAATAGCTAATATATGTATGGACTGAGGTGTACGATGAAATGCTGTGTATTGCAAAGATAAATGGACACTTTCTGCCCTGAGGGAGTTACATTCCAGTTGAGGCAGTAGAGAGTAAGGGAACTAAGGGAACAGTGACTTTTTCTATGTACTGGACATGCTCCTAGATCCTGCACATATCTATATATATAAAACCCTAATATGCAAATAGACTGAATGGCTGAACAACCAAACAACCAGTCACTATAACATGCTCTGACCACCAGGGGGCGCACACGGAACATGGCAGGCATCGGCAGCAGGCAGCAGAGCACAGAACATGGAGGGCGTTGGCCATGGTGGGATGGTGGAGCAGGTGAGTGGGGGCTCCAGACCAAGGCGGGGCGCCAATCACTGTCATTGGGGTGAGCCTCTGGTGGTTACGAAAATTCTTTGCTCCTGCGTGCCGCAGTCCTGCCTGGCACTCGCACCTGCTGCTGGCACTGGCCTTGCTCGCACCCACTGTTGGCACCAGAGCCACCACTTGCACCCACTGCCGGCACCCAGCACCGGTCCCAATCACTCGGCGCCATCAGTGGGTGTGAGCAGCAGCTGCCAGCCCCAATCGCCCCTAATGGTTTCTCCACCTCTCCCTAATCCTGAGGGGTGATGGGGCTGGCAGCCGCCTCTCGCACCTGCTGCCGGCACTGGCCCCGATCGCACCCACAGCTGGCGCTGGAGCCACTGCTCGCACCCACTGCTGGCACTTGGCGCCGGTCCCAATTGCTTGGCACTGTCAGCGGGTGCGAGTGGCAGCTGCCGGCCTCAATAGCCCCTGAGGGCTTCTCCACCTCCCCCTGCTCCTGAGGGGCAATCAGGGCAGCACCACCAGCGGGTGCGAACGGGGCCAGCACCGGCAGCAAGTGGGAGCAGTGGCAGTGGCAGTGGGCTGCCAGCAGACAGGGTACTGGGGGCCGCAGTAGGAGGGGCCGGGCGGGGGTGTGGAGGATGGGCCGATACCTGCCCCTGTGCCCACTGCAGCCTCGCGGCCCACAGTTCCTTTCAAGGTGCACGAATTCATGCACTGGGCCCCTTGTTTTATCATATTTAATCTTCAGAATATTCTTGAGAAGTAGATAGCTTACCCCACCTGTCCCCTACTTTACAGTTTGGGCAATGAAGACTTGGAGAATTTAAATGGTTCTACCAATTACACAGCAAGAAGCATATGAAGCCAGGATTTAATGTTATATCCACAGATAACTATAGAAGGCAGAATGAGACATACAAATACAGGGGCACAAAAATGGGCCATTGGAGTTTAACACCATCAAAGTCTCTTTAGTTCAGGAATACTTAAGACTTCATGAAAGAAGTAGCATTTGAACTGGGCTTTGCAGGTTGAGGGTAGGATTTTTAACAGGTGGCTGTGGCAAAGAAGGCAAGTGAGTGATAGAGCTGGGATTGACTCCAGTTTAGTCTTAAGCCAAAGCCTATTTCTAGAACGGTGAGGGCAAATGTTGGAAGCCAATGCAACTGAAAAGGGATTGTATTACCTTGAGTTATAGAAAACAGGCTGAAAAGGAAGGTCAAGACAGGAACATGAAAGTCTTTCAGTGGAAATACAACAGGTTCTTCGATATAAACTCAATCATTCCAAATTACATATAGAGATTACATTTAATTACCCATGGAGATTACATTTAATTTCTCTCCTTGGCTCAGGACAGTATTTCAGAGGTCCTGGTGGGTTGAATGGTAAAGGAGCAACACGTAGTTGGGCTAGATGTGGAGCTATATATTAGCAGCAGGAGCATTGTAAATGCGTCTAAAGGAAACCAATGCATTCTTTTGTATTTATTTATTTTTTACAATATAAAACCCTTATCAGAGGCTGATAGAGAAAAAGCAAGAAATCAGATGATTCCAAAACTAAGTGATTTATTGGAACTTGCATGGAAGACAAATAAATTTGTGATGTTTGATCTTAATGTCCCTTCACCAAAACATCCCTTCAGAAAAATGTTTATCCATCATGTTGTACATGTGATTCTTGACTCTAAAATTGAGCAACATCTGTTATGTCTATCTCAGTATTTATGGTAGAGGCTGGAAGGTGGGTAGCATGTCCCTGGAGCATAGCAGTTGAACCTGGCCAACCTTGTAGATCAAGCATGTCAAACTCGCAGCCTGCGGGCCATATATGGCCCACAACGAAAATTTTTGTGGCCCAGCCAATATAATGTTATGTAAGAAATGTTTTAATAAAAATCTAGTAACTTAATTCTTACAATATCCTGTTATACATAATTATTAATAACGAACTACAACGTTCACTAATGACTGATTACTATAATGGTGTTGCATTCATTTCCCTTATGCGCCTTACGTGCAGGTGCACCATTTCTCTCCACTAATACTAGCAGCGAATATTTTAGCAGCCAGTTGCCACGTCATTAGTCTTAGTACTGACTTGTTTAGTGTGCACAACAGGAAATATTTCGCTTTTGGAGAACAAGAAAAATAGGTTTATTTGCGTTATGCTTATTAATTTGTGCAGTTATTCAGTCTCTGGTAAGTTAATGTTTAAGAAAAATACTAATTTTTATTAAAATGTTCTATTATTTTATGTTAATGATTATTCATTTATTTCAGCCCTTTGTATTCAGCATGTCTCTATCAAAATAAACCTATGTTTCTATGAAAATTGAAGCTTTTGTTTTTTTTGCGGCCCACATAAACACTTGTTTATTTGGCCCGTGTTAGCCTTTGAGTTTGACATGCTTGTTGTAGATCTTCCCTGGCATCCTTAAGTCATTTTGTTCCCTATAGAAATGGAGATTGTTTCTTTCTTTTTTAAAAAAGTATTCATTTTAAAAAGAGAGGGGGAGGGAGAGAGAAACATCAATTTGTTGTTCCACTTATTTATGCATTGATTAGTTGCCTTTTGTGTGTGCCTTGATTGAAAATCAAACCTGCAACCTTGGTGTATCGGGACAGTGTTGTAACCAACTGAGCTATCTAGCTAGGGCTGGACATTGTTTCTTATTCAGGTATATGTGGCAAACTAGGAATAACCCACTTACATTTATCTCAGGGGGGGAAAAGCCCAAACCAAATGAAATATCAGCACTCTGTTAAAAACAAATGTGTGTAAGGACATTTGAGCAGAAATTTGTTCATGTTTTTCAGAAGCAACTCTCTGTATTGGAATAGTCAATCATTCCAAATGTCTTAAATTCTTTGACTATGGGAAGAGTGCTATGAGTGAAAAAAAAAGGGTCTTTTTACCAATGGAACTATTTGCACAGATGAGTCATAATGAGCCCTCTCAAGGATGATGTTTAGCATCATCAGCCAGGGAGATGTTTATGGTTCCCACCTTTCATCCACACCTGCCAACCCCTCCTCCACTTTGGCTAGTGTGACACAATGGACCTTTGACCCATGATGTTACCTGAGAAAACTCAACTGCAGAACAACCCATTGTAAGAATTTATCAGACAATATCAGGCCAAGGGCTAGAATCTCCCTCTGCTCCCTATAGACTGTCACTAGTACTGGAATGGTGCTCCATCTATTGTATAGGGGACTGTTTGTACCTAGACAGCTGATTCCCAACGAAAGATTTCCTGTTTCTTCTTACAGATTTACTGGTTGCCACGTATAGATAGGAAGTATATCAAGTGGAAAGCTCCTGGTTTTCAGCATGTGGGCCGGTTAAGTTCTGTTAAAAAACTTACAAAAGAAAATATCTATATATATAAAACCCTAATATGCAAATAGACCAAATGGTGGAACAACCAAACAACTAAACAACTGGTCGCTATGACATGGGCTGACCACCAGGGGGTGCATGTGGAACATGGCGGGAGTCAGCAGCAGACCACAGAGCACGGAACATGGTGGGCATTGGCCACGGTGGGATGGTGAATCAGGTGAGTGGGGATGCCAGATCAAGGCAGGGCACTGTTCGCTGTCATTGGGGTGAGCCTCTGGTGGTTACTGAAAACTCTTTGCTCCCATGTGCTGCGGTCCTGTCGGGCACTTGCACCTGCTGCTGACGCCAGCCCTGCTCACATCCACTACTGGCACCGGAGCCACCGCTTGTACCCGCTGACGGTGCTGGCCCCAGTTGCTCTGGGCTGTCAGGGGTGCGAGCGGTGGCAGTGGGAGTTGGGACCGGGCCACGACAGGAGCGGCCAGTCAGGGGCATGGAGGATGGGCCAAGACCTGCCCCTATGCCCACCACAGCCTCAAGGCCCACAGTTCCTTTCAAGGTGCACGAATTTGTGCACTGGGCCCCTAGTCAGTATAATAAAGGTTGACTACAGAGGTTGTTCCACAGCCGGTTGAGGTAAGTGTTTGACCACACTTTTCTAGGCATGTACTGCTTTACTTGCACAAAATCTGCATTCTAACCAAACTACTTAGCTTCCCCTTCCCATCTCAGGATTCTATGTGTGGCCATCTTTTTGGAATCCCATATTCTCTTCTTGCTCTTCCCTCCGTTTCTTCCTCCCTACCTTTACTAACCAATATTTATCATCTATAGATTATATCCCTGGAACATAGTCTTCAGCCTCTTCTTCTTTGTGCTTCAATCTCTCATCAATGAACACAGGTTTTTGTATGCTTGGCATTTTTTGTTTTTATATAAGGTGACTGTTGAAAAGTCAGAACTCAGAGAAGTGATTATTTCCTCCAGCCATTACCAGAAGGATCGCACTATCTCATGAATAGCTTTGTTATCCAGATAGCCAGATTTCTAAAAGGCATAATTAAGAATATTACTACATCATTATTTTAAAAACTTAAAGCAGCCACGCATGAGAAGAAACTAAAATTATTAACCACCACATTTATCAATATATGGTTAGAGACAGTTTTAAAAATTCAAAGCACCTGGAATAAAATGGTCACTTTTTCAAACTTAACTGTTATTAATCACTGCTTAATTTAATCCATATCCCCTTTTTCTTATATTTAAAGAAAATTTCTTCAGATAATTTAAACGTTTCAGAGACAAAAATCTTCCTTGGAAATATATATTTCCAAAATCTCCTTGGGCTTAGTAAAAATATTAGTAGATACCTTTCTGCATCTCAAACCATGAACGAGGCCATTGGATGCACCTCTGTTTCTGTTTCTACTTTTCCTGCCTTTTTGACCGTGGTTGTGGTTGATCACAAAATATATGTTTTTCTTTTTGCATTGGATTATGTATGTCTTACCTCTATTTTCCAGTCAGAAGATTTCTTTTTTCCCAACTACGCCTTTATTATGATTGTATTGCTATTTCCTTTTACTTTTTTTCAGATAGAAAATGGCTCTAAAATGTTTTCCTTTTCTTCCAGTCATAATTCAGATTAATCTAGTAGTTGAGAAAGAATTTTAATAGCTTCTATTTGTTGAGCATTTATTATGTTCATGTTCTGTGGTTGGTAGACCACAGGTCTCTTTTTCAAATCCTGACCTATTCATCAGCTACACATAAGACTCTGGACAGTTTCTCATTGTCAGTTTTCTCATTTGTAAATTAACAACAGTAACATCGTAGAATGATTAAAAGATTAAATCAGCCCTAGCTGGTTTGGCTCAGTGGATAGAGTATCAGCCTGCAGACTGAAGGGTCCCGGGTTCGATTCTGGTCAAGGGCACATGCCCGGGTTGCGGGCTTGATCCCCAATAGGGGGCGTGCAGGAGGCAGCCGATCAATGATTCTCTCTCATCATTGATGTTTCCATCTCTCCCTCTCCCTTCCTCTCTGATATAAATATATATATATATATTTTTAAAAAATATTAAATCAGATAATTCATATTATACACATAGCAAAATGCTGGGCAAATGTAAGAATATAATCAATGACCAACCTTCTCCATTGCTATAATTTTGTCTTTTCCAGAATTTAACATAAATAGGATTATGTAGTATGTAACCTATTGTGATTGTAATTTTTAAAGATAATTCCCTTGAGATCCATCCAGTTGTGGCATGTGATAATGTTGTGTTCTTTTTTGTTGCTGAGTAGTAGTCCATTGTATGAATGTACTAAAGTTTCTTTAATAATTTACCAGCTTAAGTATATATGATTCTTTCCATTTATGAGCTATTATAAATAAACTAGAGGCCTGGTGCATGGATTTGTGCACCGGTGGGGTCCCTCTGCTTGGCCTGCGCCCTCTCGCAATCCGGGACTCCTCAGGGGGATGTCGAATAGCCGGTTTGGGCCTGATCCCTGCAGGCCTGATCCAGATAGGAGGGAGCCCGATCCTGTGCATTGAGTGTCTGTCCCCTGGTGGTCAGTGCACATCATAGCGACCGATCGTTCAGTCGTTTGGTTGTTCAGTCGTTTGGTCATACAGTCGTTTAGGCTTTTATATATATATATATATATATATATATATATATATATATATATATATATATATATACTAGAGGCCCGGTGCACAAAATTTGTGCACTGGGGAGGGGTGTTCCTCAGCCCAGCCTGCACCCTCTCCAATCTGGGACTGGATCGGGCCTAAACGAGCAGTCAGACATCCCTCTCACAATCCAGGACTGCTGGCTCCCAACTGCTTGCCTGCCTGCCTTCCTGATTGCCCCTAATCACTTCTGCCTGCCAGCCTGATCACCCCCTAACCACTCCCCTGCCAGCCTGACTGATGCCTAACTGCTCCCCTGCCAGCCTGTTTGCTCCTAACTGCCCTCCCCTGCAGGCCTGGTCACCCCTAACTGCCCTCCCCTGCAGGTCTGGATCTCCCCCAACTGCCCTCCTCTGCTGGCCATCTTGTGGCGGCCATCTTGTGTCCACATGGGGGCAGCCATCTTTGACCACATGGGGCAGTCATCTTGTGTATTAGAATGATGGTCAATTTGCATATTAGTCTTTTATTAGATAGGATAGATGTTATGAACATTTGTATACAGATTTTTATGTGAACATAATTTTTTAAACTAAAAGTCTATAGTGTACTCCAATTTCCTTGTTTTAATTTTTTGAATTTTGATAAAATACATATAACATGAAATTTACTATTTTATTGATTTTTAAATGTGTAGTTCAGTGGTTTTAATATACATTTATAAAATTTTGCAATCATCACACCATCCATCTACCTAATAACTCTTTTCATTTTGTAAACTCATATTCTATATTCATTAAATAATAACCCTGGTAACTATCATTCTACTTTCTGTCTCTATGATTTTGACTCATATGTAGAATTATATAGTATTTATCTTTTTGAGACTGGCTTTTTTCTCTTAGCATAAAGTCCTCAAGATTCATTCATGTTAAATTCAACATTCCAGAATTTACTTCATTTTTAAGGCCAAATAATATTTCATTATATGTATATTCTACAGTTTGCTTATATATTCATTAGATGCATTTTAGCTATTGTGAATAATGCTATCAAGATGGTTGTACAATCATCTCTTCAAAACCCTGCTTTTAATACTTTTGAGTATACAGACATACCTCGTTTTATTGTGCTTTGCTTTATTGCATTTTGCAGATACTGCATTTTTTACAAATTGAAGGTTTGTGGCAACCCTGCGTTGAGCAAGTATTTGATCAGTCTGTGTCTTTGTGTCAGATTTTGTAATTTTCATATTTCAAACTTTTCCATTATTACTATATTTGTTATAGTGGACTGTGGCCAGTGATCTTTGATGTTACTGTTGTAATTGTTTGGAGTGCCACAAAGTGTGCCCGTACAAAATGGCAAACTTATAGATAAATGTGGTTCTGATTGCTCCACCAGCCTGTTGCTCCCTCATCTCTCTCCCTCATCTAGGGCCTCCCTGTTCCCTGAGACACAACAATATTGAAATTAGGCCAATTTTTAACCCTACAATGGCCTCTACGTGTTCAAGTGAAAGGAAGGGCCACCCATCTCTCACTTTAAATCAAAACCTAGAAATAATTAGTAGTGAGGAAGGCATGTCGAAAACCAAGACTGCCTAAGAGGTAGGCCTGTTGCACGAAACAGTTAGCGAAGTTGTGAATGTAAAGGAAAAGTTTTTGGAGGAACATTAAAAGCGCTACTCCAGTGAACCCATGAATGGTAAGGAAGCAAAATAGCATTATTGCTGATATGGAGAAACTTTTTTTTTTTTTAATACTGTATTTTTTATTATTTTTTAATATATATTTTATTGATTTCTTACAGAGAGGAAGGGAGAGAAATAGAGAGTTAGAAGCACTGATAAGAGAGAAACATCGATCAGCCGCCTCCTGTACACCCCCCACTGGGGACGTGCCCGCAACCGAGGTACATGCCCTTGACCGGAACCAAACCCGGGACACCCCAATCCACAGGCCGATGCTCTATCCACTGAGCCAAACTGGCTAGGGTGATATGGAGAAACTTTTAGTGGTCTGGATAGAAGATCAAACCAGCCCTAACTGGCCTGCGGACTGAGGGGGCCCAGATTCGATTTTGGTCAAGGGTATGTACCTTGGTTGCTGGCACATCCCCAGTGGGAGGTGTGCAGGAGGCAGCTGATTGATGTTTCTCTCTTGTTGATGTTTCTAGCTCTCTATCCCTCTCCGGTCCTCTCTGTGAAAAATCAATAAAATATATTTTTAAAAAATCAAACCAGCCACAACATCTCCTTAAGGAAAAGCTTAATCCAGAACAAAGCCTTAACTCTCTTCAATTTTATGAAGGCCGAGAGAGTTGAGAAAGCTTCAGAAGAGAGATTTGAAGCTAGTAGAGGTTTGTGAGGTTTGAGGAAAGAAACTGTTTTCATAATATAAAAGTACAAGGTGAAGCAGCAAGTGCTGATGTAGAAGCGACAGCAAGTTATCCAGAAGATCTAGTGGAGATAATGAATGAAGGTGGCTACCCTGAACAGCAGGTTTTCAATGTAGATAAAACAGTTTTATATTGGGAGAAGATGCCATCTAGGACTTTCACAGCTGGAGAGAAGTCAATGCCTGGCTTCAAAGGACAGGCTGACTCTCCTGTTAGGGCCTATTGCAGCTGCTGACTTTAATGCTCACTTACCAGTCCAAAAGTCCTAGGGCCCTTAAGAACGATGCTAACTATATTCTGCCTGTGCCCTATAAAATGGAACAACAAAGGCTGGATGACAGCACATCTCTTTACAATGTGGTTTACTGAATATTTAAACCCACAGTTGAGAACCACTGCTCAGGGAAAAAAAAAAAAAGATCCCTTTCAAAATACCACTGCTTGTTGACAATGCATCTGGTCACCGAAGAGCTCTGATGGAGATGTACAATGAGATTAATGTTGTTTTCATGCTGCTAACATCCATTTTCATGCTGCTAACATCCATTCCACAGCCCATAGATTGAGGAGTAATTTTGACCTTCAAATTTTATTATGTAAGAAATACATTGCATGAGGCTCTAGCTGTCATAGATAGTGATTCCTCTGATGGATCTGGACAAAGTAAAATGAAAACCTTCTTTGAAGGATTCCCTGTTCTAGATTAAGAACATTTGTGATTCATAGGAAGAGGTCAAATATCAACATTAACAGGAAATGGGAAGAAGTTGACTCTAACGCTCATGAATGGTTTGAGAGGACTGACTCTAATTTTAAAAGAAGTTCCATAGAGAAATTATTTGTGAAAGGAAGAGTCAATCGATGGAGCAAATTTCATTGTCGTCTTATGAAATTGCCACAGCAACATGAACCTTCAGCAACTAGCACCCTGATCAGTCAGCAGCCATCAACATCGAGGCAAGATGACTGCTCAGATGATGGTTAGCATTTAAAAAATTTTATTTTTAATACTCACCTGAGAATATGTTTTTATTGATTTTTAGAGAGAGAGGAAGGGAGAGAGGGAGAAACATCAAGGTGAGAGAGAAACATTAATCAGTTGCCTCCCATACTTACCCTGACCAGGGATTGAACCTACAACCTAGGTATGTGCCCTGATCAGGAATCAAACCCACAACTCTGTGGTGTGTGGGATGATGCTCCAACCAAATAAGCCACCCGACCAGGGCTATAGTTAGCATTTTTTAGTAATAAAGTATTTTTTAAATTAAGGTGTGTACATTGTTGGTTTTGTTTTGTTTTTCTTTTAGGTATAATGCTATTGCACACTTAATAAACTGCAGTATAGTATAAACAAATTCTATATGCACTGGAAAATAAAAAAAAATTTGTGACTGGCTTTGTCACGATATTTGTTTTATTGCAGTGTTGTGGTACCAAATCCACAGTGTCTTTAAGGTGTGCCTAATGCACTAGAAATCGTATTGCTGGATCATATAGTAATTCTATTTTTAATTTTTGGAGGAACTACCATACTGTTTTCCATAGCAGCTGTACCAACAGTGCACATGGGTTCAAATTTTTCCATTTCCTTCACATCCTTATTATTTCTGTTTGATGTAGCCATTTTAATGGGTTGGTATTAGTTACCCTTTAAATGTTTGGGAAATTCACCTGTGAAGTCATCAGGTGCAGAACTTTTATTTTTCAACAGATTTTTGCTTAATGAGTCAACCTCTTTACTCATTTAAGTCTTCACATTTTTAAATTCTTCATGATTCAGTCTTGGTAGATTTTGTGTTTCTAGAAATTTATCCATTTAATCTAGCATATCCAGTTTGTTGGGGAACAGTTGTTCATAGTACTCTCTTCTAATCCTTTTTATTTCTGTAAAACTGGTTGTAATGTGCTCACTTTTATTTCTGATTTAAGTAATTTGAGTATATTCTCTTTTGTTATTATTAGTCCATCTAGCTAAAGGTTTATTATTTTGTCAATCTTTTAAAAGAACTTACTGTTGGTTTCATTGATTTTCTCTGTTGGTTTTCTGTTCTCTTTTTTGTTTATGTCTGCACTACTTTTTATTATTTTCTTCCCCTTGCTCTACTGGGTCAATTTTCTCTTTTTCTAGTTTTTGTAAAGTTAGATTGTTGATTTGAGGTCTTTCTTATTTTTTAAATGTAAGCATTGATTCTCCCCTAGAACCACTTTTGCTGCATCCCATGAGTTTTAGTATGTTGCATTTTCATTTTCATTTATTTATGTATTTTCTAACTTCCCTTGTGATTTCTTTGTTGATCCTTTGGTTATTTAAAAATGTGTTGTTTAATTTCCACAAATATGTGAATTTTCCAGTTTTCTTTCTGTTATTGACTTCTACTTTACCTTGTTGTGATTAAAGAAGATACTTAGTATGATATCTATCTTTTTACATCTATTGACATTTAATTTGTGATCTAATATGTGGTCTATTCTGAAAAATATCCCCTGAGCACTTAAGATGAATATGAATGCTGTTATTTTAGGGTTTAATGTTCTATATATGTCTATTAGGTATAGTTAATTTCTTGTGTTGATTAAATCCTCTATTTCCTTACTTAATTTCTGTCTGCTTGTTCAGTCCATTACTGGGAATGGGATATTGAAGTCTCCAACTTTTATTGTATAGCTGTCTATTTTCTCTTCAATTCTGTCAGTTTTTGCTTTATAAATTTGGCTCATCTGTCATTATGTATGTAAGTGTTTATGATTGTTACTAGAGGCCTGATGCATGAAATTCATACAAGGGGCTTGCCCCCGCCGCCACGGTGGCTGCCTCGGCCCCCACCCCGGCAGCGGCCGCCTCTGCCTCGACACCCGCCACCGTGGCTTTGTCTGGAAGGTCGTCCAGAAGGACTTCCGGAAGGATGTCCAGTCTAATTAGCATATTACACTTTTATTATTATAGATACCTTCTTGATGCATCAATTTTAAAAATCAATATATAATGTCCTTTTTTGTCTTTCATAACCTTTTTTTGACATAACGCTGTTTTGTCGGACTGGGGCCGGGGATCAAACCTGCAACCCAGGTATGTGCCCTTGACTAGGAATCAAACTCGAGACTCTTTGGTGCCAATGCTCTAACTATAGATCCATGCTGGCCAGGGCTCTTATTTCTATCTTTAGGTGGTTTAGAATTGTCTTAGAGACATTGGGTGACTAATCGACAACACTCCTGCAAAGGTGTTATTATTGCTTTTATCTTAGTTTATATACTGAGTGTAAGAACTTGCCTTGCCATTATATGACAGAGCTGGGATTGAAACCCAGGCTTGTACAGAGCTGTTTCCAATATGCTATACCAACTCAATTTTCAAAAAAATTTTTGAAGGCACTTACATAGTGTCTTTTCTGAGAAATTTAATCCCTGAAAATGACAACTTGAATTACTATTTCTCTATTTATCTTCTTCCTGTTTCTCTAGACAGTACAGAAGTATCTACTGACATTTAGTGCATGGGGAAGAATTTGGTGCTTGTTAAAAATTCTTTATATTTGGAATTCAAATTGGTATTCATTTATTTATTCCTGCAATTACTGTTTAAGAAGGCAGGTATTATGCTAGGTAATGGATATATAAAGATGAATAAGACTCTGTCTCTGCCTTTAATTTACTTACGCTCAAGTACCGTAAGAAAGCACATAGAGCATGTTATCAAGTGCTTTGATGGAAGTATCACTGCTACCCAATAATGTGCTGGAGCTTGTTCATACTGGCTTGTGGGAGCCAATGATCAGAAACTTAGAAAACCTGTTTTTCCAGCTTGAAATTGGCTATGGTAGGAGTATTTACACCATGGAAATGAGCAAATGCTACAAATAGGGATTTCCCTTCCCTTCCCTTCCCTTCCCTTCCCTTCCCTTCCCTTCCCTTCCCTTCCCTTCCCTTCCCTTCCCTTCCCTTCCCTTCCCTTCCCTTCCCTTCCCTTTCCGTTCTTTTCCTTTTCTCTTTCCATTTTTTACCCCAGGACATCCAGTTTACTAAAATGCCACTGTTAGTACAGGAGGTAAAAATCCAGTCCTTTATCTCATTGCAACATGAGCCTATTCGGCATGTTATATCGTAGTTGTTTCGGGACCAGCTGCTTCTGGTAATTTAAGCAATAGCCTTTCACAAACCTTGTGGCTGTTTCCCTTTTAGATGATGAGAGTCAGACAAAGTCTAAATCCCCTGTGGGTTCTGTTTTTGTTCCAGAGATTATAAAGCAGCTAACTTCACCATCAACTTATATATCGTCAATGAGCCTTGGGTCTTCTCACTGGCCACGTGCTCCAGGATTAACTCGGTGACCACAGACAACATTCAGCTCCTGAGGCAGATAAATTACCCGTACTACTCCATGGTGAGCTGACTTCCAGATTGTTCTTCCAAGTCTAGTATAATAGGATTTCATGTCCCCTAACCATTGCCCACTGTGTAGTTGCCTGGGGAGCAGAGACTTTGTTATATTGGAAATGTAGCATTCTCCCTTTCCTCACCCAGCTCCTTCTGTGATTTTCAGGGAGAAATTAGTATTGTTCTAATAACTTCCATTTATTGAATCCTAACCGTGTTTTTTTTTCATGCATTATAAACCCTCTGAGTTAGCCACTGTTATTTTCCCATAAGGAAACTGAGGCTTGAAGATATGAAGATTCTTGCACATTGTTGCATGATGCAAGATTCAGAATGAGGTCTGAGTCTAGAATTTTGCTACTGCAGCCCACCTTCCTAGAGGCATGGCAGCAATGACAGTGGCATAGGGTAGAGGGAGAAAAACAAACGTACTTCACTTCCAAGTGATACTGTGTGCTTATTTGAAAAAGAGAGCCAGTGGCCAGTTACCTAGTTTGATTTTCCCTTGCACTGCTCATAGCCAGAGGCTTAGGAACCTGAAGACTAAACCTCACTAAATCTCATCACTTAAGGGAGCCCCAGCTAACCAGTTAACTGCTACAGAGACTGTTTTTCTTATCTGTGTAGAGTAGGTTGCCTGAGTGGGACACAGTAGTGTACAGCAGAAAACAGCTTAATTTCTCTTATTGACACTTTAAATGGCTCTGTGAGCTAGGCCTTTCCCTGCCCCTGAATGAAATCATACTCAGGTCCCATAGCTTTTCTTAAATAATTTTTAAAGGTCCACTTTAGTACACCAAAAAGCCTCAATTCAGAATAAAAAGTTTCCACTGCAGAGTAATAACCCAAATTCCAAACTGCCTTGGAAGTTAAAGCTTTAGGCTGAGAAGCCTAAATGAGAAGCCTAAATATTTCAGATTGTCTTTTCTATATTCCGGCCTCACAAGCCTAATTTTCTGACCTGTTCAGGGTCAGGACCGGGAGAGAGAGGATCAGGGTCAAGGGCCACAGTGCACTGAGGCCCTCTGGTGGCATCATAAAATAGCCGGCCCCTTCTGGTGGCTTGAGCAGCGTTCTGGAGGTGGCCCTCAAGGAAACCTTGGATGGCAGGTACCGTGGCAAAAGTGAAACCACTCCACCTGCCTGTCCTTATATACTGTAATTCCCCTTCATGTGTGTACTGTATGTTTTTATAACATTTTTATTTTTAAACTTGATTACAAAGAAAACTTGCTCATTCTATAAAATTTAATAATTACAAAAATGCATAAATTAGAAAGCAACGCACCCCTCCATAATCCTATCCCCCTAATCAGTAATGTCTCAAAGTTGTCCTTTTGGATATATTAAATAAAACTTTGTTAAGAAAGACTTTTCATTTAAATACTTAGATTGATAATATTTGAATTGATAATAAATTCATGTGAATCTAAAGTCAAAAAGAAAAAAAGAGTATATAAGTAAAAAATAAAATATGGATTTTAAGATCACTCTACTGGCTGTTAAGAGGTCTGAAGGCTGTATTCCAGATGCCTTATGATTTTCAGTAGTTACATGAATAAACTAAGGCTGCCATAACAAAATATCACAGGCGGGGCAGGTTAAACAACGGAAATTTATTTTCTCACAGTTCAGAGGCTAGAAATTCAAGATCAGTGCATCAGCAGGTTTGGTTTCTTTTTAATGCCGGGTGATATCCATCATCTAGAAGGGTTCAGGAATCTGGAGAAGGGTTGCATGTAAATTAATAAAGAGACTAGAAATATAATATAAATTTGTAATCCATGGGGGAGCCAGAGGAGCTCAACTGTAGTAGCTAAGTTCTCTTATCTCCAGACGCAGGGCTTTTTTTAATTTCCACATTTTTCCCTATAGCAAAGTAGATATACATATCAAAGGTAAGGTTTAGTATATAGTAAGCATTGTCAGTTTTGGGGGAACTGCCTTCGGCTGTTCAGGTGTTTGGCCAGCAGGAGGCAGTAACATGTAGATTGAAATGCCCTCAGCTGTCTGGCAGCAAGCAATCATTTATGCATCTTTTTCAGGGTTGGGGAAATGCCTTTGGCCATTCCAGTAGGAAATAATATGTATTCAGCCCTGCTGAATATAGAGGCCCATCATTTATTATGACATGCTGGAATTAGCCTCCAGCACTTCTGAGACCCCTATCCTTGGCTTGCAGATAGCACCTTCTTCCTGTGACCTCACACAGCCTTTCCTCTGTGTGCATACACATCCTCACTGTCTCTGTGTGTCCAAATTTTCTCTTCTCCAGTCAGATTGGATTAGGGTCCACTCTAATGGCCCTCTTTAGTCACTTCTTTAAATGCCCTATTTCCAAGTGTAGTCAGATTTTGAGGTGCTGGGGGTTAGTGCTTCAACATGTGAATTTGAGGAGAACACAATTCCATCCATAATAGTAATCCAACGAAGAATTGAGAAGAACATGAAAATGGTGAGGAAATCCTAGATGAGAAGCGGCTATAATGCCTTAGAAAAAGTACTCCATTAGCTTGACCTCAATACTTCACCATGGTGAAATGATAAGAAAATAAGGAGAGTAGAATATACATTAATCTGTTTTCCTGTTCTTAAGAGTTTTTTAGTTTGCTGTTACATAAACCAGTTTTGACTATTATAAGCAAAAAGAGAATATATCAAAAGGCTTTTTAAGTACCTCGAGGAAACACCTAGAAGGTGTAGGACTAAGTTTAGAATCCTGAAGGGAACAGGGAAGGAAGGACAGAAGCCAGAACCTGTGTCCAGATCCATTCAGGTTGAGGGGAATAGAGCCACCAACACTAAGTATGTTTTGCATCACAATCATCTCAGTATAGGAAATATCTGAAAAAATACATTTGAAAGCATGGAGCATTCCTGGAAACAAAGGTTTCATAAGGATGAAAAGGTCAGTATATGAGGAAAGTATTATAATTATAACTGTGTATGCACTTAATATCATAGCTTCAAAATACATGAAACAAAAACCAAATGAAAGAGATTTATAGTCAGAGATTTCATTCCTCTCTTACCTGGAAGAGCAACTGAACACCCCAAAAATATAATCAGAAAGGATGCAGATGTCTGAACAACACTTTTGGTCACCTTGGCCTAAAGGACATAAAATAATATACCCCAAAACTGCAGAAAAAACAATATTTTCAAATGTATATGGCATGGCGCATTTGCAAAAATAGACCACATGACAAACCATAAAATAGTCTCAATAAATATATTTTAAAAGACTGAAATCTTACAGACTATGTTCTGTGACCACAACTAAATTGAATAAGAAATGAACATTAATAAAATATCTAGCTAAGCCTCTAAATGCCGGAAATCAATGTGTTTCTAAACATTCCATTGATTAAGGGATAAATCACAAGGGAAACTAGAAAATATTTTAAACTAAAGGATAATGCATATACAGCAATATTTGTGAGATACAGCTAAAGCAGAACTTAAAAGGAATTTTATAACTTTAAATGTTAGAAAAAAGAAAAGTTTAATACTGATTAAGTTTCTACCTTAAGAATCTAGAAATAGAAATTTTTTTCCCAGTGATGAGGAAGGAACTACTAAAGACAGTAGCAATCAATGATATAAGTAGAAATGATACAAACAATAGAGAAAAATGAGAAAATTAAAACGTATTTATTTGGAAAAAATTTGATATATTCTTAGCAAGATGAGAGAGAGAGGGAGGTAAGGAGATGGAGAAAGGGAGGGAAGAGAGAGAAAGAGAAATCGCCAATAAGAATGGTGAATGAAACGGGAATGTCTCTTTATATCCTAAATATGAAAAGGAATATTATGAACATTTTTATGCCATTAAATTTGACAAATTAGATGAAGTAGACAAATTTCTTGAAATATGTAACTTATCAGAACTGAGAAAAGAAATATAAAATTTTAACCCTTTGCACTCGCTTGCTTTTTTCTCGATTCCTTTATTCTATTTGGGATTTAATTTTTTAAATACCCCAGATTTTACAAAGCACGGCAGTAGAATAAAAAACTGGTTTCTTTTCATACAAACTTATTTGGATTTTTTAATATTTCAAATTATTGATACATTCAATACAATTCGACATATGAGCTGCTACCGATGCTAACCGTGTCGAGTCACACTCGACATCCGAGTGCAAAAGGTTAATAATCCACTATTACGATCAATCTATATCCTATATAATAGAGGTAATATGCAAATTGACCATCATTCCAACACACAAGATAAATCCCCATGTGGACACAAGATGGCCACCACAAGATGGCCGGCAGGGGAGGGCAGTTGAGAGGGACCAGGCCTGCAAGGGAGGTCAGTTGGGGGCAATGAGGCCTGCAAGGGAGGGCAGTTAGGGGCAACCAGGCCTGCAGGGGAGGGCAGTTGTGGGGGACTAGGCCAGCAGGGGAGGGCAATTGGGAGGGACCTGGCCTACAGGGGAGGACAGTTGAAGGGGACCAGGCCGGCAGGGGAGGGCAGTTGGGGGCGACCAGGCCTGCAGGGGAGGGCAGTTAGGGCAATCAGGCTGGCAGGGGAGGGAGTTAGGGGCAATCGGGCTGGCAGGGGAGTAGTTAGGCATTGATCAGGCTGGCAGGGGAGTGGTTAGGGGGTGATCAGGCTGGCAGGCAGAAGTGATTAGGGGCAATCAGGCAGGCAGGCAGGCAGGCAGGCGAGCGGTTGGGAGCCAGCAGTCCTGGATTGTGAAAGGAATATCCAACTGCCCGTTTAATTGTGAAAGGGATATCCAACTGCCCGTTGGATTGTGAAAGGGATATCCAACTGCCCGTTGGATTGTGAAAGGGATATCCAACTGCCCAGTGGGATCGGGCCTAAACAGGCAGTTGGACATCCCTTGAGGGGTCCCAGATTGGAGAAGGTGCAGGCTGGGCTGAGGGACAACCCGCCCCCCCCCCCCCGTGCATGAATTTTGTGCACTGGGCCTCTAGTGTGTGTGTGTGTGTGTGTGTGTGTGTGTGTGTGTGTATATATATATATATATATATATATATATATATATATATATATATGCCTAATATGCAAAGTGTCCCCTCCAGAGTTTGACTGGAAGTTCGATTGCTTGCTATGATGTGTGCTGACCACCAGGAGGCAGAGTGGAATGAAGGAAGGCCCTGGCCAGCAGCCAGGAGCCACTAGGGACCCTACCCATGCATGAATTTCGTGCACTGGGCCTCTAGTTTGTATATATAAAACCTCACCACAAGAAAAGTCCATTGCCCAAAGAGTTTCACTCTCTAATCATATATGAGATAATACTAATCTTATCAAAACTCAGAAAAAGGGAAGAGGAAGAAGACTTCCCAGCTGATTTTTGAGGCTAGCAATACCCTCATATAAAACCTACAAGGACCTTACAAGAAATAAATTTACAGATAGATATCATTCAGAACTTAGAAATAAAAATCTTTATCAAAATGTTTGAATCCATCAATTTAAACAGGCTAATACATCATGAACAAGTAGGGTTCAGACCAGTAATGCAAGATGGATATGTCATTTCAAAATTACTCAATATAATTCAACATATTAACAAAATAAAATAGAAAAAGCACATTTGACAAAAGTCAGCACCCATTTATGGTAAAAGGTCCGGACAAACTAGGAATAGGGATAAAACTTCCTCATTCTGATCAAAGATATTTAAAAACATATTTACTGAAAAGCCACTATCATTTTTAGTGGTGAAGCAATGAAAATTTCCCTGGAAGTTGAGAAATAAGGCAAGGATATCTGCTTTCACAACTTCTATTCAGCATTATGCTGGAGATCACAGCCAGTTTAATAAGATAAATGACAGGCATAAAGGAAGAGCTAAAACTCCTGATTTGCAGATATAATTAGTTACATTTTAAAAATTCTAAGGAATCAAACAATAAGCAAACCTACTGGAACTGATAAGTGAGTTAAACAATGTCTCAGGATACAGAAAAATCAATTGTATGTCTTAAAAATTTATATATATATATATATATATATATATATATATATATATATATAATTTTATTGATTTTAGAGAGGAAGGGAGAGAGAGAGAGAAACATAAATGATGAGAGATCATTGATTGGCTGCCTCCTGCACATCCCCGACTGGGGATTGAGCCCACAACCCCGGGCATGTGCCCTGACTGGGAATTGAACCATGACCTCCTGGTTCATAGGTTGATGCTCAATTACTTAGCCATGCTGGCCGGGCAACAATTGTATGTCTTTATATTAGCAATGAATAATTGAAAACTTAAAAAAATGTTTAAATATCACAATTTTCAACAGTGTAAAAACATAAAATAGAAAGAAATTTAAGGGAAAATTTGCAAGCTCTTGCAAAGAAGATACATGGTGGTCCACTCAAAACTATAAAGATTTACTGAGTGAAAGAAGACTCAAATAAATAGAATAGTATACCACATTCATGAATTAGAAAAACTATCATAGATATTAGTTGTCATGGAATTGACCTACAAATTCAACCCAAGAGCAATAAAAGATCCCCTTCCTCCTGTGAACTGACAAAAGATGAAGCTCATGTGTGCAGCTGTTTCTTCAAGATTGAAATTACATTTAGGGTGAAAAAAAAATAACAGTTCTGGGCTTACCTCTTTGGATTCTCACTTTCTTTTAGATTTTGGCCCCACCGTTCCTCCCCTGATTGTATATTCTTATGTAATTTAAAGATGTTTGCTTGGTTTTGTATATTATCCAGTTTTTAAATTTGTTATTGGTAAGAGTCAGTTTTCTAGCTCTGTTTCTAGAAGATGTCTCCCCCTTCTGTTTTTCCTATCAGTCAGTTAGATAAAAATTATTTTGAGTACTTACTGTGTGACCGGCACTTCCAGGCACTGTGTATGTAGTGACAAGCAAGACAAAGTCTTTGAACTTAGAAAGTTCTCATTCTAATAGAGGATATATTTATTTTTCCATTCAAGCATATTTGGAAACGATGGTTATGCAATGCATGAACTTTAAGCAAATGTCAATTTCTTCTTCTGAGGGCTTCCCTGGGGAGCTAGAACCTCACTTAATAGACTTTTAAACGTTAGCACCATGCTGAATTGGAGGACCATCATAAAATCTGTTCAAAGTCTGGGGTAGAGCAAGAACTAGGGGAAAAGAACCTGAGATGGTAAGTGAGGGACTAACATTTTAAAGATGACTAAGATTTCACCACATGACCAGTAAAGATTGAAGTGACACGTGAGGCATCTGTGTCCTTGTCTTTTCTATCCCACAGATATTGAGAGTATAAGCCTCCAAGAGAGAAAAAGTAAGAAACAAGAAGCTTGAAATTTATCCACAGAAGCCACCCTTTCAAGTTTCAGAAATACCTTCAACTCAAAAACCTCTTTCTACAGCTTTTAACCACCAGTATAAGGAAGTTCCCAGGCTCTTGCCAGTTTTAAGTAGTCCCCAAGAAGAAAGACAGCAGAGCCCGTCAAGGAAACCATCAAACCACTCATGCCTGCAAGGATGCTATTAGACAACTGATACCCTTCAAGGCCTTTAATCCCATCCAAACACCCACCTGGGAGGCCAACAGAGAGGCCACACTCCAAACTGCATTGCTTGCCTTGAAGGTGAATGAACCAACAGTTTCCTCCATAGAGGTCTTTCATCCTGAAACACAACCCAAAAGGACCTCCACTATTGAATCCCCCTGAGAATCCTCTCTTATGATGATTCTCACCATATCCAGCATTTCCTCCTCCTTTGGGCTGTCTTCAGAGAAGGATTAGCCACATCTTGCCTTTGTGCTTGTTGTTATTGCCATTCAACCAATCAACATTTGTTGACCTGCTGCTTTGTACTTCACTTAGTCCTAGCAGGATTCACAGCATCATTGCAGTCTTTAAAGTGGTGTGCCCTTATAGAGGGGATAAATGGTGGTGCAAAAATATAATAAAATAAAGAGAATCTAAGAAAAAGAAAAAAATATTTGAGAATTTATACTGGCTGCAAAGAGAATGGTCTATAATTGAACTTAGATATCCTAGATTGAGTCCTACCTCTGATATTTACTAACTCTGTAACATTTTTCCCTCTTACCATTTGTAAAATGGTAAAAATTATAATATCCATTCACCTCATAGTAGGCTTTTGTCATTTGACATAGTAGGTATAAAACTATTTTCTAAAGAGTAAAACAGCAAAACAGCATACAAATGTGAAGTGTTCTTCTCTTTTCTTTCTTTTCTTTTCTTTTCTTTCTTTCTTTCTTTCTTTCTTTCTTTCTTTCTTTC
Source organism: Cnephaeus nilssonii (assembly GCF_951640355.1). Lineage (NCBI taxonomy): Eukaryota > Metazoa > Chordata > Mammalia > Chiroptera > Vespertilionidae > Cnephaeus > Cnephaeus nilssonii. Next base: position 46,459,223 of record NC_137084.1, on the reverse strand, counting down.
TTTCTTTCTTTCTTTCTTTCTTTCTTTCTTTCTTTCTTTCTTTCTTTCTTTCTTTCTTTCTTTCCTTCCTTCCTTCCTTCCTTCCTTCCTTCCTTCCTTCCTTCCTTCCTTCCTTCCTTTTTTTTTCTTTTTTACTAGAAACCTCATTTCTTGTTTTATCTGATACCCACAGCAACTCATTTTCAGTTGGGAAGGCTGAGGAAAGTAAATTGTTCAAGGTCTCACAGCTGGGAAGTGGCAGGGATGAATGTGGAACTAAGTCTTCCTAAGCATGTGTTATATCCTAGCATAACATCTCTGTCAGTTGTTCTCAACCCAGATTACACATCTGAGTCGCTCTTAAAAAATACAGATGCCTGGGTTTCACCCAGACTTTTGGAGCCAAAATTCCCAGATTCTGAGGCGATCTGGGAGTGGAGTTCTCTGTGGGCTGTGGTGGTGACTGAGATGGGAGCTGGCAGTGGGGAGGATGCCTGTGGGCATTACCTAATGCTGACCTCCAGCATGGCTTCAGTGTGTGCCCGGAGGGATGCGTAAGTGACGGGAAGAAGCTGTCACCGAGGCCCTGGAATGGTGCTGAGCTGCAGAATTCCATGTGGGAGAGCCTGGTTCCTGTGGTCAGGGCCTGGAGCCTTTGGTTTATTCCAGGAAGTCCTGTAGCCTTCTGTTTGGAATTTTTTTTTTTTTTTCTGGCTGCATGCTCACAACCAAAGTGTAATTCTCCAAACTTGGAGAGTTTAGGAAAGTTAATTTTAAAACTGGACTATGTCAGTGTTTTATTGCTACAAGTTTGGAGTGTTTTATTGCACTGAGGTCAGATTAGCTCAGATGAACTGATGAGAGGTGCTTCTTCAAAATAAATATTAAAAAATTAGGCCAGTGACTTGTGCTGAAACTTGGATGGCTGTACAGCAACATGGGGTTTTGCAGTGTCAGCCTCATTTCCCATGTTATCAGAAAGCCGAGTTGACTAGGCCACAGATACAGTTGAAGTTAGGATGTGTAAGATTGTAAGCTTATTTACTCTATGTCCTCACACCTGTGATCTCTAGTTAATGAGATCAGGATGATTCTGCTTTCTCCTCAGGCACAGATTCTCTTTCTTAATGAGTGGCTGAGAAATCTTACTCTGACACTACTTATATAGTAAGTCATGTTTGTAAAGCTCTTTAGGTTATAAAACACATGTGCCTTGATTTTTATTTATTTATATTTATACCTCACCCTTTCAAACAAATGATTTAAGAATTTCTGCAAGAATGTTTTCTTACTTTTAATAAAACAGTGAGGTGACATAGGTTAATAAAATTAATATCGGTTTCAAGTGTACAATTCTATAATGCACCATCTGTATATTGCACAGTGCATTTACCACCCAAAGTCAAATCTTCTGTCATCATATAGTTTACCTCCTTTACCCTTTAATTCTGTCCTCACCCCCTTTCCTCTGGTAACACCATACTGTGTCTGAATATGAGTTTTGGTTTGTCTTGTTTGTTCACCGATTGCTTTCAATTTTATATCCCATATATGAGTGCAATCACATGGTTCTTGACTTTTTCCATCTGACTTATTTTGTTTAGCATGATATTCTCAAGATCCATCCATGTTGTTGCAAATGGAAGTATTTCACATTTTCTTATGGTTGAGTAGTATTCTATTGTATATATGTGCACATCTTTATCCACTCATCTACTGAAGGACACTTTGGTTGTTTCCATGACTTGGCCACTGTGATTAATTCTGCAATGAATATAGGGTTGCATATATCTTTAAGAATAAATGTGTTCACATTTTGGGGTAGATACTCAGAAGGAGTGTTGCTGAGTCATATGGTAACTCTATTCTTAAATTTTCAAGGAGCCTCCATACTGTTTTCCATAGTGGTTGTACCAGTTTATATTCATACCAGCAGTGAGTGAGAGTTCCTTTTTCTCCACAACTTCCTGAACACTTATTATTACTTGTTGATAATAGTCATTCTAACAGGTGTGAGGCTATATCTCGTAGTTTTGATTTTCATTTCCTTAATAATAGCTAGTGAAGTTGAGCATCTTTTTATATACCTGCTGGCCGTTCGTATGTCTTCTTGAGATAAGTGTCTGTTCAGATCCTCTGCCATTTTTAAAAAATTGGATTGTTTGTGTTTTTTATTTTTGAGTTGAGTTCTTTATATATTTTAGATATTAGTCCCTTATCAGAGGTGTTGCATATAAATGTCTTCTCCCATTTGTTTGGTTGCCTTTTTGTTTTGTTGATGGTTTCTTTTGCTGTGCAGAGACTCTTTGGGATAAGTGTCTGTTCAGATCCTCTGCCATTTTTTTTTAATTAGGGGGATCAGGCCAGCAGGGGAGAGCAGTTAGGGGCAATCAGGCAGGCAGGCAGGCAGGCAGAGAGGTTAGGGGTGATCAGGCAGGCAGGCAGGCAAGCGGTGGTTAGGAGCCACGGTCCCAGATTGTGAGAGGGCCAGGCTGAGGAATTCCCACCCCCATGCACAAATTTCATGCACCAGGCCTCTAGTATTGAATAACAGTAGCAAGAGGTGGCATCCTTGTCTTGTTCATGATTGTAGAGTAAAAGCTTTCAGTTCTTCACCATTGAGTATGGTATTAGCTGAGAGTTTGTTATATATGACCTTTATTATGTTGAGTTACTTTCCTTCTATACCCATTTTATTATGTTTTAATCATAAATGGATATCTTGTCAAATGCCTTTTTTAATATCTATTGATAATGATCATATGATTTGTATCCTTTATTTTGTTTATATGGTGTATCATATTGATTGATTTGTGTATGGTGAACCAAATAAACAACCTAAAATTACATCTTAAAGAACAAAAGAGTAGTTCGGGTGGTTGAGTGTCATTCTGTGCACTGCAAGTTTTCAGGTTTGATTCCTGGTCAGGGCAGATATTTAAAAAATCAATTAAAAAAAAAGAATACTATGATAGACTAAATGCCACCAAATTCAATAACCTAGAAAAAATGGGCAAGTTCTTAGAAATATATAACCCTCCTAGACTAAATTACGAAGACCTGGAAAATCAAAGTAGACTGATCAACAGTGAGAACATTGAAACAACCATTAAAAAACTTCCAAAAAGTAAAAGTTCAGGACCAAATGGCTTCACTAGTGAATTCTACCAGTGGGTGCCAACCAGTTTAGTATGGCTATATCAAAGGTCAAAATAGGATCCCAGATGGAAGTTAGGAGGAAGAGGGTAAACATCTCAAGGATCAGCCTACTTTTCTTCCCTACACTATCACCATCCTGGTCCAAGCCCCTTTAAGATTCGTGTTAAGTTCTATCAACTGGTGAGTGGGAGGTACATTCCAGGTAATTCAGCGGGGTCAGAAAAAAAAATGCAGCCAACTGCCTTATTAAGAGTTGATGGGTCTGTAGCTTCTGACTATTTATTTAACCAACCAATTGTAGTAAGCCAAGCATTGTAGTAAGCACTGGGAGCAAGAGATGAGTTAGATGTGGCCTCACCCTCAAGTAGATTACAGCTAGATGGGGGAAGCAGAAATTAAAAACTGTACAAAACAAAATAAGTCATTGAAATCAATTTGGCTAATCCTATGTAATAAAAGGCTAATATGCAAATAGACGGAACAGTGGAACAACCGAACAACCAGTCCCTATGGCAGTGATGGGCAACCTTTTGAGCTTGGTGTGTCAAACTTCGCCAAAAAACTGAGCATAACTTGGGTAGTGTGTCACTTTGAGGAAAAAACTAACTCCAAGACTCTAGTCGCAATGTTTTATCCTCAGGAGCAGCAAATGTTTCATCCTCGGCATGCAGCTGCGTGTCATCAGAAATGGCTACGCGTGTCAGTGCTGACACGCGTGTCATAGGTTCGCCATCACTGCCCTATGGTGTGCATGCAGAACATGGTGGGTGTCGGCCTCAGCGGGATGGTGGAGCAGGTGAACTGGGGTGCCAGACCAAGGCAGGGCACCGGTCGCTATCATTGGGGTGAGCCTCTGGTGGTTACTAAAAATTCTTTGCTCCCGCGTGCTGTGGTCCCGCCCAGCACTCGTACCTGCTACTGGCACCAGAGCCACCATTTTTACCCATGCTGGTGCCTGGCACCAGCCCCGATCGCTCGGCACTGTCAGTGGGAGCAAGTGGCGGCTGTTGGCCCAGATCTCCCCTGAGGGCTTCTCCACCTCCCCCTGCTCCTGAGGGGAGATCGGGGCAGCAGCCACCACTTGCAGCCCCTGACAGTGCTGGCCCCGCTCGCACTCACTGCTGGTGCCGGCCCCAATCACACCACACCATCAGTGGGTGTGAGTGGGGCCAGTGCCATCAGTGTGTGGGAGTGGCAGGGGTGGGAGCGGGGCTGCCGGCAGACAGGGGACTGGGGACTGTGGCAGAAGGGGCCAGGTGGGGGTGTGGAGGATGGGTTGAGATTCATCCCTGTGCCCACCACAGCCTTGCAGATCACAGTTCCTTTCAATGAATTTGCGCACTGGGGCCCTAGTATAGTAGTAACAGGTTTATTTGAAGGAACATATAAAATCAGAGGAGGAAATACTTAACCCAGTCTAGTGGTAAGGAATAGGTGGTGAGGACCAAAAAAGGCCTCCTGGACCATGTCTTACACCAACAAAAGAATTTAGCCAGGTGAAAGTTGGGGATGGGAAACACCAACAAAAGAATTTAGCCAGGTGAAAGTTGGGGGTGGGAAGTAGGTAAGCTTGGCAGTAGGGACAACATGAATAAAGATACATAATGGTGTAGGGGAGCAGTACAACTGTAACCAGACAACCAATGGGTCTGGGCTGCTTGTGACTACTTGAGCCAATTAAGCAGAGACAGGGTTGAACCATATATGAGCGTTTATTCCAATAATGCCAGCAGTATGGGAGAGAGGAGCAGGTCACTCATGAAAATCTGCTCTACCCCTCTCCATAAGCCAGCTGTTTATATCGCAAAGGACAAAGATTACATGGGAAAGTAAGAGTTATAGGCATGGGGAAGTAGGCAAGGTACAATGGTTACAGGCAATGCAGGCTTGGGGGGTGGGGGTGGGGTCATAGATAGCGGGTACCTCCAGGTGCCTCTAGGACCAGATTACAGGCAATAGAGGCTGGGGGTTGCAAAGGGCGGGCACCTCTGGGACTAGATTGTTTCAGCCACGAGACTGTAAATCTTTCCGTAATGATAGGCAATTCTCAGGAAAGGAGGATGGACTGCATTCCGATGTTAGCTCCCATGTCCCCGGGTGTACAACTCTCATCCAGGTTAGAATATGCTTTCTCTAATTATTTTATTTTAAAAATATTTTTATTGATTTCAGAGAGGAAGGGAGAGGGAGAGAGAGCTAGAAACATCAATGATGAGAGAGAATCATTGATCAGCTGCTTCTGGCACGCCCCCTACTGGGGAATGGAGCCCACAACCTGAGCATGTGCTCTGACTGAAATGGAACCGTGACCTCCTGGTGGGCTTTCAACCACTGAGCCACGCCAGCTGGGCTATACTTATATTTTTATAAGAACCAAAGCAGAATCAAGCAGGGAGTACACTCTAAAAGGCACCTTTCAAATGTGCTGCTCCAAGCTAAGGTTGGGCTTGGGCTTTACATTCAGCTTCCCAGAACCCCACGGGGCCTCGGAGGCCACGCCCCGGCCACGCCCCCAGCCCGCAGGCGCGTCCTCAGCCAGGTCTCCATCTTGAGAGACGCTGGTCTCCTCAGTGCGAAGTCCAGGCCTGAGTTTGGGCTGTGAAGTCCCGGTAAGTAACGTGTCCAGCTCCCCGCTTCCCACGGAAGCATCTTCCGAGGTAGGAGCCACCTTCATCCTCACGTTGGCGGTCAAACCCGCGGCACGTGGACGCGTCAGCTCCCCAGGTCGGTTGAACCTGGAGCTGCCATTCCCTGCAGGGCTGGTGGGAGGAGGCCGAGGCCGAAGGGCTTCCACCTGTGCGGGCCCCTGGGGGCCACACCTCAGCGGTGGGGGTGGGGGTGGGGGTGGGGGTGGGGGTGGGGGTGGGGGTCGGGGAACGGGGCCCGGGGCCGCAGACCCAGGGCCGGCCTGCGGGTCGGCCTACCCGGAAGTCCCCGCAGGTGTGAAGGGCGGCGCCTTTGTCTGAGGACCACAGCCCAGCGCTGTGCGGGTTCCACGTCTGAACGTGGTTGTGCAATGAGCTCTGCCCAGTTTCCTGGTTTGGGGCGGGAGGCTGAGCCTTTTCTAGGTCCTCCATCCTGGCAGGCACGCCCTGGCTTTTGACTCAGGCAACTGGGTGAACAGTTGTGCCCTTGACTGAGATGGGAGGTATACTTGGGAGGAATGGGCGTTGGAGGGAAAGTCGAGGATTCGGTTTTGGACATGGCATTTGAGAGACCCGTGAGGAATGCAGGTGGGAATTTCAGTCGGCTGTCGGGTTTGGAAACCGGAGAAGAGGTCTGGTTTCATCAGTCTATGTCAGTGATGGGCAACCTTTTGATTATTGATGCCCTGCCCCCTCCTGCCCGCCTCCGAAACGTTATTGACATTTCACTGTGGACGTGGCTGCCGGGCTGGTAGACTCAGAGTTAAAGGTCATGCAGGCGTGGGAAAGGTTGTGGTTAAAATGCTGCTGCCTTTTATCCAACTGTTATTCATTCCAGCTGTTTACCACCCTCTCAACGATGTTTGTTCGAACTACCTTTCTTCGATAATTCGGTACTTGTAACTTAGGCACCAACTTCGTGTAGTTTTTCCTTCTAGTTTCATCATCATCTAGTTCAAACTTTTTCCTCATTGTTCACTGTGATGATTTCCCTTTGATCCATGTGGTTTTATAACGATAGTGTTTCATTACCAGATGTGCAGTTTTCTAGTTATCTTTCTCTTACCGATTTCTGGCTTAATTGCAATGAAGTAAGAAAATGTGCTCTTGCCGAAACCGGTTTGGCTCAGTGGATAGAGCGTCGGTCTGCGGACTGAAAGGTCCCAGGTTCGATTCCGGTCAAGGGCATGTACATTGGTTGCGGGCACATCCCCGGTAGGGGGTGTGCAAGAGGCAGCTGGTCGATGTTTCTCTCTCATCGATGTTTCTAGCTCTCTGTCCCCCTCCTTTCCTCTCTGTAAAAAGTCAATAAAATATATATATATATAAAGAAAATGTGCTCTTAAGATTTCAATTCTTACAAGTGTATTACAACCCGTTGTGTACTCAATGCATGATCACTTTTCATAAATGTTCCGTTTCCATTAGGAAAGAATGTGCATTCTGCTGTCATTGAGAACAGTGTTTTATAAATGTTAGACTGGTTAGTTAATTAAGTTGTTAAAATCTTTTATATCCTTACAGACTTTTAAAAATCTTCTTATTGTGTCCATTATTGAGAGAGATGTGGTAAATCTTTCACCATATTTGTGGACTTGTCTTTTGCTCCTATAAGAGAATATGTGGTTGGGTGCCTATAAATTGAAAATTCTTTTAAAAAATCATTTTTATTATTACGGAATGTCCCTTTTGTTTTTACTAACTCTGGTTGCTTCAGGGTTTTTTGATCTGCTAGTAAGTAGATTGCATCTTTTGGCCCTAATTCTCACCCTTACGTTAGTTATGCCTTTTGCGTTCACACTGTTTGCTATATAACTTTATAGTGCCTGTCTACCATGAGTTGACCTGCTCTGGTTTTGACTTTGACCTCAAGGCATCCTTTGAAGCAGAGGCTTGAAATGGGCTTGCACAGTGGAACTTCCTTTCTTGGACATTTTCCATCACCATGAGACCATCCTCAGGCTAACCTGGTTGAGTGACATGGAGCAGTCAGTTCACCCCAGTCATCCTAGTTGAGGACAGTCTAGAGCCACAGGATAGGTAGTCAATCAGCTCAGATGTGTGTGTAGTAAATGCTTATGTTTTTGTTACTGAGGTTTTGTCTTTGGTTGGTACATGTCATATCCTGGTAATGAAATAGTGGGATATATATATATATATATATATATATATATATATATATATATATATATACACACACACACACATACACACACACACACACACACACACACACGTACTATATCTTTTTCCTTCTACCTCAACAAATCAACTTCTTATATGGTGGGTTTTGTTATTTTAATCTAGACAATTTTTGTGTTTTTAAAATTGGAGCATTGTTCCACTTACATTAAAAGGAATTGTAGATAGCCGAAACCGGTTTGGCTCAGTGGATAGAGCATCAGCCTGCGGACTGAAAGGTCCCAGGTTCGATTCCAGTCAAGGGCATGTACCTTGGTTGTAGGCACATCCCCGGTGCGGGGTGTGCAGGAGGCAGCTGGTTGATGTTTCTCTCTCATGGATGTTTCTGGCTCTCTATCCCTCTTCCTTCCTCTCTGTAAAAAATCAATAAAATATATTTTTTTTTAAAAAAGGAATTGTAGATATATAAAGGGTGGGCCAAAAGTAGGTTTGCACTTGTGAGTACTCGAAAAACAGAGTTAGTAAAGCTGTTGTAATAATCATAATCTGCATGGCTTTTTCCATACAAACAACTGTAAACCTACTTTTGCTTCACTCTGTATTTAGGTTTAAATCAGACATTTCATTGTTGAGAGTATTACAGATGTCTCCCTTTGCCCCCCATCCCCATTGCTCCCATCCACCTGGTTCCTTGAAGGCCCCACCCCAGGCCTTCACCACACTATAGTCTGTGTCCATAGGGAATACATATATGCATATAAGTTCTTTGATTAATCTCTTTCCACCCCCCATCTCCCCTTCCCTCTGAGACACATCAGCCTGTTCCATGTTTCCATGACTTGGTTCTATTTTATTCATCAGTTTATTTTGTTCATTAGATTCCTTGTTCATTTATTTTGATTTTTAGATTCAGTTGTTGATGGATACTTATTTACTGCCATTTTATTTATATTTTTGATCCTTGTTCTTCCTCTTCCTCTTCTTAAAGAATATCCTTCAACATCGAGGCAAGACCCTCCACCAGAAAAAAGATTATGACTTGCTGAAGGCTCAATGGTGGTTAGCATTTTTTAGCAGTAAAATATTTTTCATTAATGTGTGTACATTGTTTATTAGACATAATGCTTTTGCATATTTACTATACTACATTATAGTGTATACATAACTTCTGTTTGCATGGGAATCCAAAAAATTCACATGACTTGCTTTATTGCAATATTCACTGTGTTGTGATGGTATGGTAACAAACCTGCAATATCTCCAAGATATGCCTGTACTCACTTCCTTTGCTTCCTTTCTTTGATGCATTGTTATCTTTCACTGCCTATTGTCTACTGTCCGAAAACTGTGGCTTCATATTTTCCCCAGTTTTTAGTAACTTAAAGTGGGAGGTTTACTGCAGTTCCTGTTCTTTATGTAGATGCACATTCCTACCTGATACCTTTTTCCTTCATACTGGATGACTTTCTTTAACATTTCTGTAGTGTAAGTTACTTGGTGATTAATTCTTGTAGTTTTAAAGTATCTGAAATGTCTTTATTTAAGCTTCATTTTTTTTTTTAAAAAAACTGTTTTTGCTGAGTACCGAGTTCTAGATTAACATGCTTTGTTTTGTTTTCTTAAATTCTTTAGAGATGTTTCTCCACTGTCTTCTGGCTTGCATTGTTTTCAGCAAGAAATCATTGTTGTTGAAGGAATATCAAGAAGTCATTCTTATCTTTGTTCCTCTATATGTAATACGTTTTTTCTCTCTGGCTGGCTTTGAGCCTTTTTTTTTCCTTAACCAGTGTTTTTAAGCATTTTGCTTATGATATTACTTGTAAGTTTCTTTTTCTTGGATTTGGGTGTGCTTCTTAGGTTAACAGTTTTTATCAAATTTGAGAATTTTTACCCATTCTTCAAATATTTTGTTCCCTTTCTTTCTTTTTCCTCTCTTTCAGACACTCCAGTCACATTTGTATTAGACTGCTTGTAATTGTTTTACAGCCCACAGTTCTCTTCATTTTTTAAAATTCTCAAGTTCTTTAATCTTTTTCCTTCAGTGTCTAATTGGTTCTTAATGCCAACAGTATATTTTTCATCTCAGACATTATTATCTTTCATCTCTAGAAGCTCAACCTACATCTTTTAAAAATATTTTCTATGTCTCTCCATAACATGCTTGTTTCCCTATAGTGTCTTGAACATATGGAATATAGTTACAATTATGTTTTAATGTCATTTCCTACTAATTTTATCATCTGAGACATTTCTGAATTATTGTTGATTAAATGACTTTTTCTCTCCGTATGGGTTATATTTTCTTGCTTTTTTATGTCTTTGGTAATATTTTTCCTTAAGATTAATTTTATTACTTTTATTTCAATTACAGTTTACATTATATATTATTTGGTATTAGTTTCAGGTGTGCAACATCGTGGTTAGACAATCATATACTTTACAAAGTGTTCCCCCTGACATTTCCAGTAACACCTGGCACCATACATCTGTGTTCATCAGGGATATTGACCTGTATATGGTAATTTTTTCATTGCATGCTAGGGATTGTGCATTTTGCTTTGTTTGCTGCTTCTCATATTCAAAAAATATTCTTGGTCTTTGTTCTTGAACACAATCAAGTTACTTGGAAAGATTTTGGCTCTTTTGAAAATAACCTTAAAGCTTTGTTAGTCCAGGCCATAGGAGCCTTTAGTGTAGGCCTAATTTTTCCCCCATTATTAAGGCAATACTCTCTGAGTATGCTACATAGTGCTGTATGTATTACAAGTTTTTGTGCTCTGGTGGAAAACACCAACCATTCCCAGCCTTTTGTGAGCTCTGGAGATTGTCTCACCATCTCCTTTTGTGTGGCAATTTTTCTAGCCTCAGGTAATTTCTCCATAGGTAGGTACGGATCAATATTCTATTGGGGACTCAGGGGAGACACAGTGGGAACACTTAACCACCCCAAACTCTCATTTCTATCTGCTCAGTTCAAGTATACTGCCAGATTTTACTTGCATTCTTACTTCTAGTGCTTCATCCTAGAAACTCTATCTAGATTGTGCATGGGACATTAACAGTGCTGGCATACTTTGTTTTATTGTGCTTCACTTTATTGTACTTTGCAGATATTTTCTCCTTTTACAAATTGAAGGTTTTGGGCAACGCTGCATCATTTTTCCAATAGTATTAGGTTACTTTGTGTTTCTATGTCACATTTTGGTAATTTTCCTAATGTTATTTTATACATGTTATGGTATCTGTTATCTTTGATATTACTATTGTAATTAATTTTGGGTGTCAGGAGCTGTACCCATATAAGATGGTGAACTTAATTGATAAATGTTGTGTGTATTCTGACTTCTCCTCTGACCATCCTTTCTCCTCTCCTTCTTGGGCTTTCTTATTCCCTGATACAAAAATATTAAAATTGGGCTAATTCATAACCCTAAAATGGCCTCTAAGTATCCAAGTGAAAGGCAGAGTTAGATGACTCATTTCAATTCAAAAGCTAGAAATGTTTAGGCTGAGTGAGGAAGATATGTTGAAGGTCAAGTTAGGCTGAAGGCTAGGCCTGCTGCACCAAACAATTAGCCACGTTGTTAATGCAAAGGAAAAGTTCTTGGAGGAAATTAAAAGTGCTACTCCAGTGAACAAATGATAAGAAAGCAAAGCAACCATATTATTGATATGGAGAAAGTTTTAATGGTTTGGATAAAAGATCAAATCAGCCACAACATTCCACTTAAGCCAAAACCTAATCCAGGCAATGCTCTAACTCTCTTAAATTTTATGTAGGCTGGGAGAGGTGAGGAAGCTGCAGAAGAAAAGTTGGAAACTAGTAGAGGTTGGTTCATGCGGTTTAAGGAAAGAAGCTGTTTCCATCACATAAAAGTGCAGGGTGATGCAGGCAGTGCTGATGTGGAGACTGCAGCAAATTATCCAGAAGATATAGCTGAGATAATTAATGAAGGTGGCTATACCTAGCAACAGATTTTAAATGTAGATGAATAGCATTGCATTGGAAGAATATGTCATCTAGAACTTGCATAGCTGGAGAGGAGAAATCAATGCCTGGTCTCAAAGCTTCAAAGGACAGGCTGACCCTTTTGTTAGTGCCTAATCTAGCTGCTGACTTTAAGTTGAGGCTAATGCTCATTTACCCAATCAAAAACCCTAGTGCCCTTAAGAATTATGCTAAATCTACTCTACCTGTGCTTTGTAAATGAAACAACAAAGCCTGGCTGATGGCACATATGTTTGTAAATGGTTACTGAATATTTAAGCCTACTGTTGAGATCTGCTCAGAAAAAAGATACCTTTGAATATGTTATTGCTCATTAACAATGTACCTGGTCACCTAAGAGCTCTGCGGGAGATTACTTTTGTTTTCATGCCTGCTAACAAAACATCTATTTTTCAGTCCATGGACCAGGGGGTAATTTTGATTTTTAAGATTTATTATTTAAGAAATACATTTCAAAAAGTAAATAAAAAGAAGAAGAAATACATTTTATAAGGCTATAGCTGCCATAGCTAGTGATTTTCTGATGGATCTTGGCAAAGTAAATTCTGTAAAGGATTCACCAGTCTAGAGGCTATTAAGAACGTTCATGATTGCCCAGCTGGTGTGGCTTAGTGGTTGAGTATCGACCCATGAACCAGAAGGTCAGGGTTTGATTCCCAGTCAGGGCACATGCCTGGGTTTGGGCTCAATCTTCAGTGTGGGGTGTGCTTGAGGCAGTTGACCAATGATTCTCTCTTATCATTGACTAGAGGCCTGGTATGTGAAATTTGTGCATGGCGGGGAAGGGGGGGTCCCCTCAGCCCAGACTTCACCCTCTCCAATCTGGGACTGCTAGCTCCTAACTGCTCACCTGCCTGCCTGCCTGATAACCCCTAACTGTCCCCCTTGCCAGCCTGATCACCCCTAACTGCCCCCCCTGCCGGCCTGGTCGTCCCATGCAGACTGCTATTTGGTTGTTACTGTTACTGTGATGGCGTCCTGGACAATTTGCATATTCCTCTATTATTAGTATAGATTACTAGTTTAGATGTTTCTATCTCTCTCCCTCTCCCATCCTCTCTGAAATCAATAAAAATGTATTTGAAAAGAAAGAATGTTCATGATTAATGGAAACAGTCAAAGTATCAACATTAATAGGAATTTGGAAGAAGTTGTTTCCAACCCTCCTGAAAGACTTTGAATGGTTCAGTACTTCAGTGGAAGAGGAACTACAGATGTAGTGGAATAGAGAACTAGAATCAGAATTGGAGTATGAAGATATGACTGAATTACTGTAATCTTATGATAAAATGTCAAGGGATGAGGAGTTGCCTCTTATGGAAGAGCAAACAAAGTGGTGTCTTAAGATGGAATTCACTCCTGATGAAGTTACTGTGAAGAGTGTTGAAATGAAACAAAGGATTTAGAAAATTATCTGAACTTAGTTGATAAAGCAGCAACAGGGGGCTTGAGAGAATTGACTTCAATTTTGAAAGAAGTTCTACTGTGGGTTAAATGTTATCAAATAGCCTTACATGCTACGGAGAAATTATTTGTGAAAGAAAGTCAATCGATGGGACAAACTTCATTGTTGTCTTATTTTATGAAACTGCCAGAGCCATGTTAGTCTTCAGCAGCCACCACCCTGATCAGTCAGCAGCATCAACATCGAGGCAAGACCCTCCACCAGAAAAAAAGTTTACGACTTGCTGAAAGCTTAATGGTGGTTAGAAATTTTTAGCAATAAAATATTTTTAATTAAGGTATGTACGTTGTTTTTTAGACATAATGCTTTTGCATATTTACTATACTACAGTATAGTGTAAACATAACTTCTATATGCACAGGAATCCTTCACATGACTTGCTTTATTGCAATATTCACTGTGTTGTGATGGTATGGTACCAAACCTGCAATATCTCCAAGATATGCCTGTACTCACTTCCTTTGCTTCCTTTCTTTGATGGATTGCTATCTTTCACTGCCTATTGTCTACTGTCTGAAAACTGGGGCTTCATATTTTCCCCAGATTTTTAGTCACTTAAAGTGGGAGGTTTACTGCAATCCCTGCTACTCCATTTTGTCCAAAAGTGGCTATTTAGACTCTGTACTATTAACTACAACACTGGAGTCCTTTTCACAAAAGAACAAAGTGGAGCATAACAAAGTTTTCAGGGGTAGAGACTATTGCCTGGCATCAGGTCCTTTAAGGCTGTTCTTGTTTGTTTTTAAATACATTGTTCTTTTTTCCCAAAATTCCACACATTCTCTGAAAGTTCCTGAGTATGAGAACAACATTATCCTATCACAGTGGAATGAGAAAATGCAGTAGTGACAGCTATATGCCCCCCAATATCTGTTTTTCCTTTTTTTAACTAGTAAGAAAACCCTGTCACTGAAATGCCATGTTCAGTTTCTGTAAATGTCCTTAAAATAAAGGGAAGAATCATTCTTTATTCCCCCCTCCTTCCTATTAGCTGGAATTTGGAGTATGGCTGTAGCTTGAGCTGCCACTTTGGACCCTGAGAAAGAAGCCCTATGCTGCAAAGGAACAGCAAGGTGGATAATGTCTGGGTTCTTAGTGACATTGTGAAGCCACATACCACATAATTTGTTCTTTCTACCTTTGAAATTTTATGTTGGCAAAATAAAAAATATATTTGTTTTATTTCAGGCATTGCTATTTTGAATATTCCATTATTATTAATTGAGGCTAACCCTCACCAATTCCATATGGGAGAGGATAGAAAGGAAAGGGGCATGCACTATGTGTGTGAATCACCTATTAGACAAGGATTGTATTTTTCATATACCTCGTCCATACCTCTAAGTTCTCAAGTTATTTCAGTTTAAAATATACATTTGTATATATTACCTAATGTGATGCTTTCAGCATCTAGTAGTTGGCTAGTGCAGAGAATATGGTCCTGTTTTAGAGGTGAGAAAACAGCATTGAGTGGTGCAATGACCGTGATAAACACTCAAGTTAGTAGGAAAGGTGGGAGGAAGCTCTAGTCTTCTGTGCTGAATTAAGTACAGTATCCTACATTATGAACTTAAAAAGAAATCAATTTTTATGGTGGGGTAGGAAACATTTAAAGGAGGTACTAGATCCTGATTGTTTTATTTGTCATTGCAGCAAAAGGGTGAACCATGGAAGAGAAGGAAAAGCAGGGAACAAGAAGATCGAAAACGTGTTCCTCATGTATAGAAGACAATTGCAACCACGAGTGCTATGTCACCTACATTACTGGCTTATACAGCTGTCAGTGGGAAAGCAAACTAGAGAAGCAATCTGGACGTGGACCCTGCTGCTGCTCTTGGGTACAGAGAGATGTGGAGATATAGACCACACTTCCTGAGATGTGGGGAACATGGGCTGGTCCCCGCCACCATGAGGGCTCATTATCTCCAGAACCGGGCATGCTTGGGCTCTAGTTCTCCCAGGAAAGGTCTGCTGCAATTCTGGAGCCAAAGTTAACCTTAATGAAACATGTGCTCGTGTTCTCTCACTTTTACTCTTCATTTCTCCTTTTCCTTGCCACCTCTCTTATCATTCATTTATTCATTCACTCACTTTTATTCACTCAGTGAACCTTGAAGAAAAAGTGAAGTTCAAGTACATTTAGATGTTTTTGTCTAGGGATTACAGGACTGCCTGAATATTTAATTTTCTCTTCATTGTGAGTTTCCCAAAGGAGCTCTGCTTATGAGAAAGAAAGAAAAAAAGCAAGTGGGAGGCAAGGTGCTCTTTTATTTATTTTTATTATTTTTAATGTTTTTTTTTAAGAGAAAGAGAGAGAGGAAGAGAGGGAGAGAGAGAGAGAAACATCAATATGAGAGAGAAACATCGATTGGCTGCCTTCTTTATGCAACCTGACAGGGGATTGAGCCTACAACATGGGCATGTACCCTGATTAGGAATCGTACTGGTGACCTTTCAGTGCATGGGATGACGCTCAGCCAATTAAGCCACACTGGCCAGGGCAAGGTATTCTTTTATTATTGGTCAGGCTAATGCCTCATTTTCCCTAAAGAAGAACTCTGATAAGCCTGAGTGGTGGCATGTGGCCTATCCTTACCTCATGGCAGTATTCAAGGTAAGATGTTGGTGGCCTGGATTCGAGAAGTGATGGTAAAGATGGAAAAGAGTGAATTGATTAAAAAGAGATTTATTATGTGGAGATGAAGTTGTCACACGAGAACTATAAAGAAGGACATAGAGAGAAGGATAAAGGGAGGCTTCCTGGGAATGATGACATTTAAGGCAATGTGGCATAGTTGAAAAATCCCTGGACCAGAGCCTGGGGGTATGTTTGGGTCCTAATTCCAACTCTGCCCTTTGGCTGGTTATATGAATTGAAGTAGGTAATTCTCATGACCCCATTTCTACGCTGGGGAAGGAGTAGAGCATAGAGCATAAGAGCTAAGATTGTGGGTCTGGGAAAGATGGCCTGGATTCAATTTATGGCTTCACCACTGACTACCACCAACTTGGAGTTTTATCGCTGTGGTGCTTTTGATTCCTCAATAGAATAATGGAGATAATAACAATAGTCCCCACCAATAGGGTTTGTGAGGATAGAAGAGATAATATAAGGAAAACACTTAGAATTGGGCTCGGCACACAATTAGCACTCAATAAGTATTAGCTATTTTTATTAATATGTTGGAGTCTTTGCCTTTGGAAGTGATCTTCCACATATATAAATGATTGTGCAGGCAATTCTGACTAGGAGGAATGAGGTAGGTAGGAGTCCAGAGACAGTGAAGCACAGTGGTGTGTTTAGGGAAAAACAAATTTTCAGTATTGAATTTAGTGACATGTAAGTTCATAAATGATAAGTGGTGGGATTGGAAAGGAATATTTTAACTAAATTATAAAGCTTCCCTAATTCATGCTAAAATATTTGAACTTTATCCTGTAAACAGTGAAAAAAATTTTTTTAATTTTAACTTTTAAAATATTTTTATTGATTTCAGAAAGCAAGGGAGAGGGAGAGAGAAATAGAAACATCAGTGATGAGAGAGAATCGTTGATCAGCTGTCTCCTACATGCCCCCCACTGGGGACCAAGCCTGCAATTCAGGCATGTGCCCTGACTGGGAATCAAACTGTGACCTCCTGGTTCATAGGTCAGTGCTCAACCACTGAGCCACGTTGGCTGGTCAATAGTGAAAATTTTGAGCAAGAATGGCAACAATCAGAATCAAAATACAAAAATTGATTTAATCAACAAAAACCACTTTATTGAGCATTTACAATGTGCCACAGTGTACAACTAAGGCCTCTAGCCCTCTTGCGTCTTAAATTCTAGTGAGATGAGTTAGGCAATAAATAATGAATCAAGAAAGATGATTTCAGATAGTGGTAAGAGCTTTGAAGATAATAAAAAGAAAGATGTGTTAGGAACTGTGATGGGAGCGTGGTTAGAGAAGACCTTTTTGAACAAGGGTAATGTGAGCTATTTCCTAAATGAAAAGGAAGAGCCAGGCATGTGTATATCTAGGGGAAGAAGTATTCTAGGCAGAAGAACTAGGAAGAACTCTAGGGAGTACAAAGCTCTTGTGATGGGAACACATTTGGTTATGGTCCAGAAACAAGGCCAGTGTGGCTGGAGTTCAGAAGTGGAGTCAGTGTGTAGATCGGATGAGTCAAGGGTGGGTTAGGGTTGATCATATAGGACATTTCCAGCATGGCAGGCAGGTTGGATGAAATTCTAGTATAATAGGAAGCCCTGGGAGTTTTGTGAACAGGGGAGGGACATTATCTGATACAGGTTTTTAAAAACCCACCTAAGTTTTATGTAGAGAATAAGACCTGAGTCAAATCCTGTGCTCTCCATCCTCTGATATTCAGGAGTGGTAGTTTAATGCTATGATATTTGTAATGTCTCTCATCTTTTTGGAATACTGTTTCTATGTTTTCCATTATATTTTTTTTCTTATTCACAATCACCCCATGATTTAATCAGGGTAGGGATTAGTCTATCTATTTTTAACACAGTAAAAACAGTGTCCCTAAGAGACGGATTTCTTATTTCTGCGATAGAGGTGTTAGGATTATAGCTCTGCAATCAAAACCTAATGTTCTCAAGGAGGGTTTGGCAACCTCTGGCATGGCTGGTTTGTAACATGATTTTTAGTGTAGGGGGTTGCCTTCAAGCCTCAGTTTGTCCTCCATCCTGGCTTTGGTTCACAGATCTGGTCAGTATCCTTGCTACTTGTCTGTTTCATCTTGAGTCAGTTACTTTACATCGCTGAATTTTATTTCTTTCTTCTGAAAAATGAGGGTAATAATACCTAATGTAAATGGCTATATTGATAGCTAAATACAATGAAAGTAGCTTGTGATGTCCCTAGCATTGTACTAACACAAAATAGTTACTCAAAAAAAGCTTTATTTCCTAAGCTGCTTATGCCCCCCTTCAAATGTGACTAGGTAAATGACTAAATTAACTGATGAACAATGAATTAATGAATTACTCAATGAATGAGTCATCAAAAAATTTGATAGGTGGAGAAGTGTATAAATTCATCAGATAATTGTTGAGAGCCAGCTGCATTTAAGGAACTATGCTAGATATTAGCAATACAGCGATGTTAGAAGTTCCTGTTCCTCAGAGTAGAAGCTGTCACAATAAATACAAACATAATTTCATTTCGGTGTAATAAATGTTATAATAGGCTTGTACAAAATTCCATAGGGGTCAAAATAACACAGTGTTCACTGCAGACTGGGAGAGTAATGCATGGCCCTATACCTATACAGAGCTTTGGCAAGTGTTAGATATTGCTGAGGTAACATGGATAAATGGAGTTAAATTTGACTTTCATTTTTTCTTCCCAGGTAGAGCAGTTATTTTGCCCATTTATGGTAATGGCATTTTGCATGTCTGTAGTTTTGCTGTTCATGTGGATAGAAACCTCAAATGAATATAATGGCTTTGACTGGTGAGTTTCACTTTTTGTGTTTTCATTTGTGAAAGGGCTTTTTGGTCTAATAGCCACCTGGATCCGATCTGAGGTTGAAAAGATCCAATGTCATAAGAGGGAAGGTGGGCAAAATTGTGCTTTCCATACCTGGTGGGTGGAGGCCTGCCCCTGGGGTGGGGTAAGGATGCTGAGCACCCTCACCTATTATACTGCGCATCCACCTATGTTCAGTGGGATCAAATCTGATTCAGAGGGAAGTTTCTCTGTGCTTCCAGTGTCTCCAATACGTCTATTATGACTACTCTCTGACACCTGTTCCTCAGCCGTTTTGTCTGGATTACTGATGCTTATGCTAGTTGTCCTTCATTATCTCTTTCATTGATCCCTGGTGTTTGTGCCTCACCTCCAGCCTCTGTAGGCATAGCCAGCAGATGAGAACAGAAAGTCAGAAAGCCAAGTCTGGTGGCTGCAATCTTATATAATAAAAGGCTAATATGCAAATTGTCCCCTCAACCGGGAGTTCAACCAGGAGTTCAAGTGGGAGTTTGACCAGGGGGTGGGGCCAGCTGGCCAACTGCCCACGGCCTCTCCCCCTGGCAGGCCCCGCCCCCATTCACGCCCCCCCCCCCCAATTGGTGGCAGGGCTGGCCAACTGCCTGCGGCCCCTCCCCCTAGCCAACCCTGCCCCCGATTGGCCCCTCTGACCCCAATTGGAGGCAAGGTCTGTCAGCCAACTGCCAGCAGCCCTTCCCTCCAGCTGGCCCTATCGGCCCCCGTGCGGGGGTCAGTCAGCCGGACCCCACCCATGCATGAATTTGTGCACTGGGCCTCTAGTTAATAATAATAGTGGCTATGTACCACTTTTCAACTTCTGAAAACATACAACCACCCTTTGAAATAGGTATACCATTATTTTCTCCATTCTACGGACATGGACTGAGACACAGAAAGTTCCCAGAGATAGTGACAGGAGTTCGATACAAGCATCAGAGTTCCTTGGACAGCTTGTTACAGCACAATCTGCCTGCCTCACATTTAGCAAGTTGGGGTAGCACCCAAGAATTGGGATTTCTAACATGTTACAGAATTCATTTCTTAGTTCTAATAATTTTTGGTAGAATTTTTAAGATTTTCTATATGTATTATCATGTCATCTGCAAATAGTGACAGTTTTACCTCTTCCTTTCCAATTTGGATGCCTTTTATTTTGTTTTCTTGCCTAATTACTCTGGCTTGGACTTCTAATATTATGTTGAATAAAAGTGACAAGAATGGGCATATTTGACTTGTTCATGAGCTTGTAAGAAAAGCTTTTACCTTTTCACCACTGAGTATGCTGTTAGCTGAGGGTTTGCTTTTAGTTTCATTGAGATGTAATTGACATATAACATTATATAAATTTAAGGTATACAACATAATGGTTTGATGTAAGTATAAATTACAAAATGATTATCACAATGAGTTTAGTTAACATCACCTCACATAGCTCCAAATGTTTTTTCTTATAAATGATAACTTTTCAGATCTACTTTCTTAGCAACATTCAAATATACAATATAGTATTGTTAACTATAGTCATCATGCTGTATATTATATCCCTAGAACTTATTTATCTTATTATGGAAGTTGTACCTTTTGACTGCCTTTGCTCAATTCTTAGACCCCAGACCCCTGATTCTGGCAACCACTAATTTGTTTCCAGTTTCTGTGAGTTCAGTTTCTTTAGATTTAAAGTCATTTAAGTGATATAGATATAAACATAAGTGATATCATACAGTATTTATCTTTCTCATCTGACCTATTTCACTTAGCATATTGCCCACAAGGTCCATCCATGTTGTTGCCAATAGCAAGATTTCCTTCTTTCAATGACTGAATAATATTTCTTTCTATGTATGTATTACATTTTTTAATTCATTCATCCATCAATGAACACTTAGGCTGTTTTTATGTTTTTGACTGTTGTAAATAAAGCTGCAATGAACCTGGAGGTACAGATATCTCTTCAGGATAGTGATTTCCTTTACTTTATGTACATACTAGAGGCCCGATGCACGAAATTCATGCAAGGGTAGGCCTTCACAGCCCCGGCAGCTGCCTCGGCCCTCGCAGCCACGGCTTCGTCTGGAAGGTTGTCCGGAAGGTTGTCCGGATGGTCATTCTGCTGTTCTGCCATTTGGTCGATTTGCATATTACACTTTTATTATTATAGATTATTATAGATACCGAGAGAAACATTGATGTCCAATTAATTGCCTCCAATACCCACTCCAACTGGGAATGGAACCTGCAACCTTTTGGTGTATGGGATGATGCTCCAACCAACTGTGCCACCTGGCCAGGGTTTTTGAGTTTATTCTTGTATATGATCTAAGAAGGTGGTCTAGGTTTCATTTTTTTTGCATGTATTTGTCCAATTTTCACAACACCATTTAATGAATATACAGTCTTTACCCCATTGTATGTCTCTGCCACCTTTGTCACATATTAATTGACTGTGTAGGCATGGGTTTATTTCTTGGCTCTCTATTCTGTTCCACAGATCTACATGTCTGTTTTTATGCTGCTATTCTCCTGTTTTGATTACTATATCATTTTAGTATGCTAGTTGCATGTCAAGTAACCTGATACCTCCAACTTTGTTCTTCTTTCTCAAGATTGCTGTAGCTACTAAGGGTCTTTTGTAGTTCTATGTAAATTTTTGGATTATTTGTTCTAGTTTTGTGAAATACCCTATTAGTATTTTGATAGGGATTGTGTTGAATATATATAGATTGAATATATATAGATTGTAGTACAGATATTTTAACTATGTTAATTCTTCCTATCCATGAGCATGGCATATACCTTCATTTATTTGTATATGTACAGATCTTTTACTTCCTTGGTTAAATTTATTTCTAGGTATTTTATTGTTGTAAATGGGATTATTTTATTTTCAGATAAATTGGCCTTAGTGTATAGAAACATTCCTAATTTTTGTGTATTAATATTGTATTCTGCAACTTTACTGAAATAATTAGATCAAACATCTCTTTGGTGAGATCATTAGGATTTTCTATATAAAAATTATGTAATCTGTAAATAGAGACAATTTTACTTCTTACTTTCCAATTATGATGCCTTTTATTTCTTTTTCTTGCCCAATTGCTCTAGCTAGGACTTCTAGTACTATGTTGAAAAGAAGTGGTGAGAGTGTGTACCCTTGTCTTATTCCTGATTTAAAGGAAAATCTTTCAAACTTTCACCATTGAGTAAGATGTTAACAATGGGCTTGTAATATGTGGCTTTTCTTATGTTGAGGTATATTCCTCCTACACTCAATTTGTTGATAGTTTTGATTACGATCATGAAAGAACATTGAATTTTGTCCGCTGTTCTTTTTATATTTAAGATGATATGTGGTTTTTATATTCCATTCTATTGATGTGATATTGTTACTAAATAAGGTCATGAGTTCACTGCCCCGAGAGAAGCCAAAGTCTGAGCAACAGGTTTCCCAGAGAACAAATGATGTATTTGTCAGGCAGCCAGATAAGGAGACTGGGGGCAAGGCTCAAGTCAGCATCCCTTGGATAAAGGATAATATCAGGAAGGGCCTATATATATTAATTCTAACTCAAGGGCTCAAATTGGGTAGTCTTGGAACTGAGTCATTGAAGGTAAGTAATATGGAGGGAGGAAGAGAGAACAAAGAAATTGCAGTTTGGTAGAAATTGTTTAATCAGGCCTTTGCCTGTCCAAATTTGGTCTCTGCTATCTTCCTTGTTGATGGATCTCTTGATTCTTAATGGGCTCCTGGTGGTAAAAGTAGCATCTCTTAAGTTCAGTGAATCTTGGTTCCTCTGTTCTCTTTGTTGTTGTTGTTTAATTAATTTTTTTATTGATTTCAGAGAAGAAGGGAGAGGGAGAGAGAGATAGAAACATCAATGATGAGAGAAATCATCGATTGGCCACCTCCTGCAGGCCCCCACCGGGGGTTGAGCCCACAACCCAGGCACGTGCCCCTGATTGGAATCGAACATGGGACCCTTCATTCTGCAGGCAGACACTCTATCCACTGAGACAAGCCAGCCAGGGCCTCCTCTGTACCCTTGAGGTTAGTTTAGGGTCAGTTAGCAGCTAACTGCCCCTGCTCAAGCCTCAGAGACTATTCTGATATGGCTTGATCTGATAGTCTCCGGAGTGCTGTGAGGAGACCTGTTGTTATCTCCTTAAAGACACTAAAAAATTAGAGGAAAAACTATTAGGGTCTGGTTTGAGTACTATAGCTTGGTTTCAATATATCACATTTACTATTTTGTATGTGTTGAGCCATCCTTGTATCATAGGGATGAATCCCACTTGATAGTGGTGTATGATCTTTTTTTTTTCCTTCTGTTTTTTTCTTTCTTCTTTTTGGTATATGTTCTTTTTAATGTGTTCTTGAATTTGTTTTGCTAGTATTTTTTTGTGTGAATTTTTGCATCTATATTCATCAGGAATGTCGCCCTGTAGTTTTCTTATAGTGTCCTTATTTGGCTTTGCATCAGGGTAATGCTGGCTTCATAAAATGAATTTAGGAGTTTTCTCTCCTCTTTAATTTTTTGGAAGTGTTTGAGAAGGACTGGTGTTAATTCTCCTTTAAATAGTTGCCAAAATTCAACACTGAAGCAATCTGGTCCTGGACTTTATTTTTGTTGGAAGATTTTGATTTCTGATTCAGTCTCCTTACTTGATATTGGTCTACTCAGATTTTCTGTTTTTTCATGATTCAGTCTGGGTAGGTGGTATGTTTCTAGGAAATTAATCCATTTCTTTCAGGTTGTCCAGTTTGTGGCATATAAATGTTCATAGAAGTATCTATGAGCCTTTCTATTCTGTAGTATCAGCTGTAATGTCTCCTCTTTCATTTATAATTAATTATTTGGGCCCTCTTTCTTTATCTTTTTTAGTCTCAGAAAAAATATTGCCATTTTGTTTATCTTTTCAAAGAACAAACACTTAGTTGTATTTTTCTTTTCTGTTGTGTTTCTGTTCTCTATTTCACTTATTTACCAAATGAATTGGTTCTTGAATGAAGGGAAGGCATTGAGGAAGGATCATGCAGACAGCCCAAAGTGTATACTGTCAATTTTCTTCCTGGTTCCCCTCTCCTTCCCATCCCCTCCCCCCAAAAAACTCTGGCCATTGCCAGGTGGTTGTGCAATGGGGGAGAAGAAATACTTTGGGGGAAATTACTGGATACTGACTCTGAACTGACACAAATTTCTGGAGATAAAGGGATTCATCAGTCAGAGTAGGGGCTTTTGGATAGTAGGAAATCAATAGAGTTTGGTTATTTCTCTAGTTCTGGAATGCATAGTTGGAACAAACATACTCAGAAGCAGGCAGAATTTTCATAGTGATACTCCATTGTCAAATAGAGGTATTTATAAGGGTGTGCTCCAGCAGGTCCTAAAGCCACAGTAAGTTTCATGGCCAGTTTTCCATTGCTGCCAAAGCAAATTATCACAAACAGATTGGCCTAAAATAATAGCTATTTACTTATTTATAACATATTTTTGTTGATTTCAGAGAGGAACGGAGAGGGAGCGAGAGATAGAAACATCAGTGATGAGAGAGAATCATTGATTGGCTGCCTCCTGCATGCCCCCTGCTGGGGATTGAGCCCATAACCTAGCATGTGCTTTAACTGGGAATCAAACTGTGACCTCCTGGTTCATAGATCAATACTCAACCACTGAGCCATGCTGGCTGGGCAACAATACCCATTTATTATCTCACAGCATGCTTGGCTGGATAATTTACTTCGGATCTCATGAGGCTGCAGTCAGGGTGCTGGCTGGACTGAACTTTTAACTGTAAGCCAATGGTGGGGAACCTTTTTTCTGCCAATGACCATTTGGATAATTATAGCATCATTCTTGGGCCATACAAAATTATCAGTTTAAAAATCAGCCTGCTATGTTTGGTCAAACATTTAATTAACTCACCCCTAATGCCTCGGCAGGGCCAGACCAAATGATTTCGGAGGCCTTATATGGCCTGCAGGCTAGACGTTCCCCACCCCTACTGTAGGCTCTGAGTGAGAATCCACTTCCAGTTTCATTCAAGTTGTTGATCAAATCCAGTTTGTTCTGATGGTAGGGGTGAAAAGCCTTTTCTTTAGTGCCTGTCAGATGGGAGTTGTTCTCAGCTTCTAGAGGCCAGTGCATTCTTTAGCTTGTGGCCTCCTCCATCTTCAAAGCTGGCAATGGTGTGTGAAGTTCTCAAACTTTAAATTCCTCTGACTTCTCCTTCTTTCTCTTCTCTTTGACTTCTTCTGATTTTAAGAACTTACCGTAGGTGATTAACATTGCATTCACTGATATAATCCAAGATAATCTCCCTATTTTAAAGTCAGCTGATTAGTAACCTTTATTATACCTATAAAGTTGTTTTACCATCTAACATAAAATCATCCCTGGTGTGACCCCAGAGGACAAAAGTCTAGGGGCCAGAATTCTGTCAATATAAATATATATATTTTAGTCATATATAAGGATATACATATGGATTTTTCTTCCATTCCTCTACCATTGAAAATTGAATGTGTTAATAGTATTTAATCAGCATTCACCTATCAGAATAGATGTAACAATCTTAATTAGCCTTCTTGGCAGCTTCTATGATAGAATAAGTTCTAATCTCTACAATAAATAAATTTTTGAGTAATCCCAGACCAATACAATATTTAACCATTTTAAAAGTTCTCAACCATTATCCTTTCAAATATTGCCTTTACCTTATTTTCTGTTTCCAGTGGCAATACAGGAATTCTGCATCCTCTTTTGGGGAGAAGAATGGTATGTTTTTGGTTGTATGAGACATAATTGCATCATGATAGAAAGTAAGGATAATTAATAGAGGTGTGTGTAGACACCAAGTTGACAAGAGTGGTCTGCAGTAGTGTACTATCTAGGTCAGTGATGGCGAACCTATGACACGCATGTCAGCACTGACACGCGTAGCCATTTCTGATGACACGCGGCCGCTGAGGTGGCCGCATGCCGAGGCTGAAACATTTGCTGCTCCTGAGGATGAAACATTTGCGAAATAATGTTTTTTCCTCAAAGTGACACACTACCCGAGTTATGCTCAGTTTTTTGGCGAAGTTTGACACAACAAGCTCAAAAGGTTGCCCATCACTGATCTAGGTCAACTTAGCTAAACTGAAGCTATATTTCTCTGAATTCCATTCTCAGTGTAGGATTAGGTTAGGATTAGTCACAAGAGAAATTTGCATAAGATTTGAGAGAGGGGAGTCAATCAGAAGCCATTTTTTTGCCTCTGAAGATCAGTAATGGGCCCAGGCATTACAGCATCCCTTGTGCAATATCAACATCTGGTAGTTTACGGAGTTGGCATGGAGCAGCACCTGGGCCCACATTCTCCCTGCTCCTGCCAGAGCTTCTTCAGCTTCTCCATGTCTTAGGCCAGGTAAGTATGCAGCTCAATGATGAAAGACACCAGGTTTTCCTGCAGGTCACCCTTATCATAAGGTTTGGAGGCAGTGTATTATAACTTTGTTAAATTAACACTTGTTAAGTGGAACACAGGGTGCCCCATGGTGATTCCAAGCAACCAAAATGGTGCGGGGTGGTTCAACAACAGACCAGAAGAGAAATTGAAATAGAGAAGTTTATCACTCATCGGTATTAGAGGAAGTTCATAGCATGCCTCGAGGGCCACACAGGGAGTTCAGGGCAGAGTGCAGGCAGAGGGAGGCAGGACCTTGGGCACATGCCTTTATTGTGGCCCAGGTGTGTAGTGCTTCTGGGTTTTGGTAAGACACATCGGGGTCTTCCCTAGGCTCTGGGGAGCAGAGGATACTGATCATAAGTCATATCACGTACTTACATTTGCTTCTGACTGTGAGCTGCTATCTAGGTGTGCGCTTCCCTGAGAGAGTTAGTGTCAGTTTAAGGTTCCTGCAGGCTACTTGCCCAAGCAAAATGGTGGCCAAGGCAGCAATACCAAAAGCAGCTTAGCTAAACTTTTGACACAGCGATAGATACAGGTTCCATGTTTTCTGTGTGCCCTCATGGGTTCCAATCTGTCCTCATGTGTTTCAGTTTGTCCTTGTGCGTCTAGTTTCTTCCCATGGGTTTCATTTCTTTTATCATGTTCAGTTTTCTTTCCCAACTGCTGGCCTATATGATTTCTGGCAACTTTAGGCCAAATATCAGAACAGGTATAACAACCTTACATAGAGCATTCTTTTGCAGCTTCTATGATAGCATAAAGCCTAATCCCATCAATATATTTATTTCTGAGTGATCCCAGACCAATACAATATTTTAATCATTTTGGAAAAGTTCTGAGCCATTATCTTTTGAAATTTGATTTTACCCTATTTTCTATTGCCTCTATTTAAAAAAAAAAATCGTTATTGTTGAGAGTATTACAGATGTCCCTTTTTCCTCCCCAATTGCTCCCCTCTACCCAGTTTCTGCCCCACCCTAGGCCTTCAGCACCCTATTGTCTGTGTCCATAGGTAATGCATATATGCATATAAGATCTTTGGTTAATCTTTCCCTGCCCCCCCCATCCCCGTACTCCTCTGAGATTCATCAGTCTGTTCCATGTTTCCATGTCTCTGGTTTTATTTATTCATCAGTTTATTTTGTTCATTAAATTCCTTGTTCATTATTTTGATTTTAGATACAATTGTTGATAGATATGCATTTATTGCTATTTTATCGTTCCTATTTTTTATTTTCTCCCCCTTCTTTCTCCCCTTCCTCCTTCTCCTCCTCCCCCTTCTCCTCCTTCCCCTTCTTTTCCCCCTTCCTCTTCCTCTTCTTAAAGAATACCCTTCAACATTTCATGTAATACTGGTTTGGTGGTGATGAAATCCTTTAACTTTTTCTTGTCTGTGAAGTTCTTTATCTGACCTTCAATTCTAAGTGATAGCTTTGCTGGGTAGAATAATTTTGTCACTCCCTTCAGGCCTGAAAAGTTTCTGTTGAGAAATTAGCTAACAGTCATATGGGTGCTCCCATGTAGGTAACTAAATGCTTTTTTCTTGCTGCTTTTAAGATTCTGTCTTTGTCTTTAACCCTTGGCATTTTAATTATGATGTGGGCCTCTTTGGGTTCCTCTTGTTTGAGGTTCTCTGCACTTCTTGGACTTGTAAATCAATTTCTTTCACCAGATAGGGGAAGTTTTCTGTCATTATTTCTTCAAATAGGTTTTCAATATTTTGCTTTCTCTCTTCTTCTGGCACCTCTATAATGTGAATGTTGGTACCTTTGAAGTTGTCCCAGAGGCTCATTACACTATCTCCATATTTTTGGATTCTTTTTTTCTTTTTGCTCTTCTGATTGTTTTTTGCTTCCTCATATTCCAAATCATTGATTTGATTCTCCACATCCTCTACTCTACTGTTGAATCCTTGTAAATTACTCTTTGTTTCAGTTAGTATATGCTTAATTTCTGACTGGTCCTTTTTCATGTCTTTGATGTTCTCACTAATTTAATTGAAATTTTCACTAAGATCCTTAAAATTCAAAGTCCCCTGAAGCTCTCAGTAAGATCCTTTAGCAGCCTTATAATCATTGTTTCTAATTCTGTATCTAGTAGTTTGCTTGCTTCCATTTCATTTAGTTCTGTTCCATTTCTTCTGTTTTTTTTTTTGTTGTTGTTGTTTGTTTTTTCATTTGTGACATGTTTCTTTTTCTCTACATTTTGGCTGCTTCCCTGTGTTTATTTCTATGTATTAGGTAGACTGCTATGTCTCCTGGAATTGGTAGAGTGGTCTTATATAGTAGGTATCCTATAGGGCCCAGTGGCTCAGCCTCCCCAGTCACTTGAGCTGGGCACTCTAGGTGTGCTCCTGTATGGGCTGTGTGCCTAGTCTTATTGTAGTTGAGCCTTGATTGCTGTTGGCCTCATTGGGAGGACTGACTCCCAGGGCAGTTGGCTGTGAAGACCAGCTTCAACTATACTCCTGTGATGCAGAACTTGCTTCATTGGGGCTTTGGTGCTCACTGAGTCTTCCCCTTGAGTTTGTCTCTTGTGAATGTGTAGAGTTGTAATCTGGTATGGTCTGAAGCTGTCCACTGGGTGCACTTGCTCTGGGGCCTTCCTGGAGGCATCCTGACAGGAGCTATAGAGATATCTGCAGATGGCTGTTATTTGTATTGAGCTTAGAAGTGCCAAGGTGAAGCCAAGCTGTGAAGCAAGGCAGGATGGTGCTAGGGCTGGGTTTGGGCCTCTTATTAATAACTATGGAGCATGCTGACACCAGTTGCTGCTTGTTTAAGAGATTTTAGGAAAATCTGAAGCCTGAGCCAGGACAGGCTATTCATATGGAAAAGCTGCTGCAAACAGCTTGGGTGGGACTGCAAGTTGGATGAGTCCAGGTCTCAGGGAATCACCAGGGTGGAGAAAACAGTGTGAGCCAGGATGATGGAAACTCAGATGTGGCTGCCAATCAGCTGTGGGATCAAGGAGGTCCCAGCATAGGAACAACGACCCCTGCGAGCACCTCTGTCTGGGCGAAAGCTGCCCCTGAGTTCCTGCCCCTATGCCAGACAGTCCAGTTCCTCCCTGTGTGTCTCTGGTTTCCCCAATGCTGCTGCCAAGTGCTGGAGCTCAGAGGGATTGAGTCCAAGTAAGTCCATGTGCCAGCCCTTTAAGGGGGGCAGCCTCCATGTCACTCAGCCACAATCCCTGATGGTTTTTACAGCCCGAAGTTATAGGGACTTCTATTCCCAGCTCTGGAACCCTGGGCTAGGGTCTGGTGTGAGGCTGGGACCCCTTGCTTCTCAAAGGAGACCTCCACAGCAGAGATATCCCTCCTGATTAAAAACACGCTGTAAGTGGGTGTTGAACCAGCCTGTTCCTACCAGTCTCAATGTACTTTCTTCTTTACTTCTCAAGTTGTATGACTTCCATTCAGCCAGCTTTCAGGCGGTTCTGAATGATGGTAGTTCTGTATTTTAGTTGTAATTTTGATGTGGTTGTGGGAGGCTGCGAGTACAGGTGTTTATGCCACCATCTCTATTGCCTCTATTTTTGAGACTTCTATTGTATGTATATTAGACCTTTTCTCTTTATCCCCTAGGTGTCTCAGATTTTTTTTTTTGTATTTTTCATGTTTTTTATGAGTCTCTGTTTCACTCTTGATTTTTTTAAACCTTTTTTTAAAACAAGTTTTATTTGGTTTTGTTTTACCTGCTATTGAATCCATTCATTGAATTCTTAACCCTTTGCACTCGCTTGCTTTTTTTCTTGATTCCTTTATTCTACTCGGGATTTAATTTTTTAAATACCCCAGATTTTACAAAGCGCGGCAGTAGAATAAAAAACTGGAGTTTCTTTTCATACAAACTTATTTATTTGGATTTTTTTATATTTCAAATTATTGATACATTCAAAGAGTATAAAAAGAGCTGCTACCGATGCTAACCGTGTCGAGTCACACTCGACATCCGAGTACAAAAGGTTAATAGTTGCTGCTGAATTTTCCTTTCTAAAATTCTTAATTGAGCCTATCTTTATTATTTCCTCACTGAAATTCTAACTTTGTCCCAGTCTAAACATTTAAAAAATTTTTATTGATTGATTTGAGAGAGGGGGGAAAGAGAGAGAGAGAGAGAGACACTTGTTTTTCCACTTATTTATACATTCATTGGTTGCTTCTTGTATGTGTCCTGACAGGAGATCAAACCCACAACCTTGGTGTATCAGGATGATACTCTAATCCTGAGCTACTCGGCCAGGGCCAGTCTAAACATTTTAAGGATAGTTATTTAGAAGTCTGTGTCACATACTTGGTTTGAAGCTAGGATTCATTCCCCCAAAGCAGTCTATTTCCAGTTTGTGCTTACTCGTAGGATGTAGCCCAGGAAGATCCCAAATCAAAGTATATGGTGTTTATCAGATTCTTCTCTTTTTCCCTCCTACTGCTGCAAGATGCAAGAAGCCCTCCTCCCTGTATCTTGGCCACTTCTAGAGAAAATCACTCCAACTGTCACATTATAGCTTTGGATTTCCTCTCTGATTTGGATCTTGGTTCTATATTTGGATCCTGGCTCTCTGATACCTTCATTTAGATTTAGAAAAACATATTGTTCAGTTTTTGTAGTTGTTTTCCTTAGCTAGAGAGATATAGAGCAGATTTTTGATGGATTAACTGTTACTTCTCTTTATTTCCAACTGTGTGTGGAGTAAACTTGTCTCCCCATTCCTTGCTATGTGAAGGTTCCCAATGCCTCACAACAACATACCTTTTTTTTTTTTTTCTTCTCAGAGTTACTGTCAGCTGACAAGTGGTGCTGATATAGAGCATTGTGGTTATGTAGGGTGTGAATTGGGAGAAGATGCTGGACAGCTGCATCTTTTAGCTGTGGGAAGGAGGGAGAAGGTCCTATACAATTTCTTTAAACATAAGTGCAGAGAGTGTAGATTTAGATGAGGTGATTGCCCTAAGAAGGCTGTCTCAGTTGAATGAGAAGGCCTTCATTCCAACAGGGGTTGTGATCATGCTGCTAGAGGGAGGTAAAATAGAGGCCCAGAGCAGGGAGAAAACTGCTTGAACATATGTAGAGTGAGCCCATTGTACCGTCATCAGCAACTGTGTGTTCACAGTTTAAAGAAGGGATGGCTAAAAAAGACCCTTTTTCAATCCTACTGATGTATATGCTTTCACTTAAACTCCTTTTCATTCTTCTCCCTTTTGTTACCCCACCACTGCTACCAAGAATGAGTACAGACGAAGTAGTAAAAGGGGAGATAAAAAGAGAGATAAAAACAAAAACAGTTTTTCCTTTGCCTGTAGTTCACAGCAGGTGGGTGAGCACTTCACCTGAGTTTGGTGAGCGAGTTTTGAGCTGAACTAAACTAATAATACTATTTCCATGTGATTGAATACATAAAAGAAGATCTTTTAGATTGAAAAAAGTGGGGGGAAAATCTAATGTGGCCAGAGAAATGCTTAGAAAGGAAGAGGCACTATTAAATGACAGCCCTTACTATCCTTATCACTTGGAAAACAAAGTCAATATCACTACTTGCTTAAGCCGTTTGATTATTTTTTTTGGCTGTATATAGACTGCTATTAGTTCATCTTTCATGGTCTTTTTCAAGGTACCTGTTTTATGGTTTTAATAAGCACAATGCTTGTGTTAAAACACCCTATTTCTGTTACGTGGATGTGAGTCCTTCCTTTATTTCTTTGAATAGCTGAGATATTTTTATTCTGTGCTTCTTTTCTGATGGTTCCATTAATAATATCGAGTTGGGTGCAAGTTCTTGAATTTAATCAGTACATTTGTTCACATTCCTTGTACATCTTATTAGTCCTGGTTATAGACTCATCTACGGACTACTCTCACCAGTGTCTTGATCTGGAATGGCTCTTGCTAGAATGGTTGCTCATCTGTTTCTTTCTTCTTGGTGTGTCTTGTACCCCTGACCAAAGAGAATTTCCTTCTTTGTTTTGAAGTGGTTGTATGTTCACTAGTTTATATGTTATATCGTTAAAATATACTTCTCCAAGTTATATGGAGAGGAAGTAATTTCTGTTATCTTGAAATGAAGTCTCTAAATTTTTTGACATTTGATATCTAGACCAAGTATAACACTATTTTTCTTAGCAAATCTTTAGTAGTTTTTCTCATAAACTACCTTTGGTATAACACATCAGGATTGTTTTAACAGCTCAAATCTCTTACTACAGAATAGATCAATTAATGTGGTGGCTATGATTGCATTTAGGTAAAAAACACATAGTTGCATGGACAAGGAACCTGCCAAAGTGGAAATATTAAGGTGGTGGCTTATGGATGACTTTTTCTCTTTTGGCATTTCAGAATTTATGTATTATTTCTTGCTTTCTAAAGAGGACATCGTTTTTGAGTATATATTCTAAATAACATTAAAAAATCATACCACTTATACAGACTCCCATTGAAGTACCCAAAAGTACTATAGGACAAAGTTAAAACTCCTAACTAAATATCCCCAAAGCTCTTCACATATATGTTCCCCAAATGCTTCTCTTCTTATCTCCCTCAGTTTTCTTATGCCTCATCTAGTTTAGTCTTAGATGCTACTACTTTCTGCTGTATTTTAAGGATTGAAACACATTTTTGCAGGGTTGTTTATCTACTTACAGGATACTGGTACTTCTGGTCCATTCTTTTGCTGAGTTTATTTGGAATCTTGGTTGTCTACATTTCATTGCTGTTGGTGAGTAACCTTCCCCATTTCTCCCACTCCCTTTCTGAGTAGCCTCATGAGGTGCTCCTGTCTCCGGTATGGTGCACAGTGGTGCTGGGAGCCCTCAGAATCCAAGGTCACTCTTGTCTAAGTAGCGTTGAGGTTTACATCAACTGCTTGAAATTTAGGAACAAAGGACTGATGGAGAAAAATGGACTTGTGCTATTAGAGGATGCATCTTATCACTTTGACCTTTTGAAAGGGTGACAGAACATCCTTTTTTTATTCCCCTATTTCATAAGCCCATTTTATGGTTCAGTCAATATTGTTATTTTAGGCACCCATAGCTTCACATTAACCTTTACATATTGAACTAACTCATTTCATTTCCCATCTCCTGAGAATCAGTGTTTTGGGGCTTTACAAATTAGCTAGATTTTTAAACCTATTATAATGTGCAAATGCTAGTCTGCTAGTTCAGATGCGAATTACATGTTAGCAGTAGAATCAGTTAGACATTTTTTTGTTTTGTTTTGTTAATCCTCACCTGAGAATATTTTTCCATTGATTTTTATAGTGAGTGGAAGGGGGGAGAGAAGGGGAAGAGATAGAGATAGAGAGATATATATAGAGAGAGATAGATAGATAGAGAGAGATTGATTGGTTGTTTCCCACACATGCCCAAACGAGCTGGGGGTCAAGCCTACAACCCAGGTGTATGCCCTTGACCAGGAATTGCACCTGTGGTTCTTTGGTGCACAGGGTCATGCTCTAACCACTTTGCAACACAAGCCAGGGCTAGACTCTTTATAATGGGAAAATGCAGATGAATAATGTGGTCTGGACCAGACTCTGGCCATTGAATTGTACTGCTTTCATGCACAATAAATGTGAAATGCTGTAGTTAGCTTCTAGTGTGGGAATAAGTTCTACTATGGAATAATGAATATATTTTAACCAACCCTACTCCACTCTACTTTTTATGGATACATGCAATGCATGCAACAGTGAACAAAGAGGGAGCCCTAGGTTCTATTTTCAGTCTGTGTTTGGGTTGCTTTGTAACTTTGGTCAAGTCATATAACTTCTGAGACTCAGTTTCTTCTGTTTGGAATGAGAATGATAATATTTAATATAATGGTATTTTATAGGGCTGGGTAAAGAAGAAATGAAATCATATACATAAAATTATTTTGATAAGAAGGTAAGTGTCATATATATTCCAACTCTTGTAACATCCTAAGTATCTGAAGTCTCCAGTTTTCAGTTTCTGTCCCTACACTAACTTGGTGACTGACTAGATTTACACTGAAATCTAAGCTTTATTGACTAAACTAGAGGCCTGATGCATGAAGATTCGTGCAAGAATGGGCCTTCCTTCCCCTGGTTGCTGGCACCACCTTCGCTCTGGCCAGAGCAGCCTTTCTGCTCTGGCCTGGAGCCGCCTTTCTGCCTTCCCATGCTGGCCAGAGGCCCAGAGCGGCTGGGGTGGTTCAGAATGCCATGGCGACAACACAAGTGCCCTGCCCTGCCCCTGGCCACTTGGTGCCTGCATATGCAAATTAACCCGCCATCTTTGTTAGGTTAATTTGCATACTCATGATTGGCTGGTGCGCGTCTCAAAGGTACCGTCAATTAGCATGCTACTTTTTTATTAGGTAGATGCCAGTGTTAACAACAATGGTTAAAAGTTGTTATAATGACACTGGTTGCTCAGGAAAGCTTTTCAATGTTGCTGGGAAAAGCTGGCTTCTGACCTCTGTTCTCTCATAAGTGGGTCTGAGTAATACCAGGATTAAGGTCTATCCGAGGGGTAAGAAATTGGTGGAAACTCAGGAAGGATATCAGTGTGGTGGTTTATTATGAATTCCATAAAAAATAATTCTTTTTGGGGGTGTTGGTAAGAGTTTATGAATAAGAGGTGGCATGTGAACTGGTTTGAGAGCTCAGTGGCCTGGGAGGGAGAGCTTTTCAGGCAGAGGGGCAACATGGCAAGTGCCCAGGGTTTGAACAGTGCAGGTGTAGCAAGAAGTGAATGTAGTGAAAAGGCATTTGAATACAGAACAGTGCTGTGGGCCCCTACTTGGTGATTTCAAAATAACCTCCTTTTTTGTACTCTTCTTTTTCAGATACTTGGAGTTTTGTTGATTCGGGAAGGGTATGAACCATACCTGTACTGGTGTCATAAGGTAGGCCATCAGAATCTTCATAGAAACCTTAGACCAGGACTGAATGTGCTTCTTGGCACTCAGTGTTAAGTACAGAGTTGTGCTTTCTTCATTGTTCCCCTTAGAAATAAGAGATTTACTTACTCTGTTTTAACTGAACTCATGAAATTCTAACAGATGTGACTGATTTTACTAAAGGATCTGAATCCAAACTTTATTTTTCTCAACACTCCTTATTAAATTCACTTTGTGACCATTCTTAGGCAAGCTCCATTACTTTCCTAGTCATATATAGTGACAAGAACATTCTCATGCCAATCATTAAAAATTCAGTTCATTGTAATGTCCCAGACTCCAGCTTTATAAGACTTATCCCCTCCCCAGTGGTGGAAGCCTCCAGTGGTGGAGAGAGCATGATGGTACTATTACCTCTCTTTCACCAAAGGAGGGTCAGGGGTACAGGAGACAGGATAAAAGAACACGGTCTCACCAGGAAGGCCAAGAAGATCATCTGGGATTGATCCATCAGAACCAGGTAAATGCACAGTTGTTGGCTCTTTACCCCATGGCCTTTTTCTACGTGTATTTTCAGAGACCCTTCTGCTGAGAACCTTGACTACAACTCTCTTGGTGGAGCCATTGCCTGTATTCCTATATCCCCTGACATTTGTCTGGTGATGTCCCTTCATTTGGAGTTTTTTAAATGGCACCAGAATGGCTTCTCTCAAAGGATCCCTAGATAGCAGGCATCTTTGCTCCTCCCCACCCCCTTTTGTGATCATGTAGGTCATTTCCATCATAACCATTATTTTGTTCTGCCATGTGTTTGAGAAGCTCCAAGAAATCAGAAACACCAATCAGAAAGAATATATGCACGCCTATGTTCATAGTGGCACAATTCACCATAGCTAAGATTTGGAAACAGCCTAAGTGCCCATCAGCAGATGAGTGGATTAAAAAATGATGGTACATATACACAATGGAATACTATACTATGGTAAAAAAGAAGGAATTCTTACCATTTTCAACAGCATGGATGGAACTGGAGAGCATTATGCTAAGTGAAATAAACCAGTCAGAGAAAGATAAATATCACATGATCTCACTCATTTATGGCATATAATGAACAACATAAACTGATGAACAAAAACAGATCCAGAGACAGAGAAGCATCGATCAGACCATCAAACCTCAGAGGGAAGGTAGGGGAGGTTTGAGGTAAGGGGGAGAGATCAACCAAAGGACTTGTATGCATGCATATAAGCCTAACCAATGGACACAGACAACAGGGGGGTGATGGCATGAGTGGGGGGGGGGAGGCAATGGGGAGATAAGGACACATACGTAATACCTTAATAAGGAAATTTAAAAAAACCCAGTGGTACATCTACACAATGGAATACTACTCTGCTGTAAAAAGGAAGGAACTCCTACCATTTGCAACAGCATGGATGGACCTGGAGAGCATTATTCTAAGTGAAATAAGTCAGTTGGAGAAAGATAAATATCACATGATCTCACTCATGTGAAATATAATGAACAACACAAACTGATGAACAAAAACAGATCCAGAGACAGAGAAGCATTAATCAAACTGGCAAACCTCGGAAGGCAGGGGAGGGTGGGGGGAAGAGGGAGAGATCAACCAAAGTACTTGTATGCATGCATATAAGCACAACCAGTGAACACAGACACTAGGGGAATGAGGGGATGAGTGAGGGGGTGGGGGGACAATGGGGGATAAGGACACATATAATACCTTAACTGATAAGGAAAATAAAAAAAAATATAGAAAACTTGCCTTTTATATAACACCAGCTTCATTAAGCATAGGCTACTGTTGAGCCAAGGTTTCAGATATAGAACCAATTGAGATGCATAATACCTGGATTCTGATAAACTGAATTCAGAAGCTCTGGTAGGTGTACTCATTCAATACATTTTCACACCAACGAAGGACTAGACTTATCAGACATGGGAGGAGAGACTGCTTCTGTTGGCAAGGGAGATTTTGTTGGGGTTGAAGTTTTAGTTTTAGTGTACTCAGAATAAATCTGGAAGGACATGGTTAGCATCATGCCTGTAACACATTCCCTTTTTACCTCATGCTCAAAGAAGAATGAATGACTTAAATCCAAACTCCTTGTAAACATACTAAGAACCCAACCTCCTGGGAAACACTTATAAAGATGTTTATTAGCCAAAGATAATGAGAATCATTATCTATGAAGATATCTAGCAGGATATAACCTGGTATATCTGGGTTCCCTATTGTAAAGAAACCTGGAATTTCTAGATTTGTAGGGTTGGAGACATGGCTAGCTGGAGTTGTATAAGATATGGATGCTGCATAACCACAAAGGCTCCTTCTGTGAAGCAGTGTTTCCACATACTTTGCCCAAAACACACCGCAGATTTTTACTTCAAAACCAGCATGTATCCTAGTATAGGAGAGAAAAGAACTTTTTATGAATATCTGCATTTGGCAGGATCAAGTTTCTCGAAGGGAAACTGTTTTATCTGTATCTTATAATTGCCTATATTTAAATCACTAGTTAAGGCTGGTGTTGAGTAAGGTCACAGAATCCCATGAGACTCATATATGTCTGATTTGACAGTTAAATATTTGTGTTGTGATGCATATTTGGTTTGCTAATATGTTAAGATTTTTTTCATCTATGTACACAGGAGAGATAGGCCTATACATTCATATTTCACTTAACAACAGGAACGCGTTCTGAGAAATTCATTCTTTGGCGATTTTGTGATTGTTGCAACATCATAGAGTGTACCTAGTCAATCCTAAATATTATAGCCTATTGCTCCTAGGCTACAAACCTGTACAGCATGTTATTGTACTCAATACTGTAGGCAATATTAGTGTATCTACACACAACTAAACATAGAAAAGATACTGTGCTTTTCTACCATTGGAGTGCAGTAGGTTTGTTTAAACCAGTATCAACACAAATACTAATACATAGCACAATGACATTATGATGGCTACAATGTAACTAGGCAATAGAAAACTTTCAGCTCCATTATAATCTTACTAGAGGCCCGATGCACAAAGTTCATGCAAGAGTAGGCCTTCCAGCCCTAACTGGTTTGGTTCAGTGGATAGAGCGTCGGCCTGCGGACTGAAGGGTCCCAGGTTCGATTCCGGTTAAGGGCATGTTCCTTGGTTGCGGGCATATCCCCAGTGGGGGGGCGTGCAGGAGGCAGCTGATCTATATTTCTCTCTCTGATATTTCTAACTCTCTATCCCTCTCCCTCTCTGTAAAAAAATCAATTAAAAAAATATATATATATTTTAAAAAAAAGAAAGAGTAGGCCTTCTTTTCCCCAGCTTCTCCCTTCGGCCGCCGGCAGGCACCCAGGACCTGGGCTTCCCTCGTAGCCCCAGCTTCATCGGAAGGACGTCCGGTCTAATTAGCATATTATGCTTTTATTATTATAGATGGGACCACCATTGTATATGAGGTTTATTATTGACCAAAATGTTATTGTGGCACATGACTACTTTTTATTTTCTTACAATGTCCTTGTTGAGTTTAGATATTAATGCTTTGTTGGCTTCAAAGAGAAGTTAGAAAGTGTTGCCTCTCTATTCTCTGGAAGAGTTTGTTAAAGATTGGAAATGTTTCTTCCTTAAGTACAGAGGTGGGCAAAAGTGGGTTTACAGTTGTTCTGAGGGAAAAAGACATGCAGGTTATGATTATTACAGTAGTTTTATTAACTCTGTGTTTCCCATACCCCAACTGTTAATCTACTTTTTGCCCAAGCCTATATTTGGTAAAATTAAACATTTATGCTGGCAAGGCTTGGAGTTATTTTGTGAGAGGTTTAATTATGGTCTCAATTACTTTAATAGATATACAGGTTATAGAAATGAAGGAGCTAAGCACTCTCTAGAAAGTAGGACAAATGTAGAAAGACTACATTTCAAAGGGAAGAAGTTAAAGTTATATCAGCTTGGTCTTAACATTTTCTATGAGATACATGGTGTTCTTGCAGGCAGATTCTTTTCATCTGCTCAAGAAGTAATTATTGAAAGCTTACTATGTGTTAGACATTCTTCAAGGCAGGGAGGATATAATCCTAAGTATTTCACTTGATCTCATGAAGCTTACAGTCTGTTGGGGAAAAAAAGCTAATCACAAAATATTATTTACTTGTGACTATATTGAGTTGAATAAAAAATTAGTGAATATCTATAATGGCCATTGTTGAGACAGAGTGAGAGATGCCAGGCAATGCTGTGTGCCCAGCTGAGTTGGAGGTGATAATTAGTAAAGGCATCAGACCACGTAACTGTGATTTGTTTCCAGCCGTGCTACACAACAAAGACTTGGGAGCTAAGAAGGTAAACGATTGGTTCCATACTAGGGAGTTGCTGGATGATCAGGTTAAAATAATGAGGAAAGAACGCCCCTGCCATTGTGGGGACACATACAAGTCCCAAGGACATACCTGAATCATACAATTCCCTAGTGCCTGGAAGTGAGATTTTGTTTTGTTTTGTTTTGTTTCTGCAGATCCTGGTTATGCTAGTGATTTTGATATGCACGTTTTTTCTGTCGGTTTTATGCATTTACTGGAACGACAGGTGGCTAACATTGGGGCTATCACTGAAGGTAAGCATCATCCTGTCGGTCGAGCACTGTTTGTCCAATGTGGTCAGCCTGACGTTTAGCTTTCTCCCAGGTCTTTGCTCCTCATGTGCATCTGACCATGATAACTGTGATGGTTCTTCTTTCCTGGCCTGTGGCCTTCTACTTGATCCATTTGGAACAAGAAGGTATGTCCTGGCTTTAGCTTACATACTCTACTCAGCCAAACACAAGCGTGGTAGATAGCCACCACTATGCGGCTTTGAAATTCATTTAGCTTATTACTCAGGCATGCTCCTTGTGGTCAAACTCATAATCCCATGTGGCCTGTCAGAACATTTTCCTGATCAAACAGGCCTTCTTCTAAAGAGGGATTCTCCTGGGAAAGTAAGAATGATTGCCATGATGTTACACAGTGACTGTCTGGAAATGGAAAGAGGTTGGGGGCAGGGTAGAGGCCATTTTCATTTTATTTGCCAGAGTGATAGTACTAGTCACAGTTCCTTTATATTGTATTCCAATGTTACTAGTTTCAACTAATGAACTTATATGAGGTCCAGATATGCCTAGTTACGCTCTCATAATGCAAAGCAGGCCCCAGTGAGTCCCTGTTACCTGGGAGCTTGGAGCAGAAGCAGAAACATCTCCCTCTGCCTCTGGTTTGCTCTCCATCCTTTGCCCTAATGTCATAGAAACAAAAAAGAACCAGAGCTATACATTAAATCGCTTTGAGAATGGAGTTAGCTCTCAGCACCCTTCCTGAGGAACCAGTAGCATCTTCTTTTTATGTATCTCTGTTTAGTATTGGTTACATAGGGAATGTTCGC
Source organism: Cnephaeus nilssonii (assembly GCF_951640355.1). Lineage (NCBI taxonomy): Eukaryota > Metazoa > Chordata > Mammalia > Chiroptera > Vespertilionidae > Cnephaeus > Cnephaeus nilssonii. The sequence goes on along the minus strand of NC_137084.1, from coordinate 46,418,577 downwards.
TCCCTGATTGTACAAGGATAGAGACAAGAGAATGACTGGATTGCTAGTGTTGGCATTGTGAGTGCTTGTACCTGTTTATATCTGTATGAGGAGGGTGAATTGTAGGAAATGTTTTGGGGCAAAAGTTTAAAGGCTACAATAATGAACTCTTTTTCTTTTTCATTTCTGAAATTTTAGCTAGATTCAGAAGAGACCAGAGTAAACGTCATAAGATAAAAAGAATCAAGACATGTGCTAGACTCACAAAGCTGAGAGGTTAGAGCTGGAGATACAGATTTGAAAGTGACTGAAGTATGCATAGTAACTTAAAAATGTACAAATAGGTAAAATCCTCAGAGGTTTACAATTATAAATGATGGGGAGTGGCCAGTAATGACAAGTATTGTGGATGAGCTGTGTGTGTGTGTGTGTGTGTGTGTGTGTGTGTGTGTGTGTGTGTGTGAGAGAGAGAGAGAGAGAGAGAGAGAGAGAGAGAGAGAGAGACGAGAGAGAGAGAGAGAGAGAGAGAGAGAGAGAGACGAGAGAGAGAGAGAGAGAGAGAGAGAGAGAGAGAGAGAGAAGTAAATGCATAGTATTTATTGAGTACCTATTGTTGGTAAATCAATTCTATGAGGGAGTGGTTAGCAGCAAAATAGCCCCATTTTTCAGAATGAAGAAAATGGAGATGCAGAGAGATTAAGCAGTGGTCCTTAATCACACATTAGACCAGGGTTGGGGACCTTTTATCTGCCAAAGGCCTTTTGGATATTTATATCATAATTCGCGGGCCATACAAAATTATCAACTTAAATATTAGCCTGCTATATTTGGTCAAACTTTTAACCTTGGCAGGTCCAGACCAAATGATTTCACTGGTCTTTTATGGCCCTTGGGCCAGATGTTCCCCACCCCTGCGATGTCTGGCTTTGAACTCAGACTTCTGTTAGCCAGGGCCCCTTCCACTATCCTGCACTGCCTTACATATAGGGCCATTTTGGGCTGATCTTTATAGGCTTCAGGGCTTTCTCAGCACCAGCCATTCTACTCCTACTCCTGAGAAGGTATTCCTTAACAAGCCCTCTCCTTCACTTCCTTCCGCCTCCTGCACAATTTATTTCCTGGATATTTTCAGTCAAATACTATTGCCTTAATAATAAGGCTTACATTTGGATAGTGCTGTACTTTCTAATCACTGAAAATAAATGGGGATGTGATGGAAATAGCGAGTAAATCAGGGAGTCCACGAGGCACTGAAACCCATGCACTGGGTGTTTACTGGTGGCTGCTTTGGGATAGTTGCTTGGATTGGGTCTCCATTCCTCTTTATAACTTTTTCTCACTTCCCCCTCCTTCCAACTTTTTCAGCTGCACAAGTGGTTATTGGACTGCCTTTTTTTCTTATCCTTTTATTTCTGTTTGTGGTGCCATGGGGATTTTATTCTCCCTGCGTTGAGAATGAGAATAAATTGGGACCCAAGCCGGGCCTCTTTGGACATAGAGGTGCACCCATGGTAGGTCTGAGCATGATGAACGTGGGTGAGTACCAGTGTGCATGGGGTTATGGGTGAGAGATAAGGACCTCAGAATCATAGGAATCTCTGTAAAGGAAAATGGATGGGCTTTTGATGAAAAGAATAAGATAATCGTAGGTGTTAGACTTGAACCCAGCAGGTCACCTAAGTCCATTTCTCTTTACTGTGCCCAGTGACATTGCCTCAGATGAGCACAGTCCCAGATCTATTGTGTGGGAGAGAGGCGCTCACTACGGGGCTTTCCATCTACCACAAAATGCATGTTGGGAGGAGAAACTCTGAGGTCAAGGGTCTGATGTCCTTTTCTTCCACAGCTGGCGCCTGAGAACACCATGATGTCCTTTGAGAAAGCTGTTGAAAACGAGGCCTTTGGGCTGGAGACTGATGTATTCTTAAGGTAGGAAAGCAGGGGCTGGGTGGGGAAGAAATAAGGTCAATGCTATGGAAGATGACCAGCGTGGGCCAAGGTGTAAGAGCAGAAGTCTCGGGGAGTTTCTCCTGTGTTCCTATGCCAATGTGCACATAGCATGTGCGCGCGTGCGTGCACACACACACACACACACACACACACACACACACACACACGAGACACTTCTCCCTTGCAAGCATATATCTGTACCACTACATTCTTAATTATAGGATCATAAATCACACACTATGTATAGACTCCACACATAATTCAAATTTGGCCCCATTACAAGCGATGCTTAAAACTTAACCCCATGCACTACACTACCTAGCAATATGTTTACCTAACAGTCTCTGGACACCTACTATATTCCAGGCCTTCTTCTGGAGTGCTATTGAGAGGCAAATGAGTACACTCTACTCCTGCCTAAGGGATGTTCCCAGCCAATGAAGGAGACATGGCATGTTTACAAATACCCACAGTATAAGACCATTTGTGGGGTGTCCCTTCCCGAGAAGATTAAGTCAAACATGGAGGAAAAGGTCACTGCCTATTATATGAAAATTGACACAGTACTCAGAATTGTGTTTGGGTTGAGTGTTGAAGAATAAATATTATTTTACACAAAGATATGATGATAGAGTATTTTCCAGGCAGAGACAACAACTTATTTAAACGCATCTAAATAAAAAAACCAACAACTTTGTAGATCAGTGAGCTAACCTGTATGGATGGCAAATTGATATGCTTGGGGACGGGAGAGGGCCATGTGAGGAGGAGTTATGGCTGCGAGGTCACTGGGACTGGATCATGGAGATTCTTATATGTGTAATGGGCAAGCCATCATAGGTTTCCACAGATATCTTATTGTTTTAAAATATGTGATTTAGAAAAATTTATCTGGCAATCTGTGAGGGATACTTCTCATGGAGATGGGTAGTGGTGTGTGAAAACTCCCTTCATAGCCTTTCTGTGAGGCAAACAGAAAAATGAACAACCTAATTCAAAATGAGGAAATGTGGTTTGAACCTGGATTCAATGAAGGGAAATGTATGGTCAGGTCATAAGGCTGGAAGTACATGATAAAGCCAGGATTGGAACTACATTTCCTGACATTACCCAACCATGACAACTGTTCTGTGCAGAATATTCAGATTGGGTTTTGAAACAGGATGTCCTGTCAGAGCTCCTGGGTTCATTTGTGGAAGTGGTTGGTGGTCATGGCATAATGTGGTAAAGGTGTTGAACCAACGAGCTCCTGGCCTTTCTCTCTTCTCTTGTTTCTGTGACTTCAACTGTGATGCAGATGATCCTTCCAACTCCTCAGTTTCTTTCCTTGATGGTATCTTCATTTCCAGTGACCATCTCCACATACTCCACCATTTACATGGATGGTCATAGTCTAGGCTTCATCATTACCAAAAAGTGCCTATCAGTCAGGACATGAATATCACACCAGTAACTTAAACAGGGAAAATGTAATATCAATAATTACTAAGTGGTAAAATATGGTTAACTACTTAAATTGGTAAAGTGGACCCGGTCAGTATAAACATAGCAAGTGTAGCTAGTGGAAGGAACTTTTGTTCCATGTGAAATAAATGTAGTAAACAAATTTCACCATATTCTTTCCAAGAATAATAATGCAAACAAAAAAATAAATTAAAAACTTGGCAAAATTCACAAAGCTACTGACAGAAGACTCTGAAAGGTGGAGGAATGAAGGTGGACTGGCTAGGGTTCATTAGACTGAAGGAAATAGCAAATAGGTAGTGAGTTCCCCATTTTTGTTGTTTTATTTTGCTTTTCCTTATACATCCCTATATGAGCTCTGTAGAGACCCGAAACCCAGAAAACACCTACAGCTGCAGGTGGAAAAAAATAGCCCCCTCCACTTATCTCCTTTTTTTTTTTTTCTCTAGCAAAAAATGGGTAGAAGTGTAGCCCAACAAGATGTGAATATGTTGACTATAGCAGGTGAACATCACAGTAAAGCCATTCCCCCCTGCCTGGGGCTCTGGTCCTAGAGATGATGGGCAGATCCCTGTCTTCCATTCCTGCCCTGAAATAAGAGGGGTACCCCTTTCCTCACTCCCCCAACTAGAGAGTGCGGAGAGAATTATTAAGAAGTTATCTAGTGATCTCCTTATTGTAGTAAAAATATCCTACCTAATAAAAGAGTAATATGCAAATTGACCCTAACTCTGCCACACCCATAAGCCATGCCCACAAACCACGCCCACCAGCCAATCAGGAGCGAATATGCAAATAAACCCAACCAAGATGGCTACAGCCACAGAGAGCAGGAGGGAGGCTTGGGTTTCCCCGGCAACAGAGGAAGCCAAGCTTTCCGCCTGCCCTTGCCAGCCTAAGCCTCCACTCAAGGCTACAAAGTTTTAATTATAGAAGGTAAACAAATCCAAACAGAAATGGCGGCAGCCACGGAGCTGGAAAGAGCAGGAGGCAAGGGTTGCCCCTGGCAATGGAGGAAGCAAAGCTTCTGCAGCCCTGGCTGGCCTAGGCCTCCGCTCCAGGCTACAAAGTTTCAATTATAGATATACATAAATTCCAACAGAAATGGCTGCCACCACAGAGTGAGCAGGAGGCTTGGCTCCGCTCCAGGCTACAAAGTTTCAATTGTAGAAGATACATAAATCCCAGATACCAGGGCCTCTGCTTGGGTCACTAGGGGGCGTGGCCAGCCTGCAAACTACCACAGGCCCTTCACCCAGGCTGCCCCACACCCCAAGGGAACCCCCACCCTGATCTGGGATACCCTTCAAGGCAAACCAGCTGGCCCCCACCCGTGCACCAGGCCTCTATCCTATCTAATAAAAGAGTGATATGCAGATTGACCATCACTCCAACACACAAGATGGCTGCTCCCATGTGGTCAAAGATCCTGTCCCAATGTGGACACAAGATGGCACAAGATGGCCAACAGGGGAGGGCAGTTGGGAGGGACCAGGCCTGCAAGGGAGGGCAGTTGGGGCAATCAACCCTGCAGGGGAGGGCAGTTAGGGGTGACCAGGCTGGCAGAGGAGGGAAGTTGGGGGTGACTGGGCCTGCAGGGAAGGGCAGTTGGGTGGGACCCAGGCCTGCAGGGGAGAGCAGTTGTGGGGGACCAGGCCTGCAGGGGAGGGCAGTTAGGGGCAAATACACTGGCAGGGGAGCAGTTAGGCATCAATCACGCTGGCAGGGGAGTGGTTAGGGGTGATCAGGCTGGCAGGCAGAAGCGGTGAGGGGCAATCAGGAAAGCAGGCAGGCGAGCAGTTGGGAGCCAGCAGTCCTGGATTGTAAGAGGGATGTCTGACTGTCCGTTTAGGCCCGATCCCACCAGGATCGGGCCTAAACAGGCAGTTGGACATCCCTCGAAGGGTCTCAGATTGGAGAGGGTGCAGGCTGGCCTGAGGGACACCCCTCCTCCCCTGCTGTGCATGAATTTCATGCACCGGGCCTCTGGTACTTAACATAAAAATTTATCAATTTAACCATTTTTAGTTTTACAATTCAGTGGCATTAAGTACATTGATCTTGTTTTGTTACCATCAGCACCATCCATCTCTAGAACTTTTCATTTTTCTCAAACTGAAACTCTGTACATATTAAATAATAACTCCTTGATCTTTCCTTCTGAGAGAAGGCTGCTCTCGAGTTTTGCCAGCTGCCAGACAGTCCAGTTTCTCCCCCAATGAGTCTGGTAACCAAAGTCTCACCTGGAGCTGGATTTCAGTACAGTGGGGAGGTTTTGCTTCCCTCCTGAAGGAGAAAGCTAGCCACTGGGAGGGCTTCTGTGCTCAGCTTAGGTGGGGCGGAGTCAGAGTGGAGCAGACAGCCTTGGTTTCCTGTCAGCCCCGCCCTAAGAAGGCCCTGTATCTCAGTGTTCTGTGGCAATGGCTGCACACACCTCTGAGAGAAGGCTGCTCTTGAGTTTCGCCCGCTGCCAGACAGTCCAGTTTCTCCCTGAATGAGTCTGGTACCCAAAGTCTCACCCGGAGCTAGATTTCAGTGCAGTTGGGAGGTTTTGTTTTCCTCCCGAACGAGAAAGCTAGCTGCGCATTTGCTGCCTGCCCTCTCCACGTGCTGCAAGTAAGCCAGCTGTGTATTCAGCTGCCCGCCATTTCTGCGCACACGGGTCTCTGCACCTCCACAGCTCCTGAGTCTCAGTGTCCTTTTCTTTTTCCTTCTAGTTGTAGAATTTCCACTCAGCCAGCTTTCCGGTGGTTCTGGACGATGTCCGCTCTGTCTTCCAGTTGCAGTTTTAAAGTTGTGCGAGGCAGCAGTATAGATGTTTACCTTATGCCGCCATCTTGGTTTCTCCTCTCTTCTTCCTCTTCTTAAAGAATACCCTTCAGCATTTCATATAATACTGGTTTGGTGGTGAAGAACTCCTTGAGCTTTTTCTTGTCTGTGAAGCTCTTTATCTGACCTTCAATTCTAAATGATAACTTTGCTGGGTAGAGTAATCTTGGTTGTAGGTCCTTGTTGGTCATCACTTTGAATATTTTTTTTTCCACTCCCTTCAGGCCTGCATAGTTTCTGTTGAGAAATAAGTGATAGTCATATGGGTACTCTCTTATAGGCAACTAACTGCTTTTCTCTTGCTGCTTTTAAGATTCTCTCTTTGTTTTTAGCCCTTGGCATTTTAATTATGATGTGTCTTGGTGTGGTCCTCTCTAGGTTCCTCTTGTTTGGGGTTCTCTGTGCTTCCTGGACTTGTAAGTCTATTTCTTTCATCAAATAGGGTAAGTTTTCTGTCATTATTCCTTCAAATAGGTTTTTAATATCTTGCTCTCTCTCTTCTTCTGGTAACCCCAAAATTCAGATGTTGGTATGCTTGAAATTGTCCCAGAGGCTTCTTAGACTATCTTCATATTTTTGGATTCTTTTTTCTTTTTGCTCTTCTGGTTGGGTGTTTTTTGCTTCCTCATATTTCAAATCATTGACTTGATTCTTGGGATCCTCTAATCTACTGTTGAATACTTGTATATTATTCTTTATATCAGTCAGTGTATGCTTAATTTCTGACTGGTCCTTTTCCATTTTTTTGGCATTCTCACTAAGATCCTTTAAAGTCTTACTAAGTCCCTTGGAGGTTTCTAGAAGATTTTTGAGTAACCCTATAACCATGGTTTTGAACTCTATATCCAGTATTTTGCTTTCTTCTATTTCTTTCATTTGTGACATGTTTCTTTGTCTCCACATTTTAGCTGCTTCCCTGTGTTTGTTTCTATGTATTGGGTAGAGCTGCTAAGTTTCCTTGAGTTGATAGAGTGGCCTTGTGTAGTAGGTGTCCTATAGGGCCCAGTGGCTCAGCCTCCCCAGTCACCTGAGGTGGACACTCTAGGTGAACCCCTTTGTAGACTGTGTGCACAGTCTTATAATTGAGCCTTGATTGCTGTTGGTGTCACTGGGAGGAATTGACTGTGGTGACCAGCTGTGACTATAGTAGGAGAGCTGCTGTGCAGGAGATACCCTTATGGAGCAGGACTTGCTTCAGTGGAGCTTTAGTATTCACTGAGTCTGCCCCTTGAGTGTGTTGCTTATGGATGTATAGAGTTGTAATCTGATATTGTCTGACACTGACCACTGGGTACACTGGCTCTTGGGTCTCCAGGGAGGTATAAAGTCAGCCACTGCCTGGGGCCACCCAGCAGGAGCTAGAGAGATCTGAAAATTCCTCCTCTTTGTATCCAGTTTGGCAGTGCCCAGATGAGGCCCATCTGTGAAGCAAGGCAGGCTGGTGCTGGTGCTAGGGTCTTGGGACTTTTATTGATAGGTTTGGGGCTCCCTAACCCAGCTGCAACTTGTTTGACAGGTTTTAGCCTGAGCAAGGACAGGCCATTCATATGCAAATGCCACTGCAAGCAGCTGGGATGGGGCTGTAAATTGGATGGGGTGGGGTCTCAGTGAATCAACAAGGTGGAGCAAATCTGTTTGCCAGTGGCAATCAGCCCTGCAACTGGGAAGGTCCCAGCATAGGAACAATGACTGCTGCAATCACCTCCTTCTGGGATAAAGCTGCCCCCAAGTTCCTGCCTCCATTCCAGACAGTCCAGTTTCTCCTCATATGTGCCTGGGCCCTCCCCTCCCCCAGCTTTGCCCAGCACTGGAGCTCAGAGGAAGCAGGAGCTTGTAAGTTCAGTTTGTGTGCTGTCCTTTTAAGAGCAGCTGGATCTCCAGCAGCCTGTGTGTCACTAAGCCCCAGGCCACACTGGTTTTTACAGCCCATAGTTCTTACTACCTGTAGGGACTTCTCTTCCCTGGGCGGGGCATCTGGTGTCAGGCTGGACCCCTTGCTCCTCCAGGCAGCCTCCGCAGAGACGATCTCTCTCCTCACTAAAAAAGTGGCACTGGTGGGTGCCGGACCAGCCCATCCTACACCTCTGCACCTCCTCCCACTCTCAGTGTGCTTTCTTCTTTACTTCTGTAGTTGTAGGACTTTCATTCAGCCAGCTTTCCGGTGGTTCTGGATGATGATTGTTCTGTATTTTAATTGTGATTTTGATGTGGTTGTGGGAGGCAGCAAGTACAGGCGTTTGCCTATGCTGCCATCTTCCATACTGTTTTGATTACTGTAACTTTGTAGTAAGTTTTGAAGTTAGGAAATGTGAGTACTCCCATTTTGTTCTCTTTTTAAAGATTGTTTTAGATATTCAGGATCCCTTGAGAATCTATATGAATTTTAGAATGGTATTTTTTAAATTTCTTCAAAGAACATCATTGGCATTTTGATAGTGATTGCATTAAATTGGTAGACTGCTTTGGGTAGTACCAATATCTTAATAATGTTGTCTTTGAATACATGAAGATGAGATGTGTTCCAATTTTTTAAAAAAATATTTTTATTGATTTCAGGGAGGGAGGGAGAGGGAGAGAGAGATGGAAACATCAATGATGAGAGAGAATAATTGATTGGCTGTCTCCTGCATGTCCCCTACTGAGGATCGAGCCTGCATCCCGGGCATGTACCCTTGACTGGAATTGAACCTGGGACCCTTCAGTCCACAGGCTGATGCTGTATCCACTGAGCCAAACCAGCTAGGGTGAGATGTGTCCAATTTTTAAATTTCTCTCAGCAGTGTTTTTTAAATTACACATCCTTGGTTAAGTTCTTTTCTAAGTATATTATTCTTTTTTGATGCTTTTGTAAATGGAATTATCTTTGTAATTTCCTTTCAGATTGTTCATCATCTATAATAATAAAAGCATAATATGCTCATTAGACCAGACAGCCAAACAACCTTCTGGATGTCATTCTGGACGTCCTACCAGATGAAGCCGCAGCGGCGGGGGCTGAGGCAAAGGCAGTTAGGGGTGGTCAGGCAGGCAGGCAGAGTGGTTAGGGGTGATCAGGCAGAGTGGTTAGGGCGATCAGGCAGGCAGGCAAGTGGTAAGGGGCGATGAGGCAGGCAGGCAGAGGTGGTTAGAGGTGATCAGTCAGTCAGCAGAAGGGTTAGGGGTGATAAGGCAGGCAGGTAGAGAAGTTAGGGGTGATCAGGCAGGTAGGAAGAGGGGTTATGGGTAATCAGGCAGGCAGGTGAGTGGTTAGGGGCAATCAGGCAGGCAGGCATGGGAGTGGTTAGGGGTGATCAGGCAGGTAGGAAGAGGGGTTATGGGTGACCAGGCAGGTATGCAGAGGGATTAGGGGTAATCAGGCAGGCATGTGAGTGGTTAGGGGTGATCAGGCAGGTAGGAAGAGGGGTTATGGGTAATCAGGCAGGCAGGTGAGTGGTTAGGGACAATCAGGCAGGTAGGCAAGTGGTTAGGGGTGATCAGGCAGGCAGAGTGGTTAGGGATGATCAGGCAGGCAAGTGAGTGGTTAGGGGTGATGAGGCAGGCAGATTACTTAGCGGCAGGCAGGCAGGTCAACGGTTAGGAGCCAGCGGTCCTGGATTGCGAAAGGGTCCAGGCCAGGTTGAGAGACACCCCTTCCCCCTCCACCCCCACTCCGTGCACGAATTTCGTACACCGGGCCTCTAGTTACTGTATAGAAATGCAACTGATATTTGTGTTTTGACTTTGTATCCTGCTATTTTGATGAATTCATTTATTAGTTCTGTTGTTTTTTTAAATGGGAATCTTTACGGTTTTCTACATATGATTTTATCATCTGAAAACAGGTAATTTTATATCTTCCTTTCTAATTTTTATGCCATCCATTTCTCTGTGTTGCTTATTTGCTCTGGCTAGAACTTCCAGTACTGCTGTAAAAAGAGAAAAAAAGTAGACCTTGCCTTATTTCTTGCCTTGCCTTGCTTTGTTCCTAGTGGAAAAGTTTTCAGTTTTTCACTCTTGAATATGATGTTCACCGTAGGTTTTCATATGTCTGTTATTATGTTGGGATGTTTTCTTCTATTCCTACATTAGTAAGTGGTATTATAAAAGGGTTTTGAATTTTATTAAATGCTTTTTCTGGGACAATTCAGATTATTATGTGATTTTCCCCATTCATTCTGTTAATATGATATATTGCATTGATGGATTTTGTTATGTTGAACCATCCTTACATTTTAGGAATAAATTGCTTTTGGCCATATTGTATAATTTTTTTAATACACTGCAGAATTCTGCTTGCTAGTATTTTGTTAAGGATTTTTGCATCAATGTTCATAAGGGATGCTGTTCTGTAGTTTTATTTTTTTTAAGTTGATTTTAAGAGAGAGAGGAAGGGAGAGGGATAGAGAGATAGAAACATCAATGATGAGAGAGAATCACTGATCAGATGCCTCTTGCATGCACCCTACTGGGGTTTGAGCCTGCCCCTGACCGGGAATCAAACCAGTGACCTCTTGATTCCTGGGTCAACATTCAACCACTGAGCAACACCGGCTGGGCTGAGTTTTATTTGCTTCTAGGGTGTTTGTTTGACTTTGGTGTCAGGGTATTCCTTAAACTGTTTTATACGTTCCTTAGACTCAATACCTTCTATTGTCATATCTTCAAGTCACTGATTCTTTCTTCTGCCTGCTTAAATCTTCCTTTGAATCCCTCTAGTCAGTTTTTCACTTCAGATATTGTACATTTCAGCTCCAGAATTATTTTTTGTTTCTTTTAGGTTTTTAATTGCTTTATTAATATTGTTCTTTCACTCATACATTGTTTTTTTGACTTTATTTACATATTTCTTTAGTTATTTGAATATCTTTAAGATAATTTTTAGAAGTCTTTGTCTAGTATATTTGCCATCAGCTCTTTTTCAGAGACAGTTTCTGTTGTGTTTTTTTTTCTTTTAAATGTGCCATACTTTCCTGTTTCTTTGTATGCCTTGTGATATTTTGTGGGGGATATATTTTTGTTTGAAAAATGGACATTTGAATCTAATGAAGTGGTAACACTGGAAATCAGATTCTCCTCCTTCCCAAGGATTTGCTGCATTTAAAAAAAATATTATAATTGTTTAGGATGTCTCTGTACCATGGGTTAGCCTGAGGTGCAAACTTCAGGTATTTTCAGATTTTTCTGATCCCTTTCTTGGGCATACACAGTCACATTCTAATTTCTCCATATATGCAGCTGTTTTATACACTCACTTTGTAAATTTTCCCATATATTCACTTGTTTTTAAAATGTCTTTAATGTCTGGCTTTCAAAAGGAGAAAAATGAAGAGTAGTAAAAAGGGTGCTGGAGTTTTAAATCCTCTGAAAGTCACTTCAAGCAGAGTGGGAGAGCTTTGCAACAGTTGGGGGGGAGGGGGAGATGCAACAATGGTTGCCCATCTCTCTGTCTGCCCTTCAGTGACAAAAAGCAGCAGCCAGCAACCAGAACATAAACCCTTATATTTGCAGTACAGGGTCCTTTTTACTACCTTGGTTCTTACCAGCTGCTGTGCAAGCTATTCCAGGAACCTGTACACAGTTGCTTTCGATATGGCTCTTTGTGGGGGATGGATAGCTGCTACTGGGCTAAGAGCTGAAATGGAATAAAACTAACCCCAGTTTATATCCAGGTTTTCTCCTGCGAATTGCATATTTCCCTAGATCAATCAAGATATCTTCCTCTCCCTGTCTTTCTCATAGCTCCATCCTCTATAGGACTCTAGCCCACAAATTCTAGGTGTCTTGACCTCTCCTTAATCTGATCTTTTTTCTCCTCATTTCAGCGCAATAGCTGGGTCCCTTTTAGGTTCCCCCACCCTATATTCCACAATCCTGTATTCACCTGCAAGAAGGAAGCCTGGATAATGGTAGAGCCTATTTCATTTATTTGTCTTTTCTGAAATCATCATACTGTGCTCCCTATTGTCCACTGGCTGAAAAGTTATTTCCTTCATTTCCTCCAATTTTGTAGTTGTTAATGGCCAGGAAGCTAAGTCTCAACCCTGTTTCTCACTCACGGCCATTACAGGGTTCTTTTCATAGGTATTTTAAATGGGAAAGGAAGAGAGATTTTCATAAAAGCAGAGATTCTTCAAGGCAAATAGCCGATAAGAGAACCAGGAAGTTTTCTAATGATACTACCTGATGTGAAGGATCTAGGGCCAGAAATACTCAGGGCAAGTGCCTAGCTGGGAAATGGGTCAGAAAAATACAGGAAGATTGTCTGGATGCCTGCTTAACATAATTTTGGGACCTTAGCCCTAGCACCACCCCATTCACTCTCAGTCACCACTGTACCTGCTGTTTTCTTGATGCCAGAAAACACTTGGATAGGGAAGCTAGTCTTTTACCATCACTGTTATGATATACCACAAAAGATTGAACCCTAGGGCTGAAAAATATGGACTTCAAAGTGTAAATGATTAGCAGTTAAGCCTTTGATGAGATTTGGGAGGAAGGAACCCTAGTAGAACTTGTGACCTTGATGGGCTTCTGAGAACTCTATGTGCCAAGGTGGCTGAGTTCAGCCTATCCACCCCTTCCCCTCTTTTCCCCCTCTGCCTGCAGTATTGATGAGGTGCCTTTTCTCATGCATGACCATAACCTGAGAAGAACAACCGATATCAGGGAGGTCAGGCCAAATGAATCCTATTCACCAAGTTCCTTCTTCTATTGGAATTTCCTGTCAACTCTGAATGCTGGCAAATGGTTTGTAGATTCATGGGTAAGACATTCCCCAGCTCAAGAATCCTGCATTGATTTACTCTCCTGTACAAGGTCATATGTTGCTCCTGGACAGAAAAGCTTTAGATGAAGATAGTCAAGCGTACACACACTTTCATTCCAGTTCATAGCAGGATTATAGCATTGGGCTTTTCCAGTAATGCTGTCAATCTAATTACTGCTTTCTACAGTCTCTGGAAATTCTGAAGACAAACTTGTAAACTTACTATTATTATTTAACTAGGGGCCCAGTGCACAAAATTCATGCACGGGGGGGCGGGGAGGGTCCCTCAGCCCAGCCTGCCCCCTCTCACATACTGGGAGCCCTCAGGGGATGTCCTACTGATGGCTTAGGCCCGCTCCCTTTATGGGAGGCAACTGGGCTGATCAGGGGAAGGCACCAGCCCCATCACCCCACTGCTGCAGTCACTGCCAGTCACTGAAACCACCAAGGTGTTTTCATCAACACGGACTCCAGTCCCTTCACCATGAAAAAATTACAACTTTCTTTAGGCATTTTCAAGATGTGTCTTTCATAGGATATGACATTTCTTTCTTTCTTTTTTTAATCCTCACCTGAGGATATGTTTCCATTGATTTTTAGAGAATATGGAAGAGAAAGGGAGAGACAGAGAGAAACATCAAAGTGAGAGGAACACTTTGATTGGTTGCCTCCTGCATGAGCCCTGACCTGGGCCCTGGCCAGGGAGGAGCCTGCAACCTAGGTACATGCCCTTGATCAGAATTGAACCCAAACCCTGCTGTCGGCAGGCCAACGCATTATTCACTGAGCCAATCCGGCTAGGACAGGATATGACATTTCTTAGCCCTCTAGCAGCAGACCTTCGTTTTTTCCTCCAGAAGTGTGGTGGAAAAACCCTAGATCACCTTTTTGGATTCTTATTACCCAAGTTACTAAAAATATTACCAGTGGCATACAGGGAGCTTAGCCAATGAGCAGTCAGAAAAGGTACATAGATCAAGTGGGTTAGAAACTCAATTCACACTGATCTCTCGCTCTGCCCCTGCCCAGGCCTGAAGCCTCGGGGACTGGGCAGGTGCCCTTCAGCTCCCTCCAATCGCTGGCTCCGCCCCTGCCCAGGCCTAAAGCCTATGGGGCCCTCCAGCTCCCTCCAATGAGTGGCTCCGTCTCCCCCCATCACTGGCTCTCTCTCCCCCCATCACTGGCTCACTCTCCCTCCGATGGCTGGCTCCCGCTCGCTCTGATGGCTGGCTCCCTCTCGCTCCAATCACTGGCTCCCTCTCTCTCCAATGGCTGGCTCCCTCTTGCTCCAATCACTGGCTCCCTCTCCCTCCGATGGCTGGCTCCCTCTTGCTCCAATCACTGGCTCCCTCTCCCTCAGATGGCTGGCTCCCTCTAGCTCTGGGTGCCAAGGATGTTCCCTGTTCCCGGATGAAGGCCACTGGGCACCTACGTATGCAAATTAGCCGCCATCTTAGTTGGGTTAATTTGCATACTCACTCTGATTGGCTGTGGGAGTAGTGGAGGTACGGTCAATTTACATGTTTGTCTATTATTAGGTAAGATTCCTTTTTATCCAAGCATTTCATAAACTTTTACAGTGTGCCTACCATGTACATGACATTTTCATAGGCATTTTGAGTAGCTCATACTCATAAATGAGCTGACTAGGAAACTTGTTTATTCTTGATTTCATCTTCCTATTATTCAACAAATATTTATTGAGTACCTATTGGGTACTATATAGGTGGAATACAATTGTGAATATAAACACACATATAGTCTTTTTGTGTAAAATATATTTTTATTGATTTTTACAGAGAGGAAAGTAGAGGAATAGAGAGTTAGAAACATCGATGAGAGAGAAACATCGATCAGCTGCTTTTTGCACACCCCCTACTGGGGATGTGCCCACAACCAAGGTACATGCCCTTGACCAGAATCGAACCTGGGACCCCTCAGTCTGCAGGCCGATGCTCTATCCACTGAGCCAAACTGGTTAGGGCACACATATAGTCTTAATGGAGTTCACATGCCAGTATATGAAACAGGTCATTAAAATACATTGTTATAAGTGCTAAACTAGAGTTAACTTCAGGTTCGCTCAAGAGCATAAAGAACAATTTCTAACTCAGTCTGATGCATGGTTTGGGGATTCTCGAGGGAGGAGATGTATAGGCTAATAAAGGTGTGATAAATATAAAGCATGTGTTTTGTGTAGTGTAATTTTGTGGTAAGAGTGAATGTTTCTACCTGAGATAGATGGAAAATACTTTATGGAAAAATATCATTTTAGCTGAGGGAAGATCACAACTATGGGCAGGGATGGTGGTGTGTTTCAGAGATTAATAGTATACTGGAGCCAGAGGAAATGTGTGTGTAAGAAAGAAAGAGAGCAAGGGAATAATGGAGGGAAGGCGAGAGAGAAAGGTATAGGTGTAGGTGGGAGATAGATTGGGAGAATAATCTGGGAAGACATGTTGAGAGGAAATTATAGCAATCCTATCTAATAAAAGAGTAATATACAGATTGATCATCACTGCAACACACAATATAGCTGCCCCCATGTGGTCAAAGATCCTGCCCCCATGTGGACACAAGATGGCCACTACAAGATGGCCAGCAGGAGAGGGCAGTTGAGAGGCACCCATCCTGCAAGGGAGGGCAGTTGTGAGGGACCAGGCCTGCAAGGGAGGGCAGTTGGAGGTGATCAACCCTGCAGGAGAGGGCAGTTAGGGGTGACCAGGCCTGCAGGAGAGGGCAGTTAGGGGTGACCAGGCTGGCAGAGGAGGGAAGTTGAGGGCAAACAGGCTGGCAGGGGAGCAGTTAAGCATCAACCAGGCTGGCAGCGGAGTGGTTAGGGGTGATCAGGCTGGCAGGCAGAAGAGGTTAGGGGCAATCAGGAAGGCAGGCAGGCAAGCAGTTGGGAGCCAGCAGTCCTGGATTGTGAGAGTGATGTCCGACTGCCCGTTTAGGCCCCATCCTGGTAGGATCGGGCCTAAACGGGCAGTCGGACATCCCTCCAGGAGTCCCAGATTGGAGAGGGTACAGGCTGGGTTGAGGGACAACCCCCCGCCGTGCACGAATTTCGTGCACCGGGCTTCTAGTGCTTAAATAACAAGTTAAATATTTTTTTGAAAAATTTAAAATAAGTAAAATAAAATGTCAGATTTGCATTTGATAAAAGTCAAGACTGCCTTCTCAAGATAGATCAAAGAAAACAAAACAACGTGCATTTTTCAGTTTATTACAAGTGCAGGGGGAATCCATGGGACTGAGATTTTAGCAATCAGATTGAGACTGACTTTGGAAGTAACCCTCCGAGCAGGACAGACAGCAGCAGGCTCCACATCGCTAGCACCAGTGGCAGCAGAGCACATGCTCTAGGGATCCGCTGTGGAAATAGTCCTCTTACCAGGTAATTGTGTAATTAGGAAAACTAATCTTTTTTTTTTAACCTGCGAGACATGTTTATTTTTTTTTAAGATTTTTTTTATTAAGGCATTATATGTGTACATATCTTACCATTGCCCCCCCTCACTCCACTCCCATACATGCCTTAGATGCTAAGTAAAATAAGTCAGACAAAGACAAATACCATATGATTTGGTATTTGCATCCATTGGTTATGCTTATATGCATGCATACAAGTCCTTCGGTTGATCTCTTATCTCCCCCAGGGAAAACAAATCTTAAAGTATTTTTTTATTATGCATTAAGGGTGAACTGGAATTTTATTTATATTTGGTGTTCATCCTGAGGACTTACTTGATCCTTTTTCATGTAAAAAATAGTGAAAAGTAAAGAACTATGTAAGGAAGGACTTATCCACTTCAGGTTCATTCTTTTAACCTTTTGCACTTGGATGTCGAGTGTGACTCGACACGGTTAGCATCGGTAGCAGCTCGAGAAAAAAGCAAGCGAGTGCCAAGGGTTAATGTAATGGATAGTTGAAAGTAAATTTGTAATTATTGTATCTCCTCAGAAAACGTGTTCTCATAGGAGTACCTGGCCTATAAGTGCTGATTCATATGTGAAAATAATGTGATTACTTAGATATTCCAGGCGTCTGTGGTATGCAGGCTCCTTATATGTTTCATCCTGCATGAATAAATAGACACATACAAACTAGAGATGCTCCATTAGAATGTGTATGTTGGATTGGTTAGCCATAGTTAATGCTTTGGCAAATTTATGTTCCAGATGAAAAGGCTGTTATATCTTATGTATATATAATGTGCGGCTCATAAAAATTACTTATTGTAAGTGGTAGGGCTGGGTATTTTACTGTAATAAAATTGGGTGTTTTTAAATAGTATTAATACCTTTATTTTAGCATACTTAGTAGGCTTGCAGTGTTCAGTTAGGCTATTACTGTGGCTACTGAGGACTATCCTGAAACCTAGGGTTCCAATATGGTTATTTAAACTTCACCCAAGGATATGTTTTTTTTAGAGACTGAGTGAGAGAGAAACATTGATGTGAGAGAGAAACATTGATTTGTTGCCTCCTGTATGCACCCTCACTGGGGATCAAACCCACAACCCTAGGTATGTGTCCCGACCAGAAATCAAACCCGCAACCTTTTGGTGTACTGGTTGACGCTCCAGCCAACTGAGCCGTTCCAGCCAGCACCAGATATGGTTATTTAAACTTTATTTTTAGGTTTGATTGCGGAGATTTCTTTGCTTGCACGCTCTGTGTCCAGAGGTGGTTGAAGTGATCTGAGCATGTATTTTAAAAGATTTGGCTGTTTGGATAATTTTTCATAACAAAGAAATTGTTGTCATTGTTTCCTGAAGATTATTCTTGTCCTTCTTCATTGGGTGGGTATACTTATGGATTGATGATGGTGGTAAGTTGATAGTTATTTTTTAGTAGATTTATTATTCTTGATATTACTTATAAAAATTAAGCAGTTTATCTGATCAGTAATAAAATAAAAATAGATACAGAAGTTCTGGGCATTGTTTCTGGAGGTTTAGCTGAGTTCCTGTTTCTTTAGTAAAATCAACATTTCTGTGGAGCTTTCTTATGTCCTTTTGGGAAAATATAATTCTCATGCCTACAAATAGTGAGCATGAGAACAAGTTTTATTTAGCACATTAATAAGGGAACAAACAGGATGACTGAATCCCCACTCAAAAGAGAAGCGAAAAACCAACATACATACCAGTATAGTCAGTGCAACAAAGAACTGCTGAAATTAGATTGCTAAATTAGATACAAGCCTAGTATATTAAGTTGGTTAATATATTATATGACAATGAAACCATGCCTTTGGAGTTAACTTTTCTACCAGACAAAAATAATTTGCATCTCCACTGGACAAAAGTCATTTCCACTTTTATCAGTTTTCTACAAGTTGACACCTAACTTTATGTTCTTGCCCTAATCAATACTAAATAATAATTTAAACAAAGGTACATTTCTCTAAGAGTCAGATGACCTTTAGGTGGGCTCGTTTAAGAATGTGCTGAGCAATGGCTAGAGTGATGGCCCACGCAACTTTATAACCAGTGTTTTGAAGTCTACATCTATAGATTGTTTGCCTCCATTTCATTTAGTTCCTTTTCTGGAGTTTTTTTCCTGCTCTTTTTAATTTGAGTCATTTTTCTTTGTCTCCTCATGTTGACTGCCTTCATATGTTTGTTTCTATATATTAGTTAGAGCTGCTGCATCTCTCAGGTTTGGTAAAGTGGCCCTATGTAGTTTGTGTTCTATAGGGCCTAGTGGCACAGTCTTTCTGGCCACCTGAGCCGGGTGCTCTTAGAGTGTCTCTGGTATAAATTGTGTATGACCTGTTTTAGTTGAAACTTGATTTCTGTTGGCTTGTCAGTGGATAGGGTTTACCAACACAGTAGGGGTTGACCACACAGAGCAGGTTCGCCCCAGCGGGGCCCTGGTGTCTGCTGAGACAACACTTTGGGTGTTCTGTTTGTGTAATAATCAGGTGGTGCTGTTGTGGTCTGAGGCTGGCCACCAGGTGTGTTTGTTCTAGGGCCTCTTGGGAGGGGCACTGGTATAGTCTGAATTCATTCGCCACCTGTGCCTGGCCCAGGGTCTCCTGGTAGGAACTACAAAGTATTCCCTGGGTGGAAGCTGCCTCTACTGAGACCAGAGGCACTTAGAAGAAACCACACTGAGGGGAACCCAAGCTGGCGGCGTAGGTAAACACCTAATCGGCGGCTGTGCACAACAATTTCAAGACTACAACTAAAAGACAAAACCTCTATCACCCAGAACCACGGGAGGGCTGCCTGAATGAAAGCCACACAACTAGACTGAAAGAGAGGAGCGTTCAGGACACAAACGCTGAAAAGCTTAGGTACTGGGGCGCGCGCGGTGGCGGATCCCAGCGGGCAGCGGGCGTTTCTTCCTTAAACCCAAAGGGGAAATGCGCGGGACCCAAATTCCTACGGGGAGAAACATCCTCGATGCTTCTCTGTCTCTGGACTGTTTGCCCGGGTCAGAAAGTGAGGGTGGCTTGCTTGCAGAGCTGTGTGGAGGAATAATTGTTGGCTCCCGCGCAGCAGCACGAGACTCGGGGTCGCGGTCGGAGACGCGGGAAGGCTGGCTGCCAGCCATTGCTGCTTGCCATGCCCTAGCCTAGTGACATCCTGAGACCCTGCCCTGCACAACCTACAAACTAACCCAAGCTCCAAGCAGCGGCTTTTGCATATGAATGGAGTGCCACTTAACCTAGCAACAAGTTCAGACAGCTCCAAAATCTCCGAATCCCAAGCAGGGAGGAGAGGACTGGTATTCTCCTATAGCTCCTGCAGAGTAGCCTCAGACAGTAGCTGACCTGCACCCCATTGGAGATCCAGAAGCCAGTGAACCTAATGGTCAGTGTGAGACACAGACTTCAACTCCTTACATCCATAAGTGACACATTCAGGAGGCGGACTCAGAGAACACCAAAGCCCCACTGAAACAAATCCTGCACCAGAAGCGTGTCTCCAGCGCAGCAGTTATAAACACAGCGGGTCCCCACAGCCAATTGGCCTGGAGGACAATTCCTCCCAGTGTACCAACAGCAATCAAGACTCAACTACACCAAGACTTTGCACTCAGCCCACAAAGGGGTGTACTAAGAGCGACCAGGTTGGGTGATTGGGGAAGCTGAGCTACTGGCCCCTATAGGTCACCTACCACACAAAGCCACTCCATCAACCCCGGGAAGCAGCCAAAAGCAAAGACACAGAAGCATGTCACGAATGGGAGACATGGAGGAAAGTAAACTACTGGACGACACAGTGTTCAGAACCACATTTATAAGGTTACTCAAGAATCTTCTAAAAACCTTTGAGAAACTTGAAGAGACCTCCAAGGAACTTAGTGAGACCTTCAAGGACCTTAATGAGAATGCCAAAAAAAAATGGAAAAGGACCAGTCAGAAATTAAGCATACACTGTCTGAAATAAAGAATGTACAGAAACTCAACTGTAGATCAACATACCCCAAGAGTCAAACCAAACATCTGGAATATGAGGAATCAAAAAACATCCAACCAGAGAGGCGGAAAGAAAGAAGAATCCAAAAGTGTGAGGATAGTGTAAGGAGCCTCTGGGACGGCTTTAACCCTTTGCACTCGCTTGCTTTTTCTGGAGCTGCTACCGATGCTAACCGTGTCGAGTCACACTCAACATCCGAGTGCAAAAGGTTAAGCGTACCAACATCCGAATTTTTGGGGTGCCAGAAGAAGAGAGAGCAGGATATTGAAGGCCTATTGGAAGAAATAATGTCAGAAAACTTTCCCTACCTGGTGAAAGAAATAGACTTACAAGTTCAGGAAGTGCACAGAACCCCAAGCAAGAGGAATCCAAAGAGGACCACACCAAGACACATCATAATTAAAATGCCAAGGGCAAAAGACAAACAGAGAATCTTGAAAGCAGCAAGAGAAAAACAGTTATTTACCTACAAGGGAGTACCCATACGACTGTCAACTGATTTCTCAACAGAAACTATGCAGGCCAGAAGGGAGTGGCAAGAAATATTCAAAGTGATGAACAGCAAGAACCTACAACCAAGATTACTCTACCCAGCAAAGCTATCATTCAGAATTGAAGGTCAGACAAAGAGCTTCACAGACAAGAAAAAGCTAAAGGAGTTCATCACCACCAAACCAGGATTACATGAAATGCTGAAGGGTATTCTTTAAGAAGAGGAAGAAGAAGAAAAAGGTAAAGGTAAAAATTATGAACAACAAAGACACCAAATACATACGAACAAGTGAATCTAAAAATCAAGTGAATAAAAAATCTGAAGAACAGAATGGACTGGTGAATATAATAGAATCAGGGACGTAGAAAGGGAGTGGACTGACAATTCTCAGGGGGAAGAGGCTCTGAGGGGTGCGGGAAGAGATTGAACAAAAATCTTACACCTATGGATAAAGACAGTGGCGGGGGGTAAGGGCATGGGGTGGGGTGGGGTGGGGAATCAGGTGGAGGAGAGTTATGGGGGAGGGGGAAAGAACACCTGTAATAATCTGAACAATAAAGATTTATTTTTTTTTAAAAAAGAGACCACACTGAAACCTAAGACTGGGTGCCAATTGTGTCAGTATAGTGCCACTCAGCAAAAGGCACAAGGTATGGGCAAGTAATTTTCAACAAAGAAGCAAAAAGCATACAGTGGCTGCCGAAACCGGTTTGGCTCAGTGGATAGAGCGTCGGCCTGCGGACTCAAGGGTCCCGGGTTCAATTCCGGTCAAGGGCATGTACCTTGGTTGCGGGCACATCCCCAGTAGGGGGTGTGCAGGAGGCAGCTGATAGATGTTTCTCTCTCATCGATGTTTCTAACTCTCTATCCCTCTCTCTTCCTCTCTGTGAAAAATCAATAAAATATATTTTTAAAAAAAAGCATACAGTGGAGAAAAGGAAGTCTCTTCAATAAATGGAGTTGGGAAAATTGGAAAGCCACATGCAAAACAATGAAACTAGACTGCCATTTGCCACCATACACAAAAATTAACTCAAAATGGATCAAAGACTTATATGTGAGACCTAAAACAATAAAATATATGAAAGAAAACATATATACTAAACTTATGGTCTTGGTCTTAAAGAGGATTTTGTGACTTTAACCCAAAATGCAAGGGAAGTGAAATAAAAGGTAAATGAATGGGACTATAGCAAACTTAAAAGCTTCTGCACAGCAAAAGAAACCAAAAACAAAATAAAAAGTTAACCAATCAAATGGGAGAAGATATTTGCAAACAATACCTTTGATAAAGGGCTAATATCCAAAATATACAAAAAACTCATATAACTCAACAACAAAATATCGAATTAAAAAATGGCAGAGGACCTGAACAGACACTTCTCCCAAGAAGACATACAAATGACCAAAAGATATATGAAAAGATGCTCAGCTTCACTAGCTATTAGGAAAATGCAAGTCAAAATCATAACTGTTAGAATGGCTATTATCAACAAGACAAGAAATAAGTGTTGCAGAGGTTGTAGAGAAAAACGGAACCCTTATACACTGCTGGTGGGAGTCTAAATTGGTACAACCACTATGGAAAATATAACAGGATTACTCAAAAAATTATGACTAGAGCTACCACATGACCCAGCAATCCTTCTTTTGCGTATCTACCTGAAAAATTTGGAAATATTTATTCATAAAAATGTATGTATTCCTATGTTCATTGCAGTGTTATTCACAGTGGTCAAAACATGGAAGCAACCTAAGTATCCTTTGATGGATGACTGGATAAAGAAGATGTGGTACATATATACAATGGAATACTACTTAGCCATAAGAAAAAATGAAATAGTGTCATTTGTGACAACATGATGGCTCTTGAGACTATCCTGCTAAGTGAAATAAGTCAGATGAAATAGTCAAGAACCATATGATTTCACTCATCTATATATATAAAAGCCCAGTGACTGAATGGCGGAATGACTGGAACAACCAGTCACTATGATGCACACTGTGGCGGCCAACAGGCCTGATCCGGGCCCAATCGGTGCTCCCCACAACCTCCCAAGGCCCCTCTCCCAGCCAGCCCCACTCTCAGTTGGCTCCCCCACTCCAATCAGGGGTGGAGCCAGCCAGCCAACCGCTTGCATCCCCTTGTCCCCTGCCGCTCCCACCCCAGATTGGCCCCCATTGGGGTGGGCCGGCCGGACTCTACCTGTGTACGAATTTGTGCACTGGGCCTTTAGTGTGGGATATAAACAGAAAGTAACAAACAGACAAAAAACTCAGAGACACGGACAACAGTACTGTGGTTACCAGAGGGAAAAAGTAGCAGGGTTGGTAGAAGTTAAAGGGGGTCAAATATATGGTGATGGAAGGAGACTTTACTTTTGGGTGGTGAATATGCAGTGCAACATACAGATTATGTAGTATAGAATTGTACACTTGAAATCTATGTAATCTTATTAATCATTGTCACTCAATAAATTTAATGAAAAATTTTAAAAGATCTCAGTTTAAGTCCAAAGGAGTTAGTATGTGCCTTCAGTAAATTCCTGAAGCATAACTTCCCAGGTAAATTGTTGCTTTTTCTCTAGAAACAGTGTCAACAGAGTTTGATGCCAATTATTCTGCCTCTTTTTCCCTCAGAGATTCTGGTATTATGGCTAATAATTTATGTTTTGAATTAATATACTAATATTTATAGTGATAATTTGATAATCTGAAGCAGAATTTTCTGTGACTCCTGAAAATAATTTAGATGTAGTATATTCTTTTGGTGGTGCTTTTTCTTTTTAAAGTTAAGTAATAAAGCTTTTTTTTTTTTTAACTCTTCATTGTTGAAAGTATTACAAGTATTGTTCCTGTTCTTAGGGGAAATGGTTCTCCTTTTCCCCCCCATTAACCTCTTCCAGCCCGCTACTGTCCCTCCCACCCCCCACCAGGCCCTCACTACCCCATTGTCTGTGTTCTTTATGTGAGTCCTTTGTTCTGAGATGGGTCTCTTGTAGACAGCATGTATATAGGTCATGTTTTCTTATCCATTAAGCTACCCTGTGTCTTTTGATTGGAGCATTTAATTCATTTACATTTAAGGTTATTATTGATAGGTACTTGTTGCCATTTTTATTTTTGATGTATATATTCCTTATTCCCTTTCTATTTCTTCTTTTTACAACATTCCCTTTGGCATTTCTTGCATTGCTGGCTTAGTGGTAATAAACTCTCTTAGCCTCTTTTTGTCTGTGAAGCTTCTGAATTCACCTTCAATTTTGAATGATAGTCTTGATGGATAGAGTATTCTTGGATTCAGTCCCCTGCTTTGTATCACTTTATATACTTCATTCCATTTCCTTCTGGCCTGAGAAATCAGTTGATGGTCTAAGGGGGGGAATCCCTTGTAGATAACTTTCAGGCTCCCTCTGGCAGCCTTTAAGATTCTTACTTTGTCATTGATGTTTGCCAATTTAGTTACAATGTGTCTTGATGTCAGTCTTTTGAGGTTCATCTTGTTTTGGACTTTCTGTGCTTCTTTTTTCTTCCCAAAGTCATGGAAGTTTTTTTGTCATTTCTTCAAACAGGTTTTCTATTCCTTGCTCAGCTTCCTCTCCTTCTGGTACCCCTATTATGCAGATGTTTCATTTCATGTTGTCCCAGAGCTCCCTTAGACTCTCCTGCTTTAAAATTTTTTTCCCAGTTGCTGCTCTGCTTGGGTGTGTGTGTTTTTTTCTACCTTGTCTTCTAACTTGCTGAATTGGTCCTTAGCTTCTTCTAGTCTACTGTTGAAATTTTTCATTGTATTCTTTATTGCAGCTATGTAATTCTTCTTTTCCTCTTGATTCTTACACATGTTGGTGAATTTCTCATCTAGACATTTGGCATTCTTGTAACCATTACTCTGAATTCTTTCTTTGACAAATTGCTTGCCTATGTTTCCTTTAGTTCCTTTCCTGGTGATACCTTCTTTTCTTTCATTTGGGGTTATTTCTTTGTCTCTTTATTTTTGCTGTTCCTTTGTAATTGTTTCTAAGTATTAGATCAGCTGTGCCCCCAAGATTTTTGAATTGGTCTTATGTAGTACATGTTTTTTGGGACCCAGTGGTGCACACTCTCAGATCTCCTGTGCTGGGCCCCCTACTTGAGATATTTGGGTTCTCCTGATGTAGTTGTGTCTTGAATGTTATTGTCCCATTCATGGATGGAGTCTCCTCTAGGGTGTCTGATTATGTGGCTCGCTCCCTACCACATCATGCCAACCACTGTGGGGGCGCTTACCGAACAGCACAAAATACAACATGACAAGACACGACACAGTAGGAACAGAACACAAGACACCTGTAGCCCCAATAGAACTGATCACCAGAGAAAAGAGAATTGGGAAATAGAAAAGAGAGCAAGAATGTTAGCAAGGGGAAAAAAGAAAGAATAAATATGGGGAGAAAACACAACAAAACAAACAAATAAATCAAAAAGCACAAACAACAAAACAAACAAATAAATCAAAAGCACAAACAAAAAACACCCAGAAAAAAGGGAGGGGGAAGAATCTATAGATGCAAAGCTTAAATAGAGAAAATAAGGTTAAGGAATTGGATGAGTAGGGGAAGGACCATGGTTTAGCATAGAGGAGGGAGAAAAGAAGTGAGAAGACAAGAAGAAACAATAAAAACATTAAAAATTTTTTTTGAAAAAAAATAGAGCAGATAAGCTTAAATTTAGTTTGTGAAACAAGTTAAAAAATTGGGAGAAGAAAAGAGCAATAAAAGAGAAAAAAAATTGAGTAGTGAAGAAAAAGAAAAGGGGAAATGGAGTAGGAGCAGGAAAGAGGAAATTAGATATATGAATAAACCAACAGAGACTAGAATAATAACCATAAAGCAGATAAAGAAGATCCATTTTTAAAAACTGGAAAAAAAGAAAAGAAAGAGGAAAACTAAAATAGAGAAAGGAGAAAAAATGAGAGAAAAATAGAAGTGAGGAAGAAAAAGGTGCAAAAAAAGTAAAAAATAAGATAAAATTAAAATTAAAAAAAATTTAATAATAAAAATAAAAAATGAAGTGTTTGCTTCAACTGAGTTGTAATGCCCCATGGGAGTTGGTTTAGGACTCCACTCATCTGTTCTGTCTGCTAATTCTGAGCTTCCTGTTATGCACTTAGGTGCTGGCCACTGTAAGGCACTGTCTTTTGGCTTTTAGCACCCTGCTTGAAGCTCCAAGCGATCCACAGGTCCTCTGCTCATGTTGTCTGTACAGGCCCTGGCTGCAAACATGCAGGGCCAATCTTACCTCTTTGCCTGTCTGTCAGTTGTTAGTCTTAATCACTCAAGCATCTGTTTCTGACAGGGCTTTAGGTGGGGTTGATGCTATTTCACTTTCAGGGAATAAGATGGATGTTTTATTCCTGACCCAGAGCTACTATTCTGCAGGAGGTCCAAAATATTACTCTGGCCTTGGTTGGTCAGAGATCCTTGTATGGAGACCAGTGGGGTTGGCTGGAAACCTGGAGTTTTTATCAGTCTGGTTCCAGAATCGTGGGGCAGAAGACCCCTCTTCCAATGCAGTCACTGAGGGCTCTTGGGACTATTCAGACCTGTAAGCTTGGCCTCTACCTTTGTTTCCTCTGTAAAACTCAAAATGCAGGGTGTGATAGGCTGTATTACCTGCCTTGAGGTTACTGGGAGGGGCTAGCTCTTCTGGGGAGAAATGGCCACTTTGTTTCAGAACCTTAAGAGTGTCCCAATGCAGGATTCCTAGTCACGTCTCCCTGTCCTGCTTCCCTCCCCAGCCTCTTCTCAGGTACCTCAAGTCTGTGCCTCTCTCCCTGTGCCTCGGGTGAGTGTTTGTAATGGAAAAGTCCTGTGTTCTGGGTTTAGAGAATAAAAGCAAAGACAAAACAACAACGAAACTGCATGTTTCTCGCGGTCTGCCTTTCGGGCCACCTTTTGCAGCCTTTTGAGGTTGTGGTCTTGGGTCCAGATTCCCCGGCAGCCAGCAGCCCTGTGGCTTTTTCCTTTTCACAGTTGGATGTTACACCTGTCTCCAAGGGATGCGGCTTTGGTGCAACACAGCTTCCTCCTAGCCCTCTGGGCCAGCTGGCCAGCCTCCGCTCTTAAGCCCACGTTCCCATTCCTACCACTCTCAGGCATCCTCTGCCCTTCCTTGTTGTAAATGGTCTCCTCAGCTGTGTCTGATTTGTTAATGCTGGTGGCTGTTCTCCGATTTAGTTGCATTTCCAGTCCGGCTCCAGGCCTAGGTGCATGACACATCTGTCTTATTTGGCTGCCGCTTTTTCGTTCTCTAGGGTGCTTTTTACAAAGTAGATTTCTAATGATGAAATTTACAGGAAAGTGCCATAGAGAAGAAAGGAGTGTTTCTGACAATGCCTCAAAGTAACAGTTATAGGTTGGGACATATAAAGGACTTGGGCTTGTTAGAAATTCCCACTACTTCAGTGGTTTTAGTGCTCAGAACAATCTGATTTTCTGGATTAATAAAAATTTTTTAAAAGGTGGTGGCAAATGTATCAACAAGAAAATACATATATTATTTATCTATATTTACAGATCTCAAAAATTGCCGATTGAATGGTAATGTTTTTCTTTAAGTAGTGTCATTTGGCAGATTTTGGATAATTGTCCTCATTTTTAATCAATATGACACATTGTATTGTCCGCTGGACCTTCTACTTGCAATTATTCTAAGCATAGGCCTAGAGAACCAAAGACCTTTTAGTATTGTTTTTAATTGAGGAACCAGGTATTTTATGTGGAGAACTGGAAATTTATTTTCATTTTTATCTTGTTATTTTCTAGACTTTTAAAAATGTTCACCCACAAATTGGAGATAATCTAAACAGGCATTGTCCCATTCCTATTTATTTTTCTGACTAAGTCGCCTATTTTATGTATAAAAAAAGAGGCTTGATATACTTCAGCTGTTAGTTCTACCCCATAATAACATTTAAAGCTTACTGGAATCTAATTTTAAACTCTCCTGTTGCTTAATCTTTATTGTTTTTGCTATTTTGAATTTTTGTCCAATTTATTCTTAAAGGAAAGGCTTCATAAATGTCTTCCTAGAGTGCATTTCCTATTCTTTTTTCCCATTCAAATGCAGTTTAAAAAAGCATGCATAGTTTAGTCATTTAAGTCCTACCTTGGTCTATGCCATACTGTTATTTTAATATTTAAATGAGTCGGTTGGTCTAGATTGGGTGTAGAGTCAAACAAAATCTTGAATCCTAGAAAAAGCAAATTTCTTTTTTTCTGAGACTGAATAAAACAATCATGGTAAACCTCCGCTCAGATATAGACTATGTTTAATTCAGCTTCTGTGATCTGCCTTACAGTCTAGCATGGGGATATTGTGAAATGTGATTGTATATTTCCTGAGAAAAAAGTGAGAAAGGGCGGCTTGTTAAAGAGGTCAAGGAAAGGAAAAGAAATAGAAACGGTGAGAATGAGAACAAAGATAAAGTGCAGACAGAAAGAGATTATTTGAGTTACACAAATGTGAGGTGGCTACTGCTTGCTTCACTGACTTCACCCACAAATAATCTACAATTAGTCAATGACAATAAAAACAGCCATCTGTTATATTTAAAACTAGAGGCCCGGTGCATGAAATTCGTTTATGGGGGAGGGGGGTATCTGTCAGCCCAGCCTGCACCCTCTCCAATCTGGGACCCCTCGAGGGATGTGGGATATCCCTCTCACAATCCAGGACTGCTGGCTCCAAACCGCTCACCTGCCTGCCTGCCTGATTGCCCCTAACTGCTTCTGCCTGCCAGCCTGATCACCCCCTAACCACTCCCCTGCCAGCCTGATCAACGCCTAACTGCTCCCCTGCCGGCCTGATGGCCCCTAACTGCCCTCCCCTCCCGGCCTGGTCACCCCTAACTACCTTCCCCTGCCAGCCTGGTCACCCCTAACTGCCCGCCCCTGCCAGCCTGGTTGCCCCTAACTGTCCTCCCCTGCTGGCCTGGTTACCCCCAACTGTCCACCCCTGCAGGCCTGGTCCCCCCCAACTGCCCTCCCCTGCAGACCTGGTTGCCCCCAACTGCCCTTCCCTGCTGTCCTGATTGCCCACAACTGCCCTCCCCTGCTGGCTATCTTGTGGCAGCCATCTTGTGTCCACACGGGGGCAACCATCTTTGACCACATGGGGGTGGCCATCTTGTGTGTTGGAGTGATGGCCAATTTGCATATTACTCTTTTATTAGATAGGATAGCTAGTACATGTATGGACTGAGGTGTAGGATGAAGTGCTGTGTATTGCACAGAAAAATGGACAGATTCTGCTGTGAGGGAGTTACATTCCAGTTGAGGCAGTAGAGAGTAAGGGAACTAAGTGAATTGTGCACTTTTCTATGTACTGGACATGCTCATAGACCCTGTACATATTTTATCCTATTTAATCTTCAGAATAATCTTGAGAAATAGATAGGTTACTCTCCCCCCCTCCCCACCCCCAGCCCCTTCTTTATACTTTGGGCAATGAAGACTTGAAGAATTTAAATGGTTCTACCAATTACACAGCAAGAAGTATATGAAGCCAGGTTTTTAATCTGGTCTAAGATATCCATAGATAACTATAGAAGGCAGAATGAAACATACAAATACAGGGGCACAAAAATGGGCCATTAAACTTTAACCCTACCAGACCTGAGGCCCTGACCCTAACTGTCCCCTATACCTGGGCTCCTGAGCATTAAAGAGAAAAAATCAACATGATATAGAAAAATGTTAGTTACATGCAAACAAGTGGTTAGAATAAGATGAAACTTGGAGACATTGTAGAAAATAGGTACTAGGAAAAGTACAGAAAATTAGGTAAAGCAGTATAGCGGCAGATTAGGAAATTACCGAAAAATCGGTACAGCGGTCTGGTAGCCTTAACACTATTAAAATTTTTTTAGTTCAGGAATATTTAAGGCTTCATGAAGGAGGTAGCATTTGAACTGGGCTTTGCAGGTTGAGGGTAGGATTTTTTTAACAGGTGGATATGACAAAGAAGGCAAATGAGTAATAAGAGCTGGTATTGACTCCAATTCAGTCTGAAGCCAACACCTATTTCTTTCTCTTTTTTTAAAAATGTTTTTATTGCTTTTGAGAGAGAGAGGAAGGGAGAGGGATATATAGAGAGAAACATTGATGAGAGAGGAACATCATTGATCAGCTGCTTCCTGCACAGCCTCTACTGGGGAATGAGCCAGCAACCAAGGTACGTGCCCTTGACTGGAATAGAACCCGGGACCCTTCAGTCCACAGGCCAATGCTCTCTCCACTGAGCCAAACCAGCTAGGGCCCAAAGCCTATTTCTAGAACAGTGAGAGCAAATGTTGGAAGCCAGGGCAACTGAAAAGGGATACCTTGAGTTATAGAAAAAAGTCTGAAAAGGAAGATTAAGACAGGAACATGAGGTCTTTCAGTGCAAATACAACAGGGTCTTTGATATAGATAAAAATATTCCAAATACCATAATTAGCTATGGAGTCTCTATTTTTAAAATATTCATCATAGATCAGCTGCCTCCTGCATGCCCCCCACCGGGGATCAAGCTTGGAACTGGGGCATGTGCCCTGACCAGGAATTGAACCTAGGACCTCTTTGTTAATGGGTCGATGTTCAACCACTGTGTCACACCAGCTGATCTGGAGTCTATATTTTATTTTTCTCCTTGGCAACTCTTAGTCGTTTATTTCCTCCTGACATTACCAGTATTTCAGAGGGCCTGGTGTTGAATGATAATGGAGCAACATGGAGGTAGGGCCATATAGCAGGAAAATTGGAAAATGCTTTTGATAGGAGCCAATGTATTCTCTGATGTATTTATTTTTAGAAGAGGCCATTTTACAATATGAAACCCTTATCAAAGGCTGATAAAGAAAAGGCAAAAAATCAGAGGATTCCAAAACTAAGTGATTATTTGGAAATTGCACGGAAGACAAATAAATATGTGATATTTGATCTTAATGGCCCTCCACCAAAACATCCTCTCAGAAATACATATGTACGTCGTGTAGTAGATGTGATCCTTGCCTCTAAAATTGAGCAACGTATGGTATGTCTATCTCAGTATTTATGGTAGAGGTTGGGAGGTGGTTAGCATGTCCCAGGATTATAGCAGTTGAACTTACCCTATCTTATAGGTCTTCTCTGGGATCCTTAAATAAATTTGCTCCCTTTAGAAATGGAGACTATTGCTTACACATAACATGAAGCAACCTAAGAATGACTCACTTATATTTATTTCACTGGGGGAAAACATTGAGGTTTGTTGCCATTCCAAACCAAACGAAATATCAGCAGTGTAATGACTATCTGATGTGACCTGTACCATGCACTAAGGTAGAACTATTAGAAAGGGCCTGGGTACACTAATGCATTGAGGAGTTGGCTTCAATTAATGATGAATAAGCTGGGTCTTACTTGAGCATAGATTTTCTGATCATATTCTTCAGAAGGAACTCTCTGCATTGGGGTAGTCAATTATTCGAAATCTCTTAAATTCTCAGAATATGAAAGAGTGCTGTGAGTCAGAAAAAATTGTGTCTTTTTACCAATGGAACTATTTGCACAGATGAGTTATAATGAGCCCTCTTAAAGATTATGTTTAGCATCATCACCCAGAGGACATGTTTATGGTTCCCACCTTTCATCCACACCTGCCAGCCCCTCCTCCACTTTGGCTAGTGTGACATGATGGGCCCTTGACCCATGATGTTACCTGAGAAAATTCATCTGCAGAACAACCCTGGTGAAAGCTCCATTGTAAGAGTCTATCAAACTATATCAGGTCAAGGGCTGGAATCTCCCTCTGTTCCCTATAGACTGTCACCCCATTAGCTGGAATGGGGCTTCATCTGTTGTACAGGGGACTGTACCTAGACAGCTGATTGTCCACTGAAAATTTTCCTGTTTCTTCTTACAGGTTTATTGGTTACCTGGTTTTGATAGGGGGTATGTGAGGTGGAAAGCTCCTAATTTTCAGCATGTGGGCCGGTTAGATCCCATTTATGAACTTAAAAGAGAAAATATCAGTATAATAAATGTTGACTACAAGAGGTTGTTCCACAACGGGTTGAGGTAAGTGTTTGACCACACCTCTCCAGGCATGTACTGCTTTACTTGCACAAAATCTGCATTCTAACCAAACTACTTAGCTTCCCCTTCCCATCTCAGGATTCTGTGTGTGGCTATCATTTTGGAATCCCATATTCTCCTCTTCTTGCTCTTCCCTCTGTTTCTTCCTCCCACCTCTACTAACCAATATTTATCATGTATAGATTATATCCCTGGAACATAGTCTTCAGACTTTTCTCCTTTGTGCTTCAATCTCTCATCAGTGAACACATGTTTTTGTATGCTTGGCATTTTTTTGTTTTTATATAAGGTGACTATTGAAGTCAGAGAAGTGTTTATTTCCTCCAGCCATTACCAGAAGGATTGCAGTACTAATGAATAGCTTTGTTATCCAGATAGCCAGATTTCTAAAAGGCATAATTAAGAACATTACCACATCATTATTTAAAAAACTTAAAGCAGCCAAGCATGAGAAGAAACTAAAATTGTTAACCACCACATTTGTCAATATACCAGAGGCCTGGTGCATGGATTTGTGCACTGGTGGGGTCCCTTGGCGTAGCCTGCGGGGATCTGGCCGAAACCAGCAGTCCAATGCTGCCTGCCGCTTCTGCCTGCCACTCCCGCCTGCCGCTCCTGCTCATCCAGGCCCCACTGCGCCTGCCGCCACAGCCGCCGCAGCTGCTCAACAGGCTCATCTGCTACCATTTCCAGGCTGCGTTTCCAGTCTGTGAGCCCTGTGTCTGGCGCCTGTTGGTCACACTGACCATCAGGGGGCAGCTCCTGCATTGAGCGTCTGCCCCCTTGTGGTCAGTGCACATCATAGTGACTGGTCAACTGGTCATTCAGTCATTTGGTCGCTTAGGCCAGTGATGGCGAACCTATGACACACATGTCAGCACTGACACGCGTAGCCATTTCTGATGACACGCGGCCGCTGAGGCGGCCGCATGCTGAGGATGAAACATTTGCGACTAGAGTCTTGGAGTTAGAGTCTAACTCCAAGACTCTAGTCGCAAATGTTTCATCCTCCCCTATTAGACACTCTGTGCTGGAGGTCTGTAGGCCAAAACAACAGAAGTCCAGCACAGAGCATCTAGTTCTGGGACTTCCGGTTAAGCTGGGATCTTTGCCCTCACTTCCGCCGGCAGAGCAGGGAGCAGCGGAACTCAGCGGGGGACGCATCTCTGGGGGCCCTGCCATTACCAGTAACCAAATAACAGTTAACCACAGCAACCATTATCTACTGTTCTGGGGTGTCATGGATTTCTAATCCATCATTACTGAGATAAGTGAGGGGGAGGCTGGGAGAGGCGAGGGTTTGTGGCGTGCTATGGGTGCCGTTTCCCGCCATTAGAAATAGCGGCAGCCATTTTAATTCACATAAGGAACACCATCTTGCTCCATAGTGCAGACTCCATTTCACCACTATTACTGTTGTGCATCCTTATTAACCCCTATTTCTGCTTATTAACCCTGCCCTTTCCTAAAAGACAGTTATAGGCACCATTTTGCAGTTAGTTAGGCTAGTTAACCCCTAATTGCCTGCAGGCCTAACAAGCTATCTATAATTCTATCTTCTGTCACTGCCCCCCTTATGGAGAACCCAAAAAATAAAAAACTAAGTTAAGTAAAGGAAGTGGTAGTAGCAGTGGCCGACCCTTTCAAGAGACATGGACCGAGATGTATGGCTTTATAGAAAAAAATGGCAGATCATTTTGCATTCTATGTACTGAAACGGTAGTAAGCAGAACGCAGAATATAAGTAGACATTTTGAAACTAATCATTCCCAGCTCTTGGAAAAAAGTGAGGATGAAAGGAAGGAATACATTTCCAGGCAGCTATACCTTTATAAGAGCCAATCTAATTCCATCCTTAAATTTATGAAAGGCTCTACAAATTTAACATCTGCAAGTTTGAGCATTGCTCACTCTATAGCTCAGCATGGAAAAACACTCAGTGAGGGAGAATTTATTAAAGAAACTCTCCTAAGATGTGCACCAGTTTCTATTTCACAATGTGCAGAATAAAGATGCAATTATTAAGAGAATATCTGAGTTACCACTCAGTAGAAATATCATAAAAGACCGAATAATGAGACTGAACACAAATGTACAACATCAATTAAAGAGAGACATAGGGAAGTGTAAATATTTTTCTATCTCTCTTGATGAAACTACTGATGTCACATCACATGCTCAGTTGGCCATTATTGGTTGATATTCTGATGGTCTCACAATGAGAGAAGAGTTGATAAAGTTAGTATCAGTGTCAACAAGTAAATCAGGAAGCGAAATATGTAAGGTTGTTATACAAACATTTCATGACCTAAGCATTGATATCTCTAAAGTTGTGTCAGTGACGACAGATGGGGCACCAAATATGGTGGGGGAAAAAGTTGGATTTGTCAAATTGTTTACAGAAGCTATTGGACATCCGATTGTGCCTTTTCTTTTTTTTTGACATTTTTTTAAATTGAGGTATTATATGTGTACATATCTTACCATTGCTCCCCCCCACCCCTCACCCATACATTCCCTCACCCCCCAGAGATTTGCGTCCATTGTTTATGCTTATATGCATGCATACAAGTCCTTCGTTTGATTTCTTATCTCCCCCACCTCTCCCTAACTTTCCCCCTGTAATTTGAAAGTCTGTTTGATGCTTTACTGTCTCTGTATCTATCTTTTTGTTCATCAGTTTATAATGTTCTTTATTATCCATAAATGAGTGAGA
The DNA here is from genome assembly GCF_951640355.1 of Cnephaeus nilssonii. NCBI lineage: Eukaryota > Metazoa > Chordata > Mammalia > Chiroptera > Vespertilionidae > Cnephaeus > Cnephaeus nilssonii. Next base: position 46,383,869 of record NC_137084.1, on the reverse strand, counting down.
TCATGTATTTTTCTTTCATTGACTGGCTTATTTCACTTAGCATAATGTTCTCCAATTCAATCCAGGTTGCTGCAAATGATGAGAATTCCTTCTTTTTTATGGCAGCATAGTATTCCATTGTGTAGATGTACCACTGTTTTCTGATCCAGTCATCTGCTGACAGGCACCTAGGCTGTTTCCAAATCTTAGCTATTGTAAATTGTGCTGCTATGAACATAGGGGTGCATATATCCTTTCTGATTGGTGTTTCTAGTTTCTTTGGATATATTCCCAGGAGTGGGATTACTGGGTCAAATGGGAGTTCCATTTTCAGTTTTTTGAGGAAACTCCATACTGTTCTCCACAGTGGCTGCACCAGTCTACATTCCCACCAGCAGTGCACGAGGGTTCCTTTTTCTCTGCATCCTCACCAACACTTGTCGTTTGTTGATTTGTTGATGATAGCCATTCTGACAGGTGTGAGATGGTACCGCATTGTTGTTTTGATTTGCATCTCTCGGATAATAAGTGACTTTGAGCATGTTTTCATGTGTCTCTTGGCCTTCCTTCTGTCTTCTTTTGAAAATATTCTGTTTAGGTCCGTTGCCCATTTTTTTATTGGATCATTTATCTTCCTTTTATTAAGTTGCATAAGCTGCCTGTAGATGTTGGAGATTAAACCTTTATCAGTGATAGCATTTGCAAATATGTTCTCCCATGCAGTGGGCTTTCTTATTGTTTTGTTGATGGTTTCTTTTGCTGTAAAAAAGCTTTTTATTTTGATGTAGTCCCATTTGTTAATTTTCTCTTTAGCTTTCATTGCCCTAGGGGCAGTGTCAGTGAAGAAGTTCTTTTGGCATATGTCTGAGATTTTGTTGCCTGTGGATTCCTCTAGTATTTTTATGGTTTCCCGTCTTATGTTTAAGTCCTGTATCCATTTTGAGTTTATTTTTGTGTATGGTGTAAGTTGGTGATCTAGTTTCATTTTTTTGCATGTGTGTGTCCAATTTTCCCAACACCATTTATTGAAGAGACTGTCTTGACTCCATTGTATGTTCATGCCTCCTTTGTCAAATATTAACTGAGCATAGTGGTTTGGGTCGATATCTGGATTCTCTATTCTGTTCCATTGATCTGTATGTCTGTTCTTGTGCCAGTACCAGGCTGTTTTGAGAACAGTGGCTTTGTAATACAGCTTGAAATCTGGTATTGAGATCCCTCCTACTTTATTCTTCTTTCTCAGGATTGCTGAGGCTATTCGGGGTCTTTTTTTATTCCAGATGAATTTTTGGAGAGTTCTTTCTAGGTCTGTGAAATATGCTGTTGGTATTTTGATGGGGAGTGCATTGAATCTGTAGATTGCTTTGGGTAGTATGGACATTTTAATGATGTTGATTCTACCAATCCATGAACATGGTATGTTCTTCCATCTGTTTACGTCTTCCTCTATCTCTTTTTTCAGTGTCCTGTAGTTTTCCGCGTATAGGTCTTTTACCTCCTTAGTTAAGTTTATTCCTAGGTATCTTAATTTTTTTGGTGCGATGGTAAATGGGATTGCTTTTTTAGTCTCTCTTTCTGTAAGTTCACTATTGGTGTATAGAAATGCCATAGATTTCTTGGCGTTAATTTTGTATCCCGCTACATTGCCGAATTCATTTATTAAGTCTATTAGTTTTTTGATGGAATCTTTTGGGTTTTTTATGTACAATATCATGTCATCTACAAATAAAGACAGCTTCACTTCTTCTTTTCCAATTTGGATGCCTCTTATTTCTTCTTCTTGCCTAATTGCGATAGCTAATACTTCCAGTACTATGTCAAACAGGAGTGGTGAGAGTGGGCATCCCTGTCTTGTTCCTGTTCTTAGGGGAAATGGTTTTAGTTTTTGCCCATTGAGTATGATGTTTGCTGTAGGTTTATCATATATAGCTTTTATTATGTTGAGGTATGATACTTTTATTCCCACCTTGTTGAGAGTTTTTATCAAGAAAGGGTGTTGGATTTTGTCAAATGCTTTTTCTGCATCTATTGATATGACTATGTGATTTTTATCTCTCAATTTGTTTATGTGATGTATCACGTTTATTGATTTGCGGATATTGTACCATCCTTGCATTCCTGGGATAAATCCTACTTGGTCATGATGTATGATCTTTCTGATGTATTGCTGGAGCCGATTTGCTAGGATTTTGTTGAGGATTTTGGCATCTATGTTCATGAGGGATATTGGTCTGTAATTCTCTTTCATTGTGTTGTCTTTATCTGGTTTTGGTATTAGGGTGATGCTGGCTTCATAGAAGGAGCCTGGAAGTGTTCCTTCCTCTTGAATTTTTTGGAATAGTCTGAGGAGGATAGGTTTTAGTTCTTCCTTGAAAGTTTGGTAAAACTCTCCTGTGAAGCCGTCTTGCCCCGGGCTTTTGTTTGCCGGAAGCTTTTTGGTGACTGCTTCAATTTCTTCCATAGTTACTGGCCTGTTGAACTGTTTAGATTCTTCCTGATTGAGTTTTGGAAGGTTGTATTTGTCTAGGAGTATGTCCATTTCCTCCAGGTTGTCCAGTTTGTTGGAATAGAGTTGTTCGTAGTATTTTGTAACAATCCTTTGTATTTCGTCGGGGTCTGTTGTTATTTGACCTCTTTCATTTCTGATTTTGTTTATTTGGGTCCTCTCTCTTTGCTTCTTGGTGAGCCTGGCTAGAGGTTCATCAATCTTGTTTATTCTTTCAAAGAACCAGCTCTTGGTTTTGTTGATCTTTTGTATTGTTTCTTTGGTCTCTATGTCGTTTATCTCCGCTCTGATCTTTATTATTTCTTTCCTTCTGCTTACACTGGGCTTTTCTTGTTGCTCTCTCTCTAACTCTTTGAGTTGTTGGGTTAGGTAATTTATTACCATTGTTTCTTGTTTTTTGCAGTAGGCTTGTAGAACTATGAACTTCCCTCTCAGGACTACTTTCGCTGTGTCCCATAGATTTTGGATTGTTGTGTTTTCATTGTCATTTGTTGCCATGATGTTTTTTATTTCTTCCTTGATGTCTTTGGTAACCCAGTCATGGTTTAATAGCATGCTGTTTAGTCTCCATGTGTTTGATTTCTTTGGGTTGTTTTTATTGTAGTTGATTTCCAGTTTTATGCCACTGTGATCTGAGAAGATACTTGATATGATTTCTATCTTCTTGAATTTGGAGAGACTTTGCCTATGTCCTAACATATGGTCTATCTTTGAAAATGACCCATGTGCACTTGAGAAGAATGTATATTCTCTGGCTTTGGGGTGAAATGTTCTGAAGATGTCGATTAATTCCATCTGGTCTAGTGAGTCATTTAGGATTGATGTTTCTTTGCTGATTTTTTGTTTAGAGGATTTGTCCAATGGTGATAGTGGGGTATTGAAGTCTCCTACTATGATTGTATTGCTGTCAATCTCTCCTTTGATATCTCCCAGGATTTTTTTAATGTATCTTGGTGCTCCTGTATTGGGTGCATATATGTTTACCAGAGTTATTTCTTCTTGTTGGATTTCTCCCTTTAGTATTATGAAGTGGCCTTCATTATCTCTTGTTCTGTCCTTCACTTTGAGATCTAATTTGTCAGATATAAGTATTGCTACCCCAGCTTTTTTTTTTCATTTCCATTCGCCTGGAAAACCTTTTTCCATCCCTTTACTCTCAGTCTGTATGCGTCTTTTTTTTGAGGTGGGTTTCTTGTAGACAGCAGATATATGGGTTTTGTTTTCTTAACCAATGTGTTACCCTGTGTCTTTTGATTGGGGCATTCAATCCATTTACATTTAAAGTTATTATTGATAGGTACTTATTTGTCGCCATTTTTATTCTATACCCCTGTGTTCCTTCTTTGCTTCCTATTTCTTTCTTTCTTTTTTTTTTTTTACAGCAGACCCTTTAGCATTTCTTTCATTTGCTGGTTTGGTGGTGATAAACTCCCTTAGCCCTTTTTTGTCTGTGAAGCTCCTTATTTCACCTTCAATTTTGATTGATAGCCTTGCTGGGTACAGTATTCTTGGATTGAGACCCTTCCTTTGCATAACTTTGTATATTTCATTCCATTCCCTTCTGGCCTGATGAGTTTCTGTTGAGAAATCAGTTGCTAGTCTGATGGGGGTTCCTTTGTATGTAACTGTCTGTCTCTCTCTGGCCGCTTTTAAGATTCTTACTTTGTCGTTGGTGTTTACCAACTTAATTATAATGTGCCTTGGCGTCGGTCTTTTGGTGTTCATTTTGCTTGGAACTCTGTGAGCTTCTTGGATTTGTGTGGGGTTTTTCTTCCCTATATCAGGGAAGTTTTCTGTTATTATTTCTTCAAACAGGTTTTCTATTCCTTGCTCCGTTTCCTTTCCTTCTGGTACCCCTATTATCCTGATGTTGTTTTGTTTTGTGTTGTCCCGAAGTTCCCTTAGGCTCTCCTCATGCTTTCTAATTTTTGTTTCTAGAAGCTGTTGTAATTGGGTATTTTTTTCCATCTTGTCTTCTAGCTCACTTATGCGGTCCTCTGCTTCATCTAGTCTACTCTTGATGCTTTCTATTGAGTTCTTTACAGCAGCGATGTCATTTTTCATTTCTTCTTGGTTCTTCTTCATTTCCTCTTGGTTCTTACTCATATTGTCGAATTTGTCTTCCATCCTTTTCAGCCACCTTATGACCATTTCTCTGAATTCTTTCTCTGATAGGTTGTTTGCCTCTAATTCGTTTACTTCCTTTTCTGGTGATGGCTGCTTCTCTTTCCTATGGGGGCTATTTCTTTGTCTCCCCATGGTCTCTCTTCTCCGGATGTCTGGTTATATAGTTCTCTCTCTCCGGCGTTGATTTAAAGGTACAAAATACAACACAACCAGGCACAACACACAAGGCACTGAACAGAATTGTATTCACGATATTAATAACCTCCAATAAAGGTAACCACCAGAGAAAGACAAATTAGGGAATAGGAGTGGAAGAGGGAGAGTAAAAAGAAAGAACAACAACAAAAAAAGAGTGTGAATCTGAACTTGGGAAAAGAGCAGAAAAAAAAAGAAAAGAAAAAAAAGTAAGAGAGACAAGAACAATACTAAGAGAGAAAAGGGGAACAAACTATATATATGGGGAGTAGACTACACTAGAACAACCACTAATCCCAGCAAATTCCAGCAACACGAGCCTGGAGATTAATACAAACTGCAACACCAACTAATATCAAGTGAGGCAAGGGAAAACAAAAGTAAAAAAACAAACAAAAACAAAGCAAACAAAAGAACCAACCAAACAAACAAAAAGAATAATCAAAACAATCTCATAAAAAAGCATAAAAATTCAATCTAATCAACATTCAAGCAAACAACAACAAAAGGCCAGAGAGAAAAATAATTTTTTTAAGGTAGCGTAGAGAGAGGTATGTATGGATTTGGAGCAGGGGTTTGGGAATTAGATATATAAGTAGGGTGAAATTTTAGTAGAGGGTAAACTGAAAAAGTAGGGAATATCTATAGCCAGAAAGGGTTAAGATAAACAGGAGACCAAAAGGAGAAAGGTTAGGAGGAGAGTGATGGCAAAATGTTAGCGTTGAGATAGGGTAAGGGAAAGATGCAAATAGAATGTAGGACACTAATCCCAAAATACATGAAAGGGAAAATCAAATGACATTTAAAGAAAAGAAAAAAAGTAAAATAATAGTAATAATAATGCTGATTGAAAATAAAAATGTAATAATTAAAAAGGTGAAAATCGAGTGAGGAAAAAGAAAATAAATTTAGTATCTTAAGTAAAAGATGCAAAAAATGAAAATAAAAAAATTAGAATAAAAAAATTGAAAAAAGAATTTAAAATTAAAAAATAGGAAGACTAAAATGTGCAGTAGCGGCTGTCATTCACTTCCTCTATTATTCTGTTTGGTATGCCTGTTTCCCAGTCTGGGCGGTATTTCAGTTCAGCTTCGTTCCACTGCTTCTCAGTGTTGTAAGCCAGTCCTGCTTTTTAAGCCGGCCGTGTCTTAATTTCTCATATTTATTTTTGATTACACCAGAGACAATTAGCGTTTCAGCCCCTGGGTGGCAGTGTTTCTGAATTGACTTCCGGGCCTCTCTAGCTTTTTTTTTTTCCCCTCTATGGCACTCACTACCGGTTTGTGGAGGTGTGCGCCTCAGAGCTTGTGGAGGTGTGCGCCTCAGAGCTGCCTCTCCGATGGTCACACCCCGCTCTGTTCCCCAGGTTCCGAAAAAACAACTTCCCCCTGCAGTCTTTCAGGGTTTTTTCCACCTGGGTTTTCCTATGTATTGGGCTTAGTAATCAGAGTCAGAAAGAGCCCAAGTGTGCGGACAGTGGGTCTGTGCGCCAGACTAAGGAGCCCGCACTCCTTTGAAAATTCTTAGTCTGATCCTCCTCGTCAGATTAAAATGAGTTGCTTTTAAGAGGTCACTTCTGTAAGCAGCTCAGAGGACCCCCTTCCACATTCACGGATCACGGCAGCTCCAACTGCCGCCAATTTTTCTAGGCACAGACCTCCCGGTTCCTGCCGGTCCTGCAGTTTGCGCGCTTCCCTCCCACCGCGGGGATTAGAAACCACACCTTATTTCAGGCGAAATCTGACCTTTCCGTGGTGCAGTGAAGAGTTCCTTTGAATCCGAATGTTTGCGCTGATAGGGGACCGGTGTTCTGGTGCTCGCAGCTGTTCAGTGTTTGCAGTTGTCGCGGAAAGTCAGGTTTCCAATACAATCCTACTTTCCTTGCAAGATGGCGAGGCGCCCGGTGAGCCCGCAGCTCCGGGAGGAGACCCAGCCCCTGTGGGTGCTGCACGGTCAGGGAAACCCTGGCCAGCACTCCCCCGCCTTCTCCTGGAGTTTAGCTGTCCCTTGGCTTGCCAATATACACTCCCCCTGCGAACCTCTGCTGCTCCTACTCTCCGCCCCAGGACCAGACTCCAAACACGACTCTATTCCGTCGCCATTTTTTCCTCAATCTCTGCCTTTTAATGGGAATGTTTGGTCCATTATTAACCCTACAATAGCCTCTACCGTAAATGTTCAAGTGAAAGGAACAATCAAATGTCTCTCACTTTATTTTTTAAATATATTTTTATTGATTTCAGAGAGGAAGGGAGAGGGAGAGAGAGATAGAAACATCAATGATGAGAGAGTAATCATTGATTGGCTGTCTCCTGCATGCCCCCTACTGGGGATTGAGCCCACAACCCGAGCATGTCCCTTTGACTGGAATGGAACCCGGGACCTTCCAGTCCCCAGTCCAATGCTCTATCCACTGAGCCAAACCAGCTAGGGCAAATGTTTCTCACTTTAAATCAAAAGCTAGAATGACAAAGTTTAGTAAGGAAGGCATGTTGAAAGCCAAGATAGGCCAAAAGCTAGGCCTCTTGTGCCAAATAGTTAAGTTGTAAATGCAAAGGAAATGTTCTTGAAGGAAAAAGGAACACACAAAGGATAAGAAAGCAAAACACCCTTATTATTGATATGGAGAAATTTCTAGTGTTCTGGATAGAAGATCAATTCAGCCACAACAGTTTCTTAAACCATGCCTAATCCAGAACAAAGACTATGTTGAATTCTTTGAAGGCTGAGAAAGATGAGAAAACAGCAGAAGCAAAGTTGGAATCTAGCAGAGGTTGGTTCATAAGGTTTAAGGAAAGAAACCATCTCCATAACATAAAAGTGCAAGGTGAAGCAGCAAGTGTTGATATTGAAGCTATACTAAGTTATCAAGAAGATCTAACTGAGACAATAAAGGTGGCTACACTAAACAACAGATTTTTAGTGTAGATGAAACAGCCTTATCTATATATATAAAAGTGTAATGGACAGTTACCACTGGTCCACCGAACAATGGGTGGACCAGTTGCTGTGATGCGCATTGACCACCAGGGGGCAGATGCTCAACACAGGAGCTGCCCCCTGGTGGTCAGTGCGCTCCCACAGCCAACCTCCCGCAGTCAACCTCCCATGGCCCGCCCCCCCCCCCCCCCCCCCCGGGCATGCTGGCCAGATAGGCCCCTATTGGCCCCAATCGCCAGCCAGGCTGAGGGACCCCCACCTGTGCATGAATTCATGCACTGGGCCTCTAGTATTGGAATAAAATGCCATCCAGGATTTTTACAGCTTAGAAAGGAGTACTCACTGCCTGGTCTCAAAGCTTCAAAGGACAGGCTGACCCTCTTGTTAGGAACTAATGCCCTGGTGACTTTAAGTTGAAGCCAATACTCATTTACCATTCTGAAAATCCTATGACCCTTAAGAATTGTGCTAAATTTACTCTGCCTATGCCCTATCAATGGAACAACAAAGCCTGGATAACAGCACATCTGTTTACAATATGGTTTACTGAATATTTTAAGCCTACTGTTAAGATATCTGCTCAGCACAAAAGATCCCTTTCAAAATATTACTGCTCAATGACAATGCATCTGGTCACCCAAGAGCTCTGATGGAGATGTACAATGAGATTAATGTTGTCTTCATGCTGCTAACACAACATCCATTCTTTAGTCCATGTATCAAGGAGTAATTTTGATCTTCAAGTCTTATTATGTAAGAAATACATTTCATGAGGCTCTAGCTGCCATAGCTAGTGATTCCTCTTATCGATTTGGGCAAAGTAAATTGAAAACCTTCTGTAAAGGACCTACTATTCTAGATTCAGAACTTTTGTGATTGATAGGACGAGGTCAAAATATCAACATTAACAGGAGACTGGAAGAAGTTTATTCTAATTCTCATAGATGACTTGGGGGAGGTGGTTCAAGACTTCAATGGAAGACGTAACTGCAGATGTGATGGAAATAGAATTATAATTAGAAGTGGAGCCTGAAGATGTGACTAAATTGCTATAATCTCATAAAACTTTAACAGATGAGTTATTTCTTACAGATGACCAAAGTAGTTTCTAGAGATGAAATCTATTCCTGCTGAAGATGCTCTGAATATTGTTGAAATGACAAGCAAGGATAACATAAAATTACATAAACTTGGGATCATTATCTCAATGCCTTGAAATTTTGTTTCCTTGCAGTTGTCGACAGTTTGGCTCAAATAAACAAGTAAACCAAAAATTACATAAACTTAGTTGATAAAGCAGTAGCAGAGTTTAAGAGGATTGACTATAGTTTTTAAAAAATATATATTTTATATATATTTGTATATATAAATAAAAGGCACATGCCTGGGTAGTGGGCTTGATCCCCAGTAGGCTCTGTGTGGGTCTCTGAATTCAGAGAGGAAGAGAGAGGGATAGAGAGTTAGGAACATCGATGAGAGGAGAGAAACCAAGATGGCGGCATAGGTAAACAATTAAATTGCTGCCTCGCACAACAATTTCAAAACTAAAACTAAAAGACAGAACAGACATCTTCCAAAACCACAGGAAAGCTGGCCGAGTGGAAATTCTACAACTAGAAGGAAAGAGGAAAACACACGGAGAATCAGAGGAGCTGCAAAGGACTGAGGTACAGAGACACGCACGCAGAGAGGAAGGGTGGCTGAGTGCCTGGCTGGCGTTCTCTGGCGGGAGAGGGAAGGAAGCCCCCAACTGCACTGAACCCTAGTTCCGACTGCACTGAACCCCAGTTCCGGGCAAAACACCGTGGACAAAGGCTCATACGGGGGGGAGTCTGAACTGTCAGGTAGAGAGAAAGGCACACGGAGACTCGGAGACTCGGAAGCCATGGTGGGAAGGGGTCTGGAGGCGCGCACACAAGATTAACTGCTGAGGTTGTCGCTAGCTCTCCCTAGCGGAAGGGAGTTGGAAGCTCCTGACTGCACTGAACCCCAGTTCCGACTGCACTGAACCCCAGTTCTTAACGAGCCTGGGGGAATCTGGACTGTCAGGTGGAAACTCAGGGGAGCCGCAGAAGCCAGAGGTCTGGAGGCATGTGCGCAAGGGCAGGGCTGATGGGAAGTCAAGACTGTCTGCTCAGCCCTGAGATTCCACCCCATCCAAGCTGAGCACAGAGGCTTTTGCAATTTTGCAAGTCTGGTCCTATAATGCTATCTCCAGCACAGGTCTCCCAGCATAGACACAGCTGATACACATAGCCAATTGGCCTGGAGGTCAATTCCTCCCAGTGATACCAACAACAATCAAGACTTAACTACAACAAGGCTGTACACACAGCCCACAAAGGGGTGCACCAAGAGTGTCCACCTCAGGTAACTGGGGAGGCTGACCCACTGGGCCATATAGGACACCTAGCACACAAAGCTACCCTACCAACTCAGGGAAGCAGCAAAAAATGCAGAGACAAAGGAACAGATCACAAACGAAAGAAATGGAGGAAAATAAACTGGATATAGAATTCAAAACCACTGTTATAAGGTTTTTCAAGAATTTCCTAGAAAAGGCCAATAAATTTAGCCAGACCCTCGAGGATATGAAAAAGGACCAACTAGAAATTAAACATACACTGACTGAAATAAAAAATATACAGAGACCCAACAGCAGACTAGAGGAACTCAAGAATCAAGTCAAAGATTTGAAATACAAAGAAGCAAAAAACACTCAACCGGGAAAGTAAAAAGAAAAAAGAATCCAGAAAGTTGAAGATAGTATAAGAAGCCTCTGGGACAACTTCAAGCATACCAACATCAGAATTATGGGGGTGCCAGAAGAAGAGAGAGAGCAAGATACTGAAAACCTATTTGAAGAAATAATGACTGAAAACTTCCCCCACCTGGTTAAAGAAATAGACTTACAAGTCCAGGAAGTACAGAGAACCCCAAACAAAAGGAATCCAAAGAGGACCACACCAAGACACATCATAATTAAAATGCCAAGAGCAAAAGACAGAGAATATTAAAAGTGGAAGAGAAAAACAGTTAATTACCTACAAGGGAGCACCCATACAATTGTCAGCTGATTTCTCAACAGAAACTATGCAGGCCAGACGGGAGTGGCAAGAAATATTCAAAGTGATGAATAGCAAGAACCTACAACCAAGATTACTCTACCCAGCAAAGTTATCATTCAGAATGGAAGGTCAGATAAAGAGCTTCACAGATAAGAAAAAGCTAAAGGAGTTCATCACCACCAAACCAGTATTATATGAAATGCTGAAAGGTATTCTTTAAGAAGAGGAAGAAGAAAAAAGTAAAGATAAAAATTATGAACAACAACTACATATCTATCAACAAGTGAACCCAAAAATCAAGTGAATTAAAAATATGAGGAACAGAATAAACTGGTGAATATAATAGAATCAGGGGCATAGAAAGGGAGTGGACTGATAATTCTCAGGGGGAAAGGGGTATGGGAGTGTGGGAAGAGACTGGACAAAAATTGTACACCTATGGATGAGGACAGTGGTGGGGGAGGTAAGGGCAGAGGGTGGGGTGGGAACCGGGTGGAGGGGAGCTATGGGGGGGAAAAGGAGAAACTATTGTAATAATCTGAATAAGAAAGATTTATTAAATTAAAAAAAAAGAAACATTGATGAGAGAGAAATATCAGTCAGCTGCCTCCTGCACACCTCCTTCTGGGAATGTGCCCGCAACCAAGGTACATGCCCTTAACTGGAATCGAACCTGGAACCTTTCAGTCTGCAGGGTGATGCTCTATCCACTGAGCCAAACTGGTTAGAGCGTGACTACAATTTTAAAAGAACTTTCACTGTGGGTAAAATGCTATCAAATAGTATTGCATGCTACAGAAAAATCATTTGTGAAAGAAAGAGTCAATTGTGGGGCAAATTTTATTGTCTTATTTTAAGAAATTTTCCAGCCACCTCAGCCTTTGGGAAACACCACCCTGATCAATCAGCAGCCATCAACATCAAAGCAAGACCATCCACCAGCAAAAAGATTACAACCTGATGAAAGCTTAGATATGATGGTCAGCATTTTTAAAGCAGTAAAAAAAAAAAGTGTTTATTTATTTATTTTTAAATATATTTTCTTGATTTCAGACAAGAAGGGAGAGAGGGAAAGAGAATCATCAATGATGAGAGAGAATCATTGATAGGCTGCCTTCTGCATGCCCCCTATTGAGGACATAGCAACCTGGGCATGTGCCCTTGACTAGTATCAAACTCGGGACCCTTCAGTCTGCAGGCTGACACTCTATCCACTGAGCCAAACCAGCTAGGGCTAAGCAGTAAAGTATTTTTAAATTAAGGTATATATATTATTATTTTAGGCATAATGCTGTTGTGCTCTTAATAAACTACAGTATGATGTAAACATAACTTTTACTAGAGGCCCGATGCATGGAGATTTGTGCAAGAATAGGCCTTCCTTCCCTGGCTGCTGGCACTGTCTTCACTCCGGCTGGAGCTGCCTTTCTGCCTTCGCTCCAGCCTGGAGCCACCTTTCTGCCTTCCCATGCCGCCCAGAGGCCCCGAGCAGCTGGGGCAGTACAGAACGCCTGTGTCGTCGCCATGGCAATGATGCAAGCCCTGCCCCCAGCCGCTCGGCACCTGTGTATGCAAATTAGCCCGCCATATTTGTTGGGTTAATTTGCATACTCACTCCTGATTGGCTGGTGGGTGTCATGAAGTTATAGTCAATTTGCATCTTTATCTTTTATTAGTGTAGATGTGCACTTGGAAACCAAAAATTCGTGTAACTTGCTTTGTTGAGATTTTCACTTAATTATGGTGGTTTGGAAGTGAACCTACAATATCTACAAGACATGCCTATATATCCAGAAGTAGACTTGCTGGATCATATAGTAATTCTAATTGTTTGAGGAACTGACATGTTTCCCACAACTCCTGTACCAACAGTGCACAAGGGTTCCAATTTTTCCACATTTTTCACATTCTTGATTTGTTTTTTTTGACATAGCAATCCTAATGGGTTATTATTAATTTCTCTTTAAATGTTAGGTGGAATTCACCAGTGAAATCATCAGTTCTAAGATTTCTATTTTTTGGGAAGACTTTGGTTAATGATAGGTTTTCACGTTTTCCAGTTATTCAGGTTTCAGTCTTGGTAGATTTTGCGTTTCTAGGATTTTGTCCATTTCATCTAGGTTATTCAATTTGTTGGGAACAATTGTTCATAGTTCTCTTATGTAACCCTTTTTAGTAAATGATACAAAATAATAACTAGTGTCTTTTTCATTTCACCTTGCAGGACTCCCTTAATCTTTTCTTGTAGGGCAGACGTAGTGTCCATGAACTAGGATCTAGTGTTCTCAGCTTTAGTCTATCTAGGAATTTATCAAATTTTCCCTCAGTTTTGAAGAACAGTCTTACTGGATATAAGATTCTTGGTTGACAGGTGTTTTTTTTAACACTGAATATGTGGGCTCACTTCCTTCTGGCCTTCAAAGTTTATGATCGGATATTTATTGTGGACCCCTTGTATGTGACGGGTCACTTCTGTATTAGTGCTTTTGAAATTATCTTTGTCTTTGTCTTTTGAAAGTTTGTTTAAAATGTGTCTCTGTGTGGGTCTCTGAATTCAACTTAGTTGGAATTCATTGAACTTCTTAAATATTTATATTCATGTCTTTCATCAAACTTAGGAAGTTTTCAACCATTATTTCTTCAGATATTTTCTCTCTTCTCCTTCAGAGACTATAACAATTCATGTATTGGTCCGTTTAATGATGTACAACAGATCTTGTAGACTCTGCTCTCTTTCCTTTAATCTTTTTTTTTTTCAGTCTCATTGACTTCTATTTTCCTGTCATAAAATTCACTGATTCTTTATTCTGATGGCTCATATTTGCCTTTGAATGCTAATAGTCAAGTTTTTATTTTCATTACTGTATTTTCAGCTCCAGAATTTATTTATGGTTTCTTTTTAGGTTTTTTGTCCTTTTATTAATATTTTCATTTTATTTTTTTTATTTTTTACTTTATCCACATTTTCTTTAGTTCTTTAATTATCTTTAAGATAGTTGTTTTAAAATCATTGTTTAATATATCTGCCATCAACTCTTTTAAAAAAAATAGATTTTATTGATTTTTTACAGAGAGGAAGGGAGAGAGATAGAGAGCTAGAAATATTGATGAGAGAGAAACATCAATCAGCTTCCTCCTGCACACCTGCTACTGGGAATGTGCCCACAACCAAGATACATGCCCTTGACCGGAATCGAACCTGGGACCTTTCAGTCCGCAGGCTGATGCTCTATCCACTGAGCCAAACTGGTTAGGGCATCAACTCTTTTTAGGGACAGTTTCTACTGATTTTTTTTCTCCTTGAATAGACCCTACTTTGTTTTATTTTTATTAAACGCCACTTCTTCAAAATAGACTTGCCCAGGCCATGGTATTTTGTGGAAGAGCCACACTCAAGGGGCCAAAGAGCCGCATGTGGCTCGCAAGCCGCAGTTTGCCGACCACCGCCATTTCATATCTGGGTTCCAAAACCAGAAAAAGAGAAAAATGAAATGTGGGGAAGAAAAATTTTTATTTAATGTATTTTTATTGATTTCATAGAGAAAGGGAGAGAGAGAGAGAGATAGAAACATCAATGATGAGAGAGGATCATTGATTGGCTGCCTCCTGCACATCCCACCCTGGGGATTGAGCCCACAACCCAGGCATGTGCCCTGACCGGGAATCGAACTGGGACCTTCTGGTTCATAGGCCGACACTCAACCACTGAACCACACCATCTGGGCTGGACCCTACTTTCTTGTTTGTTTGTATGTTTATAATTTTTTTTAAATAGAACATTTGAATTTAATAATCTGGTAACTCCAGATTCTCCCCCTGCCTTAGGTTCTCCCCCTTCCTCAGGGTTTCTGTTTTTTGTTATGTATACATTTGTTTGTTGATTGGTTGTCTGTGCCAAGGATCAGCCTGAGGTATAAACTTAAAGTCTTTTCAGGTCTCTTCTATGCCTTTCTCTGGACATACACAGTCACTTTCTAATTTTCCCTATATATGCAATTGCTTTTGAATGCCCTAGTACAGTGGTCGGCAAACTCATTAGTCAACAGAGCCAAATATCCACAGTGCAACGATTGAAATTTCTTTTGAGAGCCCAATTTTTTAAACTTAAACTTCTTCTAACGCCACTTCTTCAAAATAGACTTGCCCAGGCCATGGTATTTTGTGGAAGAGCCACACTCAAGGGGCCAAAGAGCCGCATGTGGCTCGCAAGCCGCAGTTTGCCGACCACCGCCATTTCATATCTGGGTTCCAAAACCAGGAAAAGAGAAAAATGAAATGTGGGGAAGAAAAATTTACACTGGTCCTGTAAATCCCCTGAAAGTCACCTAAGCTGGAAGGGTAAGGGTTTGCAACAGTGGAGGGAGGTGCAACTAGGGCATCTCTCTTCTTTGTCACACCTCTCTCCTCAGAAGCATCAATTAATGATCTTTATCACAGACCTGCCCACCTTGGCTGCTGCTGCGGGAACTTGTGTGTAGCTGTCTGCCATGAGTCTAGGGTATGGAGGATGGGTAACTGCAAAAGTGCTAAGTGATTAAATTAATCAAAGTTAATGATAACTTACCATCCAAATCTTCCTCTGGAAGATGCAAGCCTTCAGTAGACTATAGTTCCAGATTCTGCCAACACAGTTGTTGTCTAGGTGGGGAGACAGATTCCTGGTGCTTCCTTCTCTGCCATCTTCTCAGAATCCCTTCCTGTGTACACAAGTTTTTATTTCTATGGATAAATGCCCAAGAATATAATTTCAGGGGTATGGTAATTCTTTAGTTTTAAAAGAAACTCAAACTTTTTCAAAGCGTCTATATCATTTTACATTCCTACCAGCAATATCTGATGCTCCTGAGTCTCTGCATCCTTGCTAATATTTGGCATTACCACTACTTTTTATTTTAGCCTTTCTGATAGGTGTGTAGTGAAGTGTGTACTCGTCATGGTTTAATTTTTATTCTCTGATGGTTAATGAACATCTTATCATGTGCCTATTTGCCACTGGTATATCCTCTTCTGTCTCTTCATATCTTCTCTAATTGATTGCTTGATTTTTGTTTTGTTTTTACTTTTGAGAGTTCTTTTATATATTATAGATACTAGTCCTTTGTTGGATATGTAGTTTGCAAATATTTTGCCGAAGTCTGTGGCTAGTCTGAGATCCTCTCAACAGGGTTTTCAACTGAGCAAAACATTTTAAATTTTGATGAGGTGCAACATCATTTTTCCCTTTTATGGATTGTTTTAAGTGTCAAGTCTGAGAACTGTTTGTCTAGCCCTTAGATATCAAAGATTTTCTCCTATTTTTTTCCTGAAAGTTTTATGTTTTTATATATTTAAGTTTGTGATCCATTTTGAGTTAATTTTTTATAAATTGTGTGGTTAGGTCAAAGTTCTTCTTTCTTTCTGCCTATGCTTGTCCAATTGCTCTAGCACCATTAAAAAAAAACAACACCTTATTTCATTGAATTTTTCACCTTTATCAAAGATCATTTGGGCATATTTGTGTGGGTCTATTTCTGGGTATTAAACTATGTTCCACTGAACTATGTGTTTATCCCTTCTCTAATACCATACTCTCTTAATTACTATAGCTCTATAGAAACCTTTAATATTGGGTAGAGTGATTCTCTTTTCAATTTATTATCCTCTTTTTCAAGATTGTTTTAGCTACTTGGAGGTTGTACCTTTACATATAAATTTCAGAACCAGCTGCCCGAATTGTACAAAAAAACCTTGTTGGGATTTTGATGGGAATTGCATTAAGCCTGTGGATCAATTTGAGGAGAATTGACATCTTTATGATGTTGAGTCTTTCAATCCATTAATACATATGTCTCCATTTATTTAAATATGCTTTGATTACTTTCATCAATATTTTGTAGTTTTCAGCTTAGAGATCCTATACTTACTTTGTTAAGATAACTATTTAATTTTCTTTGGAGTGATTGTTAATGGTACTGTGTTTTTAATTTGAGTTTCTATCTGTTCATTATTACCAAATGAAAATTTGATTGGTTTTTGTGTGTTGGTTTCAAAAGAAATAAAAAGGTAGCTTTTAACTACTATTTTCTTCTATTTTTTATTTATCTTTAGGTGATATGTAGAATTGTCTTAGACACATATTGGGTAATAATTGACAAACATTCCTGCAAAGGTGGTGGTATTGTTTTTATTTTACAGAACTTGCCAAGCTGCTATATGACAGAGGTGAGATTCAGACCCAGGCTGTATGGAGTTGTTTTCAATGTGCTATACATGGTGTATTTTCTGAGAAGTTTAATCCCTGAAAATGACAACCTGATTAGAATTACTATATATTCCTCTAGTTAGTTTATTCCTGTTTCTGGAGACAGTGCACAAGTATCTACTGGCATGTACTGTATTGGGGAAAATTGGGTTTCATTCCCTCTACTTAATGTTTATAAAATATCTTTATATTTGAAATTTAAATATTAACCAAATTGGAATTCATTTATTCATTCCTTCAATTACTGTTTATGAAGGCAAGTCTTATGCTAGGTTCTGGATATACAAAGATGAATAAGATACTGTCTCTGCCTTTAATTTGCTTTTACACTCAAGTAAAGAAGACCCATAAGAGAACAGATAGGATAAAGGTGGTAAATGTTCTGATGGAAGTAAGTATAGCTGCTACCCAATAGTGTGCTGGAACTGACTCATATCAGCTTTGGGGAGCCTATTATTAAACTAGAGGCCTGGTGCATGAAATTTGTGCACGGGGGGGGGGGGCGTCCCTCAGCCCGGCCTGCACCCTCTCCAATCTGGGACCCCTTGAAGGATGTCCTACTGCCAGTTTACAGGGATCGGGCCTAAACTGGCAGTCGAACATCCCTCTCACAATCCGGGACTGCTGGCTCCTAACCGCTCACCTGCCTGCCTGATTGCCCCAACCACTCTGTCTGCTGGCCTGCTCACCCCTAACTGCCCTCTGCCGCTGGCCTGCTTGCCCCCAAATTCCACCCCTCTGCCAGCCTGATTGCCCACAACTGCCCCCTGTGCCAGTGTGCTTGCCCCAACTGCCTCCCCTGCTGGCTTGCTCACCCCCAGCTGCCCCCCCCACTGGCCTGCTCGCCCCCACCTTCCCGCCCCACTGGCCTGCTCACCCCCAATTGCCCCCCTGCTGGCCTGCTCACTTCAAACTGCCCCCACCCCCCACTGTCCTGATCACCTCCAACTGACCCCACTGATGGCCTGCTCACTCCCAACTGGCCCCCCTGCTGGTCTGCTTACCCCCAACGGCCCTGCCCCCCACCAGCCTGATCACCCACAACTGCTGTCCCATCCTGGCCTGATCACCTACAACTTCCCTCCCCTCTTGGCCTCTAACTGCCTCTACCTCGGCCCCACCACCATGGCTTTGTCTAGAAGAACATCCAGAAGATCTCCTGGAAGGTCTTCCAGTCTAATTAGCATATTATCCTTTGGCCTGGTGCACAGGTGGGGGCCAGCTGGTTTGCCCTGAAGGGTGTCCCAGGTCAGGGTGGGGGTTCCTTTGGGGTGTGGGGTGGCCTGGGCGAGAGGCCTGTGGTGGTTAGCAGGCCGGCCATGCCCCCATTGGGTGAGGCTCCCCTCTGGGGGGCATGGCCAGCCTGGGTGAGGGGCTGACGGCTGTTTGCAGGCTGGCCACACCCCCCAGTGATACAGGCTCCCAGACCCTCCTTTTTTCTTTTCTTTTTTTCAGTGCCTCCTTGAGTGGAGGCCAGGGCAGGCTGGAAGCAGGTATCTGGGATTTATTTATCTTCTATAATTGAAACTTTGTAGCCTTGAGCAGAGGCCAGGGCCGGCTAGGGTGGGTGGGAAGTTTGGCTTTCTCCATCACCGGGGCAACCCAAGCCTCCTGCTCGCTCCAGCTCCATGGCCACCACCATCTTTGTTGGACTAATTTGCATACTCACTCCTGATTGGCTGGTGGATGTAGCAGAGTGATGGTCAATTTGCATGTTTCTCTTTTATTAGTGTAGATATTCAGAAACTATGCAAACCTGTTTTTACCAGTGGTAGTTTGAAATTGGCTATGTTTGGAGTATTTACACCATAGAAATTAGCAAATACTACAAATAGGGCTTTTCTTTTTTCTTTCTTTGCTTTTCCTTAGGCCAGTGGTCAGCAAACTGCAGCTAGCAAGCCACATGCGGCTCTTTGGCCCCTTGAGTGTGGCTCTTCCACAAAATACCACGTGCGGGCGCGCACGTACAGTGCGATTGAAACTTCATGGCCCATGCGCAGAAGTCGGTTTTCGGCTCTCAAATGAAATTTCAATCATTGTACTGTTTATATTTGGCTCTGTTGACTAATGAGTTTGCCAACCACTGCCTTAGGCCATCCAGTTTACTAACATACCACTGTTGGTGCAGGAGTAGAGGTTTTGAATCCATTCCTTTATCTCATTCCTACAGGATCCCATTCTGCATGTCATATCATAAGTTGTTTCAGGACCAGCTGCTTCTGGTGATTTAAGCAGCAGCCTTTCACAAACCTGGTAGCTTTTCCCTTTTTAGATGATGAGGGGAAGATTAAATCTAAATCTCCTATGAGTTCTGTTTTTGTTCCAGTGATTATAAAGCAGCTAACATCATCATCAACTTATATATCGTCAATGAGCCTTGGGTCTTCTCATTGGCCTGGTGCTCCAGGATTAACTCGGTGACCACAGACAACATTGTGCTCCTGAGGCAGATAAATTACCCGTACTACTCTATGGTGAGCTGACTTCCAGATTGTTCTTCCAAGGCTGGTATAGTAGGATTTCATGTCCCCTACCCCACCTGTATATTGCCCACTGTGTAGTTGCCTGGGGAGCTACTTAAGAGCAGAGACATCTATGATTTTGGAGCTGTGGCTTTCTTCTTTCTATCACACAGATCCTACAGTGAACTTGGAAATGTTCTATTGGCCAAAGAAAATCACATGGTCAAGTCCAGATTCAAGGTGGATGAGGGCAGAAACAGACTTCACCTCTTGTTGGGGAGGAATAGCAAAGTCACATTGTATACTTTTATTTTCACTCAGATTTTACAGATTTAAGTAACATTTTATTATACTGCACAATTAAAACAATAAATACAACTGTTCTAAGCCATTTGAGGCACAAGAACAACTTATTCTTGGTTTTTCTTGGTGATGCTAATAGGGTGGGCATCCTGGAGTAGGCCAGTGCATCAGTCAGTCTGGTTCCCAGAAGGCGTTAAGAGCCTCAGCTTAGTGGAAGTTAGTTAAGAGCTTCTCCTACACTTGTCTAGTAGGGCTGTTGTGAAAATACCCTTAAAGTGCTTAGAACACTTCCTTAGCTCCTGTAAATGTTCATTAATTGTTAGTTGTTCTTATTATTATCATGAACATTAGTGTTTTTATTAATATCATTATTCAATCCAAGGAAAGACTTGGGATAGGGTGGAGAATGGCCTAAGAAAGAATAAAAAGTGCCAGCCCCAGTAGCATGAAGTAAAATTGGAGGGGGGACAGGGGACGAAGAAAGGGAGGATCAAACCAGGGAATTAGAAAACTCACACAAGAGGCCCTAGGTGCTGGAGCCCTGGGATGTGGTGATCAGGCAAGGAGTGTGGAGCCGGGGACATGTTAGGTAAGGAAGAATTATAATTTCAACCTACGTACTTGAAGCATCATGATAAAGATCCCTAACTGCTGGCTCACAGATGAGGTGCTTCAGTATCATCTGGGAACTTGATAAAAATGCAGTTCTAATTCCTGAGGTCTGTAGGGAGACCCAGGAACCGGTACTACTGAAAGCTGCCCGGGTGGATTTGGATGCACAGCCAGGCTTGGGAAGCCGTGCCATGGAAACACAGAGAGCTGGGGCTCGAGAACTTGGGCTGCGGTCCTGGGTCCAGAGCAGACTTGCCATGTCATTTCTCTGGGACTCCCTCAGGCCTCTGTGTTGAGCATCAAGGGAAATGAAGAGTGTGAAGTTTCATCCCTTGTAGAGCCGCTCCCCGCTTGGAAGGGTGATTGTTAGGCTAGCAGCAGGCATTCTCTGTGTGTGAGATCACCACATCCAACAGCTTCCTCCTGGTTTGTTCCCCTCCACTCCATCCCCAGCCCTGGCAGCAGAGCAAGGGGCTTGGCCCATCTGATCTAAAATCCCTTCCAACAGTTCGTGGACTGTAGTTTGTTTTCTACTTTGCAGACACCAAAGTACTATGTGTTCCTGTGGGTTCTCCTGGATTGTATTTCTGCAGTTTTCATTTTCGCCATATTTTATTTTCATTGGTAAGCATATGTTTGTAATTTTAAATGAATTTTTCCCAAAATAAAAGTACAAATGGTTCCTTTGAGAAGTTGAGAAAAAAACAGTTAAACACTTTTCCTATAATCCATCTCTCATGGCAAGTTCTCAGGAAGACAGGGTTAGTAAGCTGAACCCTTCATTTCTTCTCATGCTGCCTGCAGCTCATCACACCCCTTCCACCTCCTCAGCACAAGACAATATTCTAAGGATAAGGACTGTCACTGATGCTCAGTGACCACGGATTCAGTGTGGATCACTTGGGAGAGGACGGGAGTTGAAAGTTGTCACGAACAAGTGCCTCCATCTTCCCGCCTTCCACGAAACTGGACATAGCAGGACGCTGTGTAAACAGCAAGTTCACAAACCTGAAAGGCTGGGCTTTAGCCCTGGATTTGCCCCTTAGTTGCAGGGTGACCCTGGGAAAATCATTGTCCTTTTCTAGGCCATAGTCTTCATCTAAGAAAATGACATGTCAGAATCTGTGCAGGGATAATGTTACATGGTTACAAGCTTCAAGGTGGGAGAGGAAATACCCAACTAGAAGAATTTTAGCTAGAGGAGACCATGGTTGTGTAGACCTGATCATGCCCACCATTTCTTCATTTGTGAGTTACCCTTCAAAGGGAAAACTACAAACCCTCTGCTGAAGTGAGAATTTTACTGGATAACGTTTCTTTTCTGGCTTCTGCCTTGGATTATTGTTCTTTTTTGACTACTGCCTTGGGTTATTGTGATTTTTGGACACTACCTTGGATTATTGTTATTTTTTGATTATTATATTGTTATCCAAGATTCATGGATATCCTGCTTCCTTCCAGGTGGAGAGAGAACCTAAGAGAACAAGTCTTCGAAAGGACCAGCAGTTACACAGGTAAAGTTGGGGGCCTACCCTACTGCTACCCATTACCCTAGGACATGGGGTCTGCTTTTCATGTCACTGACAAGTGCTGAGGGAGTCAGATATGGAGGGGTGGGGACCAGGGAGAATTGAGGCGTGTAGCTGGGCACAGATTCTGGAGAGCCCTTGACATCGGGCGCATTTTGGACTTCATTCTCTAAGCAGAGACCCCATAGGAGATGTTGAACATGGTATTTATTTTTTATTTCTTCATATCTTTATTCATCACACAGTTCTTGAGTTCTCACTTTGTGCCAAGCACCCTGCGAGTTGCTGAAGATAATTGAAAAAAAAAATGGAGGTTGGCTCCAGAGAGCAGAAGGTTGGCCCACAGAGAACAGTGAAGAAGCAGACAAAAGTAGAGCTATTGACACCAGTAGGCCAGACACCCACCTCCAGAACAGTTGTGGGTGATGTGTGTTGGGGGTGGGGAGAACACAGCAGAGATCCTGAAATGCTGGACTAGAGTCTAGGCCAGTGATGGCGAACCTATGACACGCGTGTCAGCACTGACACGCGTAGCCATTTTTGATGACACGCGGCCGCTGAGGCGGCCGCATGCCGAGGATGAAACATTTGCTGCTCCTGAGGATGAAACATTTGCGAAATAATGTTTTTTCCTCAGTGACACACTACCCGAGTTATGCTCAGTTTTTTGGCGAAGTTTGACACACCAAGCTCAAAAGGTTGCCCATCACTGGTCTAGGCTCTGCATATAAGCAGTCAGGAGATGGCAAATGAGTTTCAAACAGGGGAGCAATATGCTAGGTTTCTGTGTAGAAGGGATGGAATAAAGGAATAATTTATTATTAAGCAGAAGAACTCAGGTGCTGAGGAAGGGAGATAGATCCAGGAAGAGAAGGGGAAGCTAGATTTAACTTTCAAAAGGTTGTGGCGATAATCACATGGTTACTGGTTTGGGAAGCCAGTTCAATGTCAAAGGGAAAACCAACTGGAAGGCAGAGGACTGTGCAGGACCTGATACTATTTTCTTTCACAGTTCCTGGAACCTTAAGTAAAGCAGTCACAAAATCATGAATTAATTTAATTTCTTGTGGACGGTGGTGAAGATCCACCAGTGGTAGATGATTGAACAATACAATACTTAAGAGTCAGGAATGGATCCACAGGGACTCTGAAAAAATATGTTTAGAAATTTGAATAAATTAAATGGAAGTCATTTATACTGTGAAACTGAAGGTTCAAACCAAGATTGTTCAACTCTCTTGAGGGGAAGAGAATTCTCAAGTAACTCTGAGTTATATGAATCTTAAGAAGATCACTCTACTGGCTGTTAAGAAGTCTGAGGGCTGTGTTCTAGATACCTTATGATTTTCAGCAGTTGCATGAATAAACTAAGGCTGCCCTAATAAAATATCCTAGGCTGGTGGCTTAAGCATCCAAAGTTTATTTTCTCACACTTATGGAGGCTAGACCTTCAGGACCAGGGTGTCAGCAGGTTTGGTTTCTTCTGAGCCCCTGTCCTTGGCTTGCAGATGGCCACCTTCTTGCTGTGTCCTCACACAGCCTTTCCTCTGTGCGCACACACATCTTTAGTGCCTCTGTTTGTCTCCACATTCTCTCTTCTTCAGTCAGATTGGACTATTGCCCACCCTAATGGCCTTATTTTAATAAACTCTTTAAAGGCTCTGTCTCCAGGTATAGTTTAGATTTTGAAGCATCGGGGTTAAGGCTTCAACATGTGAATTTGGGGGCACACAATTCAGCCTATAACTAATGGAGCCAAAAAATGAAAAGAACATGGAAATGGTGAGGAAATCATGGATGGGAGAGGTTTTTGAAGGAAAATTTGAAGATATGTATACATTGAATGAAGGAAGTGGCTATAATGCCTTAGAAAAAGTACTCAGTTAACTTGACTCCAACACCCTTCATGTTAAAATGATAGACGGTGAATAGAAAATAAGTTGAGTATTCCAGTTTAAGAGTTTTTAGTTGCCTATTGCATAAAACAATTTTGTCTGATCTAAGCAGAAAGAAAAGATATCAAAAGGCTGTTTGAGTACTTCCAAAAAAAACCTAGAATGTTCAAGACCAAGTTTAGAATCCTGGAAGGAACAAGGAAGACTAGACAGAACCCAAAACCTCAGTCTAGGTCCGTTCAGGTTGAGGGGAATAGAGCCCCCAATACTAAGCACATGTCACATCTTACACCATAGCCACCACCAGGATGGGCATGTGCGGCTGCTGCTACCAGAATATATTCAGCACCTTTCTAGCTTTAGGATATATTTTTCAGCACTTTAAAGAAGTCAGTCCTTTTCTGTCTTATATAGTTTCTTTTTCTTTTTGGTTAATCCTCCCCTGAGGATATTTTTCCATTGATTTTAGAAGGAATGGAAGAGAGAGGGAGAGACAGAAACATCTATGTGAGAGAAACACACTGATTGGTTGCCTCCTGCATGAGCCCTGACTAGGGCTCTGGCTGGGGAGGAGCCTGCAACTGAGGTACATGCTCTTGACTTGAATTGAACCTGAGACCTTTCAGTCCACAAGCCGACGCTCTATCCACTGAGCCAAACCAGCTAGGGCTTACTTATATATAGATTATGAAAAGTCTTCCAAGATAAAAATAGGTTTTCCATTTTCTTATCTTTGTTCCTCTACTTCTAATATGTCCTTTTTCTCTGCTTTTTAAAAATTTTATCTTTATTGTTGAAAGTATTAGAGATGTCCCCTTCTGACTGCTTTTTATGGTATTTCTTTTGTTACTGGTTTTCAGTAATTTAATTATGGGCCAGGAATTTAGGCATGGGTTAGCTGGGTACTCTGTTTAGAGTTTCACCAGGCTAAAATCAAGGAGTTGGCCTGGCTGAAACTTAAGATTACTCTTTCATTCTCACTGGTTTTTGGCAGAATTTAGTTCCTTAGAATTGTAGGACTATAACTGACCCTGTTTTCTTGATCACTGATGACAGGGATTTTTTTTCTGAGTTCCTGGAGTTCACCTTCAGGTCCTAGTCATAGAGCCCTCTCACAACATAGCAGCTTGCTTTTTCAAAGCTAGCAGAATAATATATCTCATAGCAGATGGATTCATAAAAAGAACCAAGGAAGCAAAATAACAGAAAAAAAAAAAAAGACAACAAGTTGAAACACGGTAGTCATAAATGCAGCCATTTTATTAATTACATTAAATATAAATGGACCAAATACTCAAAAGTAGAGCTTGTCAAATAGAAAAAAAGCAAGTCCCAACCATATGTGGTCTACAAAAGAAATACTTAAAGACACAAATAGATTCAAAGTAAAAGGATGGGGAAAATGATATATCATGCAAACAATCTGCATCTATATATATAAAAGCCTAAGCGACCATTAGAACCGGTTGACTGAATGACCGGTTGCTATGATGTGCACTGACCACCAGGGGACAGACGCTCAATACAGGAACTGCCCCCTGGTGGTCAGTGCGCTCCCACAGTCAACCTCCCAAGGCTGGCCAACCTCCCACAGTACCTCCCTGATCAGGGTCTGTAATCGTATGATCAGCCCTGATTGCCGGCCAGGCTGAGGGACCCCACCTGTGCAGGAATTTGTGCACCAGGCCTCTAGTAAGAAATATCAGAAAAAAAATAGACTTCAAAACATGGAACATTACTGGAAACAAAGATTTCATAATGATGAAAAGGTCAGTATATCACGAAGCCATTATAAATAAAATGGTGTATGCACTTAATATCAGAGCTTCAAACCACATGAAACAAAAAATGAAAGAGAAATCATAGTTGGAGATTTTATAAGTAGTCTCTCAGTACTTGAAATAAATAAGAACACACAAATAATAAAATCAGAAGGGTTATAAAAGTCTGAACAATTTCAGTCACACTGACATAAAACAAAATTCCCAACAACTAGAAGAATATACCATATTTTCAAATGTACATGGCATATTTACCAAAATAGACCAGATGAAAAGCCATAAAACAAGTCTCAATAAATAAATTTCAAAAGATTTGGATCTTACACAGTATATTCTCATACCACAACAAACTTAAAAACAAATATTAATAAAATAGATTAGCCTCTAAATACTGGAAATTAATGTATTTTTAAACATTCCTTTGATTAGGAGTAAATCACAAGGGAACTTAGATATTACATATTTTTAAGTAAAGGATAATGCATATACAACAGCAGGACTTACAGGAAAATTTAAAAGTTAGAAGGAAGAAAGGTTTAATACTGATTAAGTTTCTACCTTAAGGATCTATAAAAAGAAGAGTACATTTTTCCTAAGTAAAAGAAAGGAAATACTAAATACAGCAATCAATAAAATAGGAAAGATAAAAAGGAAATGAAAAACAGTGCAAAGTTAGTCCTTTGAAAAGTTTAATAATATTGATAAACTCAACAAGATGTGTGTGTGTGGGGGGGGGGGAGGGGGGGGGAGGGAGAGGAAGAGGTTGCCAATATAATGAATGATGAATAAAAGAGTATATCCCTAGATCCTAGCCATAAAAAGGAAAATAATGAATATTTTAATGTCATTAAATTTGACAACCAAAATGAAGGGAACAATTCTTTAAAACATAGCTTATCAGACCCGACAGAAAAAGAAATAGAAATTTGTAATAACCCACTATCAAAATCAAATTCATATATCAAAAAATTCACCAGAAAGAAAAGTTTGGGCCCAAAGAGTTTCACTGGTTATTCAGATATTTAAGAAATATACTTGGTCAGTGGTGTTCAGTGGTTAGAGTGCCAGCCTGCACATGGAAGGATTTCAGGTTTGATTCCCAGTCTAGAGTTATGTACCTGGGTTGCAGGTTCAATCCCCTGCCCTGGTCAGGGCACATGCTAAAAGCAACCAGTCAATGTCTCTCTTTCACATCAATGTTTGTCTCTCTCTCCCCCGCACCCTCCCTTCCACTCTCTAAAAATCAATGGGGAAAAAATATCCTCTGGTGAGTATTAACTAAAAATAAATAAATAAATGATACCAATATTATATCAACTCAAAAAAAAAAAAAAAGAGGAAAGAACACTTCCCAGCTGATCTTTAAGGTCAGAAAAAGTCCTCATATAAAACTTCACAAAGACATTACAAGAACAAAATTTACAGATCAATAACATCTACAAACTTAGACATAAAAATCCTTAACAAAATATTAGCAAAATTGAATTAATCAATGTAAACAGGATAATACATCAAGTAAGGTTTACACCAGTGATGCAAGATGGATATATCATTTAAAAACTAATCAATGTAATCCCATATTAAAATAAAATGGAAAAAGCATATTTGACAAAAGTTAACACCCCTTTATAATAAATGTCTGGGCAAACTAGGAATAGGGATTAAACTTCCTCAATCTGATAAAATATATTTACAAAAAACCTACTGCCGATATCATTTTTAATGGGGAACCAATATTATCCCTGTAAGGTCAGAAATAAGGCAAGGAAGTCTGCTCTCAAAACTTCTATTCAGCATTGTGCTGTAAAGCATAGCCAGTTTAATAAGATAAATGAGAGCTATAAAGGAATAAATAAAACTTCTGATTTGCAGATATGATTACTTAAACTCTAAGGAATCAAACCTATTGAAAATATAAGTGGGTTAAGTAGTCGCTCAGGATATAAGGTCAATATAAAGAGAAATTAATTGTAAGTCTTTATATTACCAATGAGTAATTGGTGCATTTTTTAAAATCTAAATACCATTTATAACAACATAAAACCTGAAAACTACGAATGTTTACTGAAAGACCCAAATAAATGGAGCAATACACCACATTCATTAATTAGAAAACCTAATATCCTAGGTATTTGTTGTTCTAAAATTCAGTTGACTTACAAATTCTACTCAAGAGCAATAAAAAATCCCCTTCCTCCTGATTGAAGATGAAGCTCATGTGTACAGCTATTTCTTCAAGATTGAAATTACATTCAGGGTAAAAAATAACTGATTCTGGGCTTACCACTTTGGATTCTCACTTTCTCCTAGATTTTGGCTCCACAGTTCCTCCCCTTATTATAAATTTTTTATATAACATATTTTCTTGGTTTTGTATATTATCCAGTTTTTAATTAGTCTTTGGTAAGCGTCAAATTCCCAGCTCTGTTGCTAGAAGACATCTCCACCCTCTATTTTTTCTATTAGCTAAATAAAAATTATTTTTTGAGTACTTAACTATGTGACAACACTGTGTATCTAGTGGCAAGCAAGACAAAGTCTCAGACCATAAAAAGCTCCTAATAGAGGAGTGTTCATTATTTATCTCTCCTTTTTCTTGTGTTCATTTTTTAAAGCAATGGTTGTGAAGTGCATGGACTTTAAGAGAATGTTACTTTCTGCCTTCTGAGGGCTTCCCTGGGGAGCTGGGACCTCACATAGTACACTCTTCAATTCCGGCGGCATGCTGAATTGAATGACCATGATAAAGTTTGCACAAAGTCTGGGATAGGGAGAACTAGGGGGAAAGAACCTGAGATGGTAAGTGAGAGACTAACATTTTAAATATAACAAGGATTTCACTACATGACCAACAGGGATTGGAGAAGTGACATTTGAGAACTCTGTGTGTTGTCTTTTCTATCCCACAGATACTGGAAGTAGGAGATCCAAAAGGAGAAAAAGTGAGAAAATAGAAGATTATACTGTAACCATGCCACCTCCTTCCCAAGTTGGGGAAAGCCCTGAGCCTCCAGCAGCCCCTCCTGAGGTTTAAGATAAAAGACATTGAACCATAGTCAGTCCAGGAAGCCACCACGCCTGCTACAGATGACCTTGGACAACTGGTGCCCACGCAGAAGGCCTTTGAATCCACCCCAGCACTCACCTAGGAGGCCAACAGAGAGGCCACCCTCCAAACTGCAGTGCCAGAAGACAAAGGAACCAGCAGTTTCCTCCATAGATGTCCCTTACCCTGAAACACAACCCAAAACGACTCCCACATTGAATACTCGCAAGAATCCTGTTTTACGACGTTTTCCACCACATCCAACATGTCCTTCTCCTTTGGGCTCTCTACAAAGAATTAGCTACATCTTGCCCCCTTCTAATTCTTCCTCTCTGTGCCTAAGGGTGGTGGTGGTGGGGAGTAGTCAAGAAAGGAGTGCGGAAGAGCATTGGAAGCTCAATGGAGAACATCTGGACCAGCCTTTCTATAAAGGATGCAGCTCCAGGGTTTAGGCAAGAGGGAAAACAACTGTTGTGGTCTTGGAGCTGGAGCGCGTTCTTCCCTGGATGCTACGGGGTTTTTCTCATCCTAACCCTTCAGAGTAGTCCCTGCTAATGGAGCGGCTGTGGTGAACTTCGACATGTAAATAAAGGCAACCTTTCAGGAATACAGAAGGTAAGTGGAGTATGTATTCTTTGGACCCTTCTGCGATGACTCAGGCTGACAAAGACTAGGGGATGCGTGCAACAGGGATGCCATCCTGGGTCAGGAAATGAGAGGTGGCCTGGGCATGTTAAGGGCAAAGATTTTATCCACATGCACTCTTTGTGATCTAGTGTGAAGTGGGATGATGCTTCCCAATAGTCTGCTGTTGGCTGATTCCCCAATGGGAAGATGGGCGTAATTCCATGCGCATCCAATGGCCTTTGTCCTTGAAGGGAAACTACAACTTAGAACAAGCAGGGAGCCCCTTCTGTCTGGGATCCCAATGTTAGAAGCGTGAATTGAGTTCCACTAGGAGACCATCACCTATTCACGCTGCTCTGGGCCTCAGTATCCCCATCTATACGATGATGGTATAGGGGCAGACCGCTGCAGCACCTTCCCCCGGGCCAGGCTTATCCTGGACTGACTGTGGAGGCAGGTAACCACTGGGGGCCAGGGCAGCCTACTACAGCAACATGACCATCCCAGAAGGCAGGGCTATGGTTTGGGGCCTCCGTTTCCACAACCACCCCTCCCTCTCCCACAGGCAGCTGCGGAGAACAGGAATAGTACCCCCTGTGGGTCGGTTGGGCATCTAGATGCTAAACACCTGGGTGTGTGAGGGCAAGCAGGACTTGTCTCTGCTGAAGTTTCAGGGGGACCCTGAGGCAGATCACAAACACACCCACTGCAAGGGGATTCTCCCCTATTACCTCTCTAGGCATTCATCCCGGCCACAGCCCCAAATCACACCTTCCCTGTCTGAGCCCCCAGCCCCAGACCTGCCCAGGTCATGGCCAAACTTGGTTGTTCCATCCTGGTGACAAAGTAGCATTTTACAGGCACCCACTGGATGTAGGGATTTAACCAAAAAAGACATTGTTCTTGGGGTTCTCAGTGATTTCTTGATGAACCAAGGAGATGTTTCTGGCAGGATTCCGGGGCCACTCTGGCTCCACTGGCCCTGGTGAAGGCTCAGAAGCCAGTCCCTCCTTGACCTTCTGCCCATGCACACTTAGGTCCTCACCTCCCAGGCTGAGGCCCAGCGTTTCTCTATCTGCCCTGGTCTCAGCCAGTCCTTTTAAGTCTCTTTCAAGCACACCTTGGGCTCAGACACCCCTACCCCAAGCCCAGACCAGCTTGGCCCTGTACACATAGACCAAGGAGAGAGTTACACAGCCAACAGGGCCTTGTCCCCACAGACTCTCCCTCCTCCTCCCATTCCCTCAAGAGACACTCTCGGGCCAGAAGGTGGAACACGTGCTTTATGACCTGAGTTGATCAGGAAAGCAGGGGCTCAGCACTCACACTGCAATATAGAAAAGGGGTCCGTCTCCTCCACCCCAGCTGAGGGTCCTGGACTTACGGGAATTCAACCAGTCCAGTCCCTAGGTGTCAGAATATTCTTGATTCAGTTGGTTTGATCTGGCTGCTCCCAGGATGAACTAGGGTGTCCTCTTGATTCCCGGTCCCAGTGGTGCACAGAAAGCCAAAGGAGGTCGCATGGCCAGGCTGGTCTGGGGTGAGAGAAGCATGCATGGAGCACAGGCTCTTACAACCGGGAAGGCCACAGCCAGGACCAAATCCTACCCGCGGACGTTAGGGGTGGTGGAAGGGTGCTCTGCACCCCAGCAAGGCCACCTCACTGGAAGGAGGACCATAGTCCAAGCTGGTGCTGTCACTGGTGGCTGGCCAGCCCAGCTTCCCTGCCCGATGGCAAAGGTCTTCCCCCAGCTGCCGCCTGAGGCGCAGGCACAGAGCCAGTGCGACCTCCACACTGTTCACTTGCCACTCCTGGAGCCCCGCTGTTTGCTCATGGCCGTGAGCATCTGGCTGATATAGGAAGTCAGAAGGTCATCCATCTTGTAGCCCTGGAAACAGTGGCAAGGTGATCAACAGAGTGCAAAGAACAGGGCCAGCCCACCCAGACACAGCTCCCGGAGAAGTGCAGGAGGCAGAACCCTGGACAAGGCAACTTGGTCCACTCTGGATCCGGTCTCCCCAGCTGCACAGTGGAGGGGTTGGATTCATCCAGGTAGATGTCTACGGTTCTAAGCTGTATGACTCCACACGAAGGCCTAACTTGTGGGCCCCTCGCATCCTGGAAGCCTACCTCCAAGAATGACTCTAAAGGCTCTACACGTGAAGCTATGCCTTGGACATTGAGTCCAGGAGGCCTCATTGCTAATGGTTTTACTGTTGAACTCAGAGTTGGAGGCTCAATCCCCAGGTACTAAAGGCACTCAAACAATAGTCATTGCAGGAGAGGTCTGTTCCTCAGCCCCCGATTAAGCCTCTGCCCCCAGACCTAAAGCTGAGCCTCAAAATGACCTGACCTTGGCCCCAACCTGACTCTTGATCCTGGCCCCAGGCCTGGAGAGTGGCTGAAGCTGTGGTGAGGCAGGGGCGCCCGCCAGGCCCGGAAAGGAGCTCTCACCAGTGACGTCTCACAGAGCAGCTTGCTCCCGCGCACCAGGTTCCCAATGGTGATGTGGAAGTAGGTGTTGCCGCTGCTCCAGTTGGAGATCTTGGTGAAGGGGTGTGTGGTCAAGATGTCCTGGGGGGAGCAGAAAGTCTGAAGCTGCACAACCTGGACCCTCTGGCCTCACTCACTTCAGCTCCAGCCCACAGACACCACCCAGAGGAAGGGCCTTGGGCCCTGGGAAAACTGGCAGGAGGGGAGAGGCTAGCTCTGCCATGGCGCTGCTGTGGAGGCAGGTGCCTTCCCGCTCCACGCCTTGGTTGGGACCAGCAGGCGGGACACCCAAGGGAGTCAGGAGACTGCTGGGATGTGGGACTGGAAGTGGAAATGTCGGAGGCCTAAAGGAACTGAAACTGTGGTCCTAGGTGAGAGAGTCCAGGGAAAGTCTGAGGAAAGAGACAAAAAGAAGACGGGGGAGGGGGGGCGGGGGGGCTAGGAGGGAAAAAGGAGGACATATGTAATACTTTCAGCAATAAAGATTAAAAAGAAAAGAGGACAGGACAGAACCTTGGGGACCACAGTGTTATGGGCTGGATAGAGAGGAAGCCCACAGACGGGTCTGAGGAAAACCAGGCAAACGGGGCACATGGAGCCGAGAGGAAGACGGGGGTCACTAGCACCCGCAGCACAGCTGTCCTCCTGTGCACGTGGTAGGGTGTGCTCCCTGGTCCCCTGGGTGAGGGCTGCTGGGCCCATAAATACAAGCATTAGTTACCCCAGCACAGCCTGCCATGCTGCCCACGGCAGGCAGAGAGCATGTAGGAAGGAGACTAGATGGTAGCGTCCAATGATGCTGAAAGGCAAGCACTGAGAGGAGTCCCCTGGTTTAGAAACAAGGTGTTAGTAACTCCAGCAGAGCCGTTTGGATGGAGCAGGTGAGGGTCAGGAAGCAGAAGGCCTCTCAAGATGTGTGGCCATGAGGGCAGGTGACATGAGGGTGGAGGCTGGCGGGGGCTTTCTTAGGGGTGCAGACAGAGCAGCCTGCCCCTGCCTGCTCTGCCCTGTCTCTGCTCACCTTGGTCCTGGGATCGATGAGGCTGACCCCATACTTGTTGATGGCAATTAAGAGGATCTCCGGGAAGTTTGGCTCCGTAGTTTGCTAGTAAAGAAAGTAAAAAACCATCAGGTGGGGACCCAGAGCAGGAAAAGCTGTGTGCTTTTGGGACTGAATAAAGTCCCAGCTGCGATTAAGTTGACCTCTCCTGCCAACTCCGTGCCAGGGGAGCAGGGTGCTGTCAGCCCTGCCATGCCACCTTGATAAGAGCGGCCCACAGATTATCCTCCGAGATTCTGGCCTGTTTACACATCTGCTTCCCCTGCCAGGCTGAGGTCTTGTCCCTCTGTGTCCCAGGACCGAGTCCCGGGCTCAGCACTTAGCCGAGACACCTGGCTGAGACGGGTCCTAGGCTTTCCTCCGTTCCAGGCCAGGGCAGGCAGCAGAGGCCGCCGCTGCTCCCCACGATCCTGGGGAGGAGTCTCTGTCTTCTCAGCCCCCCTCCCCACTTCCCTCCTCCCTCCTCTCTGAGAAACCGCCCACAGCGTACCTTCACCTCGAAGAAGGCTGAGCCAAAGGTGGGCCACTTGAAGATGACCTTCAGGAAGGCCAGCTTGGCCTCCTCCTTGGACTTCCCCGCGTGCTTGTTGAAGTAGGCGACGATGGACTGCAGGGGGAGGCTGGGTCAGTCCTCTCCCCTCCCTCCTGCCCCATCCGCTCTGTCAGCAGCTGTCATGGGCCCTGGAGGGCCAGGCATAGGATGGGGTCCTGGAGCCGTGAGGAGCTGCCTCCTTGTCCCAGTTAATGGATTCCTGCCCTTCCTCCCAAGCAAGCAGGCCCAAGAGTAGCAATCAAGGAAAGCCGGGACACCACAGTCATCACAGTAACCACGGTAACAAGGACAGGGACAAGTATTGCAACGTGGCCTTTGCCTGAAAGACTGGAGACTAAAGCAAGTGGAGAGGGAATGGGGGAGGGGGAGTGACCCTATCACACGCAGGGCCACAGGAGACGCTTCCCTGGGCGGTTGGCTGCCCCTTGGGCCCTGGGGTGCCCGGAGACCCATTGTGGGGGACCTTATTCCCACTGCCTCCCCCATGCTCACCCGCTTCCAGTCGTCAGGTGAGACCTGCCGGATGAGGTCCTGGGGCACCAGCTCCCGCAGCAGCTTTGGGATACTGGGGAAGTAGGACTTGTCTTCTTCGAACTTGACCCTGTAGATCAGCGCCCCCAGCTGCAGCACCTCCTCCCGCGTGCACTTGTGGTAGCCTCGGAGATACTTCGGCAACTCCTGCCAGAGACAGAGCAGGTCACAGAGGGGTAGGGACTCCTTCCCTACCACCCTGAGGCCGGGTCCACCCGCTTCTCCAGCCTCCTCCAGGGGAGATGGCACAGGGCAGGACAACAGCGATTATGCCCGCACAGATTCAGCACGTTGCAGGTCAAAACAGAGCTGCATGTGAATAGTATGTCATTACCCCTCATAACAGTCCAGCGAGGTGAGCAGTCCCATTTCAAAAATGCAGGAACCTGAGACGATTCCCCAGACCGCCCAGGCCTGTCCTTCCGTGGGAAAAGCCTCTCAGGCCGCCGGCCTCCTCCCACTGATCCCTTGAGACTGGCTGGTTTCATCAGCGGCACCAGCCCATTCCCCACCTTGAACTTCCAGACCCAGAACCAGAGTAACTGAGGATGACGGGTAACTCAAAAGCAAAGATGAACCCTCTAAAGGGCCAGCACCACCCACAGGCTCCTGGAGCCTTACAGCTCTCTTGTTTAAAGCATAGGGAAATGGAGGCTGGCCCGAGGACACAGGGCCAATCAGAAACCCGAGTCAGTGATGATCCACCCACCCTTTCATGTACTCACTCATCCACTCATCCACCCTACCACCTATCTGCCCATTTATACCCATTCATCCATCCATCTACCCAGCCATATGGGTCTACCCACACATCTGTTTCCCATCCATTTCCCTATTTGTTCATCTATTCACCTACCAACCCTCCTACCACTTACCCATTCACCCATCCATTCACTGATATCCAATTCAAAAATTCATTTACCATCCATTCTTCTCCCATTCATTCACCCATCCATCAAGCCAACTTCTATTTATTGAGCATCAACTATGAGCCAAGCCCTATAAGCAACAACACATATCCTCCTTACTCTCATTGAACTTACAGTCAAAGAACAGACATTAATTATCACATCAAATCAATGTACAGTTCCAATCTTTGAAGGAAATATTCCCAGTGCTATGAGAACATAGAACGAAGTGACTTGGAGTCTCAGGGACAGGGAAGACTTAAGATGATTCATGGAAAACAGCATGGAGATTCCTCAAAAAATTAAAAATACAACTGCCTTATGACCAGCAATTTTACTTCTGGGTATATATACAAAGAAACCCAAAACACTAATTTGAAAGAATATATGCACCCCTATGTTCACTGCAGTGTTATCCTACCTAATAATAGAGTAATATGCAAATTGACCATACTTTCGCTACACCCACAAGCCACACCCACCAGCCACACCCACCAGGAAACCATCCTGCCGGAGGCTTTTCCGGCCTTGGGCACCAGCGGGGAGCCTGCGATGGATGGCAGGCAACTGGCGGTCGGCTCCTGCGACAACCAGAGGCTGACCAACTGGAAGTCAGTGCTGGCCCCGCCCCCAACCAAGCAGTTAGGGGCAATCAGGCAGGCAGGCAGAGGGGTTAGGGGTGATCAGGTAGGCAAGTGGTTAGGGGAGATCAGGTAGACAGACCAGCTGTAGGGGTGATTAGGTAGGCAGACAGACCCTCACTAGGCTGGCCCCGCCCCCAAGCAAGCTGTTAGGGGCAATCAGGCAGGCAGGCAGAGTGGATAGGGGTGATCAGGTAGGCAGACCAGTGGTTAGGGATGATCAGGCAAGGCAGGCAGAGTGGATAGGGGCAATCAGGTAGGCAGACAGCCCCTTGCATGGCTGGCCCCACCCCCCAGCAAAGAAAGAGGGAGGCCCAGGCCAGCCAAGCCATTGCACCCCAGCCTGTCGCCTGCAGAGGGAGGCCACCGGTGGCAGGGGAGGGGAGACAGTGCTGCACAGATGGCAAGCAGTGGCAGCGGCGGGGGTGGGGCCAGCTTCCTGCAGACCTGGGACGGAAAGACCCGATAGGCCCTGATCTCAGGCCAGGCCTAGGGGCCCTACCCGAGGGGTCCTGGATTGTGAGAGGGTGGTTGGGCTGAGGGACGCCCCCAAGTGC
The DNA here is from genome assembly GCF_951640355.1 of Cnephaeus nilssonii. NCBI lineage: Eukaryota > Metazoa > Chordata > Mammalia > Chiroptera > Vespertilionidae > Cnephaeus > Cnephaeus nilssonii. The sequence continues at coordinate 46,347,814 of NC_137084.1, read as the reverse complement.
ATGAATCTTCTGGGCCTCTAGTTTACAATAAGCGAGTTATGAAAGCAACCCACATGCCCATCAGCAGACGATGGGATAAGAAAGCTGTGGTACATATACACAATGGAATATTACTTGGTCCACAAAAAGCCACACATTTGCGACAGCATGAATGAGGGTATTATACTAAGTGACATAAGGCAGTCAGAGAAAGACACATACCATGATTTCACTTACATGTGGAATCTAAAGAACAAAATAAATCAATATAAACAGACACATAAATACAGAGAACAGACTGATGGTTGTAAGTGGGGTGGGGGGTTAGAGGACTGGGTGAAAAAGGCGAAGGGACTGAGAAGTACAGATTGGCAGTTACAAAATAGTCATGGGAGTCTAAGTACAGCATAGGAAATACAGTCAATAACACTGTAATAACGAGGCATGCTGCCAGTGGGAACTGAAAATACTGGACGGAACCCTTTGTAAAGTACATGACCATCTAACCACCATGCAGTACACCTGAAGCTAATACAAAATAATATTGAATGTAAAGTGTAATTGAAAAAGAGACACAGCCAATGACTGAATTCGCATCCAAAAGCTCAGCAGGTAAAGAGGAAAAGACCCGGGAGAAGGGCATCCCAGCAGAGAGAGCTGACAAATCTCTCTCCAAGGCTGTGCCGGTACAGCCCCGCCCGGCAAGGACCGCAGGTCTCCGCTCCCCGAGTGCACAGGCCGCGTGCAGCACGTGGAGGCAACAGCCGCCTGCACACCGGCAGCTCACCTGGTAATAGTGGAAGATGGAATCCGCCATGGGGTCCTTCCCCGGCACCGTGGTGGTCCACAGCTTCTTCATGAAGAACACCTGGTAGGTGAGCGAGGGCACGATTCCTGCAGCAGAGGGCAGCCGGGTGTCACCGAAGGTCCCAGTCCAAGACGTGCCCATGCCCAGCACCGGCCCCGGAGGAGACCCTCGCTCGGGGCCTCGGAGGTGGGCCTCCAGGTACAACACTGAGCCAGCCCCCGCCCTGGGCTGGGCCTCGGATGCACCCAGGGCCCAGCCTCACGTTACCATCCTTGACGGGCCGTGCTTTCTTTATCCAGTCTGTCAGGTGTCGGACAAAGTCGAAGAAGAAGTCATTCTCAGGCACGCTGATGACCTAAGGACGCGTTTCAGCTGGAGCAATACTGTCTTCTGACTCTCCCACCCCAGGACCTGGTGGCCCCTTCTCCACAGACTCCCTCTGGCAGCCAGAAGGGGTGTCCGTGTACCAGCCTCACCCTGCCCGGCCGTGCCTGCTGAGTGTCTCCAGAACATGGCCTGCGCAGAGGGACAGTCCCTCCATTCTGTCATTCAGCAAAGATCTACTGAACGCTGCCCGGGCCCCGGGGACAAGGCTGAGAACGAGGCCCAGGCCCTGCCTTGCACATTCCCCGGCATCCACATCCTCCTCCTCCCGCAGGCACTACGCAATCCTGGGTCCAGGACCTCCCCAAGACCCCTCTGCGTCCCCAGTGTCAGGCACAGGGACAGTCATGAAGTGAGGAGACAGACATGGATGCACCGGGAGCTGGAGCGAAGGGGAGGGAGCACCATCGGCCCGAGCTGGTCAGGGAAGCCTTCCCCGGGGAAGGGACTTTGACCCCGTGCGCAGAGAAGGGGGGAGCAACGTGGGACGGTGGCAGAGGCCTGCGCTTTGGAGGCAGACCCCCTAGATCTAGCCCCTTCTGTGTGGCCTTAGATAAGGTAACCTTTCTCAGCCCAGGCTCTGTGACCTGTCAGGTGGGCAGGACTGCCCTCTTCAAGGGTCATTTCAAGGATTAACTGGCCTCAGCCGGCAGCTGAGGGAGCGGTCAAGTCACATCTGGAAGTACACGCTGGGGTGAGGGGCGGGGCCTGGTGTGAGGCCATGCTGGGCCGTGCCTCGGAGGAAAGATTTCGGGGCAGCTGCTGCCTGTAAGGGGCACACCACACAGGGATGCAAGAAGGAGACGGGCGCAGTGGGATGCCACATACAAGAGCACTCTTCCTCTCTCTCTCTAACCTCCCTCCTTTGTCTCCTCCCCCTCCTGCCCCACGAGCTGCTAGGCTTCAGCAAATGTCCCAACCGACAGGACAGACAGACAGCAGGCAACGACTCCCCACCCACCTTGTCTGCAATTTTGACAAAGAGGCTGAAGCCCTCCGAGGACTTGAGGAGCAGCCGGGCGGCGATGTTCTGGCAGAAGTCCTTGGCCTTGGTGCTGGACTCCACCTCGAAGGCCTGGGGGAGGGGGGCTCACTTGGCTCTGGCTGTGCCTCCAACTAGACCGACCCCCGGGTCCAGAGCTGGGCCCAGCAGTTAAGAAAAGAACAAGGCAGCTAACTCCTGTCTGGGTCTTCCCAGGTCATGGCCTCCCCTGAGCAGGACTCGGCCTTGGCCTCCGGGCCCTGGGCCTGCTGAGCAAGCCTGAGTGATGGTGGAGGGAGCACAGATAGGCGCAGGGCGTGGGGCGACTGGAAGGAGAGAGACAGGAGGAGGAGGAGGAGAGCAAATTTCAGAAAAAGGGGGAGGAGAAAAGGGGGGGAAGCAGCCCAGAGTGTGGGCTGGGGCCCGAGGCCTCCCCTCCACCATCCCGTTTGCCCCTTCCTCCCGCCCCTCGTGGAGTGAGAGCTCCGTCAGGCGGCCACAGACGCCCTGGTCGGGAGCCTCTGGGACTGCAGAGACTGGGGAAGTTTAGATGGAGGGAGGAGTGTGATGGGGAGGGGCCTCCATGTGACCTTCGGCTGGAGGGGACAGAAAAGGGTCTTAGAGAGTTTTGTCCTTGTGTCTGGCATCCTGTTGGGCATTTCTGAGTCTCTAGTCTCTAGACAAGTTTTAAAACTGCTTTTCAGACGGGAAGTTTCAATATTGGACTCATTGATCTGAACAAGACGCTGTGCTGAGATGGGTCAGGAGCGGACACCAGGAGGCAGCCTGGCCGAATGGGCGGGACAGGAAGACACAGACAAAAGGGACCTTTGGACAAGGGGACCAGGGCGGTGGGGACCCCCAATCAGGCCAGGTGGGGGGAGGGAGGGAGGAAGGTCTGAGGAAAGTGGGCTCAGGGCCATAGGAACAGAGCTGGCCCCGGGGAGGGGGCACCACACGGAGCTCAGCTCCCGGGAGAAGGCACTGGCTCCAAGGCAGGGCCTCCTCAGCGGGCGGGAGGGGGCCTTCTCAGGGAAGCTGCTCACGGAAGGTTGGACCGGAACCCGGGGCTCCTGGCCAGGGCGTCTGTGGCCGCCTGACTGAGCTCTGACTCCATGAGGGGGGGAGGAAGGGCAAACGTGGGGATGGTGGAAGGAGGCCTCGGGCTGCTCCCTGTGCCCCGAGGGCATTCATGAAGGTGTTTCGGGCCCTCCGTGAACCAGGCAGCCGGCGGCCCTCACCTCATCGGTGTCGTCGGGAAAGTAGACCTTGTGGAATATCTGGGTGGTTTTGTGCTGGATGGCCTCCACCTCCACCAGGTGTGGGGGGTACTTCCGGGACCCGTTCCTGAAAGCCGGGGGGGGGGGGAGAGGGGGGACACAGTCAGGGGCCAGCGGGTGCATGGAGCGAGGAACGGAGGGAACTTTGGGAGCCGGAACACCCACTTCAATCCCTATCCATCCCGTCTTTCCCGCTGACAGTCACTTAACCCCTCAGAGCCTCCAGGTGCCCATCTGTGCAATGGGGTACCAGTGCCCCCCACACAGGGCTGTGGAGGGGACCGAACGAAGGGAAGGATGCAGGTGGGCTTTTCAGAGTATGAGGTGCGGTCAGGCGTCTGCCTCCCCGACAAACTTGAAGGTTATGAGCCAAGCCCTTCTGAGCAACCAGACTCAAACTGGGTCCGGAATGGGCACTGGGCGCTGCAACCTTTGTCGAACTGACCGCCGTGGTACCCCCGGGATGGTCACTACGGGTGGGTGGTCATTTCCTCACCCCAAGGGGGCTCGTCCTACAAACCTGGGGTGGCCGGGAGCCCCTCCCAATGCCTGTCCCCGAGCTCCGTGCCAGCTGCCTCTGCCCCTTGGGGCTGCTGTACCTCAAGGCCTTCTGGAGCCGCTGCAGGCAGTCGATGGCGAGCGGGCAGTGCTTCCGGGACTGCAGGAAGCGCTGCACGTGGGGCAGGAGGATGTTGCTGGGGGGGAAGAGGCCGGTGCACAGCCAGAGCAGCTCCCAGCCCCGCTCCTCGCTGTACCTGCAGGAAGAGGGGTGGTGTCCGGCAGGGCACCCCGGGCCCACCACCGAGTCTGAGCACCACCCAGGACGGCACACCCCTCGGCTCCTCAGCACAGCAGCACGCGCCTGGCCTGACCCCCACCCCTGTCTGAGGACCAATGGACCCACCTCCCTGACGGCTGGATCCAATGAGTGCGACTCAAAGTAGAGTCAGCTGAACCATGAGGGGCCACAGTTACAGCCACGGGGAGGTAAGATGCTCATGCCAGGATGAAAATCAGCTGTGTCACCAAGTACTTTGGTTCAACTAAGGTTTTTTTTTTTTTAGCAAGACTTTCCTATGAAGGAAGAAGTGTGTGATTTGTTCTGGCAGAAGCTCTGTAACTCCCCTGCTCTTTGAATAGCACTACGTTAGAACAGCCGCCGGGCTCCCTCAGACACCATTCTGAGCTCCTGTGTCTGGCAGGGGGGGAATCTTGGAGGGCTCCTAGGAGGAGGTGGCATCTGATCTCGGCTTTCAAGGATGAGAAAAATTCTGATATGCAAAGGAGAGGAAAAGTTTTCCAGGCTGTGATTATGGCATGTACAGAGGTTTGTCAGTGTGAAAAGATCTGATGTATGGCTCTTAAGGAAGAGATGTAGAGAGTGACACTGCTGGGCAGGGAGTTGGGGGTCTGGGCATAAGGGGAGATGGCAAGGCCTCTCTCAGGCTCTGAGACTAACATGTGCGGTTGTATGGCCCAGCAGGGAGAAGACGGTGACACCCTCTGGGGCCCAACACCTTTAGCCCATGAGAGTTCTAAGCCAGAGCTTCCAACTGACACCTAGCTCAGCCCGAAGCAGAGATGGGGCATTTGCTCATGAGCTGAACCTGCAGCTGGCAGCAGAGTCTGGGCTGGGCAGGAGGATCCAGGGGAGGCTCAAGCAGGGAGTGGCAGGAATTAGGAGGAGCTGGGCCTGTGGAACTTGGAGGACAGACTCAGAGGGCACAGCAGCCACCTCTGGGCTCTTGACCCGCCTGAGGCAGAGCTAGGACGTGAGTCTGAGGGTGGCTCCCTGCTCTGAGTGAGGCAGGGAGGGAGCGAGGGCGGGGGCTCCCCATCACAATGGGTGCATGACCTTTAGGACTCCCTGCAGCTGGGGGCGCTAGGGATGGGCCTGCCCCCCTCACCTGCCCACAGCCCCGGGCTCACCTGATGTGGTTGTCGGTCAGCTGCTTCAGGACCTGCACATATACCTCGTCCTTGAGGGGCTCGGCCTTCAGGGCGCCCTCGAAGATCTGGTCGGTGAGCTCGTTGACAGAGCGCATCCTCTTGGATGGGTAGTCGCCCATGTACTTGAGCATGGCTGGGGGGCCGTCAAGGAAGGGCTGGTGGCCGAGGGGGTGGCACTGGGCCAGGAGGCAGGAGGCCCTGGGCCTCGGGCTACTCAGGAAATGGGCATTGTTTCCCCCCCCCCCCCGCCCACCTGCAGTCCTTGTCCACCGCCCACTCTCTCCTCAACTCCTGCGGCCGCCTCCTTGGCCCCCAACCCTATATCCAAAGTGCTCGCAGCACCAGGTCGCGCTGTCCAACTCACTAATCTGTGCCAGGCCTGCCCAGGGGCCCCATGGCCTCGGGACACAGTCCACGCTTCTTCACAGGACCGGAACCCTTCATGATTCCCTTCTTGGACCTGCCCTCCAGCTGTGCTGAATTCTCGTGTGCCCTGGCAGCACCCTGCTCTGCGCCGCCTCAGGGCCTTTGTGCAGGCTGCTCCCTGTGCCTGGAACTCTCCCCGCCTGTCTCCCCTTTGACTGGCTAAGTAAGTCCTACTCTGTTTTCAGGTATCAGCCAAGAAACCACCTCCTCCAGGAAGCCCGCCCTGCCCTCCTCCAAGGCTGGGTCAGGCCACTGTGCTGCAACCCCATCATAGCACTGATCCCGGTCAGCATGTCTCCCCTGAGCCCCGGGACTGGGTCTGGTCACCACTGTGTCTCGATGCCTGGCCCAGCACATGGCAAGAGTACTGTCAACCGAGTAACAGGGCAGAAGAGACGATGGGTGAGAGAGAGGTGGCTCCTTGCGTACTGTAAGGCGCCGGCACATGGATGGAGGTGCTCCATCAGCTTCCCTTCACATCTGCCCAGGACCCAGGTGAACCCCAGAGGGAAGCGGGTGTCTAGATGGAAACCCCGGAGGCAGAGGCCCGGCCCCACGCCGCCCTGCGGTCCCCTTCCCGTGTCCCCACCCCATCGGTGCGGATACCGATGAAGGCCATGCAGGCCTCCTGCGAGAGCTCCTCGCTGCCCAGGATCTTCTTGAGCAGCGCCTGCTTCAGCGGCTCCCGCGTGTGGCTCCACAGCCGGTCCTTCCCTCGGGCCTTGGACACCATCACCCGGCTCAGGGTGTGCTTGGGTGGGGGCCTGGCCGCACAGGAATGGTCAGCACTGACAGTCGCCAGATTGTGAGGCCCACCCCCATCCACCCCATTGCTGGAGGTCAGGGGTCAGGAACAGGCCCTGCTCTTCCCTCCTGCCCTGTGACCTGGGGCAGGCGCCAGCCCCGGGCCTCACCTTCTCTGCTGGAAAACGAAGGTTCTGACCTCTGTGCCCCAGACAGCCCTGCCGCCCTCCCCACCTCCTCATCCTGCTCCTCTCCGCTCCGCCCTGGCACGGACTCTGTCCGAGTCACCCCGACACAGCGCAGCGAGGCCACCTCCTCCAGGAAGCCTTGCCTCTACCCCCAGCAGCCCCACCCAGGCTGGGCACACAGAACCCCAGCTCCTGGTGTGTGCCCATCTCCCCCCCAGGACTGCGAGTCATGAGTGCCCAGGGTCCTGCCTGGGGTGGGCACAGTCGCCATCTCTTAGATGAAGGAAGGATAAGAGGACACACACTAGAAGGGTCACTCGAAGGACAAAAACGGGCCCCTGGCTCCCTCTGACCCAGGCCCTGCTCAGAGGGGCGGCTGCTTTGGGATGCCCCCACCAGAGTCGCAGAAGCCCTCTCCCCTGTCCCCCTCTCCTGCCCCTGCCCCGGGGCCCCTCTCCCCTCTCCCCTGTCCCTGCCTTGGGCCCCTTTCCCCTGTCCCCCGCTCCCCTGCCCCGGGCCCCTCTCCCCTCTCCCCTGTCCCTGCCCCGGGCCCCTCTCCCCTCTCCCCTGTCCCTGCCCCGGGCCCCTCTCCCCTCTCCCCTGTCCCTGCCCCGGGCCCCTCTCCCCTCTCCCCTGTCCCTGCCCCGGGCCCCTCTCCCCTCTCCCCTGTCCCTGCCCGGGGCCCCTCTCCCCTCTCCCCTGTCCCTGCCCGGGGCCCCTCTCCCCTCTCCCCTCTCCCCTGTCCCTGCCCCGGGGCCCCTCTCCCCTCTCCCCTGTCCCTGCCCTGGGCCCCTTTCCCCTGTCCCCCGCTCCCCTGCCCCGGGCCCCTCTCCCCTCTCCCCTGTCCCTGCCCCGGGCCCCTCTCCCCTCTCCCCTGTCCCTGCCCGGGGCCCCTCTCCCCTCTCCCCTGTCCCTGCCCGGGGCCCCTCTCCCCTCTCCCCTGTCCCTGCCCCGGGGCCCCTCTCCCCTCTCCCCTGTCCCTGCCCTGGGCCCCTTTCCCCTGTCCCCCGCTCCCCTGCCCCGGGCCCCTCTCCCCTCTCCCCTGTCCCTGCCCCGGGCCCCTCTCCCCTCTCCCCTGTCCCTGCCCGGGGCCCCTCTCCCCTCTCCCCTGTCCCTGCCCGGGGCCCCTCTCCCCTCTCCCCTGTCCCTGCCCCGGGGCCCCTCTCCCCTCTCCCCTGTCCCTGCCCTGGGCCCCTTTCCCCTGTCCCCCGCTCCCCTGCCCCGGGCCCCTCTCCCCTCTCCCCTGTCCCTGCCCCGGGCCCCTCTCCCCTCTCCCCTGTCCCTGCCCCGGGCCCCTCTCCCCTCTCCCCTGTCCCTGCCCCGGGCCCCTCTCCCCTCTCCCCTGTCCCTGCCCGGGGCCCCTCTCCCCTCTCCCCTGTCCCTGCCCCGGGCCCCTCTCCCCTGTCCCTGCCCCGGGCCCCTCTCCCCTCTCCCCTGCCCCTTCACCTGAAGTAGTCGTAGGAGAACTCCTCCAGCGTGTAGGGCTTGGCGCGCACCTCAGGCTCCGGTGCTCGCAGCTGCAAGAGCCGGATCACGTCCTGCCTCTGGTCAGGGGTCATGGTGACCAGGGCCTAGAGACCGAAGGGTGGGGCTGAGGTCATCTCTCCACCTGGGATCACACGGCGAAGCCCAGAGCCTTCTCCCGGGGCAGGGAGACTGCCACTCGGGGGGCCCTGTGCCCGTTCTGAGCCTGGGAGCCCCTTTGCTCCTTGTATCTCTGCAGCTGCTGCTGCCTCCATGCTGCTGGGCTCAGGACCCTTCCCTCGGTGCCTGGGTCTGAACCAGGTGGGTCAGTCAGAACGGCTGGACCGGGTCCTGCCCCGGGGCCCTCTCCCCTGCCCCTGCCCAGGGAGCTGCTGGGAGACGCTGAGCTCTGAGCTCTCAGTGCTGCGCTCAAGGGGAGTCCAAGGAACCAGGGCCTCCCTCCCAGCTCTGCCCTCACTGCCCTTCCGCTCAGAGCCAGGCGGCGTGCTGCCCTCCCCACCTCTCCCCCCGGCCCTGCCCCGGGCACTTCCTCACTGAGGCCCTTCCAGGCCCTTCTCCGGGGTGATAGCTGCCCCCGCTCTAAGTCTCTGGTCCCATGGGACCCCCAGGTCACCTTCACGGAGGCTGCAGGCCACGTGTCTATTTAATCCCTCCCTCAGACGTGGAAAGGAGACAAGGAGGGGTTCGGGAGCGCCCCGTCCACGTACCACAATCTCCCGCAGCGGCATGGTGACCGTGGGCATGACGTACACGCAGTCGGTGGGGAAGTCCCCGCGCTGCTTGGTCCGCTCGTTGATGCCGTTGGCCCAGCCGGAGTTCATGACCTGCTCTCCTGTGTCGTGGTCCAGGATGATGAGGTCTCCCTTCGCAAAGCTGAGGAAGCCCGACTCCTCGCCCGCTGGGGGCCGTGGTGAGGGGCCACGGGGGGCAGAGAGAGACTCGGGGTTAACACATCTTTATTTGGGTTGATGCCCTGTAAGCTGCTCCTCACACTGAAGAACTGAGGCCCTGTCATGTCTGCTCACGGGCCACCCCGCCTCCACGCAGACATGGCCGTCAGAGTGGTCAGTCTCCTGCCCCAAAGCCTCTGTGGCTCCCCATGGCCCTTAGGAGAAAGCCCACACTCCCTGACATGCTCGTAGGCCTGTCGGGGGCTGCCTTCCTGGCATCCTCCACCCCCGTGCCCCTTCCTCTCCTTCCCTCATTCCAGCCAAACCCAACTCTGCGGTTCCCAGACACGTGTTTCTCCAGCCCTGGTGCTTGGCCTGTGATCTGCTCTCTGCCTCCAACACTCACACCCATTTCCTCCCCGCACCCCATGCTGCCTGGGGCCGCTCTTCTGGGCTCCCACAGCCTCTGGCTCCCTGGTCACTGCACAGGCACTGCACCATCTGCCCCTACCCCTGCCCCTGCCCCTGCCCCTGCCCCTGACCCCATGGAGGGTGGGCCCAGGGCCCCTTGCCCCTCTGTCTTTCCACTGCTCTGCCCAGGGCCTCGGAGGCTCCGGGGATGCTCAGTGAGGGGATGCTGTCATCATCTGGAGGCGGGGGCGTTTGGAGACACCGAGGAGGCACCCCTGACTCCCCTGGAGGAGGTGACAGGGGTAAGTATTCAGACCAGGAAAGGAGGGAGGGAGAGGGAGAGTCCCCACAGAGTGCAGACGGAAGACACCGAGTCCGGCTGTTTGGTTCTGTCGGAGCCAAGGGTATCCGGGGAAGGATGGGTAGCAGCCAGGCCAAGGCCAAGGCCAAGGCCCAGGAGGGTGATCTGCCTGACGCCCCTGACCCCAGTGCCGGGCAGCCCACGCCAGGAGCCACTCACCAGGGTTGGGGTTGTCCTGCAGGGCCACCACGTACTTGGACCTCTTCCGGAGCCCCTCCAGAAAGGTGACCACCAGGTCCCGGATGTCCTCGGCGTTGCTGGAGGTGAAGGTGTACTCATCCCCCTTGATGGTGGCCAGCGTGAAGCTGGGGGCTGTGAGCTTGGCTCCCCTGCAGGACCAACACGGAGAACAGGGCCCCGCCGGGGTCAGGCCTTCCCAGCCCGGGTGACACGAAGCACAGCCCAGTTCAGAGCAGCCCAGCGAGAGCCAGACGCGGCACTCCCTGAAGGGGACCAAGGCCCGCGCGTCAGGCGTGGCCCGGCCAGGGAGGTGCCGGCCTGGCCAGGGTGAGCGCCGCCCAGGTCAGACACAGCTCAGCCTGCCTCAGGCGTGGCCCGGCCTGCGGCAGCCCAGCCCCTGTCCCTTTGGTTGTCTCAGTCCTACTAGCCCTTTAGTCTCAGCCCAGATACCCCTTCCTCCAGGAAGCCTTCCTTGCTCCCCACAGCCCTCATGACACTGGTCCTGCTCTAACGTGACCTGTTCAATATCCTCAATATCCATCTCCCCTCTCGACTGGAACTTCAAAGGGGGGGGGGGGACTATTGAGTGCCTGACACGTGGCTGCTCAGAGCTGGCCATGCCCAACCCTGCCCACAGCGACACGGCCAAGAGCACGCCAGTCTGTCCAGGGACCCACCCCGCCCTCGCTCCCATGTGCACCTCACTTTTCACTTTACAGCGCGCTCTCCCGCTGATCGCTGCCTGCCCTTCTCAGCACAGTTACTGAGGGGAAAGTATTACGGCCTCTATTTTAGGGATGAGGATGTGGAGGGGAGTCCCATCCGGGCCCCTCTGCCTCAGGCCAGGATCTTTCTACACACACTCGACGGCCCCTGACTATCCTAACCACTCACGCCCATCTCAGAACAGCCATTAAAGGGCTGGAACGACCTCCCTGCCATCCCCATCAGGAGGGCGGGGCCTGCGGAGTAACACACCAACTACTCGTTACACGTGACCAGGGAGGCCCTGCAGGCTCGGCGCCTCGGAGGGTCCTCTGTGAGGCGGAGACGCCCCTCAAAGGCCATGGCCGCAGGAGAGCGCTGGGAGACCTCTCCTTCCCATCTGTCTGTCTGTCTGTGTGTGTCCCTCGGCCCCTCCTCAGTTCAGACAGAGCTGAATCGGGACCCTGTCGGGCCTCTGCACAGCTTCGACAGCTCCCTGCTCTGCAGAAAGTGGGGTGCCGGGCGGGGGGGGGACTGACCTGCTGCTGGACACGGCCATGATCTCAGGGAAGGACAGCTCCAGGAGCACCTGCTCCTGCTCATCCACGAAGTAGACGCCCGTCCAGTTGACGGCCACAATGACGTCGTTTTTGGGGAGGCTGGGGCCTGGGGCAGAGACCGAGGCTCTGAGAGGGAGGCCTCCCCTCTCCTGGGCCCAGCCCTGCCCAGTCCTCACAACCACCAGGGCAGGGAGCGTATTGACTTCCATTTTACAGAAGTGGAAACTGAGCCTCAGAGCACAGCCTCCCTGGAAGCCAGAGCCCCGCGTACGGCGGGGGGAGGATGCTGGGACCAGGACCCGGGGTGTGAGCCCGTGCCACGGGTCTTCCTGCAGCTGCGGACAAGTCCCCGCCTGCAGTGAGGCAGGGTGTGGGGAGGGCTAGGACCCACTGAGCCCCAAGGTTCCCTCCAGCCTGATAACGTGATTCTGTGAAGCCCGGGGCCTGGCACGGAGCAGGTGCCCCCAGACGACAGCCCGAGGACGCTGAGCTGATAGCTGAAGTGGTGTGGGCCACAGCCACGCTCAGCTCCATGGAGTCAGCCAGCCCTTGCTCTGGGCCACCCGCTCCTGCAGGTGCTCTAACGACCTCCATACCCACTCAGTTGTTCAACCCACTGTGCCGCTGAGCACCTACTGTGTGCCACAGAGCCCAACTGGACTGTGGGAGGTGGGACCCGCGCAGCGCACTGGCCTGGAGAGACCAGCAGCCCGCGGGCAGGAGCCTGGCTGACTGGGCACCCGTTTCAGGCCTCTCCCTGGCGTGGGCCGCAGTGAGGGTGGGAGAGGGGGTGGAGGCAGGAGGGCTGCGGTACCTGAGAATTTGTAAGCTTCGTAAAACCTGGAGAAGAGCAAGGGCCACTTGAAGCGAGCGTAATTGACCACATCCTCCTTGACCTTCTGGGAATCAGTTCGCCTCTGGGCATAAATGCCCTGGAGGGGGACAGACAAGGACAGGGGACAGAGAGACGTCACCTGTGCTCTGGCTGGAACTCAAATGTCCCGGCCCCCAGGCCAGGAGGGGCCCGGGGCTGCGGCGCCTCCTGTGCTTCACGGCCTTGCCCATCCCATCAGCCCCAGCCACCACATCACCTGCCCTCCTCTTGCCAGGGAAACGTGGGTCCCGCCTGCAGGGAGCTCCCAATGCACCCAAGTGACAGAAAAGCCCACAATGGCAGCCGGGCAGGTGCAGGGGATGGACGGGCTCCAGGGGCTGACGGGGTGAGGGGGATGGAGAGGAGGTGGCCAAGGACAGAGACGGAGGGGTGGAGGGAGAGCACGTGTCTTTTCTGGAGGGGAGGGAGGGCCTCGGGGCTGAGCCCCGCCTAGATGTAGAGGGGGTGAGGGGGCTTCAGGGGGAGGCGGGGTGGAAAGTGGTGAGGGGCTGAGAGACCGCTGGTCTGTGAAGCCCTCTGGCAACTGTGTGCAAAGGTAATTCTGCTCTTACACAACCAGGGCCTGGAGGTGGGGAGGCCTGGGGTCCCCTCCGGCAGCCAAGGTTTCCCACCCCCTCTTCAGCAGGCCACCTCGCTCTACTTGGGCAGCCCTTATGGGCCTGGGGCCTCCGGCAAGGGGCCCGAGGGGGCGGGTCCCTAAAGCTCCCAGGCAGGAAGGTGGGCAGAGCTCTTGCAGGCAGAACGGAGGGTGCCCTTCCTGGAAGCTCCCCAACACGCACCAGCGCCGCCGAGCTGTGGCTCTCGTGAGCGCCTGTGCAAGGCCAGGACTGGGCCCCCACCACCTGCACCACGGCTTCCCTCACGGGGCCACAGAGCTGGACGTGAGCCATCTCGTATCCCTGGAACCCAGGCCAGAGCGGATGACAGAGACAGGAGACCCGATGTGCGTGGTGGAGGAGGCAGGCTGCTGGGAAGCAGGAGGCCCCGCAGCCGGTGGGCGGACGTGGCAGGTGAGAGCTGTGACGCCTTCGATGCCCCAGGTGCTACTTCCTGGCCTCCGTCATCAGGACCCCCTCTCCCAAGAGCCTCCGCCCTCCTACCTTCTTGTGAGCAGCAATGGCCAGCTGGGCCCACTTCTCGAGCGTCTTCAGGGGCGTGATCTCGCGGTCAGGGATGTAGGTGGGCACGAGGTTCAGGAGGCGCTCCAGAATCATCTCGGAGCCGTAGTCCACAAAGTACTGCTGGGAGGCCAGCTCGGCCAGGTCATCCTCCTGAGTTGGGGTTGGGGGGGTGTGGAGACCTCATTCACACACCCTCCGGGAAGCCCAGGCCCCCGCCTCCTGGGCCCTCAGCCCCTGGCCTTTGCACCCTGAGCTCTCACCGATTCGCCCAGAGCTCTTGTCTGGTTGGTGGAACCACGAGCTTCTTAAGGGCAGGGCCACATGCTTGCCTTCTCCTGGGTCCTCTCAGCACCAGAGGTACCGAGCTGACCCAGAGAGACCAGCCAGCCCATTTTGGTCATCGGTCAGCCACTACATCCTCAACCCAGTAAGACAGCAACGGGGGCTGGCAAACAACAGAGCAGCCAGGGACTGGCCTGGAGGGTGGGGGACCGGATACCGCTGGAGACTGAGGGAGTGAAGGGCGTGTATCACCGATACTACCTCCATCACCATCACCACGCCCCGGGACAGTCAGGGCACTGAACAACCCGTGGGCTACAGTGTGGAGGCGTCAGAGAGCCAGCTGGGCACTGGGCAGCTGTCCCTTCTCTGCCCGTGGTTGGTGCTCGGCAGCCCCCGTGATGCCTGCCTGGGGTTCCCCAGGCTCTGGCAGCAGGGGCAGTAAAGAAAGGCTCTTGGGTGCCTCAAAGGCAGTGGATATTTTCCAACTAGTTCAAAGTATTTCAGGGTTTTAGCAATGGACATGGCTGTACTGATACATTCTGCCTGAATATCACCTCACCACCACCAACAACACCACCATCATCATCGTCACTACCCTCACACCTACACCTACACCATCACTGCTTCTACCCTCGCCACCACCACCAACCATCCCCTTCATTTCCATCATCTCCATCCTCCTTCCTCCATCACAATCACCAACGAAATCACAGGTGCCACGGGAGCCATCATCACCGTCATCAAAAACAAGACAGCTACGCCACTCCTGTCCGCAGGAGACAGGAGTTTACACGTGTGCACACTCTGATCTCAGGTGCAGAACCTTCCACTGGCAGAACCCGGGCTGTGCTTCAAAGCCCTGGCTCCTGCAGGCAGCGTTAACCCGGGAGGAGCGAGGAGCACGCCCGCCCTCCCTCAGGCTAACCTCCGCATCAGCTAGTGGCGGGTCCCAGACAGGAACCCTCAGCCCGAATTCAAATTCAGAAAACAGGCTGCTGTGAGCCAAGCAAGCTCAGCCGGGACACCTGGAAGAGTCGCTCGCACTCACCTTCTCACACCTGTACTCCCCAAACTTGACCCCTCGCACCACCTGCTGGTAGATGAGATTGGTGGCCACGTTGTCTTCTGCGGGGTTGTGCCAGGGCGTGAAGACCTCTTTGCGGAAGAAGAGCCGCCACGGGGCATTGCGCTCCTGGGCACCCTGCTCCTTGGCATACTGCTCGCACTGGGAGATGGCATCCATGACGTGGTCACTGCCACTGCCCAGGGAGGACACCTGTGGGCAGAGGGCCGGAGGTCACCCAGGGGAAAAGGGAGCAAGCAGGAAGGACTACAAAGAGCCATCAACTGTGCCAACTGCTCTTGGGTGCCAAACCCAGGCTCAGAGAGAGGCAGGGAGGTGCCCAGGTCACCCTGGAGGCAGGCCAGCACGGGACCCCTGCACCCCAGACATGGGCTCTGAGCCGGCACAGCCACGGGAGTTCCCATTTCCTCGAGTAAGCCTTTTGTGACACTCGGATACACAAATGGCCACGGAAAACACAAGAGTATCCGTCTGTACGGCAGAAAAATCCAGATAAGTTGTGTCGGACACGTGGTTCCGTCCCGGACCTGCAAGGTGGGGCTCCTCGGCTGTGTGCGATGTTGCTAGGTGTGCAGGTAAAACCAGCCACCCCCAGGCCCAGCGCCACAGAGAAGGCTCCTGGCCTCGAAGTGACGGGTGGCCACTAGGAGTGAAAGGAAATGACCACTCAACCTGATGAGGAGTTAGATCCGCATCTGTAGGTGAGAAAATGGATCTCGGAGAGCCACGTGGCTGCAGGCCCCTGCAGCCTGTCTCCGGCACCAGAGGGGACTTGCTACATATGACTGACGTGAGTTCTGGGTTTCAACACTCTTTTCTTTAGGGGCATAAGAGGGCTCCACAATCCTAAAGAATTGGCCAGAGCTAGAGTTACCACCAGCTAACAGAGAAAACCGAGGCCCTGGAAGTCAGTAACTGTGCAAGGCGGCCAGTAGGTGGCAGCACTGAGCCGGGAACCTGTGGGCAGCCCAGGGCGGTGCCAGGGCAGGGCCGGCCATACCTTGTCAAACAGGGCAATGTAGAGGGAGAAGCCGAAGCGGTCCTTGAGTGAGATCTTGTCGGCCAGCGCGTTGCAGAGCTCCTTGGCCGTGGTGGCCGAGTCCGTCAGCAGCGTCTTGGTGGTCCCATCCATGAAGGTCACAGGCAGCATAATGGGCTTCTTGGACTTGGTGGCCTGAAAGTGACCAGAGAGGGTTTGTGGGAATCCTCCCACTTCAGACCACCTGACCCCTCTGGGCTCCGGGCTCCCTGATGCCTAGGAGGTTGGGGTTTCCCCCGCAGACCCCAGACCCCAGCATCTCACCAAGACATTGTCCCGGGTCACAGGTGCCCAGGGAGCCCTGCTGTGCTCCCCAACTTGATGGGCACATTAGGGTCCCTGAGCCCGGTCCCTGGGGCTGGGAGGTTAGGCATTGCCACACACCAGGGGCTTCTGCCCTCACGTCCCAAACCCTCACGGGCCCTGTGAAATGAGCATCGTTACGGCCAACGAAGCCACTGAGGCACAGTGGGAAGCGCTGCCTAAAGCACTCGGACCATAAAGCCAACGGAGGGGAGTCGATCCTCTGCCGGGGGTTCTGCTCCAATAGGCCTGGGATTCCAGAGCTTAAGGGTGAAGAACCCAGAATCCCAAAGCAGGGGCTTTTCTGGGCACCGGACACACACACACACACACACACACACACACACACACTGGAGACACACACACACACACACACACACGAGACACACACACACACACACACACTGGAGACACACACACACACACACACACACACACTGGAGACACACACACACACACACACACACACACACCGGAGACACACACACACACACACACCGGAGACACACACACACACACACACCGGACACACACACACACACACACACTGGACACACACACACACACACACACACCGGAGACACACACACACACCGGACACACACACACACACACACACACACACGTGCACATGCGCACGCCTGGCGGGGCGGGGTGCACCTGCAGCTCCAGCCAGCTGGGCGGCTGTGTCCGTGTCCCATTGACGAAGGTCCTCCGGAGCCGCTCCTCGCAGTACGGGGCGTAGCCAGGCGGTCCCCCGTGGATGAAGTTCCGCAGGAACTGCAGACAGAGGGCCAGCTGAGGGGCCCCACTCTGGCTCCCACCTGGGCCATCAGAGCAGCCTCGCTGGGTCTCCCGCCTCCAATCCCTCCGCCCACTCTCAGGACCTGCTTTCCAAGGCACGTCTGCCCCCAGCCCTCACGTCTGCCCACAGCCCTCCCGTGCCTCCCACGGCTCCCGCTGCCCTCGGAATGAAGCCCACGTGCCTCGTGTTGGCAACAGGCCACCACCATCCAGACCTGTCAAGTCTCAGCCTTGCCTCTTGCCTCACCCCACACACTGTACCCCCTCTTCACCTAGCTTAACTGCTCCTCCTCCTCCAGGGCCCCCTCCCTGACGAGTGCTTCCCCGTTCACAGCACTGGCCACAGGCTGTCCCCTGTTCTGTCTGTGTCCCCAGCACCCAGGGCCTGGCACCAAGGAGCAGGCAAGAACGAGGCCTGAGAGGAGCTAAAGCGCCTGCTCGAACACAGCATGGAGAGGGGCCCGGAGGTGCAGTCAGACTCCGCCTCCTCAGACATAAAACTGGTTGAGGGGAGGACGGCAAGACGTTCTGGGTGCCTGGGAGGAGGGGGCAGGAAGAGGGGCGGGGGGGGGGGAGGGCAGCTGTGAGGCCCAGGTGAGATGACGCGGGCGGGGCCTCATCCCCAAGCCCCTCGGCGCTCCTTCCCCTGCTCTCCCCCAGCTCCCCTTCCTGCCTGGAGGCCAGGCGCCCGCCCTACCTTCACGAACTTCTCAGAGGGGGCGAAGCAGCCCACACAGAGAGACATGAGGATCCAGCCCCGGGCGTAGCTGCTCTTGGAGGGGTTGTGGGTGAGCTGCTTGCTGATCTGGCAGTAGATCTCATCCCTGGCGGGCGGGGAGGCAGGAAGGGAGACGGCTCAGAGGGAACGTCCCACCCACAGCAGGTGGGACACCCAGGCCTCCCTCTGTTCCTTGACCAAGACCATCCACGGAGAGGCGGAGTGGGGCCAGGTGAGGACGGCCGGGCCGGGCCGGGCCCTGGGGAAGAGGGTCTGCTCTGGGGAAGTCTCCGCCCTCTCTGGACCTCAGTTTTCCTTTGGGTGAAGTTGAGCTCGTGCGCGCCATCACCGCCCCCCCCCCGCCGCCCCCCACACACACACCGCCCTGCTGTCCTCCTAGCCAGCATACAAGGTGCATGGGATCAGCCCTCCTGCCCAACTGTCCTGTGAGTTCTCAGAAAAGGCCGGTTCCCCTCCACTGACCCAGCTGAGCTGATTCCTTCATCGCTCCTGGGGACGCCTCCATCATCCCGCTCCTCCCCCAACCCCCAGGGACCTGAGGTGAGCCTCCCGGGCCTGGGCGGGACGGAGGCACTGCCAGGCCTGAGCTGGCAGGGATGCGGTGAAAGCGGAAGATGCCTGTCAGGGCATGGCAACAACAGCTACCGCTTACTGAGAGCCTCCCGGGTACAGCCTTCCTGAGATTGATCTGCGCCCAAGCCTCTGAGGCAGGTCCACTTATTACTCTGCCCCCCCCCCCCTTTTTACAGAGGGAGAAACTGAGGCTTTCAGAGAGGAACTAACTACCGAGGCCACGTGGCCAGCAGGCAGCAGGCTAACCCCAGGCCTGTTGGCTAAGGTGACAGAGCCACAGCTCAGCCACAGCGGCCTTCCCAGCCACACCCAGCGTGGCCGCCCCAGCAGCCGCCCTCCCTGCACCCCTGCCCTCGGGCGCTGACCGGAGCGCTGGACGCAGGATGCCGTTGCCGATGACGAAGTGCAGCTTCTCCAGGTTGGAGGTGGGCCGGTCCTCCAGCATGCTGTTGCCCTGCACCGTGGACTCCCCGTCGTGCAGCCTCTTGGTCACCTGGGCCACAGGGAGGGGACAGGGCTTGACCTGGGCCGGGAGGAGTGAGGGACCCTGCCTCCTGCCTGAGTCTGCCCACTCCCCTCGCCCCCAAGAGCAGAATCCTGGGCGTGGCCCGAAGAGCTGGCTCCACCAGTCAGGCCCCCACCCTGCCCACCCCACCCCACCCCATGCAGAACAGACGCTGGGTCCGTGACCAGCCCACCAGGCCGGGAGCACTGGCCTGCTGGCACCCACTTCTGGGGTTAAGGCTCCTCTGCAGCCTCCCTGACCCCCCCCCCCGACCCCCTACCAGTCAGGACAGGGATCTGCTCCTCCAATTCTTGGCAGGACCCCTCTCTCTCCAGGGCTCCCACACAACGCCGACACCCAGAGCATCTCCCAGTTCCGAGTCCCAGTCACCATCACTGTCACCAACGCCCTGGCCCCTCTGTGGGAGCCACGCCCAGCCTGGGTTCTTCTCCCTCATCTCACAGCCCACAGCACCAGCCCTGCACCCTGCCCAGTGAGGGGTGGGTGAGAGCTGAGCAGTGAGAATGTGCCCTCCAGACGGAGGGGGTGTGGGGGTCCTCAGAGCTACTGAGCACCCACAGTTGTCGTCTCGCACTGGCCCTCCCAGGGACCCACAGAGTGGGTGTCTCAGATACCCAGGGGCAAAGGGGGGATTTGGATCTAGGGCTCCAGGACTGTGAGGCTGGATCTGAGCCTCAGATGGGGAACAGGACCAGGACGGAGGCAAAGGCAGCGTGGAAGCCCCGAGGAGGAGCCTGATGGCTGTAGAGGGGTCCCATGAGGCTTCCTGGAGGAGGTCACCCCCAGGCAGAGAAGAGGAAGGGGGAATTTTAGGGAGAAGCACTGGTGTGTGCAGAGGCAAGGGCACGGGGGAGCCAGCCCTGCGCTGTAAACGCCTGGGTTTGTGTCCGTCTGCCCTCCCAGGCTGAACAACCTGGAGCACAGGGCAGCGAGGGGTCTCAGACACGGCAAGGTGACTAAACCTATGAGCTCAGATGGATCAATAGCGTTGGTGCCCCGTGGCACGCATCCCACAGCAAGGTCCTGAGAGCAAACGCTGTGGCGGGCATGTCCTCCCTCCCCGGCTGCCTCCCCAGCCTTCAGGTCCCCTCGTCTGGGAGCCCTCCCTGACCTGGCCCAGCCTGACCTCACTGCCCTCTCCCCATCTCCCCGATCACCCCCTACGCTGTCCTGTCGCCTGCCATCCCAGCGCCCTGAGGACAGGCAGCATCGACTCCTGCTCCCATCCCAGTGGGGCCCTGAGGCAGCCCGGGTCTGCGCTAACCTCCTCTGTCAGCTTCGACTTCTTCTTCAGGGTCAAGTGCACCAGCTTGTGCCTCATGCTGCTCTTCTTCTGCCCCTCGGGGAGCTGGGCCTGCAGGACAACGGGGATCGGGGGTCAGGGGTCAGGGTCAAGCGAGTGGGCCAAAGTAATGACCAGCGCAGCTGACCATGGGGCTGTGGCTGGAGGAGTGTCACCTCCTCAAGAATGCTTACGGGGCAAACCCCACGCTGACACCTCCACCCTCAGCCCCACACGGCCCCTACCACCGCCAGACGGGAAACTGAGGCTGGGAAAGTGTAGTGACCCGCCCAGTGGCCCTCGGTGAGTCTCCATGGCGCCAGGCCTGACTATGAAGGCCGGCTGCTCCGCCACGTGGCCTCACTCACTCGTGGCCAACGCCTGACAGCTTACAAAACACTCAGACACTGGTTCCCAGGTAGACAGAGGAGAGCATGGGTCCGGGAGGTGAGGCAGAGGCGAATGTTAGGACCCTCCTCTGCTGAGGACCCTGAGGTATGGAGACCGGTCAGCCCTGCCCACTGGCGGGGAGGGACATCGCCTGGAGGGCCCCGGGCCTCACCTCGCCCTCGCCCTGCAGCGCCTGCAGCTCCCTCTTGTACGTCTTCTTGCCGAGGGTCTCGTAAATCTTGGTCATCACGGGGATCTTCTCGCTGCCGTCACTCATGGCCGTGTGGTACTTGGGCTCAGGGAGGTCCCCCATGAACCGGAGGATGGTGATCCACACGGCCAGGGCCGCCTGGGAGAGAGCCCCGGAGTCAGAGAGCCCAGTGCAGGGTATCGCCTCAGCCAGCAGCGTCCCCGGGGGCCGGGGAGGGGCTGGAGGAGCCCACAGGAGGCCCCTGTGCTGAAGGCATTCGGATGTTCCCAGGATCTTGCCCAGGAGGCCTGGCCCCAGGCTGGCGGCGGGTAAAGTCAGCCCTGGTCCCCGCCCACCAGGGCCCTGCTCTCGGCACCCACAGCGCCAGCCCTCACCAGCTGGTCACCCTCATCATCATGGTACAGCAGCGGCTGCTTGAGTGGCCGCCGGGTGTAGGTGTGCGTGGTCGTGCCCTGGAAGTAGGTGGCAGAGAACTTGGCGAACTTGTACTCGGAGAGGTCCTCCTCGTCCTCGTCGGGCAGGGGCAGCGCCGCGTCCAGGTCCTCCTCCACCATCTCCCTCCGCCCGCGCTCCAGGTCCTGAGGAGATGAGGGGGTCCCTGCTGTGGGGGCGGACTCAGCGGGCTGCAGCCCCCCCCCCGGCCTGCCCTGGGGGGTGTCCTGTGCTGTCCTGTTCACGACTTAGAACCTGGCCCTGAGTGGGGAGCTCATGGGGAGACCTCAATGCACGAATGAATACAAGCTTGTGAGTGGCCCCGGAGAGGGACAGTGCCTGAGCTGACGTGGCAGGGCCTGGGCCCGATGGCCCCCAACCCGGTCATCGCTGCTGCCCTCTGCTCAGAGGGGACCAGGTGGTCTTCAACGCAGCGGGGCGCAGTCACCCCACGGAGGCCTGTCGCCAGCCCCTGTTCCCAGGCTCGTACCTCAAAGCCACTGGGGGCCTGGCCCTCCTGGCCTGGCAGGCCGCCCGAAGTCCCCAGGAAGCCGAACATCTTGTCCACCATGTCGGAGTGATTGACGGGCTCGTGGCGGGCCCTCTCCATCTGCTCCAGGAGCTCCTTCTTCCGCCGGGCCTCCTCCTTCTCCTTCAGCTCCCGCTCGGCGTCCTCGCGGGCCAGCTGGGCCAGGCGCTCCTGCGGGGTGGGGGTGATGCAGAGGAGACAGCTTCTGAGAACAAGCCCTCCCCGGGGAGCCCCAGGGCCCCTGCAACACCCAGGCCACAGTCCCGTCTCCCCCTGTGCCTCCTGACCACTGGGAGGGACGGGCCTCGGGCTTCCCCACCCCCGGGCCTCGCTCCCATCAGCCCTCCGAGCCTGTGCAGACAGATGCGCAGACAGTAAGGCCACCTGCCTCCAGGGCTCAGCTGGAACACCTCCCCCAGGAAGCCTGCTCAGGCCTCCCCAGCTGGAGGGGACCACGCCACCCAAAACCCCATGGCGGTGGCTCAAAGCTTTAGACCAGCGCCGTCCCACAGGAAGATCGTGGGAGCCATGCATGGAGCGGCTGCACTTAAAACTGTCTCAGGAAACACGTAAAATCAATTTTAATCATATCTTTTATTTAACCCAATCTTTCCAAAATATCATCTCAACATGTAATATTTTAAAAATAGTACCGAGATCGTTTATAGCCCTTTTCCCCCTGCACTGCCTTAAAAACCCCGTGTGTATTTTATGCTCAGGTGCTGTCATTTCAAAAGCTCAGTCACCCCACGTGGCTGGTGGCCCATGCTGGGTGCTCTGACCCCGGCTCGGGCTTCTACCGAGGTGCTGTCTCCCAGCGAGAAAAGGAGCTTCTGAGGGCAGGGACCCGCGCACCCCAGAGCCACGGCCCTCCCGCCTCCGTCCTGGGCCAGGACGCACCCAGAGCGCACGCGAAGAAGGGAGCGAAGGACAGAGCTGCACAGCCCGGGTCTGGGGAAGGCCGTCGGCCAGCGAATGGACAGTGAAGCGTGGGACCGCCCCCGCTCACCTGATGCTTGCGCTCGGCCTCCTCCTTGGCCTTCTTGGCGCTCATCTCCTTCCGCAGCTTCTCCTCCTCCGCCAGCCGCATCTTCTCAGCCTCCAGACGCCGCCGGTACTGAGGGAGGGGAGAGCCCCGCGCTGCTGGCCCCGTGCTCCCGCCAGCTCCCCGCCCCACCTCACCTGACTGAGCTCTGGGCTTGGGAGTGATTTTGCCAAATCATTTGGCAGATGGGGAAACGGAGGCATCTGGGAAATTCCCCAGGTCACACGACTGGGGGGCTGGGGAGTAGGTTTGACACCACTGATCCCCAAACCAGACCAGGTTCACCGGCACCTCCCAAAGATCTACCCGTGGCTGGGAGAAGGAACACGGGGGTCTGGTCTCAGTGCTGTCGTTCCTCAGGGGAGCCCCAGCGCTAGGTCTCAGCCAACGAGTGGGGGTGATGTGTCCCCGTGCGGGGGAGCAGGGCCCCTCACAGGGTGGGACTGCTCACCTCGGCCCTGAGGCGCCGGTGCAGCCTGCGGGCGATCATGCCCCGGGCGTAGGCCTGCACGGTGAGCACGGCCCAGAGGCGGTGGCGGAAGGCCTTGCGCACCAGGTAGGCCCGGCAGCGGGCCTGGAACTGGATGATGCGCCGGCGGGCCAGGCGGTACCGCTGGTGCAGCTTCCGGGAGCGGTGCAGGGCCTGCAGCCGCAGGAAGCCCAGCCGCATCTGCAAGGACAGCCCGGCTCAGAGCCCTGGTTCCGGGACGGCCCTGCCCTGGGCCCCTCTCCCAGTGCACGCCCCAAAGCAACACCCTGACCTCCCGGGTCTAGGCTTCAGAGGGCTCTGCCTCCTCGCAGGCGGAGTGTCCCAGCAGCGCCCTTCACTGCCCATCCTCAGACCAGGAGCTGTTCTCCTTCCTGTCTGCCCCCAGCCCAACCTCAGGCTGCAGCCCAGTTGCTCCCCTGAGGCCAGTGGGACCCACCTGCTCGGCCCCCCTCGGACGTCTCTAATGACCTAGTGCTCACGCTCATTGAAACATTCCAGAAGAAAAGCCTAAACATCGCTGACCAGATGGGACAAGGCACCAGAACCAGACTTGGACTTCGGGCTGGAGGAATGGTCGGGGCAGCTGGGGCAGTGGCAGGAGGCCAGGTGTCTAGGGCACAGGTTCAGCCTGCTGCCGGGCAGGTTCAAAGGCCTTGTGGGGCCAGGAGCAGCCCCCTTGGCGAGGCTCACCAGCTCATAGTTCCTCCTGCAGTTGTGGCCCCGCCAGTGCCTCTGGATCAGGGTGGCAGCGTTCTTCAGCTTCAGGAAGTTGGACCTGAAACAGCAGGAGATCCTCAAAGCAGAGACGTGGTGCCCAGAGGCAGCAGGGTGCAGGTGGGGTTTGGAATGAGGTCAGCAGGGCTAGTCCCAGCTCTGTGTCTCCTGGATACATGACCCGGGGCAACAGGGTATCACCTCTCTGCCTCAACTTCCTCATCTGTGAAGTGGGTAGAATGATACCTGCCCTGCTTGCTCACAGACTTGTCACATGAACCCAATAAGGAGATTTTCCAAATGTGTTTATTGAATAAATAAATAAGTGTATGAATAATAAGTAAATAATATTAAAGATTAGAATATTTGAACAGTGTGAACATCACTCACTACTATCAAATTTCCCCATTTTATAGATGAGAAAACTGAGACTCAATGAGGTTGGACTAGAGTCCACATTGTCTGACAGAGTGAGTGCAAGGCTGTTCCCCTGCACACTCTAGATGGCTTCTCCAGGATGACAGTCACCTATGACCTGATGGAGGACAAAGAAACCACACATCAAACAGCAGGTGTCTGCTGAATGTAGAAATAAATAAATGAGGAGTGAAAAATTAATACGGCCATGTGTGAGTGAGCCAGCACGCCAATGCCTAGACCTGTGGTTGGCAAACTGCGGCTCGCGAGCCACATGCGGCTCTTTGGCCCCTTGAGTGTGGCTCTTCCACAAAATACCATGGCCTGGGCAAGTCTATTTTGAAGAAGTGGTGTTAGAAGAAGTTTAAGTTTAAAAAATTTGGCTCTCAAAAGAAATTTCATTGGTTGTACTGTTGATAATTTGGCTCTGTTGACTAATGTGTTTGCTGACCACTGGCCTAGAGGCACACATGAGCAAGTGAGCAACTGAGGAAGGAAACAGATAGACGGGTGGGCAGACATTAGATGAACAGACAGGTGGGTGGGTGGGTGGATGGATGGATGGATGGATGGAGAGGAGGGAGTGACCAGATGGATTGCAAAAGGGGCAGGCTGTGGGATTTTTGTGAAGCCTGAATCATGCTCCAGAGTCAGTCCTGCTGGTTTGTGAACTGTCACAGCTATTCATGTCCCTTATTTGGAATAAGGAACACACTTTGTAGTTTATAAAATTTGTAATTTATAAAATCTCAAATTTCCTCTTTGAGAAATTTCATCAGGCATTTGAGACCACAGTGTCCAAATGTGTGTGCCCCCTGAATCCACATGTGTGTGCCTGTGTAAATCATGTGTCTGTGTGTTCACCCATGTGCTATGCATGTGTGTACTCATTTATATGTGTGCACATGGGTGTGCATGCTTATTTTTAGTGCTCCAGTTAGAGGAAAAGAGGTGAGCAAAGTGTGGGGGGGGGGGCGGGGGGGCGTTGTTCCTCATGGGGAGGAGCTGGTCCCGGCACGTACCTGTCTTTGAATCCCCGGATGACCTTCTGGAGGAGGATGACTCTGTCGGTAATGGCCTTGTCCCGCTCCACCTCCAGCAGCATGTCATGGTGGTCCTGGGGGGCAGAGCTCCTGAGCAGAGGCCCCCCGTGAATCCCAGTGAAGGCCCTCTCTTCCTTCTCTTGGATTCCAGGCCCGGGGCTTGGCTGGGCCGCCCAGGCTCCCAGCCCTGCTCTGCTCCGTGGGGCAGCCTCTCAGCCACAGGACAGAGGGGTGCTTGTGGCTGTTTCCCAGAGCTCTGGGTGGGACAAATGGAGCAGGAGGAGCCCAATTTGACTGGGTGGAGTCAGAGGGTGCAATGGGCACACACAGCGGCTTCCTCCCTATGGCCTTTTCTGCCCAAGCCGTGCCTTCCCAGATGTCTCTGTCACATCAGCCTCTGACCTGGGCCAAGCCACCCTCTAGGATCTTGGCAGCAGCCTCCTAACCAGCCTCCTGGCCTCTGTCGCTCCCCTTGGCTCTCCCTAAGCAGGGGCCCTCCTAAAACAAC
Organism: Cnephaeus nilssonii; assembly: GCF_951640355.1. Lineage (NCBI taxonomy): Eukaryota > Metazoa > Chordata > Mammalia > Chiroptera > Vespertilionidae > Cnephaeus > Cnephaeus nilssonii. Next base: position 46,322,051 of record NC_137084.1, on the reverse strand, counting down.
TGTCAGGTGATCCTACAGGGATGCCCGTGACTCTCAGGGACAGGCCTGGTCTCCCCTGGCACTCAGGCCCTGCCAAGTTCTCCAGGCCTGACCCCTCCTCACCCCCACACCCCAACCTTCACTCTGGTTAGACAAAATCTCATCATTCACTCAATGCCTTTAAAATGAACGTCTCCATGGCCGGCACCGTGCTGGGTGCTGGAGTGGGTCCTCAGGGAGCCAGGCACACAGGGCCCCGTGCTGGGTCTCTGTGGGGGAGCCACTTCCACCAGTTAATCACAGACCACATTTCTTGTGGCGAGAGCTCAGCACAGAGGAGCTGCTCGGCCATGCCTTTCTGAATGAATGAATGAGAAGTGGACACTGAGACTGGAAACCACTCCTGGTTTCTGAAGAGCCCAGAGCGGTGAGTCTGGGGACAGTGATGGTCCTCAGAGCTGCCTGGCTCGGCGCCACCGTGCTGCATGCCCTCCCTCCCTTACTACATGGCCGGGCACCGCTGGAAGCCCAGGGCCTGACCTCGGGCATCTCACTTCTTCTCTCCGAGCCTCTGAAATGGGCACAATGATCCTACCTCACTGGCTGCTGTGACGACTAAATAAGATCATGGACGAAAAGCCCCATGGAGTCGGGGCAGTTGTGGGATGCAGGGCACAGTGCACACATTTTTCCGATGAGGAAATGAAGGCTCGGGGGGGGGATGAAGGGACGGGCCGTGGCCCCGCAGCCAGGAAGGAATTGCACTGGAGCCCGGGGCTCCCTCCAGCTCCTTCCTTCCCTCCGCCCAGATGTCCTGCCCAGCCCAGGCCCCACCCGGCACCAGAGGAAGGAGCCTGCCCTGTCACCCCGGACAGCCAGAAAGCGAACGCAACGGAAATGGAAATGAGGAAGCCGGCGCGCTGGGAGCGCACACTGTCCCTGCGGCAGCGGCCCGCCACCCCCAACACCCAGCAAGCTCTGCTCCAAGGCCAGGACGCCCCACGGCCTAGCTTCCTGCTCCCAGCCCTGCCCCCTCCCCAACAGCGGGCTCTGGTGCCTGCCCAGGCTGCGGTGGGAGCCAGAGAGCTCCAGGTTTGTGTCAGGGAGGGTGGGAACTAGGGACACTAGAGAGTGAGGGGGTGGCACCCAGCAGAGCCTGGGGTGAGCCCTGCCTGGCAGGCAACCACAGGAGAGACCTAAAGATACACTTGAGAAATCCCCCCCAGGCACATCCCATTTCATGGGGAAATGAGGCTCAGCGAGGGCCAGGGGCTGCCCAGAGGCCCAGGGAAGACAGCCGCGGGTCAGCATTGAACCCATGCGCCCACTTTGGTCTTCTATTTTCCCACCAGGGTCAGGGCTCTGACCCCAACCCCAGGTCACAGCCGGGCTCAATACCAGTTGCCCCGCCCCTACCAGGAAGGCGTCATTTCCCGCCCACACGCCCAGTCGTCCTATCACAGACAGCAGGATGGGGGGATGCGCAGGCCCAGCCCTGACCCCATCTGAGGCCAGCTGCTCCAAAGAGGCCCCCTAGCGCCCGTTTCCCACCACGACAGGAGGCCACAGCCCCCAAGGCCGTCCGGCTCGGAGCCTTTCTCACCTTCAGGAAGATCTTGGTTTTGCCAATCTGCCAGTCGTCGTGCGTGCCCAGCACAGCCTCAGCCATGCGCTGGCAGGTCCCCCGAAGGTCGTCCTGGGGGGAGGGGCGCACCAGGGAATGCACAGCGGGAAAGGCCACCTCTGTGCTCCTCCCAAGGCTGGGAGGCAGGGCTCCTGCTCCAGCTCTGCCCCAACTCACTGTGTGGCCCCAGAAGGCCCTGCCTTCTCTGACCCCCACTTTTCTCCTTAGCTCGGCAGGCGACTGCGGGACCCGCTCCCACATCTGCCTGGCTGGAGTGGCTCAGTGGCTGAGCGTCGACCCATGAACCCAGACGTCGCCGGTTCGATTCCCGGTCAGGGCACATGCCAGGGTTGTGGGGCATGCAGGAGGCAGTCGATCAATGATTCTTTCTCATCATTGATGTTTCTATCCCTCGCTCCCTCTCCCTTCCTCTCTCTAAAAAAATAAATGAAATCAATAAAAAACATATTTAAAAAAACAACAACACCCTCTTGCCCACTTGGTAGCCCTGGTCTCACCCATGACGCCCACCTGTGAAGTCCACGCCCACCAAGCGTGGCCATCGAAGCCCTCGTGCACTCCACGACCCGACCCCGTTTTCCCAGCCGCACCTCAGGTGGCAAGCGGACGTCACGCCCAGCACCGTCTCAGGGAGAAAGTGGGCCCCTGCCCAGCCCAGAGCTGGGCCTCCCCTCCTGCCACCTGTGCCCCGGCTCCGCACCTGCTTGTAGGCCGGCTTCACGCCGGGCAGCAGCACTCGGTACCGCTCCACGAACTCCACGAAGCTGTAGCGGATGGGGTAGCCGGCTCGGCGGATGCGAATGGTCTCCATCATCCCGGAGTACCGCAGCTGGCGCACGCACAGGTGCCGGTCGAACAGCTGCCCAGAGCCAAGGGCGTCAGTGCCGGCGGCTCCTGTGGGGAGGCCAGCCCTGCTCCGCGTGTCCCCAGCCCCAGACACAGGCCCGGAGAGGCCGAGGCCACACCGCAGGTGAGGAGCAGAGGTGGGACTGAACCTGGGTCTGCCGTTCAAACCCACATGGCAGCAAGAAACGAGATCCTCCCGGGGGCGAGCGGGGGCTCGGGGGCATAGAGGAGAGATGGCTTAGTCCCCCCGGGACGTCCGGAGGGGCTGCATGGAGGAGGCAGCCTCTGCTCCAACCCTGGAGAACACCGGAGCGGCAGGGCGAGCCTGTGCGAAGGAGTGGAAGCCTGAAAGGGCGGGACGTGTCGGGGACTTCACAGGGACTGTGGCTGTGCAGGTGCGAGGTGCCTGGCACAATCCCAGGGGTTGCCCTTCATACCACGGCCATTGCAGATTGGTCGTTATTAGACCACTTTCTGGCTGCTGACAGTACAGTGCCTTAAGAAAGACATACTTTTGTCTAATTGGCACCAAGTTGTTTCTGTGACGGCAGCGGGCAGGGCTGGCCTGGGGCTCCTGGCGGGGCTGAGAAGGCCCTCGGGGGCCTGGCTGGGGGGCAGCAGCAGCGAGCGGTTAGGTGTGCGTGTGACACTCCCTGCAGCGGAGGGGCCTGGGCAGGGAGGCGGGGGCAGGAGGGCAGAGGGCAGTGAGAATGTCCTGCCGTCAAGGTCCAGGCCACAGATGCTGAGGGCGGGGCCCAGAGAAGGGTCCCTGGGCATCTGAGAGCAGGAGAGATGGTACCCAGCTGCCTGGCAGGGCCCTGGCCTCATTCCTCCTGCTTTAGGTGGGGAGCTCGCACCCCGGCAGACCTGGCCCTGAGCCCCAGGGGGATGGGTCAGCGCACTCCGGGGAATGTGTCCAGGCAGGGGGCAGGGCCAGCACGCGTGCGGGCGGCTGGCTTCCTTCCGCCACCTGTTTCCTCTCCCTCCAGGCACTTTCCCTGGCCCGGTGATGGCCCCCCACCTTCTGCCCCTCCACCCCCACCCCAGCCTCTAGGAGGAGCATGAGGTGAACAACACATCCAGAGCCCCGGGGGGACAGGGGCGCCCAGTGAGGATTTGGGCTCTGCAGCCACAAGCCCCTTCGCCTGCCTCCCTGAGCCTCAGTCCCACAGCACCCAGTCCCCACCCTGCCCCCCACAGCCCAGCCCCTCCACCGCCCGCCCCCCCCCCCCCAGGCTGGCTCCAGGCTGGCCCCCGCCAGGGCCGCTCACCATGGGCTTCTTGAACTCGTTGGGCTTGATGCAGCGCACGAAGAAGGGCTGGCAGGCGCCCAGGGTGCGCATCAGCAGCTCCAGCGACCGCTTGAACTGGCTGCTGAGCGTGGGCGAGCGCTTCCTGGTCTCCGCGCCCTGGGGGGACGGACCACAGCGATGGGAGGGGCTGACCTGTGTCCCGCCAGCACTCGGGGAAGGGAAGGGAAGGGGGGGTGGGAGGTCAGCGGGCTCAGGTCCGACGGGAGGACAGCCCAGCGAAGCAGGCTGCCGGGGTGCTTGGGGTTTCCCTGTGACCTGTCTGGTCTGAGCTGGAGCTCGGACCCAGGCGTGCCCCCTCCAGGGAGCCTGCTGGGACCTGAGCCAGGAAGAGCCCTGGTGTGCTGGAGGATTCTAGGCAAGGCACAGCCCCCTCTGTCTCCCGTCTCCCTCTCCAGGAATAAATGAGCGGCCCAACGTGCTCCCTCCGAGCACGGGTAAGGGGAGGGGTCATTCCCAGAGACAGGTTAGAGGACCTACAGTCAAACCCTGGCCCCAGCACCTCCTGTGTGACCTTGAGCAGGTCACTAAACGGCGCTGAGCCTCCCTCTCTCTCAGGCTGACAGGCTGCGACGGGAGTGGGCACAGTGGACGTGAACAGCAACCTGGGAACCTGGGATGGGCGGAGCGGGGGTGGGGGGGCTGCTGCCTGTGCCCCCCTTCCTGTGGGATTAGCGGTTCAGCAGCTGGCTGGCCACGCAGGCCTGGGTCAGCCCCCTAAGAAGGCACACAGCTGGCCTCCCACTGCGTGGCCCGAGGCCCACGGCTCTGGGCTCCACCAGCCAGTCTCTCTGGGGAGCCCACCAGGGACCCCTGCACCTCCCTGCCCTGGTGGAGCCCCTCTCAGAATATGGTGAAACGGTGGGGTGGGGTGAGGTGGGGTGGGGTGGGGTGGGGAGGCCAGACACCAAACAAACAGGAAGCGGACCGTCTCAGACTGATAGCCAGACACTGGCCATAGAACCCAGATTCTAGTCCAAAGCATTTTGATGTTATTGTTTTGCTGGCAACTTCTGTTGGGTGAGGATTTCTTATGAATGAACTTGATTATCATTGTAAGGTTTTATGCTACACACGAGACTTAAATTTAGCTGATCTCCTATAGCGCCCCAAACCAGGGGTGCAGATGCAGACATGTGAGGTGTGGGTGGGAGGCAGAGGTGTTGAACCCATAGAACGTGAGCCCCAGACTGAAACGAACCTGCCGAGAAACAGCAAACACTTGCTGGTCTGAAATGTGCAGTGTTTTCCATTTTCGTTTTATTTGGAGCATATCCTAAGGTTTGCCAAGGGAAGCTGGGAGTGTTTGCAGGGGGGTGGGTGAATGTCAGGCTGGCTGCCCCCAACCCTGGCCCAGCAGCGGCACTGGGACGGGGAGCTGTCCAGGTTGGGCTGTGCCCAGCCTGTGTGGGAACCCCGGCCCTAAGCACACACAGCACAGACACAGACACTCATATACAGCGCATACACATCACTCATACACATACACAGACACTCATACACACACAGCATACACAACACACAGCTCACAGAACACACACATAGCATACACAACACATAACACACAGCTTTCTTTGGTTTTGACCACACTTAGTCTGTGTTTTCTGAGCTGTAGGCCGTGTGAGGACAGGTGGGCCTGCCTCTCACTGCGGTGCCCAGGGCCTGGTACGGTACCAGCCCACAGCACAGCTCATCTGAAGTGGTGCTGACCTGGTTCCAGGGCTCCCAGAAACTGTCCACCTCCAACTGCTCAGGCCAAAAACCTAGCAGCCATCCCCAGCTCCTCTCACACCCAGCAGGTCAGCATCTTCTCGGCTCCCCCTCCGAAGGAGGCCCGGGACCTGCGTCCTTCCCACTTCCTCACTGTCAGCCCGGTCCAAGCCACCAGCGCGCTCTCAGATCACTGCGAGAACCTCCAAGCTGCTCTGTTCCCCTGCCCCTCCACTCCTCCTCCACTCTGCTACTGACACAACAGCCTGACAGCCCGCAAGACCTGGCCCCTAGAACTGCTCGCCTCCACCGCCCACTCCTCCCTCCGGCCAGCGCCCTTCCTACAAGGCCCCCGGCGGGCTTAGGCGTGAGGAGCACCCGAGGGCATTGCACTTGCTGTTCCCTCTCCCTGCCTGCTGTTCCTCCACGATGCACGCGGCGGGGCCCTCCCCCCGCCCCCCCCCCCCCCCCGTTATTGACGTCTCCATAGGCCTTTCTTGATGCCCCCTATTCAACATTGCAACACCCCACCACCGGCATTCCCCACTCCTTAATCTTTCTCCATAGCATATAGCCCCACCTGACATGCTATATACTTGACTTACTATGAACCGATGAACTATTTCCCCTTCTGCTAGAATGTAAGCTTCATGCAGACAGGACATTTCCCCCTGTTTTGTTCACTACTATGTCGTCAACACGTAGGACAGTGTCTGGCACATAATGGACGCCATCAGTAGCTATGACTGGATCACGGAGTGAATGGGGCTATGGAGCGGGCTCTACCGTCACTCCCTGGCCACCTGGGTTTCCGATGTGGCTTCCTATCAGTGAAGGGAAAGGAGGCCCTTTTTGATATTCCTTGTCTCGGGGATAACCTGAAGATATTTGGAAATGGCATCTGGGTGGGGGCGGGGAGGAGGGGTAGGGTAAAGGCAGGAGTGAAAAGTCCAAAAGTCAGTGTTGAGTGAGTCCACAGAAGGGACCTAAGGGGCAGGCGCCTGCGTGTGAGGGGAGCGGGGCTGGGACGGTGCAGGCAGGTGAAGCCTCCAGCACAGCGTGAACAAGGCGTCCTGCGGACTCAGGGCCCTGGGACACGTGACTGGGGTTAGACATTCATCTGGGTGCTCAGCGGATCTCCCCGCAGCAATGGCTGGGGTGGGGCCGCCGGGCCACCCTGGGGAGGAGACACAAGAAGCAGGGCTGGGAGTCCAGGGATGGGGTCTGCACAGGACAGGCATTCAGATCGCTGGACAAGGCGTCTGGGCTTCCATCCCGAGAAAGCCCTGCAGCCAGTACACTGTGTGGATGAACCGACTCCCACTCCACCCGGCTGGTTCCCTGTGCTGTAACAGCCGTGGCCTTCCCAGGCACAGAGCACTTTCCTTCTCTAGGGGTGACGCCCACAGGGTCAGCGTCGGGCAGTGAAAAGAGCGGGGACTTGAACAGCCCCACTCGCCCTCACTTGGATGTGACCTCGGACAAGTCGCTGTCCCAGACCTGGATCAGACCCCGTGTGTGTGTCACAAGCTGTGTGAGCGCAAGCAAGCAGCTAGGCCTCCCGGGGCCCCAGCTTCTTTCGCTGTCCCATGGGGGCAATCGTAATTTGGGGTGAGAGGAGAAGGGGTGGGAGAAAAAGACGGGGTGCAGTGGTATTCCGGGACTATGCAAGACCAGAAGGAGTGGGTGGACCTGGCAGGGGTGGGCTGAGAGGAAAGAATGGAAAGGACGAGAGGAAAGAATCCAGGAGAGCCTACAGGCCCACCGGTCTCATCCACGTGACCCTGTGACCGGTGGATTCGGGGTGGGAGTGCTGGGAGCTGGAGCTTCAGGAGTCCGGGGCTCCCTCCTGGTGGTGGCCCTACATTCACCCTGTTACCTGACTGAGCCACAATGGGCGTGCGGTTCAGGGCTGCTCCAGGGGCAGAGGGCAGAGGCCGCCCTGCTCCTGCCACTCTGCAGCGATGGCTTTCACCAATTGTTTCGGAACTCTGTGAGGCACTGGGCAGCAGGGGGCGCCAGACCTCCAGGAAGGAAGAGGGACTCAGCATTTACACCCAGCATGGGAAGAGGAGATTGAGGGTCCGAAGAGCAAAGGGAGGCGAAGGGGATGGCAGGGCTCTGGCCGCTAAGGGGACCCAGCACCTGGGGTACCTAACGCGCCCGGGGAGCCGCGACCTGAAGGTGGTGGTCAGGACACGGCAGGGGCTGTTCCAGAGCCTAGCAGGTCCGGGAGAGGCCTTCTAGGGCCAGCTCCCCAGGATGCTGACTTGGGAGGGGGGTCACACCCCATCTCTGAGCTTTCTATCTGCAAACCTGCCCCTCCTGCCGCACAAGGTCACCGAGGACCTGGCCGAGTGCAGGGCCTGGGGAGGAGCCGCCTTGATGCCTCGAAGAGGCTGGGGGGGGGGGGGGAGCGGAGGGGGTGCAGAGGACTTGGGAGACTCGGTTTGGTCTCGGCTCTGCCCTGGCTCTCGGGGTAGCTGGGCAAGTCTTGCTTCTTTTTCTAGGACTCAGTTTCCTTCTTTAAGAAACTGAGATGTCTGTAGTACACACACTCAAAAACCAAAACCAAAACCACTCCACAAACCACTCCACAAAAACACACTCAAAAAAGAAAGAACGGAAAAGAAAAGCCAGGCCTTTCCCAAACCCTGGTGCCATGGGGACCAAGGACACAGCCTAGGCCCAGGGCCGCCGCGGCCTCGGGGGCTTTTACCTTCGCAGAAGCTGCTGACTGGCGGAGGGTGCCCGACGAGTAACCACAGAGAAACTACAGCAGGAACCACAGTGCAGGGCGAGATGGGGGAGGGGCAAGGAGAACGGGGTGGGTCAGAGAACCGAGGGCAAAACCCACCAGGGAGAGAGGAGGACCCTCAGGGCAGAGGTCTGGGCTCCTTGGGGCTGGGGACATCCGAGGCCTGGACGGGCACCGAGGGGGCAGCGGCTCTGCCCGCCCTGTGAGCCTCTCTGTGCCCCCCCCCCCCAGAAGCCACGGGACAGGAGGAAATATGAAACAAAAGGCCTGTGATCCTGCAGGGGGAAGCCCACCAGCCTCCCATTTAGGGACAAAGAGAGACGGAGGTGGGAAATTCTGCAGGGCTGGTGCAGCTCTATCCTTTGTGCCATTTCTCTGAATGCCCACACCTACCTACGACCTTGAGGCTGGACCTGCTCCCTCTGCCCTGCTCCCTGTTAGCAGTAGGAGGTCCAGGGGGGAGGGGGGACCCCCATGGTAAACCAAGTCCTGATCAGGCTCTGCTCTGTGACCTCTCAGGTGACCCTTCTCTGGGCCATGCACCGCCCCCATACCCGCCCAGTCAGTACAGGAGGACCAGATGGGAGGGTCTTGGAGGGCCCCCAACCCCTCCTAGAAGCATAGGACGCTCTGAAGCTGTTGGACGAGGGTGCCTAGACACCGGCCTGGGGACCCTTCCCGCCCCATGGAAGCCCTGCCCCGACGTTACCATGGCGACATCGGCCTGGAAGATCTGCTTGATGAACTTGTTCCTGGAGGAGTGGACCAGCTGGATGATGTCTCCGTGCAGCGTGTCCCGGTTCTTCTCCAGGAAGCCTGGGCAGCGGCAAAGAGTGGTCACGCCTCAGCGGCTCCGGCTGCCTCCGCCTGACAAGACTCAGCCCCGCCCCAAATGCAAGACCAGAGGATCCTCAAAATTCCCCCAGTCCACCCACGCCCACGTTACAGTGGGGACACTGAGGCCTGGAGAGGACAGCCGCTGGCCCAAGGTCACAGAGAGAGTGAGGGCAGAGCCTGAGCTGGAGCGCCATCTCCCCAACCACACAGCCCCTCTTCAGGCTGGCCAGAGAGAGGGCAGGAGGTCTGCCCCGGGACGGCGTGGGCCCCTTCCTGAGTGAACCCCAAGGCCTAAAAGACCAGCCTTAGGCTTTTAAACAAAGGTGTCAAAAGCACTTGGTAAGTGTCACCTGGGAGAGACTACGTGTTGATCTGGCACCGGCTAAGAGTACAGAAAATAACTCAAAATAGCTTGCCTTATGTTTTCAAAGTCCCCTCACAGCTCCGACGCTCACAGCTACCCCCGCACCCAGGAGGTGTGGGACAAGCAGGAATTCCCTTCTCATCCCACAAGGGAGTGAATCGATGTTCAGAGAAGCTAAGCAAGGTGCCTAGCATCACACAGCAAGTCACAGGCAGAGTTAAGACTCAAACTCAGACCACTGGTGCGGGCCAAGGAGGCTTCCCTGCACCACATAGACCCCCACTGCCGTTCCCGGGTATTGGGGAGTTAGGAGCTGGTTAACAGGGGTGGGGTGCTGGGAGGGGGGCAGGAGACAGGTGCCCAGGGCTGAGGAGGAGGGACACTGCAGAGAGGCAGCACCCTCTCCCCGCAGGACTCGGGATGCGCGGGCTGGTGGATGGTACAGAGACCAGTGCTGGGCTGCCCTCCGGGCATCTGAGGAGGGGTGAGCTGCAGGAGCACTCGGCAGTGGAAGGGGGGGCTCTGGGGGTGGCATGGGTTGTAGGGCTCTAACTAAAGCACTGTGGCCCTGGGAAGGTCCCCTCTGGGCCTCAGCTTCCTCATCTGTCAGATGGGAAAGACAGTGCTCAAAGGCTGTGGCTTCTCTTTAGATCACCTGTCACCATCCACGTCATAAACAAAACGCCCGATTAAAACAGGACTTCGTGAACCAGAAAATGCTGGCAGAATTGCTCAAAGCAGCTCAAACCTGGGTTAACGATCTTAGGCAAGTCGTTTCACTCTCTGGACCTCAACTTGCAAACCCACAGAAGTAGATGACCCTCGTGTTCCCCCCAAATCTAACGTTCTATGACCTATAACTTCCTGTAAAGTTCCCCCGGTCTTCACGTCTGCATCCTCAGCAACAGCAGGAAGCCTGGCACGTAACAGATGCTCAGTGAATGTTGGTGGCACTGAACTGAAAAATACAGTCCTCTGTTACTCCCAACAACAGACCCATTGGTTTGCCCAAGAGTCCTTCCCACAGGACGTGGGCTTCCTTCTCTCTAACAGCCCGGTGGGATCTCACATTTCATATTCTAAGGAGGGCTGAGCAGCCTTCGGATTTCACCCCTGCAGCATGGCTCATGATGCACTCTACTGCCTCTGGGCCAACTCAACAAGGACGTGCCAACCCGATGACTATGCTTATTTGTTTTGAATTTCAGTGGCTTGGGAGGTGGATGGGGCCCTTTGGGGCTGAATGGCCGGAGCTCCATGTGCACACATCCCACAACTGAGACCCATTCCAGGCTGGCCCTTTACAGTGGGGCGGGCTGGGGCCCTCTGCAGGCTTCTGGCAGACCCTGTAAGAATCCCAAGTGGGGTAACTTGGCTGTGTTCTGACCCTCTTCTTGACGTCTAGCTTGAAAATGAACCCAACTGCATGTCCCAGGAGGGAAGAAGAGCATCCCCTTCAAAGCTCACACGTGGTCTTTTGGCTGAAAGAGTCTTGGTGGGCAAGTTGGGCTGGTTCTAGGCCTGGCTTTGCATCCAATGGGGCTACGTCTTGTAAGAACAGAGAACCCCCTTATAAGCCTCAGTTTCCCATATGTACAGAGAGCACTGAGCCCACCCCACAGAACTGAAAGCGGGGACTCAAATACTTGTACACCACGTTCACAGCAGCATTATTTGCAAGAGCCACAGCATGGAGACAACGCAAATGTCCACCAACAGATGAAATGGTAACTAAAAAGGACACATGCTCTAACAGCCATCAACCTTGCCGATGACCTTATGCTAAGTGAAATAAGCCAAACACAAAAGGACAAATATTGTATGATTCCACTTCCATGACGGACTTCTAATAGTCAAATATGTACGACAGAAAGTAGGATGGAGGCTATCAGAGGCTGGAGGGAGGGGGAGCAGGAGTTATTGTCAGCGCGTACAGAGTTCCTATTTGGGGTGATGAATAGGTTCTGGAAACGGATAGCGATGATGGTTGCACTATATTGTGAACAACTTAATGCCACTGAACCATAGACTAAAAGTTGTTAACATAGTAAATTTTATATTATACTAGAGGCCCGGTGCACGAAATTCGTGCATGGAGTGGGGAGGGTCCCTCAGCCCAGCCTGCACCCTCTCGCAATCCAGGACCCCTCGGGGGATGTCTGAGGGATCAGGCCTAAACCAGCAGTCAGACATCCCTCTCATAATCCGGGACCGCTGGCTCCTAACCGCTCACCTGCCAACCTGCCTGATCGCCCCTAACCATTCTGTCTGCCTGCCTGATCGCCCCTAACCACTCTGCCTGCCTGCCTGATCGCCCCTACCCACCTCTGCCTGCCTGCCTGATCACCCCTAACCGTCTCTGCTTTGGCCCCCACTGCTGCAGCTTTGTCTGGAATGACGTCCGGAAGGTCATTCAGCTGTCTGGTCTAATTAGCATATTACACTTTTATTATTATAGCTATTTTACTACAACACTTTAAAATCTCTAAAACAAACAAACAAAAACACTGATCCCACCATTTCCACTCTGCATTCCAGGCCCTGGTGTCTCTGTCCTGGGCTGGAGAAGGGTGAGGGAGGGAGGGGCACAGACAACGAGACAGCCCCGGCCAGCCCGCCTGTACCTTGAGTCTCATAGTAGACGACACCAGCAAAGTGGTTGATGCCGAACTGGGTGTCGTGGTTGTTCTTGGGAGGAATATAGTTGGTGTTGAGCTTGTGCTGCGAGTTCAACTTATGCAACATGGTGGTGTCCGTGCCCTGTGGGAACCGAGGCAGCTGTCGGGCCTCCTCTCCCACTCGCTCCACCATCCACTCCCCCCACTCTCCACCAGGCCCCCCTGCCTGTTCTGCCCGTCTTTGCACCCCCTCTTCTGTCTTTCTCAAGAACTTTCCTCCCTTTATTTATAGCCCACAGGGGAGCTCTCTGAGCCTCCGCTCCCCCATCGGTTAAGTGGGTGAAGTGGATCAACACAACCGTGATAGTACATTCCAGTTTAGAAAATCTACTCCTGGGAGTAAAACCCTGGGCACAGGTCCTCCCCACTCCAAGGCCTCGTCCGTGTCTGGAGCACCGATTCTGTGCCAGCTGCACCCTCAGATCTTCGGCGTTTGGTGCAGGACCCAGTGGATGGTACTGATTTCCAAATGCCAGGTGAATGCACTGGAACTGGCCCAGAGCCACCCTGAGCCCGGGTGTCATTAGCCCCATTTTGCAGGCGAGGAAAGCGGAGGCTGGAGGCTGGGTGTGGAGGATGCAACCCTCCCGCCCCCCGCAGGCCCACCTTGGGGAACTTGCTCTCCTCGTCGATGAGGGAGATGATGTTCATGGGCTTGTTGGCGATCATGTCCAGGGCGTCCTGGTTGTCGGTGAACTCGATGTGCAGCCAGTCGATGCTCTCCAGGTCGTACTCCTCCTGCTCCAGCTTGAACACGTGCCGCACGAAGAACTGCTGCAGGTGCTCGTTGGCGAAGTTGATGCAGAGCTGCTCGAAGCTGGGGAGGGGGGTGCACAGTGGACACAGGGACAAGGGGGTGTCTCTCAGGCCCTGCTCCACCGCGTGGGGGCCCAGGTCTGCCTCCACGTCTGCCGGGGGCCGGGACTGTCATGTCCACCCCCCTCATGTGCAGGAGAGGACACCAAGGCCCAGCGAGAGCAAAGCACCCCCCCTCCCCCCAAGGTCACTCAGTGAGTCAGAGGGAGAGTTAAAGCCAGGGCCCGGGGCTCAGGACCCTTCCCCTGCATGGCCAGGCCCCGGGGAGGGCGGGCAGGTGGGCTCCAGCCCCAGGCAGAGCGCCTGGAGGGGAAGAGCCAAGGCAGGCAGGGGGCCCAGGAGGGGCGGTCCAGCGTGTCAGCGGACTGGGGAGGGGGCTGGGGAGATTTGGAAGCAGAGCCCTGACGGCTGACATCGCTGAGCCACCAACTCAGCGCCCTCCCGGTGACACCCCGTGAATTCAACGCGGGCGTTTCGGCGGGGTGTGGGGAGGGCTTCGAGTCATCCAAACATCACAGGAATTGAAGCGACTTGCCAGGGGTCACGCAGCTAGGAAGTGGGGCAGGGCCGGCTTCCTGCCACCTGGGCCTGTGCCCTCCGTCTGCCCACACGGCCCCCCAAGAGGGTGGGCCTCCACGTGTGGCCAAGACCCCCATCTCAACCTGGGCTCAAGCCCAGCCTCACTTGCTTCCGGGCACCTTACAGCTGGGCACAGGCCGATGGGCAGCAGGGCCTGGAGTGTCCGTGACGATATAAGAGCCTCCCCCCTCCCCACCACCACCCCCTCCTCGCTGGCCTCAGCCGGCCCGGGGACTGGAGGGGATGGGGAGGAAGGGGAGAGGGCCCACGGGGACGACTGGAGTCCAATTTCCCAGCAGCCTGGCAGGGTGTGTGTGGGGCGACGAATGCAGCCTAAAGGGAGAGACGTGACCTGCCGGTCCGTGTTGTGGGAGAAAAGTCCCGCAGGGCAGAGCCCCACCGTTACCTGTTCACGGCAAAGTTCTCGAACCCAAAGATGTCCAGGAGGCCGATGGACCGGCGAGAGTTCTTCACGTCCTGGGAGGGGGGCTTGTAAATCGCGGCATTGATCTTGTCCACGATCCACACGAAGAGCCGCCCGTAGATCCCCTGAGAGGCAGGGCGGCCGCATCAGCCCCGGCCCAGCCACCGCCTCCCAGGGAGACAGGCCTCGCTCCGGCCCCTTCCGTCGGTAGCAAGCTCTGAAACTCCCACGCCTTTACTCACGCTGTTCCCCTGCCCGGAGCACCCTTTTCTGCTTGGACAATTCCTACTCGTTTTTCAAAGCTCCCCAGGAAACCCTCCCTGACCTCAGGGATTGGGGACCCCTCCTTTGACTCCCATTTCTCCGCCCGTCTCTGTCTCCCCATCAGCTCTGGATGCCTTGGAGGCCCCAGAGCCCAGCACAGGGCCTAGAGCAGGGACAGCAAGCGTGACTGTGGGAACAGGCAGGATTCGGCACCCCGCCCGCCCACCCAGCCTTTCTTCGTTGAAGAGACCAGAGAGGGTGCCCCTGGCTGAGAGCGGCACAGCAGAGAGACTGTCCAAAGAATACGCCCCAGCATGAGGGCCAAGGGGCTGGAAATCAAAGCAGGCCAGGGCGGAGGGCAGGGCCTCTGGGGGCACAACTCCCAGCCCCTGTGGGACTCAGCCCAAGGCATCCAGTGGCGGGAGCCTGGGTCCAAGGGCAGGTCGGGGTCATGGCCCAGAGGCCCACCAGCTCTGTGGACCCCTCAGCTCCTGCCCGTCAACACCCCATCCTCCGGAGGGGCGGGGAGAGCAGGGGGCCCCTCCACAAGCCCACCTTGACAAAGGCATCGCGGACATCCAGCGCCTGCTCCCTGCTGAGCGGGGTGGACACCGTCTCGCCGCGGGTGATGAGGGTGCGGCTGGTCAGGCAGTTCATCAGGTCTGGGGGGTTCACCTGGTGGGGTGACATCGGG